>NC_138314.1:50222500-50822500 GCF_965601325.2 Salmo salar | reverse complement strand
TCTCATGGATGGTAAGTCCTTGCATCCATAGCTCTGTCTAGGAATTTGAGAATGGGTACCTTTCTCAATCCCTCAGCTGTTTACCAAAACAGCGACTTTGTTAATGTTTGAACTCCAGATTGCCTCTTTAAATTATTTAGTTGAAAAATGAACAATCACACACCTTTTGAACTAGCCTATTGATCTGAACTAGCCTATTGATCAAAAACGTTGTCCTTATTGTAACTATTGGTACAAACACTTCGCTCATTTTGTACATAATGTTGCTGCTACCGTCTCTTATGATCGAAAAGAGCTTCTGGAAATCAGAACAGCGATTACTCACCTCGAACTGGATGAAGAATTTCTCTTTAATCAGTCGGACGAGAGGGATTTACTACAGACACCCGAACAGGCCCTTATCGCGTCATTCGCAGGAGAAAGAGATGTAAACGATATCGCGGAAAGAGATCATGGTGCCTTGTGAGGATCCGCCGACGAGTGGCTAATCTGCCTTTGCAATCCGTAATATTGGCCAATGCACAATCACTGGAAAATAAATTGGACGAGCTAAATGCACGTATATGCTACCTACAGGACATTAAAAACTGTAATATCTTATGTTTCATGGTAAGATGAGGGGTGACGGTCTATGCATATTTGTAAACAACAGCTGGGGCACAATATCTAAGGAAGTATCGAGGTTTTGCTCACCTGAGGTAGAGTATCTCATGATAAACTGTGGACCACACTATCTACCTAGAGAGTTTATCTGTATTTTTCGTATCTGTCTACATACCACTCACAGACCAATGCTGGCACTAAGACAGCACTCACTGAGCTGTACACCGCCATAAGCAAACAGGAAAACTCTCATCCAGAGGTGGCGCTCCTAGTGGCCGGGGACTTTAATGCAGGGAAACTTAAATCTGTTTTACCTAATTTCTGTCAGCATGTTAAATGTACAACCAGAGGTAAAAAAAACTCTAGACCACCTTTACTCCACACACAGAGTACAAGCAAAAATTCAAGCAGGAAGCAACAGTGACTCAGTCAATTAAAAAAGTGGTCAGATGAAGCAGATGCTAAGCTACAGGACTGTTTTGCTAGCACAGACTGGAATATGTTCTGGGATTCTTCAGATGGCTTTGAGGAGTACACCACATCAGTCACTGGCTGCATAAATAAGTGCTTCGATGACGTCGTCCCCACGGTGACTGTACGTACATACCCCAACCAGAAGCCATGGATTACAGGCAACATCCGCACTGAGTTAAAGGGTAGAGATGCCGCTTTCAAGGAGCAGGACTCAAACCCGGGAGCTTATAAGAAATCCCGCTATGCCCTCCGACGAACCATCAAACAGGCAAAGCATCAATACAGGACAAAGATGGAATCATACTACACCTGCTCCGACGTTCATCGGATGTGGCAGGGCTTGCAAACTGTTACTGACTACAAAGGGAAGCACAGCCGAGAGCTGCCCAGTGACACGAGCCTAACAGATGAGCTAAATTACTTCTATGCTCGCTTCGAGGCAAATAACACTGAAACATGCATGAGAGCACCAGCTGTTCCGGACAACTGTGTGATCATGCTCTCCGCAGCCAATGTGAGTAAGACCTTTAAACAGGTCAACATTCACAAGGCTGCAGGGCCAGATGGATTACCAGGACATGTACTGTGAGCATGCGCTGACCAACTGGCAAGTGTCTTTACTGACATTTTCAACCTCTCCCTTCTGAATTGGTAATACCAACATGTTTCAAGCAGAACACTAAGGTAACCTGCCGAAATGACTACCGACCTGTAGCACTCACGTCTGTAGCCATGAAGTGCTTTGAAAGGCTGGTCATGGCTCACATCAACACCATTATCCAGAAACCCTAGACCCACTCCAATTTGCATACCGCCCCAATAGATCCACAGATGATGCAGTCTCTACTTTACTCCACACAGCCCTTTCACACCTGGACAAAAGGAACACCTATGTGAGAATGCTATTCATTGACTACAGCTCAGCATTCAACACCATAGTGCCCTCAATGCTCATCACTAAGCTAAGGACCCTGGGACTAAACACCTCCCTCTGCAACTGGATCCTGGACTTCCTGACGGGCCGCACCCAGGTGGTAAGGGTAGGCAACAATACATCAGCCAAGCTGATCCTGAACACGGGGGCCGCTCAGGGGTGCGTGCTCAGTCCCCTCCTGTACTCCCTGTTCACTGATGACTGCACGACCAGACATGACTCCGACACCATCATTCAGTTTGCCGATGACACAACAGTGGTAGGCCTGTTCACCAACAACGATGAGACAGCATATAGGGAGGAGGTCAGAGACCTGGCCGTGTGGTGCCAGGTCAACAACCTCTCCCTCAACATGAACAAGACTACGGAGATGAATGTGGACTACAGGAAAAGTAGGACCGAGCACACCCCCATTCTCATTGATGGGGCTGTAGTGGAGCAGGTTGAGAGCTTCAAGTTCAATGGTGTCCACATCACCAACAAACTAACATGGTCCAAGCACATCAAGACAGTCGTGAAGATGGCACGACAAAATCTTTTCCCCCTCAGGAGACTGAAAAGATTTGGCATGGGTCCTCAGATCCTCAAAAGGTTCTACAGCTGCACCATCGAGAGCATTCTGACTGGTTGCATCACTGCCTGGTATGGCAACTGCTCGGCCTCCGACCGCAAGACACTACAGAGGGTAATGCGTACGGCCCAGTACATCACTAGGGCCAAGCTTCCTGCCATCCAGGACCTCTATACCAGGCGGTGTCAGAGGAAGGCCCTAAAAAGTGTCAAAGGCTCCAGCCACCCTAGTCATAGACTGTTCTCTATGCTGTCGCACGGCAAGCGGTACCGGAGTGCCAAGTCTAGGTCCAAGAGGCTTCTAAACAGCTACTGAACATCTAATCAAATGGCGACCCAGACTACTTGCACTGCCCCCCCCCCCCCCCCTTTGACGCTGCTGCTACTCTCTGTTATTATCTATGCATAAGTCACTTTATTAACTCTACCCACATGTACATATTACCTCAATTACCTCGACTAACCGGTGCCCCCGCACATTGACTCTGTACTGGTACCCCCTGTATATAGCCTCGCTATTGTTATTTTACTGCTGCTCTTTAATTATTTGTTACTTTATTTTTAATTTTTCTTAAAACTACATTGTTGGTTTAGGGCTTGTGAGTAAGCATTTCACTGTAAGGTTTACACCTGTTGTATTCGGCACATGTGACAAATACGATTTGATTTGATTTGGTGAACAGAAGTATTAGCATGATGTTACTATTAGCATGCTGTTGCTATTAGCATGCTGTTGCTATTGGCATGCTAGTGGTATTCACATTCAGTTGCTATTAGAATGATGTTGCTTTTAAAATGCTGTTCCTATTGGCGTTCTAGTGGTATTAGCATGCTGTTGCTATTGGTATGCTAGTGGTATTAGCATGCTGTTGCTATTAGCAAGTTGATGGTATCAGCTGTTGGTATTATCATGCTGTTGCTTGTTATTAGCATGCTGCTGGTATTAGCATGCTGCTGGTATTAGCATACTGTTGGTATTAACATGCTGGTGGTGAGTTCCCAGCCCTCCACATTGGCCCCTGCTGTCCGAGCAGCTCTCTTACTGGTGTAACTGTTGATGTGTTACTGGGGTAACTGGTGATGTGCCTCCATGGTTATTTAGTGATTAAAACACAGGGAGCTCACTTCATTTAGAGCCTGGTGGGGAAAACTCAAAAGAAACTAAAGGAAAACCCGAAAGAACAGGAAGCACACAACAAAGCTGCTCTGGCAGTGTGCAAATCTCCCTTTCCAGTTCCCCCTCTCTCTTTATTTCTTTCAATTCTCATCTGTCACTCTCTCTCTCTCTCTCTCTCTCTCTCTCTCTCTCTCTCTCTCTCTCTCCTCTCTCTCTCTCTCTCTTTCTTATTCGATTTTTAGAGCCCCCCTCCTTCTTTCTTACTCTCCCTATATATCACTCTCATTCTCTCTTTCCATCTCTTTCTTTGCTCTCTTTCTCTCTTCAATCCCTTTCTCTCTTCTCTCCCTCTTCTCTCTCTTTATTTTCCCCTTGGTGTCTTCTCTTGCTCTCTCCTTTCCTTTCTTCTCTTCTCCTCTCCTTTCTTCTCTTCTCCTCTCCTCACCTCACCACCCCCTGAAGTTGCTACATGTTGTTGTCTGGATCAGACTGGTCTTGGTTCTGGTCCATGTCAGCAGTTCATTGCAGATGTGCATGCTTTTATTTAACCCAAAGTCTACAGGACAGTGTATTGATACAGTCTGTAGTGTGGGACAGTGTATCGATACAGTCTGTACTGTGGGACAGTGTATTGATACAGTCTGTAGTGTGGGACAGTGTGTCGATACAGTCTGTAGTGTGGGACAGTGTATTGATACAGTCTGTAGTGTGGGACAGTGTATTGATACAGTCTGTAGTGTGGGACAGTGAATTGATACAGTCTGTAGTGTGGGACAGTGTATCGATACAGTAGATACTGTGGGACAGTGTATCGATACAGTCTGTAGTGTGGGACAGTGTATTGATACAGTCTGTAGTGTA
This sequence comes from Salmo salar, assembly GCF_965601325.2. Lineage (NCBI taxonomy): Eukaryota > Metazoa > Chordata > Actinopteri > Salmoniformes > Salmonidae > Salmo > Salmo salar. The sequence continues at coordinate 50,817,941 of NC_138314.1, read as the reverse complement.
GGGACAGTCTTGATACAGTCTGTAGTGTGGGACAGTGTATTGATACAGTCTGTAGTGTAGGGACAGTGTATTGATACAGTCTGTAGTGTGGGACAGTGTATCGATACAGTCTGTAGTGTGGGACAGTGTATCGATACAGTCTGTAGTGTAGAGACAGTGTATTGATAAAGTCTGTAGTGTGGGACAGTGTATCGATACAGTCTGTAGTGTAGGGACAGTGTATCGATACAGTCTGTAGTGTGGGACAGTGTATTGATACAGTCTGTAGTGTGGGACAGTGTATCGATACAGTCTGTAGTGTGGGACAGTGTATCGATACAGTCTGTACTGTGGGCCAGTGTATTGATACAGTCTGTTGTGTGGGACAGTGTATTGATACAGTCTGTAGTGTGGGACAGTGTATTGATACAGTCTGTAGTGTGGGACAGTGTATTGATACAGTCTGTAGTGTGGGAGAGTGTATCGATACAGTAGATACTGTGGGACAGTGTATTGATACAGTCTGTAGTGTGGGTGTTATTCTGTCAGGTGTTATTTGGGTCATTGTTGGTGGTGTAGAATGAGTACTCTTTCATGCTCTTAAAATGATGTATTGATATACTGTATCTGTAGGTGCTATAGCTCAGGAGTAATCAAACTTGAATAAAAAAGACCAACAAAGAAATGAATCAGGTCTCTATCCACACTGGAGGGTTGTCAGTGAGTGAATTTGAATAAAGCACAAGGCATTGTGATTGATCTGGAGAATATGTGCTATTGTGTTGTGGGGTAGTGATGTGGAGAATACATGCAATTGTGTTGTGGGGTAGTGATGTGGAGAATATGTGCTATTGTGTTGTGTTGTGGGGTAGTGATGTGGAGAATACATGCTATTGTGTGGTGGGGTAGTGATGTGGAGAATATGTGCTATTGTGTTGTGGGGTAGTGATGTGGAGAATATGTGCTATTGTGTTGTGGGATAGTGATGTGGAGAATATGTGCTATTGTGTTGTGGGGTAGTGATGTGGAGAATAAATGCTATTGTGTTGTGGGGTAGTGATGTGGAGAATATGTGCTATTGTGTTGTGGGGTAGTGATGTGGAGAATATGTGCTATTGTGTTGTGGGGTAGTGATGTGGAGAATATGTGCTATTGTGTTGTGTTGTGGGGTAGTGATGTGGAGAATATGTGCTATTGTGTTGTGGGGTAGTGATGTGGAGAATATGTGCTATTGTGTTGTGTTGTGGGGTAGTGATGTGGAGAATACCTGCTATTGTGTTGTGGGGTAGTGATGTGGAGAATATGTGCTATTGTGTTGTGTTGTGGGGTAGTGATGTGGAGAATACATGCTATTGTGTTGTGGGGTAGTTGATCTGGAGAATATGTGCTATTGTGTTCTGTGGCTGCCAGGTATTGCCTTTTGTTTTCGAGTCTAAGACTGACGTCTCCAGGACGAGGTCTAACAGCACTGAATATGTCTCTAGGACGAGGTCTAACAGCACTGAATATGTCTCCAGGACGAGGTCTAACAGCACTGAATATGCCTCCAGGACGAGGTCTAACAGCACTGAATATGCCTCCAGGACGAGGTCTAACAGCACTGAATATGTCTCCAGGACGAGGTCTAACAGCACTGAATATGTCTCCAGGACGAAATCTAACAGCACTGAATATGTCTCCAGGACGAGGTCTATCAGCACTGAATATGTCTCCAGGACGAGGTCTATCAGCACTGAATATGTCTCTAGGACGAGGTCTAACAGCACTGAATATGTCTCCAGGACGAGGTCTAACAGCACTGAATATGTCTCCAGGACGAGGTCTAACAGCACTGAATATGCCTCCAGGACGAGGTCTAACAGCACTGAATATGTCTCCAGGACGAAATCTAACAGCACTGAATATGCCTCCAGGACGAGGTCTAACAGCACTGAATATGCCTCCAGGACGAGGTCTAACAGCACTGAATATGTCTCTAGGACGAGGTCTAACAGCACTGAATATGTCTCCAGGACGAGGTCTAACAGCACTGAATATGTCTCCAGGACGAGGTCTAACAGCACTGAATATGTCTCTAGGACGAGGTCTAACAGCACTGAATATGTCTCCAGGACGAGGTCTAACAGCACTGAATATGTCTCCAGGACGAGGTCTAACAGCACTGAATATGCCTCCAGGACGAGGTCTAACAGCACTGAATATGTCTCCAGGACGAGGTCTAACAGCACTGAATATGTCTCCAGGACGAAATCTAACAGCACTGAATATGTCTCCAGGACGAGGTCTATCAGCACTGAATATGTCTCCAGGACGAGGTCTATCAGCACTGAATATGTCTCTAGGACGAGGTCTAACAGCACTGAATATGTCTCTAGGACGAGGTCTATCAGCACTGAATATGTCTCCAGGACGAGGTCTAACAGCACTGAATATGTCTCCAGGACGAGGTCTATCAGCACTGAATATGTCTCCAGGACGAGGTCTAACAGCACTGAATATGTCTCCAGGACGAGGTCTAACAGCACTGAATATGTCTCCAGAACGAGGTCTAACAGCACTGAATATGTCTCTAGGACGAGGTCTATCAGCACTGAATATGTCTCCAGGACGAGGTCTAACAGCACTGAATATGTCTCCAGGACGAGGTCTAACAGCACTGAATATGTCTCCAGGACGAGGTCTAACAGCACTCAATATGTCTCCAGGACAAGGTCTAACAGCACTGAATATGTCTCCAGGACGAGGTCTAACAGCACTGAATATGTCTCCAGGACGAGGTCTAACAGCACTGAATATGTCTCCAGGACGAGGTCTAACAGCAAATCAAATCACATTTTATTGGTCGCATATACATGGTTAGCAGATGTTAATGTGAGTGTAGCGAAATGCTTGTGCCTCTAGTTCCGACCATGCAGTAATATCTAACAAGTAATCTAACAATTTCACAACAACTACCTTTAACACACAAGTGTAATGGAAGGAATAAGAATATGAACATATAAATATATGGAAGAGCTATGGCCGAATGGCATAGGCAAGATGCAGTAGATGGTATAGAATACAGTATATACATATGAGATGAGTAATGAAGGGTATGTAAACATTATATAAGTGGCATTGTTTATACTGACTAGTGATACATTTGTTACAACCAATTTTTAATTATTAAAGTGGCTGGAGATTTGAGTCAGAATGTTGGCAGCAGCCACTCAATGTTAGTGATGGCTATTTAACAGTCTGATGGCCTTGAGATAGAAGCTGTTTATCAGTCTCTCGGTCTCAGCTTTGATGCACCTGTACTGACCTCGCCTTCTGGATGATAGCGGGGTGAAAAGGCAGTGGCTCGGGTGGTTGTTGTCCTTGATGATCTTTTTGTTCTTCCTGTGACATCGGGTGGTGTAGGTGTCCTGGAGGGCAGGTAGTTTGCCCCCGGTGATGCGTTGTGCAGACCTCACTACCCTCTGGAGAGCCTTACGGTTGTGGGCGGAGCAGTTGCCGTACCAGGTGGTGATACAGCCCGACAGGATGCTCTCGATTGTGCATCTGTAAAAGTTTGTGAGTGTTTTTGGTGACAAGACAAATTTCTTCAGCCTCCTGAGGTTGAAGAGGCGCTGTTGTGCCTTCTTCACCACGCTGTCTGTGTGGGTGGACCATTTCAGATCGTCCGTGATGTGTACTTAAAACGTTCCACCTTCTCCACTACTGTCCCATTGATCATCTCCTTTGTTTTGTTGATGTTGAGTGTGAGGTTATTTTCCTGACACCACACTCCGAGGGCCCTCACCTCCTCTCTGTGGGCCGTCTCATCATTGTTGGTAATCAAGCCTACCACTGTAGTGTCGTCTGCAAACTTGATGATTGAGTTGGATGCGTGCATGGCCACGCAGTCATGGGTGAACAGGGAGTACAGGAGAGGGCTGAGAACGCACCCTTGTGGGGCCCCAGTGTTGAGGATCAGCGGGGTGGAGATGTTGTTTCCTACCCTCACCACCTGGGGGCGGCCCGTCAGGAAGTCCAGGACCCAGTTGCACAAGGCGGGATCGAGACGCAGGGTCTCGAGCTTAATGACGAGTTTGGAGGGTACTGTGGTGTTAAATGCTGAGCTATAGTCGATAAACAGCATTCTTATATAGGTATTCCTCTTGGCCAGATGGGTTAGGGCAGTGTGATTGCGATTGCGTTGTCTGTGGACTTACTGTATTGGGGCGGTAAGCAAATTGGAGTGGGTCTAGGGTGTCAAGTAGGGTGGAGGTGATTTTATCCTTGACTAGTCTCTCAAAGCACTCCATGATGACGGAGGTGAGTGCTACGGGGCGATAGTCATTTAGCTCAGTTACCTTAGCTATCTTGGGAACAGGAACAATGGTGGCCCTCTTGAAGCATGTGGGAACAGCAGACTGGGATAGGGATTGATTGAATATGTCCGTAAACACACCACCCAGCTGGTCTACGCATGCTCTGAGGATGCGGCTAGGGATTCCGTCTGAGCCGGCAGCCTTGCGAGGGTTAACACGTTTAAATGTTTTCCTCATGTTGGCTGCGGTGAAGGTGAGCCCGCAGGTTTTGGTAGCGGGCCGTGTCAGTGGTACTGTATTGTCCTCAAAGCGAGCAAAGAAGTTGTTTAGTTTGTCTGGGAGCAAGACATCGGTGTCCGGGATGGGGCTGGTTTTCTTTTTGTAGTCCGTGATTGTCTGTAGACCCTGCCACATACCTCTCGTGTCTGAGCCGTTGAATTGCGACTCTACTTTGTCTCTATACTGACGCTTAGCTTGTTTGATTGCCTTGCGGAAGGAATAGCTACACTGTTTATATTCAGTCATGTTTCCGGTTGCCTTGCCCTGATTAAAATCAGTGGTTCGCGCTTTCAGTTTTGCGCGAATGTTGCCATCAATCCACGGTTTCTGGTTGGGGAAGGTTTTAATGGTCGCCGTGGGTACAACATCACCAATGCACTTGCTAATAAACTCGCTCACCGAATCAGCGTATATATCAATGTTGTTGTTCGACGCTATCCGGAACATACCCCAGTCCTCGTAATCGAAACAATCTTGAAGCGTGGAATCAGATTGGTCGGACCAGCATTGAACAGACCTGACGGGCGTTTCCTGTTTTAGGTTCTGTCTATAGGCTGGGAGCAACAAAATGGAGTCGTGGTCAGATTTGCCGAAAGGAGGGCGGGGGAGGGCTTTGTATGCGTCGCGGAAGTTAGAATAACAATGATCCAGGGTTTTACCAGCCCGGGTCGCGCATTCGATATGCTGACAAAATGTAGGGAGACTTGTTTTCAGATTAGCCTTGTTAAAATCCCCAGCTACAATAAATGCAGCCTCAGGATAAGTGGTTTCCAGTTTACACTGAATATATCTCCAAGACGAGGTCTGACGTGGAGCTCATGTAGAGGTTATGTTTACGGACACTAGTCTGGTTAAAAGCTGTGACCCTTAGACGTTACCAACAGGTTTCCCCTTCACATAAGTAAGGGGGAGGTAGGACCAGTAACCGAATGGTTGCCGGTTCAAATCCCAGAGCCGACTAAATTAACAATCTGTTGATGTGCCCTTGAGCAAGGCACTATAACCCTAATTACACCTGTAAGTTGCTCTGGTTAAGACTGTCTGCTAAATTACTGAAATTTAAAATGGATAGGTAGGGTTACAGTACAGCACAACCTTAAAGGGATAGTTTTTGATTTTGGCACTTGCAGTCAGACCTCCTGAGATTAGGTTGTTAACCTCTATGGGCTAGGTGGGACGCTAGCGTGCCACCCGTGGTGCACTCCATCAACAGCAGGTGCATTTCAAGAGCGGCAAATTTGAATCCAAATAAATGTCAAAATTCAAATTTTTCAAAAATACAACTATTTTACACCATTTGAAAGATAAACATCTCCTTAATCTAACCACGTTTTACGATTTCAAAAAGGTTTTACGGCGAAAGCATAAATTTAGAGTATGTTAGGACAGTACATTTACAAGAGTTGTGTGTAATGTTTTGTCAAGTCAAAGACAGGGTCACCAAAACCATAAAACCAGCTAAAATGATGCACTAACCTTTTACAATCTCCATCAGATGACACTCCTAGGACATTATGTTAGACAATGCATGCATTTTTAGTTCTATCAAGTTCATATTTATATCCAAAAACAGCGTTTTACTATGGCATTGATGTTGAGGAAATCGTTTCCCTCCAATAACCGGCAGTCAAGTCAGCGTCACAAATTAAATAATTAAAATTAGAAAACATTGGTAAAATATTATATTGTCATTTAAAGAATTATAGATTTACATCTCTTGAACGCAATCAACTTGCCAGATTTAAAAAGAACCTTACTGGGAAATCACACTTTGCAATAATCTGAGCACTGCGCCCAGAAAAATACGCGTTGCGATACAGACTAGACGTCATGTTGGGGAGATCTAAAATCGAAAATACTATGTAAATAATCCATTACCTTTGATTCTCTTCATCAGATGTCACTTCCAGGTATCACAGGTCCATAACGAATGTAGTTTTGTTCAAAAAAGCTCATCATTTATGTCCAAAAATCTCCGTCTTGTTCGCACATGATCTAAGCCAGCCGGACTTCTCGTCATGAACGAGGGGAAAAAATATATTTCCGTTCGTTCAAACATGTCAAACGTTGTATAGCATAAATCATTAGGGCCTTTTTTAACCAGAACATGAATAATATTCAAGGTGGACGAATGCATACTCTTTTATAACGTATTGGAACGAGGGTACCCAACATGAACTCGCGCGCCAGGTGTCTAATGGGACATCATCGTTCCATGGCTCTTGTTCGGTCAGATCTCCCTCCAGAAGACTCAAAACACTTTGTAAAGGCTGGTGACATCTAGTGGAAGCAATAGGAAGTGCCAAAATATTCCTAAACCCCTGTGTTTTTCAATGGGATAGGTTTAAAGTCAATACAACACATCAGGTATCCACTTCCTGTCAGAAAATGTCTCAGGGTTTTGCCTGCCAAATGAGTTCTGTTATACTCACAGACACCATTCAAACCGTTTTAGAAACTTTAGAGTGTTTTCTATCCATATATAATAAGTATATGCATATTCTAGTTACTGGGTAGGATTAGTAACCAGATTAAATCGGGTACATTTTTTTTATCCAGACGTGCAAATGCTGCCCCCTAGCCCTAACAGGTTAACATGGTCAGACTGCTCCCATTCCTTATAGAGTAGTTATACTTCTCCAGAGTCAGATGAACTCGTGGATACCATATATATGTCTCTGCATCCAGTATGAAGGAAGTTAGAGGTAGTTTCGCGAGTCGATGCAAACTAGTCTACAGAAACATCCAGTCATTGAGCTAATGCTAGTTAGCATAGCAACTTCCTTCAAACGGCACGCAGAGACATAAAAGGTATCCACAAGTTCGTCTGACTCTGGGGAAGTAGATATTACCAGAATCCAGAACTATGCCTTTAAGGAATGTGAGAAGCCTGACCGTGTTAATACCCTAACATCTGGAGATCTGATTGCAAGTGGAGACAAACATTGAAACGTCACTGCTACCTGTTATTTCTTCACAGCCAAAATATTTACTTTGACAGCTGGACGCCAACTTCTATGTCTGGCCTAGACAGCACCTTCTGAGCATGTGCATCCAGATAACTTTGAAGCCATTTCCTGTATAACCTGCATTTAGGAAGGGTTGGTATTTATTTACATGCTCCCTTGGTGGAAAGGTGACCAAATCTCCTCCAACCTGGTAGAATTCAATTATGTCAATCCAAACACTGGAATTTCATGCCTGGTGTGCCAATGCAAATGCCCTCGTGTGCCAGCCTTGGTACCTGTGCCCAACATTGCTGATGCCAGCCATAACCCACCGTCTAACCCTAACACATTGTTAATCATAACCTATTGTTAACCCTAACCCATTGTTAACCCTAACCCATTGTTAACCCTAACCCATTGTCTTTCTCTTCCATCCAGGTCACCACACCGTCTACATCGGCGTGCAGATGCCCAAGAGCTACCGGCGTCGGAGACGGCAACGTCGGAGAGGCAGCCACAAGGACAGGAAGGATCATCTGACGGAGAACGCCTCTGACAGGTCCGACACAGAAAACAACGATGAGGCCAGCAACAGCATCCTCAAACCGCTCAGTAAGTGCTGCTAAAATACACGTCAGGACAGATTAGCGGCTTCGGCCATCTCCCTGGCAGCAGAGATTACCGGCCGAAACGTCTCTCTTTTCAGAACAACTAACACTCCCTGGCCCCAACAAAGGCTTGAAGTGTCCCTGACCCCCAAATCTGCTGACAACACTCAGTCAGCCAATCATTGCTCACTACACTGTCAGCCAATAACTGCTCACTCCACTCGGTCTGCCAATCACTGCTCACTCAACTCAATGAGAAGGATTGGCTGAGCCAATCCGTGAGATAGCCCGGCAGGGGGACGAATGTGTTTGGACAGACTAGAGTGAGGGTTAGTGTTGGTCTATAGACTAGAGAGGGTTATGATTAGTCTACAGACTAGAGAGGTTTAGGGTTGGTCTCCAGACTAGAGAGGGTTAGGGTTGGTCTCCAGACTAGAGAGGGTTAGGGTTGGTCTACAGACTAGTGAGATGGTTAGGGTTGGTCTACAGACTAGAGAGGGTTAGGGTAGGTCTACATACTAGAGAGGGTTAGGGTTGGTCTACAGACTAGAGAGGGTTAGGGTTGGTCTCCAGATTACAGAGAGGGTTAGGGTTGGTCTACATACTAGAGAGGGTTAGGGTTGGTCTACAGACTAGAGAGGGTTAGGGTTGGTCTACTGACTAGAGGGTTAGGGTAGGTCTACATACTAGAGAGGGTTAAGGTTGGTCTCCAGATTATAGAGATGGTTAGGGTTGGTCTACTGACTAGAGAGGGTTAGGGTAGGTCTACATACTAGAGAGGGTTAGGGTAGGTCTCCAGATTATAGAGAGGGTTAGGGTTGGTCTACAGACTAGAGAGGGTTAGGGTTGGTCTACAGACTAGAGAGGGTTAGGGTAGGTCTACATACTAGAGAGGGTTAGGGTAGGTCTACATACTAGAGAGGGTTAGGGTTGGTCTACAGACTAGAGAGGGTTAGGGTAGGTCTACATACTAGAGAGGGTTAGGGTTGGTCTACATACTAGAGAGGGTTAGGGTTGGTCTACAGACTAGAGAGGGTTAGGGTAGGTCTACATACTAGAGAGGGTTAGGGTTGGTCTACAGACTAGAGAGGGTTAGGGTTGGTCTACAGACTATTGAGAGGGTTAGGGTTGGTCTTCAGATTATAGAGAGGGTTAGGGTTGGTCTTCAGATTATAGAGAGGGTTAGGGTTGGTCTACAGACTAGAGAGGGTTAGGGTTGGTCTACAGACTAGAGAGGGTTAGGGTTGGTCTACAGACTAGAGAGGGTTAGGGTTGGTCTACAGACTATTGAGAGGGTTAGGGTTGGTCTTCAGATTATAGAGAGGGTTAGGGTTGGTCTACAGACTAGAGAGGGTTAGGGTTGGTCTACAGACTAGAGAGGGTTAGGGTTGGTCTAGAGACTAGAGAGGGTTAGGGTTGGTCTCCAGATTATAGAGAGGGTTAGGGTAGGTCTACAGACTAGAGAGGGTTAGGGTTGGTCTACAGACTAGAGAGGGTTAGGGTTGGTCTACTGACTAGTGACAGGGTTAGGGTTGGTCTACTGACTAGTGACAGGGTTAGGGTTGGTCTACTGACTAGTGACAGGGTTAGGGTTGGTCTATAAACTTTAGAGAGGTTTAGGATTAGTCTACAGATTAGAGAGGGTTGTAGAGAGATAGAGAGATAAGGAGTGACATTGTCAGAGGGGTTGGGGGAGAGGGAAAGTCAATGTATATGTTAGACCTTTGCTATGTGTTGATTAATGTGGTGCCTTTTACATTTCAGTCATTTAGCAGACGCTCTCATGACGAACAGTAGTGAGGGCATACATTTTTGTACTATTTCGTACCTTTGCCATGTGTTGGTTAAAATGGGACCCTTTGCCATGTGTTGGTTAAAATGGGACCCTTTGCCATGTGATGGTTAAAATGGGACCCTTTGCCATGTGTTGGTTAAAATGGGACCCTTTGCCATGTGTTGGTTAAAATGGGACCCTTTGCCATGTGATGGTTAAAATGGGACCCCTTGCCATGTGTTGGTTAAAATGGGACCCTTTGCCATGTGTTGGTTAAAATGGGACCCTTTGCCATGTGTTGGTTAAAATGGAACCCTTTGCCATGTGTTGGTTAAAATGGGACCCTTTGCCATGTGTTGGTTAAAATGGGACCCCTTGCCATGTGTTGGTTAAAATGGGACCCCTTGCCATGTGTTGGTTAAAATGGGACCCTTTGCCATGTGTTGGTTAAAATGGGAGCCCTTGCTATGTGTTGGTTAAAATGGGACCCTTTGCCATGTGTTGGTTAAAATGGGACCCTTTGCCATGTGATGGTTAAAATGGGACCCTTTGCTATGTGTTGATTAAAGTGGGACCTTTGCAGTAATTTAGTTAAAGTATAGACCTTTGCTATGTGTTGGTTAAAGTATAGACCTTTGCTATGTGTTGGTTGCTGTTTTGCTCTGCGTGGAGTCTGGCCATCTGTGGATAGAAAAGGCTTTACTCAGCTGTTTAGAGATTCAAGAAAACACTGTCTGTGTTGCTGATAACAGCCAGGGGGGAGATGACGCTGTTACACTCAACACTGATGCACAAGGAATCTGATACGGCAGTAGAGTTTGATACAGCTGTAGAGTTTAACACAGCTGTAGAGTTTAACACAGCTGTAGAGTTTGATACAGGTGGAGAGTTTAATACAGGTGTAGAGTTTGATACAGCTGTAGAGTTTAACACAGCTGTAGAGTTTAACACAGCTGTAGAGTTTGATACAGCTGTAGAGTGTGATACAGGTGGAGAGTTTAATACAGGTGTAGAGTTTGATACAGCTGTAGAGTTTAACACAGCTGTAGAGTTTAATACAGGTGTAGCGTTTAATACAGGTGTAGAGTTTAATACAGGTGGAGAGTTTGATACAGGTGGAGAGTTTGATACAGGTGGAGAGTTTGATACAGGTGGAGAGTTTGATACAGGTGGAGAGTTTAATACAGGTGGAGAGTTTGATACAGGTGTAGAGTTTAATACAGGTGGAGAGTTTAATACAGGTGTAGAGTTTAATACAAGTGGAGAGTTTAATACAGGTGGAGAGTTTGATACAGGTGGAGAGTTTGATACAGGTGGAGAGTTTGATACAGGTGTAGAGTTTGATACAGGTGTAGAGTTTAATACAGGTGGAGAGTTTAATACAGGTGTAGAGTTTAATACAAGTGGAGAGTTTAATACAGGTGGAGAGTTTAATACAGGTGGAGAGTTTAATACAGCTGTAGAGTTTGATACAGGTGTAGAGTTTGATACAGGTGTAGAGTTTGATACAGGTGTAGAGTTTAATACAGGTGTAGCGTTTAATACAGCTGTAGAGTTTAATACAGCTGTAGAGTTTGATACAGCTGTAGAGTTTAATACAGGTGTCATTTTTGAAATGGTTGTAGTTTGATACAGCTGTAGAGTTTGGATTTGTTTGAGAAGCCATATCGTAATGTCCTCCATCACTGTAATTGTTAATTAAGTGTACTATGAACTATATCGAGCCCTGAAAGCTGATTTGCTGAAAGCTGTGGTATATCAGACCGTGTACCACGGGTATGACAAAACATGTATTTTTAGGTGTATAATTTTGTTGTTAAACCAGTTCTTAATAACAATAAGGCACCTCGTGGGGTTGTGGTATATGGCCGATATACCACTTCTAAGGGCTGTACGCTGACACTGCATGTTGCATCGGGCCTAAGAACATCCCTTAGCCATGGTATATTAGCCATATACCACACCTCCTCGGGATTTATTGATTAAATATACTCACAAAACAATACAATACTGGCTATGAACACTACAGTATTTGGTTTGACACAGTCATAGTGGGGGCAAGCTGTTCATGCCAAGCTATGTATGTGGGGTTAAAGGCCACATCTGACATCTGTCCTTAGCACTGAGGAAAAAAACAAACAAATTCTCTGAAACATTTTGTTGTTGCATAGAGATGCCTGTCTTGGAAAGATTCTCAGCATCTCTTAACCTCTGCCTGAATAAAACACCTCCCCATCTGTCCTGGGGGTTAGGGCCCATCTCCCCTGCCTAAAAACCAACACAGGCCAGGCCTGCTATGGTTATGGTTGGGGTTATGGTTAGGGTTGGGGTTGGGGTTATGGTTAGGGTTGGGGTTAGGGTTGGGGTCGGGGTTATGGTTAGGGTTGGGGTTATGGTTAGGGTTGGGGTTATGGTTAGGGTTGGGGTTATGGTTAGGGTTGGGGTTAGGGTTATGGTTGGGGTTATGGTTAGGGTTGGGGTTAGGGTTAGGGTTGGGGTTGGGGTTATGGTTGGGGTTATGGTTAGGGTTAGGGTTATGGTTAGGGTCGGGGTTATGGTTAGGGTTGGGGTTATGGTTAGGGTTAGGGTTGGGGTTGGGGTTATGGTTAGGGTCGGGGTTATGGTTAGGGTTGGGGTTAGGGTTAGGGTTGGGGTTAGGGTTGGGGTTAGGGTTGGGGTTATGGTTAGGGTTGGGGTTATGGTTAGGGTTGGGGTTATGGTTAGGGTTGGGGTTAGGGTTAGGGTAAGGGTTGGGGTTATAGTTAGGGTTGGGGTTAGGGTTGGGGTTATGGTTAGGGTTAGGGTTGGGGTTGGGGTTGGGGTTAGGGTTGGAGTTGGGGTTATGGTTGGGGTTGGGGTTGGGGTTAGGGTTGGGGTTGGGGTTGGGGCTATGGTTAGGGTTGGGGTTATGGTTATGGGTAAGCCGAGACCAGGGTCTGATCCCATCTGCTTTGTGAACCACAGACATGCAATATCCTGTGTCTTCAATCTTGATTCACAGTAGGCTATTTAGTTGTACCCAAATATAACCTAGTAAAACACGACACATTGATGCAGATATGATTTGCCTTTAATTAATAAAACTTAAGCAGTTAATCGTGTTGTGAGTTAGATCTCATTTGATAGTCATTCCTTTAATCTATTGTAGGCCAGTGATGTCATTGTTAATCTGCCTAAAATATATTATTTTGATTTAACCTTTATTTACCTAGACAAGTCAGTTAAGAATAAATTCTTATTTACGATGACGACCTAGGAACAGTGGGTTAACTGCCTTGTTCAGGGGCAGAATGACAGATTTTTACCTTGTGAGCTCAGGGATTCGATCTAGCAAATTTTCGGTTACTGGCCCAATGCTCTAACCACTAGGCTACCTGCCGCCCCATTATATAAACCAATATAAACACCAACATTTCATTAATTAGAGCTGTCCTTGTATTTACATGCCAATCATGTAGTTTAATATTAACATGCCAATTATGTTCATTTATATTTAAATGCCAATCATGTTGATAATGCTAACATGTCAATAATGTTGATTCATATCTACATGCCAATCATTTTGATTAACATTTGTCTTTTTTTATTTTTTATTTATTTCACCTTTATTTAACCAGGTAGGCTAGTTGAGAACAAGAACATGATATCGTTTAGTACCTTGAGCGTGGCTGAGGTGCACCCGTGACCAGCTCGGAAACCGGGTTGCCCAGCGGAGAAGGTATGGTGGGATTTGAAATGGTCAGTGATCTGTTTGTTGACTTGGCTTTCGAAGACCTTAGAAAGGCAGGGCAGGATGGATATAGGTCTGTAACAGTTTGGGTCTAGAGTGTCTCCCCCTTTGAAGAGGGGGATGACCGCGGCCGCTTTCCAATCTTTAGGAATATCGGACGATACGAAAGAGAGGTTGAACAGACTAGTAGTAGGGGTTAGCAACATTGGCGGCGGATAATTTTAGAGAGGGTCCAGATTGTCTAGCCCAGCTTATTTATAGGGGTCCAGGTTTTGCAGCTCTTTCAGAACATCTGCTATCTGGATTTGGGTGAAGGAGAAGCTGGGGAGGCTTGGGCAAGTAGCTGTGGGGGGTGTGGAGCTGTTGGCCGGGGTTGGGGTAGCCAGGAGGAAAGCATGGCCAGCCATAGAGAAATGCTTATTGAAATTCTCGATTATTGTGGATTTATCGGTGGTGACAGTGTTACCTAGCCTCAGTGCAGTGGGCAGCTGGGAGGAGGTGCTCTCATTTTCCATGGACTTTACAGTGTCCCAGAAATGTTTGTGGTTAGAGCTACAGGATGCAAATTTCTGTTTGAAAAAGCTAGCATTTGCTTTCCTAACTGACTGTGTGTATTGGTTCCTGACTTCCCGGAAAAGTGACATATCGCGGGGACTATTTGATGCTAGTGCAGTATGCCACAGGATGTTTTTGTGCTGGTCGAGGGCAGTCAGGTCTGGAGTGAACCAAGGGCTATATCTGTTCTTAGTTCTACATTTTTTGAAAGGGGCATGCTTATTTAAGATGGTGAGGAAATGTCTTTTAAAGAACAACCAGGCATCCTCGACTGATGAGATGAGGTCAATATCCTTCCAGGATACCCGGGCCAGGTCGATTCGAAATGTTTCAGGGAGCGTTTGACAGTGATGAGGGGTGGTTGTTTGACCGCGGACCCATAACGGATGCAGTCGTACCGGTCCCCCCTTCAGCAGTGAGGTAATGGGCTACCTGACCAAAACCCCGGATAAACCTCCGGTAGTAGTTGGTAAACCCTAAGAACCGCAGCACCATCTTTACTGTGGTTGGAGTCAGCCAATTACGCACGGCTGAAATGCGGTCACTCTCCATCTCCACCCCTGACTCTGACAGACGATACTCTAGGAAGGAGACGGACTGCTGGAAGAACAGGCATTTCTCAGCCTTCACATACAGGTCATGCTCCAGCAGTCGACCAAGCATCTTGCGCACCAGGGACACATGCTCGGCGCGTGTAGCGGAGTATATTAGAATGTCATCTATATACACCACTACTCCCTGTCCATACAGGTCCCTGAAAATCTCGTCAACAAAGGATTGGAAAACGGATGGAGCATTCATCAACCTGTACGGCATGACAAGGTACTCATAGTGCCCAGATGTGGTACTAAATGCCATCTTCCATTCATCCCCCTTCCGGATACGCACCAGGTTGATAGCACTCCTGAGATCCAATTTGGTGAAGAAGCGCGCCCCATGCAATGACTCAGTCACACTGGCTATAAGAGGCAGAGGGTAACTATACTTCACAATGATCTGATTTAAACCTCTATAGTCAATGCACAGGCGCAAACTTCCATCCTTCTTCTTCACAAAAAAGAAACTCGAAGAGGCAGGTGAAATGGAAGGCCGAATGTATCCCTGTCCCAGAGATTCGGTGACATATGTCTCGATAGCCTCCGTCTCCTGCTGTGACAGAGGATACACGTGACTCCTGGGAAGTGCAGCGTCTGCCAAGAGATTTATCGCACAGTCCCCCAGTCGATGGGGTGGTAATTGAGTCGCCTTCTTTTTACAGAAGGCGAGAGCCAAATCGGCATATTCAGAGGTGATGTGCATGGTGGAGACCTGGTTTGGACTCTCCACCGTTGTTGTACCTATGGAAACACCTATACACCTCCCTGAACACTGATGTGACCATCCCTTAAGAGCCTTCTGTTGACACGAAATAGTGGAGTCATGATAAGCCAACCAGGGAAACCCCAATACCACTGGAAACGCAGGAGAATCAATCAGGAAAATACTAATTCTCTCCTCATGACCCCCCTGCGTTCTCATGCATAGTGGAACCGTGACCTCCCTAATCAAACCCGATCCTAAAGGATGACTATCTAAAGAATGTACAGGGAAGGGCACATCAACAGGAACAATAGGGATCCCTAAACTCTGAGCAAACACACAATCAATAAAGTTCCCAGCTGCACCTGAATCTACTAGTGCCTTATGCTGAGAATTCGGGGAAAACTCAGGGAACTCTATAGATATATACATGTGCGCAACATGAAGCTCTGGGTGAGTTGGGTGCCTACTCACCTGGGATGATCCACCAGTACCCTGCCTGCTGCCTCGATTTCCTGGGGTACCTCTCCAGCACCGACCAGCAGTGTGTCCTCTGCGGCCACAGGTAGTGCAGGAAATAGCTCCCCCTCCGGTCCCCCTTAGAGCAGCACCCCCGAGCTCCATAGGTGTAGAATCGGAGGTACTGGGGGACGGAATGGACGGACCCCGATTTGGACGTCCGCGGGTAGCCAACAGGTTATCCAGCCGGATGGATAAATCCACCAGCTGGTCGAGGGTAAGAGTGGTGTCCCTGCAGGCCAGCTCCCGACGGACGTCCTCTCGTAGACTACACCGGTAATGGTCGATCAGGGCCCTCTCATTCCATCCCGCGCTGGCAGCCAGGGTCCTAAAGTCCAGTGCGAACTCTTGTGCACTCCTCATCCCCTGTCTGAGATGGAATAAACGTTCACCCGCGGCTCTCCCCTCAGGTGGATGATTGAAGACTGCCCGGAATCGACGGGTGAAATCCTCATAGCTGACCAATGTAGCGTCTATACTCCCCCATTCCGCGTTGGCCCACTCAAGGGCTTTCCCAGACAGACAGGAGTTGAGGGGCAGACACGCTCTCGTATCCCGAGGGCACTGGGTGAACGGTCGCCAGGTATAGTTCCATCTGGAGCAGGAAACCCTTGCACCCGGCAGCCGTTCCATCATAGACCCCCGGAAGCGAGAGCCTAATCCTACTGGGTCCACTTGATGGAGGGGTGGGCAGCGGTAGGGTTAGTGGTGTTGGATGAGGTGATGTGGATGAAGTTGTGGGAAAAAACCCTTTTTCCCAACGCTCCATGGTGAGCAGCACGTGATCCATGGCTGTGCCAAGATGGTGTAGCATTGTGCTGCTGGACTTGTTCCTCGACTGGTACCGGAGGAACTGATGCGCCTGCTGCCTCCATAATATGGTGCGTTATTCTGTCAGTGTCAGTATAGTGGAGGTGAGGTGAGGATAGAGTCAAGCGCAGGACACCGAACTGAGTAAAATAACATAATTTACTCTAGAAAACTCATAAGTCAAAATCCACGCAGGGATAAACAATCTTGACAATACACAACTAACACGACAAACAAGAAAACAATAACGCACAAAACATCATGAGAACCAGAGGGTTAAATAGGGAAAATAATCATAACGAGATGGGAACCAGGTGTGAACAATCAAGACATAACAAATGGAAAAAGAAACATGGATCGGTGGCAGCTAGAAAGCCGGTGACGATGACCGCCGAACGCCGCCCGAACCAACTTCGGCGGAAGTCATGACAACAGTTGATTAAAACTAACATGCCAATCATGTTGATTTAATATTTACATGCCAATCATGTTGATTTAATATTTACATGCCAATCCAGTTGATTTAATATTTACATGCCAATCCAGTTGATTGATACATTGTGATTAACAGGCCTATTAACTTATGATAATCAATTGGCTAGTTTGCATATTTGTCATCTACAAAGGTTTCTGTTTGTGACATGCTCACAGTGATGAAGGGATGTAGGCGGCTTTAGCCTCAGTAGCGCTAGCCCCAACCCTAATCCTACAGTAGCGCTAGCCCCAACCCTAATCCTACAGTAGCGCTAGCCCCAACCCTAATCCTACAGTAGCGCTAGCCCCAACCCTAATCCTACAGTAGCGCTAGCCCCAGCCCTAATCCTACAGTAGCGCTAGCCCCAACCCTAATCCTACAGTAGCGCTAGCCCCAGCCCTAATCCTACAGTAGCGCTAGCCCCAACCCTAATCCTACAGTAGCGCTAGCCCCAACCCTAATCCTACAGTAGCGCTAGCCCCAGCCCTAATCCTACAGTAGCGCTAGCCCCAACCCTAATCCTACAGTAGCGCTAGCCCCAACCCTAATCCTACAGTAGCGCTAGCCCCAACCCTAATCCTACAGTAGCGCGAGCCCCAGCCCTAATCCTACAGTAGCGCGAGCCCCAACCCTAATCCTACAGTAGCGCTAGCCCCAGCCCTAATCCTACAGTAGCGCTAGCCCCAACCCTAATCCTACAGTAGCGCTAGCCCCAACCCTAATCCTACAGTAGCGCTAGCCCCAGCCCTAATCCTACAGTAGCTCCAGCCCCAACCCTAATCCTACAGTAGCTCCAGCCCCAACCCTAATCCTACAGTAGCGCTAGCCCCAACCCTAATCCCACAGTAGCGCTAGCCCCAACCCTAATCCTACACATACTGCGCATTTGGAAAGTATTCAGACCCCTTGACTTTTTCCACATTTTGTTACGTTACAGCTTTATTCTAAAATTGATTACATTGTTTTTTAAACTCATCAATCTACACACAATAACCTATAATGACAAAACAAAAACAGTAATTATACATTTTAGCTAATTCATCAAAAAGAATATCACATTTACATAAGCATTCAGACCGTTTACTCAGTTTGTTGTTGAAGCACCTTTGACAGTGAATACAGGCTCGAACATTCTTGGGTATAAAGCTACAAGCTTGGCACACCTGTATTTGGGGAGTTTCTCCCATTCTTCTCTTCAGATCTTCTTAAGGCCTGGCACCATAGGCTAATAGAGATGTTTTTCTTTACTCTCATCAGACTGACACTTTACCAGTTTAAAGTGTACATATATGCAAGATACTTTTGTATTACAAGTTTTATCAATTTGTTTGAAAATGCATTTAAACAATTTAAATATGCAAATGAGGCGAAACCTCCTGAAATATGGACATGTTACGAGAATCTGTTTTTCAATAGATTGCTTCAAGGCAGAATGTTTTAGTTTTTTGTTGTATTATGATCAGACACTCAATGGTCAGAGTTTTACAGAACAGTTTATTAAATTATTGTCATTTCATGGAATTATTTTAAAAAACACTTCACAAGTATGACAGGTGCATATTTTGCATATATTTAAAGAAAATGACACTAAAAATCTAAACGACACAAGCTATAAAAAAAACCTCTGTAAAAGTCTGACTATAAGACCTAAGAACCTGTGTGTGGAATAATGTGAATATATGTCCTTAGAAGACGGGGAAAAATGAATTAGCACACATGACGTTTTGAGAAAATGGCCAATAAAGATAGGCTAATGCATTTAAAATGTACTTTCCATAAGTATGACCGTTTATGTCACAGGAATTTAACTATTATTCATATTTCACATGATGACATGCTGTGTAGTCCCACTACGATGACATGCTGTGTAGTCCCACTACGATGACATGCTGTGTGGTCCTCCCACTACGATGACATGCTGTGTAGTCCCACTACGATGACATGCTGTGTAGTCCTCCCACTACGATGACATGCTGTGTAGTCCTCCCACTACGATGACATGCTGTGTGGTCCTCCCACTACGATGACATGCTGTGTGGTCCTCCCACTACGATGACATGCTGTGTAGTCCTCCCACTACGATGACATGCTGTGTGGTCCTCCCACTACGATGACATGCTGTGTAGTCCTCCCACTACGATGACATGCTGTGTGGTCCTCCCACTACGATGACATGCTGTGTGGTCCTCCCACTACGATGACATGCTGTGTAGTCCTCCCACTACGATGACATGCTGTGTAGTCCTCCCACTACGATGACATGCTGTGTGGTCCTCCCACTACGATGACATGCTGTGTGGTCCTCCCACTACGATGACATGCTGTGTAGTCCTCCCACTACGATGACATGCTGTGTGGTCCTCCCACTACGATGACATGCTGTGTAGTCCTCCCACTACGATGACATGCTGTGTGGTCCTCCCACTACGATGACATGCTGTGTGGTCCTCCCACTACGATGACATGCTGTGTAGTCCTCCCACTACGATGACATGCTGTGTAGTCCTCCCACTACGATGACATGCTGTGTAGTCCTCCCACTACGATGACATGCTGTGTTCTCCTCCCACTACGATGACATGCTGTGTGGTCCTCCCACTACGATGACATGCTGTGTAGTCCTCCCACTACGATGACATGCTGTGTAGTCCTCCCACTACGATGACATGCTGTGTAGTCCTCCCACTACGATGACATGCTGTGTAGTCCTCCCACTACGATGACATGCTGTGTAGTCCTCCCACTACGATGACATGCTGTGTAGTCCTCCCACTACGATGACATGCTGTGTAGTCCTCCCACTACGATGACATGCTGTGTAGTCCTCCCACTACGATGACATGCTGTGTGGTCCTCCCACTACGATGACATGCTGTGTAGTCCTCCCACTACGATGACATGCTGTGTAGTCCCACTACGATGACATGCTGTGTGGTCCTCCCACTACGATGACATGCTGTGTGGTCCTCCCACTACGATGACATGCTGTGTAGTCCTCCCACTACGATGACATGCTGTGTGGTCCTCCCACTACGATGACATGCTGTGTAGTCCCACTACGATGACATGCTGTGTAGTCCTCCCACTTGATGACATGCTGTGTAGTCCTCCCACTACGATGACATGCTGTGTAGTCCTCCCACTACGATGACATGCTGTGTGGTCCTCCCACTACGATGACATGCTGTGTAGTCCTCCCACTACGATGACATGCTGTGTAGTCCTCCCACTACGATGACATGCTGTGTGGTCCTCCCACTATGATGACATGCTGTGTAGTCCTCCCACTACGATGACATGCTGTGTAGTCCTCCCACTACGATGACATGCTGTGTAGTCCTCCCACTACGATGACATGCTGTGTAGTCCTCCCACTACGATGACATGCTGTGTAGTCCTCCCACTACGATGACATGCTGTGTGGTCCTCCCACTATGATGACATGCTGTGTAGTCCTCCCACTACGATGACATGCTGTGTAGTCCTCCCACTACGATGACATGCTGTGTAGTCCTCCCACTACGATGACATGCTGTGTAGTCCTCCCACTACGATGACATGCTGTGTGGTCCTCCCACTACGATGACATGCTGTGTAGTCCTCCCACTACGATGACATGGTCCTCCCATTACGATGACATGCTGTGTAGTCCTCCCACTACGATGACATGGTCCTCCCATTACAATGACATGCTGTGTAGTCCTCCCACTACGATGACATGGTCCTCCCACTACGATGACATGCTGTGTAGTCCTCCCACTACGATGACATGGTCCTCCCATTACGATGACATGCTGTGTAGTCCTCCCACTACGATGACATGGTCCTCCCATTACGATGACATGCTGTGTAGTCCTCCCACTACGATGACATGGTCCTCCCATTACAATGACATGCTGTGTAGTCCTCCCACTACAATGACATGCTGTGTGGTCCTCCCACTACGATGACATGGTCCTCCCATTACGACTCGGGAAAGCATGTTGTTTTTTTAGGCTACTGACAAAATAAGTTATGATGAACTTCACAGGGTGATGAAAGTGCATTGTGATGAGCTTGATGCTCCTTTCAAATAAATATCGAGGGTCTTATTCTGGTGACTTGATTATTGATGCTTGACTGCCGTTTGACAAATACAAATATCCACAGAAATCTTGTCATGTAGACTGGCCTACCCACTCTGTATCTACGAGCTGTTGGCTGGTGCGCATGTGGCAAGACCAGAGTAGGCATATTTGTTATTTTCTGTCAAAGCTATCGGTAGAGTTGAAAATGCAACGAGTACACTTTGGATTTTGGATTTTTATTCACTACATGAAAACGTACATTTTGTGTACAGCATGCACTGACTGCAAGTCCGTTTGGTGGAAAAGTTGCATATTTTCTTTATGCAAATGCTAGAATATTCACATGAAAATCTGTTGCCAATTGGATGGAAACCTAGACTAATCTTTGCTGTTATTCTTAATGGTTCTTTCAAAGTCAATGTTATAATGTTGTACTGTACAATTAGTATACAGTGAATATGGTAGGAAAGTGCCAGATGGTATACAGTGAATATGGTAAGAAGTACAGGCCATTAGAGAGTAGCTTTGTGAAGACAGCAGGAAGAGAGAGGAGGGAGGTATTTGTGTGGGTGCATGTAATACGTGAAGTGGGAGTAGGACTAAATCAGGAGAGTGGCAGCTCAGCTCAGCTCTCTGGCCAGCAGGCATTCTTCCCCCTTCTCCTTTCCCATGAGCCTCTACTGCAGGACAAAGTCCTCTTTGTGTGTCTGTGGCTCTTGGCTACACTGCACAGAGCTTTGAAATGCATTTGAACGATGGGATTTTCATTTCTATCTCTCCTTTTTGTGTTTCCTCTCCCCTTTTCCTCTCTCGCTCTGAGCTCACCCTTCCCTCCCTCCTGCTCACTTAGCAACTGGGGGACAGAGAGGCTAACATGGTACCACAGTCCTCAACATTGCCTGGTCCTGCTTGGTACCAGATAGAAGGAACTATGTGTGTTGTCAACAGTCCTATATACTGTAGTAGTAACACTGACTGGTCCTCTATAGTAGTAACACTGGTCCTCTATAGTAGTAACACTGACTGGTCCTCTATAGTAGTAACACTGGTCCTCTATAGTAGTAACACTGGTCCTCTATAGTAGTAACACTGACTGGTCCTCTATAGTAGTAACACTGACTGGTCCTCTATAGTAGTAACACTGGTCCTCTATAGTAGTAACACTGACTGGTCCTCTATAGTAGTAACACTGACTGGTCCTCTATAGTAGTAACACTGGTCCTCTATAGTAGTAACACTGACTGGTCCTCTATAGTAGTAACACTGGTCCTCTATAGTAGTAACACTGACTGGTCCTCTATAGTAGTAACACTGACTGGTCCTCTATAGTAGTAACACTGACTGGTCCTCTATAGTAGTAACACTGACTGGTCCTCTATAGTAGTAACACTGACTGGTCCTCTATAGTAGTAACACTGGTCCTCTATAGTAGTAACACTGGTCCTCTATAGTAGTAACACTGACTGGTCCTCTATAGTAGTAACACTGACTGGTCCTCTATAGTAGTAACACTGGTCCTCTATAGTAGTAACACTGACTGGTCCTCTATAGTAGTACCACTGACTGGTCCTCTATAGTAGTAACACTGGTCCTCTATAGTAGTAACACTGACTGGTCCTCTATAGTAGTACCACTGACTGGTCCTCTATAGTAGTAACACTGGTCCTCTATAGTAGTAACACTGGTCCTCTATAGTAGTAACACTGGTCCTCTATAGTAGTAACACTGACTGGTCCTCTATAGTAGTAACACTGGTCCTCTATAGTAGTAACACTGACTGGTCCTCTATAGTAGTAACACTGACTGGTCCTCTATAGTAGTACCACTGACTGGTCCTCTATAGTAGTAACACTGGTCCTCTATAGTAGTAACACTGGTCCTCTATAGTAGTACCACTGACTGGTCCTCTATAGTAGTAACACTGGTCCTCTATAGTAGTAACACTGACTGGTCTTCAAATCATACAAACTTTGTAACAGCAGTCAAACAAGTCCAATGACCAAAGTTGCTAAGCTTGCTAGACACCTCCAACGAATGACAGAATATCTCCTATTTGGCTAAATGGACTTGATGATTATACAGATCGCAGATCAGCTCATGAATAACAGGGAGTTGAAGAGTGGAAATAGTTTAAATATCAAAGGGGACCAACATAACGGGGACCAACTCTGTTTTAAAAATATCAATATCTACTCATACATTCTCTACCAAAGCTGTTATATGGGCAGCAATGCGAGACAGCGTAGAGAAGCGGAGTAAACGTTATAGGGGTATTTTGACATGCATAGGCCAGACGTTCTTTGATAATAGTGTATAAGAGGTCATACAAGAAGTTTTGTTGTGATTCCTATGTTGTTAATGTAAATAATATTTGTTGGTCTGTGGTGAGTAATGAGGAGCAAACAAACGCTGCACTGGACACATTCATGGAATTGCTCATTCCAGTTACTAATGAACATGCACCGATTTAGAAAATGACTGTAAAATCTTTAAAATGCCCAGTTGATTGATGAGGAATTGAAACATGCTATGGTTGAGAGGGATGAAGCGAAAGGAACGGCAAATAAGTCTGGCTGCACAACCATTTGGCAAGCGTTTTGCAAATTGAGAAATAATGTGAACTGACTAAAAAGAATTAGAAACTACACCATGAAACAAAAATAAATTACATAAAGACTGATAGTAAAAAGTTTTGGAGCACGTTCAATGAAATTTGGGGAAAAAGGACAAACTCAGCTCCATCATTCATTGAATCAGAGGCTCATTCATCACAAACTGACTGATATTACCAACTACTTTAATGATTTTTTTCTTTCAAATAAAATCAAATGTTATTTGTCACATGCGCCGAATACAACAGGTGTAGACCTTACAGTTAAATGCTGAATACAACAGGTGTAGTAGACCTCACAGTGAAATGCTGAATACAACAGGTGTAGTAGACCTCACAGTTAAATGCTGAATACAACAGGTGTAGTAGACCTTACAGTTAAATGCTGAATACAACAGGTGTAGTAGACCTTACAGTTAAATGCTGAATACAACAGGTGTAGTAGACCTTACAGTGAAATGCTGAATACAACAGGTGTAGTAGACCTTACAGTGAAATGCTGAATACAACAGGTGTAGTAGACCTTACAGTGAAATGCTGAATACAACAGGTGTAGTAGACCTTACAGTTAAATGCTGAATACAACAGGTGTAGTAGACCTTACAGTGAAATGCTGAATACAACAGGTGTAGTAGACCTTACAGTTAAATGCTGAATACAACAGGTGTAGTAGACCTCACAGTGAAATGCTGAATACAACAGGTGTAGTAGACCTCACAGTGAAATGCTGAATACAACAGGTGTAGTAGACCTCACAGTGAAATGCTGAATACAACAGGTGTAGTAGACCTCACAGTTAAATGCTGAATACAACAGGTGTAGTAGACCTCACAGTGAAATGCTGAATACAACAGGTGTAGTAGACCTCACAGTGAAATGCTGAATACAACAGGTGTAGTAGACCTCACAGTGAAATGCTGAATACAACAGGTGTAGTAGACCTCACAGTGAAATGCTGAATACAACAGGTGTAGACCTTACAGTTAAATGCTGAATACAACAGGTGTAGTAGACCTCACAGTGAAATGCTGAATACAACAGGTGTAGTAGACCTCACAGTGAAATGCTGAATAGAACAGGTGTAGTAGACCTCACAGTGAAATGCTGAATACAACAAGCTTAGACCTCACAGTGAAATGCTGAATACAACAGGTGTAGACCTTACAGTGAAATGCTGAATACAACAGGTGTAGACCTTACAGTTAAATGCTGAATACTACAGGTGTAGACCTTACAGTGAAATGCTGAATACAACAGGTGTAGTAGACCTTACAGTGAAATGCTGAATACAACAGGTGTAGTAGACCTCACAGTGAAATGCTGAATACAACAGGTGTAGTAGACCTCACAGTGAAATGCTGAATACAACAGGTGTAGTAGACCTTACAGTGAAATGCTGAATACAACAGGTGTAGTAGACCTCACAGTGAAATGCTGAATACAACAGGTGTAGTAGACCTCACAGTGAAATGCTGAATACAACAGGTGTAGTAGACCTCACAGTTAAATGCTGAATACAACAGGTGTAGTAGACCTTACAGTGAAATGCTGAATACAACAGGTGTAGTAGACCTTACAGTGAAATGCTGAATACAACAGGTGTAGTAGACCTCACAGTGAAATGCTGAATACAACAGGTGTAGTAGACCTCACAGTGAAATGCTGAATACAACAGGTGTAGTAGACCTCACAGTTAAATGCTGAATACAACAGGTGTAGTAGACCTTACAGTTAAATGCTTACTTACAAGCCCCTAACCAACAATCAAATCAAATCAAATGTATTTATAAAGCCCTTCGTACATCAGCTGATATCTCAAAGTGCTGTACAGAAACCCAGCCTAAAACCCCAAACAGCAAGCAATGCATGTGAAAGAAGCACGGTGGCTAGGAAAAACTCCCTAGGAAAAACTCCCTAGAAAGGCCAAAAACCTAGGAAGAAACCTAGAGAGGAACCAGGCTATGAGGGGTGGCCAGTCCTCTTCTGGCTGTGCAGGGTGGATATTATAACAGAACATGGTCAAGATGTTAAAATGTTAAAATGTTCATAAATGACCAGCATGGTCAAATAATAATAATCATAGTAGTTGTCGAGGGTGCAACAAGCACGTCCGGTGAACAGGTCAGGGTTCCATAGCCGCAGGCAGAACAGTTGAAACTGGAGCATGCAGTTTTAAGAAAAATAACAAATAATTAAAGAGCAGCAGTAAAATAATAATAGCGAGGCAATATACAGGGGGTACCGGTACAGAGTCGATGTGGAGGCTATATACAGGGGGTACCGGTACAGAGTCAATGTGGAGGCTATATACAGGGGGTACCGGTACAGAGTCGATGGGAGGCTATATACAGGGGGTACCGGTACAGAGTCAATGTGGGGCTATATACAGGGGGTACCGGTACAGAGTCAATGTCGAGGCTATATACAGGGGGTACCGGTACAGAGTCAATGTGGAGGCTATATACAGGGGGTACCGGTACAGAGTCGATGGGGAGGCTATATACAGGGGGTACCGGTACAGAGTCAATGTGGAGGCTATATACAGGGGGTACCGGTACAGAGTCGATGTGGAGGCTATATACAGGGGGTACCGGTACAGAGTTGATGTGGAGGCTATATACAGGGGGTACCAGTACAGAGTCGATGTGGAGGCTATATACAGGGGGTACCGGTACAGAGTCAATGTGGAGGCTATATACAGGGGGTACCGGTACAGAGTCAATGTGGAGGCTATATACAGGGGGTACCGGTACAGAGTCAATGTGGAGGCTATATACAGGGGGTACCGGTACAGAGTCAATGTGGAGGCTATATACAGGGGGTACCGGTACAGAGTCAATGTGGAGGCTATATACAGGGGGTACCGGTACAGAGTCAATGTGGAGGCTATATACAGGGGGTACCGGTACAGAGTCAATGTGGAGGCTATATACAGGGGGTACCGGTACAGAGTCAATGTGGAGGCTATATACAGGGGCTACCGGTACAGAGTCAATGTGGAGGCTATATACAGGGGCTACCGGTACAGAGTCAATGTGGAGGCTATATACAGGGGGTACCGGTACAGAGTCAATGTGGAGGCTATATACAGGGGGTACCGGTACAGAGTCGATGTGGAGGCTATATACAGGGGGTACCGGTACAGAGTCGATGGGGAGGCTATATACAGGGGGTACCGGTACAGAGTCAATGTTGAGGCTATATACAGGGGGTACCGGTACAGAGTCAATGTGGAGGCTATATACAGGGGGTACCGGTACAGAGTCAATGTGGAGGCTATATACAGGAGGTACCGGTACAGAGTCAATGTGGAGGCTATATACAGGGGGTAGCGGTACAGAGTCAATGTGGAGGCTATATACAGGGGGTACCGGTACAGAGTCGATGTGGAGGCTATATACAGGGGGTACCGGTACAGAGTCAATGTGGAGGCTATATACAGGGGGTACTGGTACAGAGTCAATGTGCGGGGGCACCGGTTAGTCGAGGTAATTGAGGTAATATGTACATGTAGGTAGAGTTATTAATGTGACTATGCATAGATAATAAACAGAGTAGGAGCAGCGTAACATGGGGGGGGGGGGGGGACAATGCAAATAGGGTGGCTGGAGTCTTTGACAATTTTTAGGGCCTTCCTCTGACACCGCCTGGTATAGAGGTCTAGGATGGCAGGAAGCTTGGCCACAGTGATGTACTGGGCCATAAGCATTACCCTTTGTAGTGCCTTGCGGTCGGAGACTAAGCAGTTGCCATACCAGGCATGGATGCATCCAGTCAGGATGCTCTCGATGGTGCAGCTGTAGAACCTTTTGAGGATCTGAGGACCAAATCTTTTCAGTCTCCTGAGGGGAATAGGTTTTGTCATGCCCTCTTCACGACTGTCTTGGTGTGTTTGGACCATGTTAGTTTGTTGGTGATGTGGACACCAAGGAACTTGAAACTCTCAACCTGCTCCGCTACAGCCCCGTCGATGAGAATGGCAAGATAAGTAAACTATTTATACATTTTTTTATTTAACCTTTATCAGTTAAGAACAAATTCTTATTTACAATGGCGGCCTACCAAGAGGAAAAAGACCTGTGGGGACGGGGGCTGGGATTAAAAATAAAAATGTATATAACATATAAATATATGACAAAACACACATCACAACAAAAGAGACAACACAACACTACATAAAGAGAGACCTAAGAGAACAACATAGCAAGGCAGCAACACATGACAACACAGCACGGTAGCAGCATGACAACAACATGGCAGCAAAACAATATGGTAGCTGCACAAAATATGGTACAAACATTATTGGACACAGACAACAGCACAAAGGGCAAGAAGGTAGAGACAACAATACATCACGCAAAGCAGCCACAACTGTCAGTAAGAGTGTCCATGTTTGAGACTTTGAATGAAGAGATTGAGATAAAAATGTCCAGTTTGAGAGTTTGTTGCAGCTCGTTCCAGTCGCTATCTGCAGCAAACTGAAAAGAGGAGCGACCTAGGGATGTGTGTGCTTTGGGGACCTTTAACAGAATGTGACTTGTATGTGGAGGATGAGGGCTGCAGTAGATACAGTTAAAGTCAGAAGTTTACATACACATTAGCCAAATACATTTAAATTCAGTTTTTCACAATTCCTGACATGTAATCCTAATCACAGTGGTTGTAAAGGGTGCAACAGGCCAGCACCTCAGGACCAAATGTCAGTTGGCTTTTCATAGCCGATCATTCAGAGTTAGAGATAGCAGGTGCGGTAGAGAGAAAGTCCAAAACAGCAGGTCCGGGACAAGGTAGCACATCCAGTGAACAGGTCATGGCTCCATAGCCGCAGGCAGAACAGTTGACTAGGTGCATTGAAACCGCCTCGGCCCATAGAGACTGACCCTACACATTTCTGGCCGATAGCTCGTTCAGGGACCTCGTAGCAACCCCCGAAATAAGTGACTTTTCAGTACTAATTAAAGTTGTTGCTCGGGCTCCGAACTGGACCCGCAGCTCGAATGTAACTATGTTTTTGAAGTTTAAAAAAAAAATGGTTTTAACAGAAGGTGCTATGAATTGTGGGCCGTCTCTGAAATATGTGATCGTTCGCTTCTAAATGAGTTGGAAAAAGTGAGTTTAGTGTCAATATGTAGAAGTTTGGTGTCAGTATGATATCTTATTGACTGATGGCTGACTTGATGGCAGTATAATATATTGGCATTGTGCATTTTATATTGCAAATGGGCAGTGTACATTTCCAATGTATTTAATGAGGGATTTACCATCACCAAATGGACAGGCTGAAATCCACACCAAAGAGGGATTGGACAGTGTCCATTACACATATGCTATATTGTCAGTGTGGACATGCTCTTCTGCAAGTTGACAGTGTCCATTGCCAATGTATAACATCCGACTTAGTACTTTCAATACTTATATATGCCATTTGGACATTTCTTATGCCATTTGGACATGGTTCACTGACTTTTGGGTTCGGAAGCCAACTTCCTATGATCATATATGGTAAATGGACATAACATCCTGATTTAGTACTATCAATATCTATATATGCTATTTTGAATTTTCTTATGCCATTTGGACATGGTTCACTGACTTTTGGGCTCTGGCCGACTTCCTATGATCATAAATGGCAAATGGACAAAACATAGGCCTTATGGACAAACTCTATAAAATAAGACAAATGTATGTCCGTACGGTTACTACATATGTATAATTGACAAAACAAAAAAAATATGTAAATAGAGGTTTTGAAGATTTCACCCTTGACACCTGACTTTGTGACCATTTCCCATATGAAATCCTACGGTGGAGCGCACTTGCCCCCTTTGGGATTTTTGGCATTTACCATGTTCCGCTTGCAATATGTTTTTGATGAACTGCCGCCCATTTGAGTGGTATTTACGATTGTGTATATGGTTCCCCCAATGACAATTAGTAGCCATTCACTTTTGTCCATTTCATGGGGGTCTTCCCTTACATACATACAAGTAGTGATGAAGTCAATCTCTCCCCATCTTTTAGCCAGGAGAGATTGACATGTATATTATTAATGCTTCCACATTATTTAGTACAATATTTAGTCGAGGTTTAGGTTTTAGTGAATGATTATCCCAAATAGAATGCTTTAAGTTTTAGAAATATTTGGGACAAACGTATTCCTTGCCACCCACTCTGAAACTAACTGCAGCTCTTTGTTAAGTGTTAAGTGTTTGCTAAGTGTTACGTGTATAGTGTTGAGTCATCCACATACATAGGATCACTGGCTGTACTCAAAGCCAGTGGCATGTTGTTAGTAAAGATTGAAAAAAGTAAGCGGACCTAGACAGCTGCCCTGGGGAATTCCTGATTCTACCTTGATTATGTTGAAGAGAATTCCATTAACCTCTATGGGCTAGGTGGGACGCAAGCGTCCCACCCGTGGTGCACTCCATCAACAGCAGTTGTTGATGGAGTGCACCACGGGTGGGACGCTTGCGTCCCACCTAGCCCATAGAGGTTAAGTGTTGGTAACAGCCTGATTGGTTGGCTATTTGAGCCAGTAATACTATTCTTAGGTAGCGGAATTACTTTTGCTTCCCTCCAAGCCTGAGGGCACACACTTTCAAGTAGGCTTACATTTTAAATATGGCAAATAGGAGTGGCAATATCGTTCGCTATTATCCTCAGTAATTTCCATCCCAGTTGTCAGACCCTGGTGGGTTGTCGTTGTTGATAGACAACCATTTTTTCACTTCTTCCACACTCACTTTACAGATTGAAAATTACAATGCTTGTCTTTCATAATTTGGTCAGATATACTAGGCTGTGTAGTGTTAGTGTTTGTTGCTTGCATGTCATGCGTAAGAATGCTTAATGTCTATAGTATCTCTCTGGTATGCAATCTGGTTTCCGCTCAGGTTATAGATGTGTCACTGCAAACTTAAAGGTCCTCAATGATGTCACCATTGCCCTTGATTCTAAGCAATGTTGTGCTGCTATTTTTATTGACTTGGCCAAAGCTTTTGATACGGTAGATCATTCCATTCTTGTGGGCCGGCTAAGGAGTATTGGTATCTCTGAGGCGTCTTTGGCCTGGTTTGCTAACTACCTCTCTCAAAGAGTGCAGTGTATAAAGTAAGAAAATCTGCTGTCTCAGCCACTGCCTGTCACCAAGGGAGTACCCCAAGGCTCAATCCTAGGCCCCACGCTCTTCTCAATTTACATCAACAACATAGCTCAGGCAGTAGGAAGCTCTCTCATCCATTAATATGCAGCTGATACAGTCTTATACTCAGCTAGCCCTCCCCGGATTTTGTGTTAACTTCTAATGGCTCAAATCCCGTTAACGGGATTGATTTGACAACATCCGGTGAAATAGCAGAACGCCAAATTCAAATTAAATTACTATAAATATTAAACTTTCATGAAATCACACATGCAATACACCAAATTAAAGCTACACTTGTTGTTAACTATTTACATCTAGACGTTCCGCTAGCGGAACACCACTCCAATATCCAATGATAGGGCGTGGCGCGAAATACAAACTCCTCGAAAATCCGAAAACTTCAATTTTTCAAACATATGACTATTTTACACCATTTTAAAGACAAGACTCTCCTTTATCTAACCACACTGTCCGATTTCAAAAAGGCTTTACAACGAAAGCAAAACATTAGATTATGTCAGGAGAGTACCCAGCCAGAAATAATCAGACACCCATTTTTCAAGCTAGCATATAATGTCACAAAAACCAAAACCACAGCTAAATGCAGCACTAACCTTTGATGATCTTCATCAGATGACACTCCTAGGACATTATGTTATACAATACATGCATGTTTTGTTCAATCAAGTTCATATTTATATAAAAAAACAGCTTTTTACATTAGCATGTGACGTTCAGAACTAGCATTCCCACCGAACACTTCCGGTGAATTTACTAAATTACTCACGATAAAGGTTCCCAAAAAACATAACAATTATTTTAAGAATTATAGATACAGAACTCCTTTATGCAATCGCGGTGTCCGATTTTAAAATAGCTTTTCGGTAAAGGCACATTTTGCAATATTCTGAGTAGATAGCCCGGGTCATCACAGGATAGCTATTTTGACACCCACCAAGTTTGGTACTCACCAAACTCAGATTTACTGTAAGAAAAATTGGACTCCCAGGACTTCTACTTCAACAACAAATGTTGGTTTAGTTCCAAATAATCCATAGTTATATCCAAATAGCGGCGTTTTGTTCGTGCGTTCAAGACACTATCCGAAGGGTAACGAAGGGTGACGCGCCGGCGCATATCGTGACAAAAAAAAACAAAATATTCCATTACCGTACTTTGAAGCATGTCAAACGCTGTTTAAAATCAATTTTTATGCGATTTTTCTCGTAAAATAGCGATAATATTCCGACCAGGAGTCGTTGTTTTAGTTCAAAGACTGAAAATGTAAAATGGACTCTTCACGTGCATGCGCACGCCCGTCTCATTGTTCTCAGATCGACCACTATCCAAATGCGCTACTGTTTTTCAGGCAGGGGCTGCAAAGTCATCATTCAACGTTCTGGCGCCTTCTGAGAGCCTATGGGAGCCTTAGAAAGTGTCACGTTACAGCAGAGATCCTCTGTTTTCAATAAAGAGGCTAAAGAAGGCCAATAAATGGTCAGAGAGGGCACTTCCTGTTTGGAATCTTCTCAGGTTTTGGCCTGCCATATGAGTTCTGTTATACTCACAGACACCATTCAAACAGTTTTAGAAACTTTAGGTTGTTTTCTATCCAAATCAAACAATTATATGCATATTCTAGTTTCTGGGCAGGAGTAATAAACAGATTAAATCGGGTACGTTTTTTATCCGGCCGTGAAAATACTGTCCCCTATCCATAACAGGTTAATCCAGCCAACGTGTCAGATTTCAAAAAGGCTTTACAGCGAAAGCAAACCATGCGATTATCTGAGGATAGCACCCCACCAAACAAACACAGACAATCATAATTCAACCTGCCAGGCGCGACACGAAACTCAGAAATAAAGATATAATTCATGCCTTACCTTTGACGAGCTTCTTCTGTTGGCACTCCAATATGTCCCATAAACATCACAAATGGTCCTTTTGTTCGATTAATTCCGTCGTTATATATCCAAAATGTCAATTTATTTGGTGTTTTTGATCCAGAAAAACACCGGTTCCAACTCGCGCAACATGACTAGAAAATATCTCATAAGTTACCTGTAATCTTTGTCCAAACATTTCAAACAACTTTCCTAATACAACTTTAGGTATTTTTTTATGTAAATAATCAATAACATTTAAGACGGGATAAACTGTGTTCAAAACCGGAGGAAAACAAAGTGGAACGTGCTTTCAAGTCACGCGCCTCAACCACAACAGTACACTTCACTTGACCCTCGTTCTGAACAGGGATACTTCTTCATTACACAAAGGAAAAACATCAACCAATTTCTAAAGACTGTTGACATCCAGTGGAAGCAATAGGAACTGCAAGCAACTGCCTTAGAATTCTAGATTCCCATTAAAATCCCATTGAAAAGAGTGACCTGAATTATTTTTTTCCTGGATGGTTTGTCCTCGGGGTTTTGCCTGCCAAATAAGTTCTGTAATACTCACAGACATCATTCAAACAGTTTTAGAAACTTCAGAGTGTTTTCCATCCATAACTGCTAATAATATGCATATCCTACCTTCTGGGCCCGAGTAGCAGGCAGTTTACTTTGGGCACGCTTTTCACCCGGATGTGAAAATACCGCCCCCTAGCCTAGAGAAGTTAAATGCTCTACAACAAAGCTTACTTAGTGTCCAACAAGCTTTCTCTACCCTTAACCTTGTTCTAAACACCTCCAAAACAAAGGTCATGTGGTTTGGTAGGAAGAATGCCCCTCTCCCCACAGGTGTGATTACTACCTCTGAGGGTTTAGAGCTTGAGGTAGCCACCTCATACAAGTACTTGGGAGTAGGGCTAGACAGTACACTGTCCTTCTCTCAGCACATATCAAAGCTGCAGGCTAAAGTTAAATCTAGACTTGGTTTCTTCTATCGTAATCGCTCCTCTTTCATCCCAGCTGCCAAACTAACCCTGATTCAGATGACCATCCTACCCATGCTAGATTACGGAGACATAATTTATAGATCAGCAGGTAACGGTGCTCTCGAGCGGTTAGATGTTCTTTACCATTCGGCCATCAGATTTTCCACCATTGCTCCTTATAGGACACATCACTGCACTCTATCCTCTTCTGTAAACTGGTCATCTCTGTATACACATCGCAAGACCCACTGGTTGATGCTTATTTATAAAGCCCTCTTAGTCCTCACTCCCCCCATCTGAGATACAGTTGAAGTCGGAAGTTTACATACACTTAGGTTGGAGTCATTAAAACTTGTTTTTCACCCACTCCACAAATTTCTTGTTAACAAACTATTGTTTTGGAAAGTCGATTAGGACATCTACTTTGTGCATGACACAAGTAATTTGTCCAACAATTGTTTACAGACAGATTATTTCACTTATAATTCACTGTATCACAATTCCAGTGGGTCAGAAGTTTACATAGAATATGTTGACTGTGCCTTTAAACAGCTTGGACAATTCCTGAAAATGACGTCATGGCTTTTCAAATTTCTTATAGGCTAATTGACATCATTTGAGTCAATTGGAGGTGTACCTGTGGATGTATTTCAAGGCCTACCTTCAAACTCAGTGCCTCTTTGCATTACATCAGGGGAAAATCATAAGAAATCAGCAAAGACCTCAGAAAGAAATTGTAGACCTCCACAAGTCTGGTTCGTCCTTGGGATCAATTTCCAAACGCCTGAAGGTACCACGTTCATCTGTACAAACAATAGTACGCAAGTATAAACACCATGGGACCACACAGCCATCATACCGCTCAGGAAGGAGACGCATTCTGTCTTCTAGAGATTAACATACTTTGGTGCGAAAAGTGCAAATCAATCCCAGAACAACAGCAAAGGATCTTGTGACCAATAAATACAATCAAATTTGATTTGATAGTAGTAGCTATGTCTGGGTTATCCACAGTCCCCATACAGTAACGTTCTCTCTGAACGTTTATGTAACTAACAGTCGTCACTCGGATGCCTCATTAAAACATTAGTGTCTCGCTGAAGTGACAGCTAGGGTCAGAAAAGGAAATGCCAACTCTCAAATTTGCCTTTGGTGACCTGAATTCTGAAAAACTCTCTCAAACCCTTTACTTAGGCCTTCTCAGCTGGGAGACAATATAGTGAATAGATACAGGCAGGACAGAGACAGTAGGTAGATACAGGCAGGACAGGGAGACTTGGTAGATACAGGCAGGACAGAGACAGGAGGTAGATACAGGCAGGACAGAGACAGTAGGTAGATACAGGCAGGACAGGGAGACTTGGTAGATACAGGCAGGACAGAGACAGGAGGTAGATACAGGCAGGACAGAGACAGGAGGTAGATACAGGCAGGACAGAGACAGGAGGTAGATACAGGCAGGACAGAGACAGGAGGTAGATACAGGCAGGACAGAGACAGTAGGTAGATACAGGCAGGACAGAGACAGGAGGTAGATACAGGCAGGACAGAGACAGGAGGTAGATACAGGCAGGACAGAGACAGGAGGTAGATACAGGCAGGACAGGGAGACTAGGTAGATACAGGCAGGACAGCGGCAGAGACAGGAGGTAGATACAGGCAGGACAGGGAGACTAGGTAGATACAGGCAGGACAGAGACAGGAGGTAGATACAGGCAGGACAGAGACAGTAGGTAGATACAGGCAGGACAGAGACAGTAGGTAGATACAGGCAGGACAGAGACAGTAGGTAGATACAGGCAGGACAGGGAGACTAGGTAGATACAGGCAGGACAGAGACAGTAGGTACATACAGGCAGGACAGAGACAGTAGGTAGATACAGGCAGGACAGAGACAGTAGGTAGATACAGGCAGGACAGGGAGACTTGGTAGATACAGGCAGGACAGAGACAGGAGGTAGATACAGGCAGGACAGAGACAGGAGGTAGATACAGGCAGGACAGTGACAGGAGGTAGATACAGGCAGGACAGAGACAGGAGGTAGATACAGGCAGGACAGAGACAGGAGGTAGATACAGGCAGGACAGAGACAGTAAGTAGATACAGGCAGGACAGAGACAGGAGGTAGATACAGGCAGGACAGAGACAGGAGGTAGATACAGGCAGGACAGGGAGACTAGGTAGATACAGGCAGGACAGCGGCAGAGACAGGAGGTAGATACAGGCAGGACAGGGAGACTAGGTAGATACAGGCAGGACAGAGACAGGAGGTAGATACAGGCAGGACAGAGACAGTAGGTAGATACAGGCAGGACAGAGACAGTAGGTAGATACAGGCAGGACAGAGACAGTAGGTAGATACAGGCAGGACAGGGAGACTAGGTAGATACAGGCAGGACAGAGACAGTAGGTACATACAGGCAGGACAGAGACAGTAGGTAGATACAGGCAGGACAGAGACAGTAGGTAGATACAGGCAGGACAGAGACAGAGACATTAGGTAGATACAGGCAGGACAGGGAGACTAGGTAGATACAGGCAGGACAGAGACAGTAGTTAAATACAGGCAGGACAGAGACAGAGACAGGAGGTAGATACAGGCAGGACAGAGACAGGAGGTAGATACAGGCAGGACAGAGACAGTAGCTAGATACAGGCAGGACAGAGACAGTAGGTAGATACAGGCAGGACAGGGAGACTAGGTAGATACAGGCAGGACAGAGACAGGAGGTAGATACAGGCAGGACAGGGAGACTAGCTAGATACAGGCAGGACAGCGGCAGAGACAGGAGGTAGATACAGGCAGGACAGAGACAGGAGGTAGATACAGGCAGGACAGAGACAGTAGGTAGATACAGGCAGGACAGGGAGACTAGGTAGATACAGGCAGGACAGCGGCAGAGACAGGAGGTAGATACAGGCAGGACAGGGAGACTAGGTAGATACAGGCAGGACAGGGAGACTTGGTAGATACAGGCATGACAGAGACAGGAGGTAGATACAGGCAGGACAGAGACAGGAGGTAGATACAGGCAGGACAGAGACAGTAGCTAGATACAGGCAGGACAGAGACAGTAGGTAGATACAGGCAGGACAGGGAGACTTGGTAGATACAGGCAGGACAGAGACAGGAGGTAGATACAGGCAGGACAGAGACAGGAGGTAGATACAGGCAGGACAGAGACAGTAGCTAGATACAGGCAGGACAGAGACAGGAGGTAGATACAGGCAGGACAGGGAGACTAGGTAGATACAGGCAGGACAGGGAGACTTGGTAGATACAGGCAGGACAGAGACAGGAGGTAGATACAGGCAGGACAGAGACAGGAGGTAGATACAGGCAGGACAGAGACAGTAGCTAGATACAGGCAGGACAGAGACAGGAGGTAGATACAGGCAGGACAGAGACAGTAGGTAGATACAGGCAGGACAGGGAGACTAGCTAGATACAGGCAGGACAGAGACAGGAGGTAGATACAGGCAGGACAGAGACAGAGACAGGAGGTAGATACAGGCAGGACAGAGACAGGAGGTAGATACAGGCAGGACAGAGACAGTAGGTAGATACAGGCAGGACAGCGGCAGAGACAGGAGGTAGATACAGGCAGGACAGGGAGACTAGGTAGATACAGGCAGGACAGAGACAGGAGGTAGATACAGGCAGGACAGAGACAGGAGGTAGATACAGGCAGGACAGAGACAGGAGGTAGATACAGGCAGGACAGGGACAGTAGCTAGATACAGGCAGGACAGAGACAGTAGGTAGATACAGGCAGGACAGAGACAGTAGGTAGATACAGGCAGGACAGAGACAGAGACAGGAGGTAGATACAGGCAGGACAGAGACAGGAGGTAGATACAGGCATTATAGAGAGGGTAGGTAGATACAGGCAGGACAGATACTATAGGTAGATACAGGCATTATAGAGACAGTAGGTAGATACAGGCAGGACAGGGACAGTAGTTAAATACAGGCAGGACAGAGACAGAGACATTAGGTAGATACAGGCAGGACAGGGAGACTAGGTAGATACTGGCAGGACAGAGACAGTAGTTAAATACAGGCAGGACAGAGACAGAGACATTAGGTAGATACAGGCAGGACAGTGAGACTAGGTAGATACTGGCAGGACAGAGACAGTAGGTAGATACAGGCAGGACAGGGACAGAGACATTAGGTAGATACAGGCAGGACAGGGACAGAGACATTAGGTAGATACAGGCAGGACAGGGACAGAGACATTAGGTAGGTACAGGCAGGACAGATACTATAGGTAGATGTTGAAGGGACAGAGACAGCAGAACATGGAACTCTTTTGGTGGGGGGTTTAGTGAGTGCCTTGTTAAAAGGCACCATAGCAGTCAATGACATCTAGGATTTGATAGCAGCAACTCTCCTGTTGCTTGGCCACTTCCTGACAGATTGTTCCAGTTGGACCCGGGATTCAAACTGGCAACATTCTAGCAGAACTTGTAATCCCTGTTAACCTATGTAGATGCAGGCAGGATTAGTGTTACAGTAGAACATGTCATCCCTGTTAACCTATGTAGATACAGGCAGGATTAGGTTTACAGTAGAACTTGTCATCCCTGTTAACCTATGTGGATACAGGCAGGATTAGGGTTACAGCAGAACATGTCATCCCTGTTAAACTATGTAGATACAGGCAGGATTAGGGTTACAGTAGAACTTGTCATCCCTGTTAACCTATGTAGATACAGGCAGGATTAGGGTTACAGCAGAACATGTCATCCCTGTTAAACTATGTAGATACAGGCAGGATTAGGGTTACAGTAGAACTTGTCATCCCTGTTAACCTATGTGGATACAGGCAGGATTAGGGTTACAGCAGAACATGTCATCCCTGTTAAACTATGTAGATACAGGCAGGATTAGGATTACATTAGAACATGTCATCCCTGTTAACCTATGTAGATACAGGCAGGATTAGGGTTACAGTAGAACTTGTCATCCCTGTTAACCTATGTAGATGCAGGCAGGATTAGGGTTACAGCAGAACGTGTCATCCCTGTTAACCTATGTAGATACAGGCAGGATTAGGATTACATTAGAACATGTCATCCCTGTTAACCTATGTGGATACAGGCAGGATTAGGGTTACAGCAGAACATGTCATCCCTGTTAACCTATGTGGATACAGGCAGGATTAGGGTTACAGCAGAACATGTCATCCCTGATTGATTGATAAATGGCGCCGGACTGGATGGTACGGGCTCCTAACCAATGGTGCCATTTTGTTATTTTTACATTGTTTGTAACTTATTATGTACATAAATACAAAAATAGCTTCTGGACATCAGAACAGTGATTAATCACCTCGAACTGGACAAAGATTTTTTCTTTATTGAGTCCAATGTGAAGAATATACTGCTTTCCAAAAAACAGGTCCAAATGCCCAATATTTGCGTGAAGAAAAGGCAGAGATACAGAGGGAGAAGGTCGGGGTGCCTTGTGAGGATTCGTAGGGGAGTGAGTAAATCACCACTACCATCATTCTATTGGCCAATCACTGGAAAACAAACTGGATGATCTACGGTCGAGACTATCCTACCAACGTGACATTCAAAACTGTAATATCTTATGTTTCACAGAGTCGTTGCTGAACGACGACACGGATAATATAGAGCTGGCTGGTTTTTCTGTGTATCAACAGGACAGAGTAGCTACGTCTGGTAAGACGAGGGGCGGGGGTATGTGTCTATTTGTCAATAACTGCTGGCGAGGGATGTCTAATGTCTAATAAGTCTCGAGGTATTGCTCGTCTGAGGTAGAGTATCTCATGATAAGCTGTTGACCAAACTATCTACCAAAAGTTCTCATATATAT
Source organism: Salmo salar (assembly GCF_965601325.2). NCBI lineage: Eukaryota > Metazoa > Chordata > Actinopteri > Salmoniformes > Salmonidae > Salmo > Salmo salar. The sequence continues at coordinate 50,778,115 of NC_138314.1, read as the reverse complement.
TGTTCAAAGCACTCTATATACCATCACAAACCGATGCTGGCACTAAGACTGCACTCAAACAACTCTATAAGGCCATAAGCAAACAAGAAAATGTTCATCCAGAAGTGGCGCTCCTAGTGGCCGGGGACTTTAATGCAGGGAAACGGAAATCCGTTTTACCTCATTTCTACCAACATATCACATGTGCAACCAGAGGGGAAAGAAACTCCAGACCACCTTTACTCCACACACAGAGACGCATACAAAGCTCTCCCTCAACCTCTATTTGGCGAGTCTGACCATAACTCTATCCTCCTGATTTCTGCTTACAAGCAAAAACTAAAGTAGGAAGTACCAGTTACTCCCTCAACACGTAATTGGTCTGATGACACGGATGCTACGCTACAGGAGTGCTTTGCTAGCACAGACTGGAATAAGTTCCGGGATTCATCCAATGGCATTGGGGAGTTTACCACCTCAGTCACCGGATTCATCAATAAGTCCATTGAGTACTTCGTCCACACACTAACCGTACATACATATCCCAACCAGAAGCTATGGATTACAGGCAACATTCGTACCGAGCTAAAGGCTAGAGCTGCCGCTTTCAAGGAGCGGGACACTAATCCGGATGCTTATAGAAATCCTGCTATGACCACAGATGAACCATCAAACAGGCAAAGCGTCAATACAGGACTACGATTGAATCCTATTTATCCGGCTCTGACGTTCGTCGAATGTGGCAGGGCTTGCAAACTATTACGGACTATGAAGGTAAACCCAGTCGCGAGCTGCTCAGTGACGAGAGCCTACCAGATGAGCTAAATGCTTTTTATGCTCGCTTCGAGACAAGCAACACAAAAGCATGCATGAGAGCACCAGCTGTTCTGAACGACTGTGTTATCATTCTCTCCATAGTCAATGTTTTTTTTTACTTTATTTTATTTCACCTTTATTTAACCAGGTAAGCTAGTTGAGAACAAGTTCTCAATTACAACTGCGACCTGGCCAAGATAAAGCAAAGCAGTTCGACACATACAACAACACAGAGTTACACATGGAATAAACAAACATACAGTCAATAATACAGTAGAAAAAGTGTATATACAGTGTGTGCAAATGAGGTAGGATAAGGGAGGTAAGGCAATAAATAGGCCATGGTGGCGAAGTAATTACAATATACCAATTAAACACTGGGGTGATAGATGTGTAGAAGATGAATGTGCAAGTAGAGATATTGGGGTGCAAAGGAGCAAGATGAATGAATAAATAAATACAGTATGGGGATGAGGTATTTGGATGGGCTATTTACAGGTGGGCTATGTACAGGTGCAATTATATGTGAGCTGCTCTGACAGCTGGTGCTTAAAGCTAGTGAGGGAGATATGAGTCTCCAGCTTCAGTGATTTTTGCTGTTCATTCCAGTCATTGGCAGCAGAGAACTGGAAGGAAAGCTGGCTAAAGGAGGAATTGGCTTTGGGGGTGACCAGTGAGATATACCTGCTGGAGCGCGTGCTATGGGTGGGTGCTGCTATGGTGACCAGTGAGCTGAGATAATTTGGGGCTTTATCTAGCAAAGACTTGTAGATGACCTGGAGGCAGTGGGTTTGGCGACGAATATGAAGCAAGGGCCAACCAATGAGAGAGTACAGGTCGCAGTGGTGGGTAGTATATGGGGCTTTGGTGACAAAATGGATAGCACTGTGATAGACTGCGTCCAATTTGTTGAGAAGAGTGTTGGAGGCTATTATGTAGATGACATCACCGAAGTCGAGGATCGGTATGATGGTCAGTTTCAAGAGGGTATGTTTGGCGGCATGAGTGAAGGAGGCTTTGTTGCGAAATAGGAAGCCAATTCTAGATTTAATTTTGGATTGGAGATGCTTAATGTGTCTGGAAGGAGAGTTTACAGTCTAGCCAGACACCTAGGTATTTGTAGTTGTCCACATATTCCAGAACCGTCCAGAGTGGTGGTGCTGGACAGGCGGGCAGGTGCGGGCAGCGATCGGTTGAAGAGCATGCATTTGGTTTTACTTGCATTTAAGAGCAGTTGGAGGCCACGGAAGGAGAGTTGTATGGCATTGAAGCTCGTCTGGAGGGTTGTTAACACAGTGTACAAAGAAGGGCCAGAAGTATTTAGAATGGTGTCGTCTGCGTAGAGTTGGAGCAGAGAATCACCCGCAGCAAGAGCGACATCATTGATGTTATACAGAGAAAAGAGTCGGCCCGAGAATTAAACCCTGTGGCACCCCCATAGAGACTGACAGAGGTCCGGACAACAGGCCCTCCGATTTGACACACTGAACTCTATCAGAGAAGTAGATGGTGAACCAGGTGAGGCAGTCATTTGAGAAACCAAGGCTGTTGAGTCTGCCGATAAGAATGTGGTGATTGACAGAGTCGAAAGCCTTGGCCAGGTTAATGAATACGGCTGCACAGTAATGTCTCTTATTGATGGCAGTTATGATATCGTTTAGGACCTTGAGCGTGGCTGAGGTGCACCCATGACCAGCTCGGAAACCAGATTGCATAGCGGAGAAGGTACGGTGGGATTCGAAATGGTCGGTAATCTGTTTGTTAACTTGGCTTTTGAAGACCTAAGAAAGGCAGGGTAGGATAGATATATGTCTGTAGCAGTTTGGGTCTAGATTGTCTCCCCCTTTGAAGAGGGGGATGATCGCGGCAGCTTTCCAATCTTTGGGGATCTCAGATGATACAAAGAGAGGTTGAACAGGCCAATAATAGGGGTTGCAACAATTTCAGCAGATAATTGTCAGCTCTTTCAGAACATCAGATATCTGGATTTGGGTGAAGGAGAAATGGGGGAGGCTTGGGCGAGTTGCTGTGGGGGGTGCAGGGCTTATGACTGGGGTAGCCAGGTGGAAAGCATGGCCAGCCGTAGAAAAATGCTTACATGTCATCACTATTAAACTATGTGGATACAGGCAGAGTTAAAGCAGAACATGTCATCCCTGTTGAACTATGTGGATACAGGCAGGATTACATTAGAACATGTCATCCCTGTTGAACTATCTGCTGTCCTGAAGTGTTGCATAATCTCTCTGACTGACTGGCATTCCTCTGCATGACTTCCGGTGATATCAGAGCTGTGGACTTGGCAGGCAAGGGGCCGGTAGCGTGAAGGAATCTGCTTCAGTGGATGTTTCATTGATATTCACTAGTGGCTGAAATGCAAGTGAAAAGAGCAGGGAGTCTTGACACAATGATATCTTTGTATTGGTTTGTTAGCATCATGTTGTTGTGTTGCGCTCCTGGTCTGTCTGTATGTTTTGGGAAAGCACACAGTCTTTCTCTAGGAGCATGGCTTTCCCAACACAGTCTTTCTCTAGGAGCATGGCTTTCCCAACACAGTCTTTCTCTAGGAGCATGGCTTTCCCAACACAGTCTTTCTCTAGGAGCATGGCTTTCCCAACACAGTCTTTCTCTAGGAGCATGGCTTTCCCAACACAGTCTTTCTCTAGGATCATGGCTTTCCCGACACAATCTTTCTCTAGGAGCATGGCTTTCCCAACACAGTCTTTCTCTAGGATCACGGCTTTCCCGACACATTCTTTCTCTAGGAGCATGGCTTTCCCAACACACAGTCTTTCTCTAGGAGCATGGCTTTCCCAACACACAGTCTTTCTCTAGGAGCACGGCTTTCCCAACAGTCTTTCTCTAGGAGCATGGCTTTCCCAACACAGTCTTTCTCTAGGAGCATGGCTTTCCCAACAGTCTTTCTCTAGGAGCATGGCTTTCCCAACAGTCTTTCTCTAGGAGCATGGCTTTCCCAACAGTCTTTCTCTAGGATCATGGCTTTCCCAACAGTCTTTCTCTAGGAGCATGGCTTTCCCAACACAGTCTTTCTCTAGGAGCATGGCTTTCCCAACAGTCTTTCTCTAGGAGCATGGCTTTCCCAACACAGTCTTTCTCTAGGAGCACGGCTTTCCCAACAGTCTTTCTCTAGGAGCATGGCTTTCCCAACACAGTCTTTCTCTCGGAGCATGGCTTTCCCAACACAGTCTTTCTCTAGGAGCATGGCTTTCCCAACACAGTCTTTCTCTAGGAGCATGGCTTTCCCAACACAGTCTTTCTCTAGGAGCATGGCTTTCCCAACACACAGTCTTTCTCTAGGAGCATGGCTTTCCCAACACAGTCTTTCTCTAGGAGCATGGCTTTCCCAACACAGTCTTTCTCTAGGAGCATGGCTTTCCCAACAGTCTTTCTCTAGGATCATGGCTTTCCCAACACAGTCTTTCTCTCGGAGCATGGCTTTCCCAACACAGTCTTTCTCTAGGAGCATGGCTTTCCCAACACAGTCTTTCTCTAGGAGCATGGCTTTCCCAACACAGTCTTTCTCTAGGAGCATGGCTTTCCCAACACAGTCTTTCTCTAGGAGCACGGCTTTCCCAACAGTCTTTCTCTAGGAGCATGGCTTTCCCAACAGTCTTTCTCTAGGAGCATGGCTTTCCCAACACAGTCTTTCTCTAGGAGCATGGCTTTCCCGACACAGTCTTTCTCTAGGAGCATGGCTTTCCCAACAGTCTTTCTCTAGGAGCATGGCTTTCCCAACACAGTCTTTCTCTAGGAGCATGGCTTTCCCAACAGTCTTTCTCTAGGAGCATGGCTTTCCCAACACAGTCTTTCTCTAGGATCATGGCTTTCCCAACAGTCTTTCTCTAGGAGCATGGCTTTCCCAACACAGTCTTTCTCTAGGAGCATGGCTTTCCCAACACAGTCTTTCTCTAGGATCATGGCTTTCCCAACAGTCTTTCTCTAGGAGCATGGCTTTCCCAACACAGTCTTTCTCTAGGATCATGGCTTTCCCAACAGTCTTTCTCTAGGAGCATGGCTTTCCCAACAGTCTTTCTCTAGGAGCACGGCTTTCCCAACACAGTGTTCCTAGAGAAAGACATGATTCACCATCTAAATAATGATGGAACATGTACAATATGTTGCACCAGAGACTGCATTGTTAGTACTATAGGTATTTATCACTGGTAACCAGCTATCACCAACCAATCATGTCACGTGTGTGTGTGTGTGTGTGTGTGTGTGTGTGTGTGTGTGTGTGTGTGTGTGTGTGTGTGTGTGTGTGTGTCCTACATAGAACTAATGGGAAAGACATTGTTCTCTTTATCAACAGGCTGTTCAGTTCAACTTCTGACTACCAATACTTGTCACCGACACCACTTGTTGTAAGTGTCTATAGTCATGTGATCCATGATAAAACACATCTGAAGAGGGCTAGTGTTGAAAAGTAGTATTTATATTTCAGTCTTTTTGATATCCTGCAGTCTTTTTTTTTATGTGAGCACTGATGCTTGACTAAATATTCAAATTAGAAAACAAGGGAGAAAGAAAGCAAAGCTTTCTTGTTTAGAATGGGCAGTTTGTGAAACATTTCCTAATTCTTAATGAGGGACTCATGGCACTATGCCAAGCTGGGGGACCAATAAAATGGGCTCTATTAGGTGGGAGAGGGGAGGGGTAAGGGGGCTGACTGGGTGACCAATGGAGAGGGTTTCTATTTGAGCTGTGGAGGGGACAGAGGGGAGGGGGGCTGGCTGTGGGGGACTGGGGGACCCCCTCGCCCTCCCTCTACCTGGGTCTTAGAGAGCTCCAGTAGGGACAGAGGACAGACCACAGTAACATTCCCACAGAGGTGTAGCTGTTGTTCTTCTGTGGAGGGTTCCCACCTGCACTCCTTCTGGGACCTAGTTTGATAACCCTAACCCCTTGGACAGTTGGGGGTGAAAAGTTCCAGAGATGTCTGAGAACAACAACAACAACCATGAAGAGAAAGAGAGGGATGGAGAGAAGGAGAAAGAGAGGGATGGAGAGAGGGATGAGGACTGGGATGAGAATGAGGAGAGGGATGAGGTTCTTGTTAGGATTCCTCCACCTCCACCTCAAGTGGTCAGAGTTGGCCAGCTGGCCCCAGGGGCCAAGATGAATGGGTTAGGAGATGAGGGAAAAACCAACCTGGATGGGCAGCAGCCTGTAAGCCGTAGTATCTTCCCTTTCTCTCCAGTCTCTCCAGCGGGCGAGAGGATCCGCATTATGCTGGGAGAGGACGATGATGGACCGTCACCACCTCAACTCTTCACTGAGCTGGATGAGCTGCTCTCTGTGGATGGGCAGGAGATGGAGTGGAAGGAGACAGCCAGGTAGGATGTCTAACTCCAACCCTAACCTAACTAATAGTCAGGTAGGATGTCTAACTCCAACCCTAACTAATAGCCAGGTAGGATGTCTAACTCCAACCCTAACCTAACTAATAGTCAGGTAGGATGTCTAACTCCAACCCTAACCTAACTAATAGTCAGGTAGGATGTCTAACTCCAACCCTAACTAATAGTCAGGTAGGATGTCTAACTCCAACCCTAACCTAACTAATAGTCAGGTAGGATGGCTTATAGCCCATAAGCCCTCCATTAGTTTTATTCAATATAACATTTAACTATTCAAAGTAAATCATAGTATATTGAGATTTTTTTTAAAGTTAATACAACTCAGTAATTGGACACCTGGAGAGATTATTAAAAAAACTCCTAAGTTTTGGGTGGTGTTGGGCCTTTGCCAGATACACACTGGTTCAAACATGCCAGATAAACACTATTGTCAACATGGTAGATAAACACTATTGTCAACATGGTAGATAATCACTGGTGTTAACATGGTAGATACACCCTGGTGTTAACATGGTAGATAAACACTGGTGTTAACATGGTAGATAATCACTGGTGTTAACATGGTAGATACACCCTGGTGTTAACATGGTAGATACACACTGGTGTTAACATGGTAGATACACACTGGTGTCAACATGGTAGATACACACTGGTGTCAACATGGTAGATAATCACTGGTGTCAACATGGTAGATAATCACTGGTGTCAACATGGTAGATAATCACTGGTGTTAACATGGTAGATAGGTGAGTGCCCCTGACTTTTCTGTCATAACGTTAGGTCTGTTTCTGTTGTTCCTTAACCATATGCTGTTGAGCGATGCTCGCTGCTTCATGGAGATGGGACATCAGTGTTTGACGTAGCTACTATAGTCAACAACCACAGGATCCCTCGAAATTTGCTAGAACATTACATCAACAGGAAGGCTCGTACGGGACCAACTATGAGCTGAATTGGTGCATAGCCAGTGGTCTCGTGTACAGTAGCATTGTAGGCAAACGTTAGGGTTTGTGTCTGCTGCGGCCATTTCTCTTTAGCTTTTAGAGGCAGTGAGCAAAGGATATTTCCCAGATTTCAATTGAACATTTCTGTTCCTCCATTCCCCATTGGATTGTACGCAGTTGTGTGTGACTTGGCGACACCAGAGAGCTTGAGAAGTTCTTCGATTAGCTCGCTCTCAAAATTGTCCCCTTAATCTGTGTGGATTCGCTCAGCAAATCCATAAAACCAAAATACGTTGTCCAATATCTTTCTGGCAACTTACTTTGCTGTTTCATTTGTGCATGAAAAGGTGTGAGCTAATTTGGTGAAGTGATCTGTCAGAACCAATACAGTGGTTCTTCCTTTAACTTCTTTGGGATAGGGGGCGGTATATTGACGTCCGGATGAAAAGCGTGCCCAAAGTAAACTGCCTGCTACTCAGGCCCAGAAGCTAGGATATGCATGTAATTGGTAGATTTGGATAGAAAACACTCAAAAGTTTCTAAAACTGTTAAAATATAAAATAGTGTCTGTGAGTATAACAGAACTGAAATGGCAGGCGAAACCCCGAGGACAAACCACCCCCCCCCCCCAAAAAAAGGCATCACTGATTTCAATGGCTGGCACTTTTATAATAGGGCGAAATCGTGCCCGATTGCAGTTCCTAGGGCTTCCACTAGATGTCAACCATCTTCAGAAAGAGTTTCAGGCTGGTTTTTGGAAAAATGAGCCAGAAATTGTAGTTTTTCTAGGTGGCTCCCATTTTGACTGTAGTGTTTCCAAGCGCGTGAGTGAGAACGCGTTCTTTGGTATTTTTCTCCGGTAAAGACAATAACGATTCTCCGTCTTAAATTGTATTGTTTATTTGTGTATTAGGGTACCTTTTGTTTGATTATAAACGTTGATTGACTTGTTTAGATAAGTTTATTGGTAACGTTTGGGATTCATTTTGTATGCATTTTGAAGGAGGGAAACCGAGTGGATTATTGACTGAAGCGCGACAGCTAAACTGAGTTTTTATGGATATAAAGAAGGACATTATCGAACAAAAGGACCATTTGTAATGTAACTGGGACCTTTTGGAGTGCCAACAGAAGAAGATCTTCAAAGGTAAGGCATATATTATATCGCTATTTCTGACTTTCGTGTCGCAACTCTGATTGAAAATGATTTGTTATGCATTTGTGTGCTGGGCGCTGTCCTCAGATAATCGCATGGTTTGCTTTCGCCGTAAAGCCTTTTTGAAATCTGACACGGCGGCTGGATTAACAACAAGTTTTATTTTGATGTATTCCACTTGTGATTTCATAAAAGTTTAATATTTATAGTAATTTAATTTAAATTTGTCGTTCTGCAATTTCACCGGAAATTGTCGAAATGGTACGGTAACGTCCCACTAATCCGCAAGAAGTTAAAAGTTGCGTCGTTCTACAGCATATCTTGCGGGCTGTCACAGAATTCTATGGCACGTTATTTAAGTGTTGCCATTAATGCTAGTTAGTGCTAGTTTGACCACCAGAGGGCATCTTTGAGAAGCATTTGACTTTTTTAATAATGGCTGTACTAGAGAATTCAAAACCTTTTTTGTAAGAACAAAATGGGATTGATTTTAAGAAATGTAGCTTAATTAATTTGATTAATACTATGGTGTTTCTAGTCTTCCCTGTGGCTCAGTTGGTAGAGCATGGTGTTTGCAATGCCAACATGGTGTGTGCAACGCCAGGGTTGTGGGTTTGATTCCCACGGGGGGCCAGTACAAAAAAAATGCATGCATTCACTACTGTAAGTTGCTCTGGATAAGAGTGTCTGCTAAATGACTAGAATGTAAAAAAGTGTCTATTCCAAGAAAAATGAAAAATGAAACCCTCAGGGTTTCCGTTTGGAAAATATGGCGCTGTACAACGTAGCCAGTTGGGAGTAGGCTACTATACTAAGAGCCTAGGCTACTAAGTGACTGCAAGTGAAGAGCAAAATGATCCTAACATTTCCAAATAAAAATATGACTGATTTATCAAGACCAGTCCCCATGCTCTGTCATTCAGTGATATTTATTCCCTATTGTCCTGCTGATAGTTGAAATTAACATCTGCATTTTGAAAGAGTATTTTTATCATTATTTTATTAAGGAAAGCATGTAGGTCTCCTGATTTAAACCCAAACTTGTTGCAACTGAAATGTAGTTGAATAATCATCTGCATGTTTGCATGGATTGTGACTCCATCTCGTTCCTCACCCTCTTCAACTCCGCCAATGACTCTCCGCCAGTGACGTGCCTCTCCGCCGATAATTACATTTAGAGAATTGGAGGATTCTAAATTAATATCTAAGGGGAATTTTTTTTAGGGCAAATCTGATCTGTGAGAATATCTAAGGGGGCTTTTATATAATTATAATGCAGGGTTAATAATAATAATAATCGCTTTGTTTAAAAAATAACCATATTTTGGAGATGATTTTGTTTCAAATAACCGAAAGTGAGCGATTGAAATCTGAATAAAGGGAAAAAGGCTATTCTTGAACATGGGGTGAGACATTCTTAGTAATTTGTAAATAAAGCCAGTTTGTTATTTAGAATTATTTATTTCTGTTTTTAGAGGGGAGAAACCAAAAGCCCACCGTGCCTATTTTGTGGAAAATCGTCAGTCCACATGTCAAGTGAAATTCCCCCATTTGTATTTTCCCAAGGGGGCAGGTAGCCTAGTGGTTAGAGCGTTAGGCCAGTAACCGAAAGGTTGCTAGATAAAATCGCTGAGCTGACAAGGTAAAAATATGTCGTTCTGCCCCTGAACAAGGCAGTTAACCCACTGTTCCTAGGCAGTCATTGTAAAAAAGAATTTGTTCTTAACTGACTTGCCTGGTTAAATAAAAAAAAGTTCTCTCTTAACTCCAGGACCACTGACAGTTGTTGTTGTTGCCTGATGCAGGACTCTTGTGCCAGAGGAGAGACTCTCAGACTGAAAACACCTCCATCAATTGCCACAGTTTAGACTACCGATAGATCAGCGTTCTAACTCCCCCTTGTGATAGTGTGGTGCAATGGCAGAATGGAACCATAAATTTGTAACTTTTAACATAAGACCCACTGTACATCCACTGAGCGCTGCTCTACCTCAGAACTCCAAAGGTAGAGACATACTAACTCTATAAGCGTTTTGATGCTTCCAAGGCGAGCTCGAGCAGACGGCTCAGGAGACTTAGCCAGGATGCAGCTCCGACAGCACTTGACATACTCCTTCACATAATGCTCCATCTTGGGCCAGAAGAAATGTTGCCTTGCCAAATTAAGAGTTCTAGCTTGACCTTGGTGGCCAGCAAGGTCATGCACACCACTCAATGCTTTATCCGTCATACTTTTGGGCAGCACAAACTGACGTCTCTTTTGTTTGCTCAAAGGGTCATTTGTCACCCTGTAAAGCACTCCCATCTTGGACCCTGAGCTTTTCCCACTGCTTGATGAGTGCAAGGCTTTGTGAATTAAATCCATCCCTCTCTCGTCTTGAAGGCCACCTTTTTGTGATTGACAATCAGCCCTTGAAATTGTAGGATTAAGTTCTTGGCTCCGCTGAAGCTCCTCGAAAGCCATCGCAGGAAGGGAGTCTTGGCCTGGAGATATGAGTTGTTGCACAGACTGCATTAACTGAACTGCTCGAGTTTCGGTTGCTACATCCCACTTATCATAGACTTCACAGATCGCTTTCACTACTGCAGAGACACAGGTCAAAGGACAGCTGTCGGACTGATTTCCAGAGATTTTCACTATGTGACTGGACCTTCAAGCGAAACACATCTTGAAATCCCATCTTCTATAGCATCGGTTTCTGCAAGCAGACTGCCATTGTTCTCAATTACCAACCTGTGACTAACTAACTTGGAAAATGGGTCCCTACTGAGGGCGTCAGCCACAATATTCTTTGTCCCTGCGATATGCTTCAGATCGAATGAGTAGGGAGGGAGTCAATGTAGCTACCCAGCGTTGCCCACAGGGAGTCAATGTAGCCCACAGTGAGTCGATGTAGCTACCCAGCATTGTTCACAGGGAGTCAATGTAGCCCACAGTGAGTCGATGTAGGTACCCAGCATTGCCCACAGGCAGTCAATTTAGCTACCCAGCGTTGTTCACAGGGAGTCAATTTAGCTACCCAGCATTGTTTACAGGGAGTCAATGTAGCTACCCAGCGCTGTTCACAGAGAGTCAATGTAGCTACCCATCATTGCCCACAGGGAGTCAATGTAGCCCACAGGGAGTCAATGTAGCTACCCAGCATTGTTCACAGGGAGTCAATGTAGCTACCCAGCGTTGTTCACAGGGAGTCAATGTAGCTACCCAGCGTTGCTCGCAGGCGTTGGGTTTTGGTTTAGTCATTATGTATGTGAGGACATTATTATCAGTCCAAACTGTAAATGAATGTCCCTTGAGCCATGGGCTAAACTTTTCACACACAGTACATTTCAAGGCCAAAAACTTGAGTCTGTGGGCAGGAAGAGTGTCTTGGCAATACCAGAACAGTTTGGAATGAAATGTTTATAGTAGATTATAATTCCTAGGAAGGATTTGACCCTTTGGGCATGCACAGATCTTTCTCCATTAGATCCGTCATCTTGGATTTCACATCCACCTTTGTTGGATCCACAGCCACCCCATCATCATTAATAAAACATCTCCAATCCAAAGTTAAATCTAGAATTGGCTTCTTATTTCGCAACAAAGCATCCTTCACTCATGCTGCCAAACATACCCTCGTAAAACTGACCATTTTACCAATCCTCGACTTTGGCGATGTCATTTACAAAATAGCCTCCAACACCCTACTCAACAGCCCCATATACTACCCACCACTGCGACCTGTACGCTCTCGTTGGCTGGCCCTCGCTTCATACTCATCGCCAAACCCACTGGCTCCAGGTCATCTACAAGACCCTGCTAGGTAAAGTCCCGTCTTATCTCAGCTCACTGGTCACCATAGCAGCACCCACCCGTAGCACGCGCTCCAGCAGGTATATCTCACTTGTCACCCCCAAAGCCAATTCCTCCTTTGGCCGCCTCTCCTTCCAGTTCTCTGCTGCCAATGACTGGAACGAACTACAAAAATCTCTGAAACTGGAAACACTTATCTCCCTCACTAGCTTTAAGCACAAGCTGTCAGAGCAGCTGACAGATCACTGCACCTGTACATAGCCCATCTATATGTAGCCCATCTATATGTAGCCCAAACAATTACCTCTTCCCCTACTTTATTTATTTATTTTGCTCCTTTGCACCCCAGTATTTCTACTTTGCACACTCATCTACTATCTAATCTACCATTCCAGTGTTTTAATTGCTATATTGTATTTACTTCGCCACCATGGCCTATTTATTGCCTTTACCTCCCTTATCTCACCTCATTTGCTCACATTGTACATAGACTTATTTTTCTACTGTATTATTGACTGTATGTTTGTTTTACTCCATGTGTAACTCTGTGTTGTTATATGTGTCGAACTGCTTTGCTTTATCTTGGCCAGGTCTCAGTTGTAAATGAGAACTTGTTCTCAACTTGCCTACCTGGTTAAATAAAGGTGAAATAAAAATAAATTAAATTAATGACATGACCCAAAATTCTCACGACTTCCGCGGGAATATGCATTTCTTTGGGCTCAGATTCAGGTTGTGCTGCCTTAGTCTCTGGAACACCAGCTTTAATCTATCCAACACTAGGAGGTCGTCTAAGTAACACAGCAGGCCACTGATGTTTATATCCCCAAAAATGCTGAACATCATCCTCATAAATGAAAATGCACTATTGCATAGGCCCTGCGGCATTCAATTGTATTCATGCAGACCCACTGGGGTAGTGAAGGCTGTATACTTTTTATCCTCCTCACACATAGGTATGTTGTAAAAGCCTGATGTCAAGCCCATCGTACTGATGTAGGTGTTGCCCCCTAGGGCTGCAAGACAGTCAGATTGGTGTGGAAGTGGGTGTGCATCTTTGAGTGTCTTGCATTTAGCCATCTGAAATCTGTACATAGGCGGAGCCCATCGTCTTTCTTCCACACCATTACTAGAGGGGATGCGTATTCGCTGATGGATTTCCTGATTATTTCCTGTTCTTCCATTTCTGTCAATACTTGTTGTAGTTTCTGGTAGTGGGCAGGCGGAACCCTACGATATGGTAGGCGAAATAGTCTGTCATCTGTGAGCCGAATTCGATGCTCAAAGCCTTTGGCTTTGCCACAATCTGGAGAGCTCTTGGAGAACACATCATTGTAGTTAATAAGTAACTAAACTAATGCCGCTCTTGTTGCTTGACCAACTTTACAGGGTTAATGTCAACCTCTCCCAACCCTACATCTAGCAGTCTCTGCTTCAAATCCATGGAGCCTGTTGTGATGGGCTGCGTCCCTAGAGTTCCATGTTCCATCCTGCAGGAGCCTTGGAAAACTGTGAAGTCCTCCACAGCCAGAAAGGGAGACACATCAGCCAGCTTGCAGTTTCTCTTCAGAGTGATATGTTTGTTCTGATAGGTTAGTGACTTTCATGGGCACCCACCTGTTACCCCACATGGGTGTGATGACTCTGCCCACCATGATGTTTTGTGGCATGGTCTTGGATGAAGTGGGTTCAATTCACAATAGTGCTCCCTGGAGACATTGGCACACTGTTGGGAAGCCTCCCCCATCCTAGATGCTCTTGTTTAGCAAGGAGTGTGACAGCCTGGTTGAGTTTGACTGTCCCCTATTTTCTGGGCATTTCTTCACGCTGTCAACATGTCAGGCTAGTCATCATGTTTTTTTATTTTTTTTATTTAACCAGGTAGGCCAGTTGAGAACAAGTTCTCATTTACAACTGCGACCTGGCCAAAATAAAGCAAAGCAGTTCGACAAAAACAACAACACAGAGTTACACATGGAATAAACAAACGTACAGTCAATAACACAATAGAAAAAAAAGTCTATATACAGTGTGGGCAATTAGAGTGAGGAGGTAAGGCAATAAATAGGCCATAATAGCGAAGTAATTACAATTTAGTAAATTAACACTGGAGTGATAGATGTGCAGATGATGATGTGCAAGTAGAAATACTGGTGTGCAAAAGAGCAAAAAAGTAAATAAAAACAATATGGGGATGAGGTAGGTAGATTGGATGGGCTATTTACAGATGGGCTATGTACAGCTGCAGCGATCGGTAAGCTGCTCAGATAGCTGATGCTTAAAGTTAGTGAGGGAGATATAAGTCAACTTCAGTGATTTTTGTAATTCGTTCCGGTCATTGGCAGCAGAGAACTGGAAGGAAAGGCGGCCAAATGAGGTGTTGGCTTTGGGGATGACCAGTGAGATAAACCTGCTGGAGCGCGTGCTACGGGTGGGTGTTGTTATGGTGACCAGTTAGCTGAGATAAGGCGGAGCTTTACCTAGCATAGACTTATAGATGACCTGGAGCCAGTGGGTCTGGCGCCAAATATGTAACGAGGGCCAGCCAACGAGAGCATACAGGTCGCAGTGGTGGGTAGTATATGGTGATTTGGTAACAAAACGGATGGCACTGTGATAGACTGCATCCAGTTTGCTGAGTATAGTTCTGGAGGCTATTTTGTAAATTACATCGCCGAAGTCGAGGATCGGTAGGATAGTCAGTTTCACAAGGGTATGTTTGGCGGTGTGAGTGAGTGAAGGAGGCTTTGTTGCGAAATAGGAAGCCGATTCTAGATTTAATTATGGATTGGAGATGTTTAATATGAGTCTGGAAGGAGAGTTTACAGTCTAACCAGACACCCAGGTATTTGTAGTTGTCCACATATTCTAAGTCAGAACCATCCAGAGTAGTGATGCTAGTCGGGCGGGCGGGTGCGGGCAGTGATCAGTTGAAGAGCATGCATTTAGTTTTACTAACATTTAAGAGCAGTTGGAGGCCACGGAAGGAGAGTTGTATGGCATTGAAGCTCGTTTGGAGGTTAGTTAACACAGTGTCCAAAGAAGGGCCAGAAGTATACAGAATGGTTTCGTCTGCGTAGAGGTGGATCAGGGAATCACCCGCAGCAAGAGTGACATCGTTGATATATACAAAGAAGAGTCGGGCCGAGAATTGAACCCTGTGGTACCCCCATAGAGACTGCCAGAGGTCCGGACAACAGGCCCTCCGATTTGACACACTGAACTCTATCTGATAAGTAGTTGGTGAACCAGGCGTGGCAATCATTTGAGAAACCAAGCGTAGAGTGGTTGTACCAATGTTCAAGAAGTGATGGTTGCGAAGTACATTCTAACATGAGTCTCCAGTACTTGTCAGTACCCTTCATTTGATGCATGAGGTGCTTTATCAAGTTTGTACCTATAATTAATGAATCATGCTGACCTGGGACTATGAGCACAGGAACTAAACAACTAAACCCATACACGTTAAAATCAGCTTCATACATGCATTTTGGTTGTGCCGTTTTCCTCCCTACACCAATGAGAATGACTGGCTATGACAGTGGCTTCTTCTCTAGATTAATATTTTCCGCAAGCATTCTTTGCTCTGCTGCCTTGCTGGAGCCGGTGTCAAGCATCCCTTTCAATTGGAACTGTTTATTTACAATGACTGGGGCATGAAACAGTTAATCAAATGGTGTTAGTATTTGTATATTCTTCTCTTTGACTGAACCCCTTCTGGTGCTGCACTATATGCGTTCACATATCATCGTTCAAAATCTTCATCACACTCAAGTGTTTGCTTCTCTTGACCTGCATATCCCCCCTCCAAATGTGGGCCAGCTAGTTTACATTACATTACATTACATTTAAGTCATTTAGCAGACGCTCTTATCCAGAGCGACTTACAAAATGGTGCATTCACCTTATGATATCCAGTGGAACAACCACTTTACAATAGTGGATCTAAATCTTTTAAGGGGGGGGGGGGGGGGGGGGGTTAGAAGGATTACTTTATCCTATCCTAGGTATTCCTTAAAGAGGTGGGGTTTCAGGTGTCTCCGGAAGGTGGTGATTGACTCCGCTGTCCTGGCGTCGTGAGGGAGCTTGTTCCACCATTGGGGTGCCAGAGCAGCGAACAGTTTTGACTGGGCTGAGCGGGAACTGTGCTTCCTCAGAGGTAGGGGGGCCAGCAGGCCAGTGGTGGATGAACGCAGTGCCCTTGTTTGGGTGTAGGGCCTGATCAGAGCCTGAAGGTATGGAGATGCCGTTCCCTTCACAGCTCCGTAGGCAATCACCATGGTCTTGTAGCGGAAGTTTAAAAGGCTCCGCTTCATGGGTTGCTTGTGTAGGCTCCTCAGTGTATCTAGGCCCAGGCTTCGGACATTTTTTTTTCCCAGTGACCTGACTCAAAGCATGACAAACACAGACCCTCCCTTCTACAGTGTGCAAGCGTAGAGTGGTTGTACCTTTACACACCTTGCAGTATTTCTTGTAAGAGTACCATTGGTTAGGTGGGTGTTGCGGTCTGTTGTCTGAGTGTTCTGCGATAGCACATGATCAAGTAGACTTATCAAAGTTTGCATGTGTCACGGCCTCATGGTGAAATCCCTGAGCTGTTTCCTTCCTCTCTGTCCCGGCTCAGGAGAAGACCCAGATGCAGACAGTTTCGAAGTAACAAAAGTTTATTACAAAAACAGGGGGGCAGGCAAACGACAGGTCAAGGGCAGGCAGAGGTCAGTAGTCCAGAGCAGAGTCCGAAAGGTACAGAACGGCAGGCAGGCTCAGGGTCAGGCAGAGGTCAGTAATCCAGGGTGGTAAAACAAGGTACAGAACGACAGACAGGCTCAGGGTCAGGGCAAGCAGGATAGTCAAAAACCAGGAATGCAAGAAAACAGGAACTAGAGACAGACAGGAGCACGGGAAAACCGCTGGTACGCTTGACGAAACAAAACGAACTGGCAACAGACAAACAGAGGACACAGGTATAAGTACACTGGGGATAATGGGGAAGATGGGCGACACCTGGAGGGGGGTGGAGACAAGCACAAAAACAGGTGTACTGAGTACTTGTCAGACCCATCCCATCTGAAGCATGGGGGCTCTCTCACATCAGACTGCATGACCAACTTCAATCCAGATAAATTAAGGGTGGGTGTGGCAGTAAATGTCTGGCCTGCGCTGGTGCTCTGAGCATGTACCCCTCTATCCTCCTTCCTCTCACCTTCCTTCCTAATCTGAGCTGATCTAGACTGTCCTATCTGATGAGCGAGTTGTGTGATAAGATTTCCCAAGTCAGGATTGGCCACCTCTGAACTATCTGAGAGGGTGTCACTAGGCATAATTACAGGAGCTGAGGGTGTGTCGTTAGGCACCCGAGTAGAGCAAAAGATTGGTGAATCTACAACATCTATAGTTTTGGCTCTGGTCTGAGGCAACTCCCTGAAAAACCTCCCTCTCCCAAGACCCAGTTCAAGCTCATCACTGGAAACACGGTCTCCTCTTCCAACCATATAAGTCATATTCACTATATGATACCAACTGGCAAGGACCAACTGGCAAGTGTCTTCACTGACATTTTCAACCTCTCCCTGATCAAGTCTGTAATACCCACATGTTTTAAGCAGACCACCATAGTCCCTGTGCCCAAGGAAGCGAAGGTAACCTCCCTAAATGATTACCGCCCCATAGCAACCATGAAGTGCTTTGAAAGGCTGGTCATGGTTCACATCAACACCATCATGCCAGAAACCCTAGACCCTCTCCAATTAGCTTACTGCCCCAACAGATCCACAGATGACGCAATCTCAATCACACTCCACACTGCCCTTTCCCACCTGGACAAAAGGAACACCTATGTGAGAATGCTGTTCATTGATTACAGCTCAGCGTTCAACACCATAGTGCCCTCAAGCTCATCAATAAGCTAAGGACCCTGGGACTAAACACCTCCCTCTGCAACTGGATCCTGGACTTCCTGACGGGCCGGCCCCAGGTGTTAAGAGTAGGGGACCCCTACTGGGACCCCTCAGGGGTGCGTGCTTAGTTCCCTCCTGTACTCCCTGTTCACCCACGACTGCATGGCCAAGCACGACTCCAACACCATCATTAAGTTTGCTGACGACACAACAGTGGTAAGCCTGATCACTGACAACGATGAGACAGCCTATAGGGAGGAGGTCAGAGACCTGGTAGTGTGGTGCCAGGACAACAACCTCTCTCTCAATGTGAGCAAGACAAAGGAGCTGATCGTGGACTATAGGAAAAGGAGGGCCGGACAGGCCCCCATTAACATCGACGGGACTGAAGTGGAGCGGGTCGAGAATTTCAAGTTCCTTGGTGTCCACATCACCAACAAACTATCATGGTCCAAACACACCAAGACAGTTGTGAAGAGGGCACGACAACATATTTTCCCCCTCAGGAAACTGAAAAAAATTCCTCTAAGTTCTACAGCTGCACCATCGAGAGCATCCTGACCGTTTGCATCACCGCCAGGTATGGCAACTGCTCTCTATCTGACCGTAAGGCACTACAGAGGGTAGTGCAAATGGCCCAGTACATCACTGGGGCCAAGCTTCCTGACATCCAGGACCTATATGCTAGGCTGTGTCAGAGGAAGGCCTAACAAATTGTCCAAGATTCCAGTCACAAGTCATATACTGTTCTCTCTGCTACGGCACAGCAAGTGGTACCAGAATGCCATGTCTAGGACCAAAAGGCTCCTTAACAGCTTCTACAACCAAACCATAAGACTGCTGAACAACTAATCAAATGGCCACCCGGACAATTTACATTTACCCCCCTCCTTTGTTTTTACACAGCTGCTACTCGCTGTTTATCATCTATGCATAGTCAATTTACAATTACCTCGACTAACCAGTGCCCCCGCACATTGACTCAGTACCGGTACCCCCTGTATATAGCCTCCACATTGACTCTGTACCGGTACCCCCTGTATATAGCCTCCACATTGACTCAGTACCGGTACCCCCTGTATATAGCCTCCACATTGACTCAGTACCGGTACCCCCTGTATATAGCCTCCACATTGACTCAGTACCGGTACCCCCTGTATATAGCCTCCACATTGACTCAGTACCGGTACCCCCTGTATATAGCCTCCACATTGACTCTGTACCGGTACCACCTGTATATAGCCTCCACATTGACTCTGTACCGTAACACCCTGTATATAGCCTCCACATTGACTCAGTACCGGTACCCCCTGTATATAGCCTCCACATTGACTCAGTACCGGTACCCCCTGTATATAGCCTCCACATTGACTCAGTACCGGTACCCCCTGTATATAGCCTCATTATTGTTATGTACATTTCTTGTGTTACTTTTTGATTGATTCTTGTAAGTAAGCATTTCACAGTAAGGTCTACACCTGTTGTATTTGGCACATGTTAAGAAAGAGCTAGAAAATATTT
This sequence comes from Salmo salar, assembly GCF_965601325.2. Classification (NCBI taxonomy): domain Eukaryota; kingdom Metazoa; phylum Chordata; class Actinopteri; order Salmoniformes; family Salmonidae; genus Salmo; species Salmo salar. The sequence goes on along the minus strand of NC_138314.1, from coordinate 50,758,628 downwards.
ACTAAATAAACTAAAGTAAAAAAAGTAAAATAAAAAAAAGAGCTGAATATATAGATAAGTCACCTTGTCCGTGAGATTTACATCAAAACGCCAGTGTAAGCCTAACCCTAACCCTAACCTAACCCTAACCTAACCCTAACCCTAACCTAACCCTAACCCTAACCTAACCCTAACCCTAACCTAACCCTAACCCTAACCCTAACCTAACCCTAACCCTAACCCTAACCTAACCCTCAAAACGCCAGTGTAAGCCTAACCCTAACCTAACCCTCAAAACGCCAGGGTAAGCCTATATGAATGGAAGCCTACACAAACTAACCCTAACCCTAACCCTAACCTAACCCTCAAAACGCCAGGGTAAGCCTAACCCTAACCCTAACCTAACCCTCAAAACGCCAGTGTAAGCCTAACCCTAACCCTAACCTAACCATCAAAACGCCAGGGTAAGCCTAACCCTAACCCTAACCTAACCCTCAAAACGCCAGGGTAAGCCTAACCCTAACCCTAACCTAACCCTCAAAACGCCAGTGTAAGCCTATATGAATGGAAGCCTACACAAACTAACCCTAACCCTATTCCTAACCCTAACTCTAATCCTAACCCTAACCCAAAACGCCAGTGTAAGCCTATATGAATGGAAGCCTACACAAACTAACCCTAACCCTAACCCTACACAGCTGTTATTTTAAGTGTTTCTAAAATCCCCCAATGGAAAAAGGAATGGAGGAAAAACGATTGGTTTGGCCGCTAGGTTTTATTGGTATTATGACACGTCCACTGTGGGGCTCTATTGAGGACAGTGCAATGTTCCTCTTCCACTCAGCTCAGCACCAGGTGCAGCTCATCAACAGTAATTAGGGTTAGGGTTAATCAACAGTAATTGCTATCATCCCACTGAACTCACTGTTCTGATCAGAACAATATCTATCCGGTCGACTTCAGAGATCAAACATAGTATTTAACCTCTTGACGGTCGCCTAGGATAGGGGGCGCTACAGCGATTTTAGAAAAAAAATTGTGCCCATTTTAAATGGCCTCCTACTCAAACTCAGAAGCTAGGATATGCATATAATTAATAGTTGTGGATAGAAAACACCCTAAAGTTTCTAAAACTGTTTGAATGGTGTCTGTGAGTATAACAGAACTCATATGGCAGTCAAAACCCCGAGACAGATCGTAACAGGATGTGGAATTCTGAATTGCGGACTCAACTTCATCACTTTGCCTATAAATCACACCGTGAGCTATGGTTCATTGAGCACTTCCTATGGCTTCCACTAGATGTCCCCAGTCTTTACAAAGGGGTTTGAGTCTTCTACTGTGAAAACTGACAGAATGAGAGTCTGTGGAACGTGGTCACATGGGGAGGGCCATCACCATTATGACGCCAGTGCCCCTGGCTACCCTCCCCTTTCAAAACGTTTTGAAAGACGATGCAATCGTCCCCCTTGAATATTATTGGAGCTCTGGTTGAAAAAGGCCCTAAAGATTTATGTTATACAACGTTTGACATGTTTGAACGAACTTAAATATATTTTTTTTTTGCATTTTGGTAAGAGAGGAGTCCCGCGGACGACGGTACATTTGGTGCAGCCTTCAGAACGCGCTAACAACAAGAAGCTATTGGGACATAAATGATTAACTTTTTCGAACGAAAATACATTTGTTGTGGACCTGGGATTTTTGGAAGTGCCTTCTGATGAAGATAATCAAAGGTAAGGGATTATTGACAATAGTATACAAGAGTAGATTTGATATGCGATTGTTCCAAGATTGCGCTGACCTGTAACGGTAGCCTATTTTTCTGAGTATCGCATCCCCTTTTATCGCAAAGTGTGATTACCCAGTAAAGTTATTTTTAAATCTGGCATTGTGGGTGCTTTCAAGAGATGTTAATCTATAATTCTTAGAATGACAATATTACATTTTAAAAATGTTTTCGAATAGTAATTTAGTAAATTGTAGCGCTGCTTCACCGGATGCATTTGAGGGAAAATACTTAGTCAACGTCACACGCCGATGTAAAATACTGTTTTTATATATAAATATGAACTTTATCGAACAAAAGAATGCATGTATTGTGTAACATGATGTCCTAGGAGTGTCATCTGATGAAGATTGTCAAAGGTTAGTGCTGCATTTAGCAGTTTTTTGGTTATTTGTGATGCATGTGGTTGGTCGGAAAATGTCCGATTTTAAAATAGCTTTTTGGTGAAAGCACATTTTGCAATATTCTAAGTACATAGCCCAGGCATCACGGGCAAGCTATTTAGACACCCGGCAAGTTTAGCACTCACCATAATCAGATTTACTATTATAAAAGTTGCGTTTTTCCGCCTTCTGAGAGCCTATGGCAGCCGTAGGAAGTGTCACGGGACAGCTAAGATCCTCACTCTTCAATAAACAGAGACAAGAAGAACGACACCTTGTCAGACAGGCCACTTCCTGAATGAAACCTTCTCAGATTTTTGCCTGCCAAATGAGTTCTGTTTTACTCACAGACACCATTCAAACAGTTTTATAAACTTTAGGGTGTTTTCTATCCATATGTAATAAGTATATGCATATTCTAGTTATTGGGTAGGAGTGGTAACCAGATAAAATCGGGTACGTTTTTTATCCGGCGGTGTAAATACTGCCCCCTAGCCCTAACAGGTTTTAAACCTCCAAGCTGTTTCCCAAAACCATTGTTACTGAAATTGCACTTGAAAACACTTGTTATTTACTGACAGCCTCAGGCCACTCATAGAACAGCTAAGTGATTTGTTAGATGTGTTTTTGCCCTTTCGCATCACGTTATACACAAAAGATTGCCACAAATCTTTTTAGACATTTGACATTTTAGTAGAAGCTCGTATCCAGAGTGACTTACAGGAGAAATTGGGGTTAAGTGCCTTGCTCAAGGGTACATCAACAGATTTTTCACCTAGTCGGCTCAGGGACGCAAACCAGCAACCTTTTGGTTTCTGGCCCAATACTCCTAACTGCTACCCTACCAGCCGCCCATAGAATCAAGATGTTTATAGAATCAAGATGTTTATCTGTCTCTCTGTGACCGCCAAATATTACTTCAAATCAAATGTATTCATAAAGCCCTTCTTACATCAGCTGATATCTCAAAGTGCTGTACAGAAACCCAGCCTAAAACCCCAAACAGCAAGCAATGCAGGTGTAGAAGCACGGTGGCTAGGAAAAACTCCCTAGAAAGGCCAAAACCTAGGAAGAAACCTAGAGAGGAACCAGGCTATAAGGGGTGGCCAGTCCTCTTCTGGCTGTGCCGGGTGGAGATTATAACAGAACATGGCCAAGATGTTCAAATGTTCATAGATGACCAGCAGGGTCAAATAATAATAATCACAGTGGTTGTCGAGGGTGCAACAGGTCAGCACCTATATACAAAGTTGCCAATGTCTTTCAATTTTTACAAACAAGCAACGGATTAAAGAATAACTGAACAGTGAGACGACTGCTGAGATAGCGCAAGATAAATAGAGTAGGCTACATAGACCTATACAGTGTATTTCAATCATGGGCTATTGAAATAAATGTAATGTTCAATCAATTTAGTTATTTTTTCTAATTGTCGGCTATAATATGTAATTTTTGCATCGATATACTGTATTTCATGATGTGTAACCGCAATCTGTGATTCGGTGCGTTATTGAGGCATTATTAGAATAATCCGCCTCAAAATGGCTATTAGCAGTGTTAGATAATCATATATTTCTCAGAGCTGATCCATCGTCAACATTGTGGAATAATTCAAATTTGAAAAAGCCTATCCGAGTGCACTGTGTCTTTTTAGATTCTATCAGTATCATGACTCGATGATGGACATGGGGAACGGTGTCTCTGCGTGGTGTTTTGGGAAATGCATGTTACATCTTCAGCCATGGTAGGAACGATGCATCGTTAAAACACTCTTGAAAGGATATGCATATTCTTGATACCATTTGAAAGGAAAAACTTTGAAGTTTGTGGAAATGTGAAATTAATGTTGGAGAATATAAGTCATTAGATTTGATAAAAGATAGTACAAAGAAAAACATGTTTTTTTTGTTTGTTTTGTACCATCATCTTTGAAATGCAAGAGAAAGGCCATAATTTATTATTCCAGCCCAGGTGCAATTTAGATTTTGGCCACTAGATGCAGTGTATGTGCAAAGTTTTAGACTGATCCAATGACCCATTGCATATCTGTTCAAAATGTTGTATCAAGACTGCCCAAACAAGACTGCTTAATTGGTTTATTAATACATTTTCAAGTTCATAATTGTGCACTCTCCTCAAACAATAGCATGGATTATTTCACTGTAATAGCTACTGTAAATTGGACAGTGCAGTTAGAATAACAAGAATTTAAGCTTTCCGCCCATATCAGATATGTATATGTCCTGGGATCTGTTTTTGTGTCACAGATTTCTTCGTCGCTAGACGATATAGCGAAATCATCGTCGGAGAATGTGGACCAATACGCAGAGGAGTTAGTGCTCATCATCTTAATTTATTAAACGAATGTGAACACGGAGGAAAAACAAGAAAACGAAATAAGACTAGTGACAGTTTTACAGGCATAAATAACGCAGTGCAAAATACAACTACCCACAAAACACAAAGACAAACACACCCTATTATATAGGACTCCCAATCAAAGGCAACTCAACACACCTGCCTTCAATTGGGAGTCCAACCCCAATTAACTATACATAGAAAAACAAACCTAGAACCTATACCAACCACTAACACCCCACTACACCACACACAAAACCCCAAAATACAAAACAAATATACCTCTGCCACGTCCTGACCAAATATAATACAACTAATACCTACATATTGGTCAGGACGTGACATTTTGTTACTTACAACCTCATGCTAATCACATTAGCCTACGTTAGCTCAACCGTCCCACAGGGGGGACACTGATCTGTAGAGGTTAATTAAGATGCCTTTAATAACCCGGGCCCTGTTTAGCTTGTAATATTGCTCTTCTGACATCTTGCACTGTTACATGCTTTGTATATGAAGATGGTATAAAATAACAAGGTATATGAATGGGGAAACCCTGTCATGCCCCCCCCAGGTGGATCAAGTTTGAGGAGAAGGTGGAGAAGGGAGGAGAGCGTTGGAGTAAACCCCACGTGGCCACACTGTCGCTCCACAGCCTGATGGAGCTGCGGACCTGCATCGAGAAAGGAACCATCATGCTGGAACTGGAGGCCTCCACACTGCCACAGGTTGTTGGTAAGAAAACAACTGTACTACATTATCATTGACCATATTATCACTGACCAGACCTTTACTACATTATGACTGACCATATTATCACTGACCAGACCTTTACTACATTATGACTGACCATATTATCACTGACCCGACCTTTACTACATTATGACTGACCATATTATCACTGACCCGACCTTTACTACATTATGACTGACCATATTATCACTGACCCGACCTTTACTACATTATGACTAACCATATTATCACTGACCCGACCTTTACTACATTATGACTAACCATATTATCACTGACCCGACCTTTACTACATTATGACTAACCATATTATCACTGACCCGACCTTTACTACATTATGACTTGTACTCCAGCCCAGTTCTGGTCCATATACAGTTTAATGACTTACTGCAGCCCAGTTCTGGTCCGTATACAGTTGAATGACTTACTCCAGCCCAGTTCTGGTCCGTATACAGTTTAATGACTTACTCCAGCCCAGTTCTGGTCCATATACAGTTTAATGACTTACTCCAGCCCAGTTATAGTCCATATACACTATACAATAATAATATATGCCATTTAACAGATACTTTTATCCAAAGTGACTTACAGTCATGCATGCATATGTTGCTTACATTTGGGTATTCCCAGGAATTGAACACACTATCCTGGCATTGCAAGAGCCATGCTCTACCAACTGTGCTACAGAGGACCACAGATATGGACTTACAATTTGACTGTCCATGTGGCTTACAGAACACTGAAAGGAGGTATACTTGAAAGTGGTGAGCAATTATATCTTAGGTTGATAGTTGCTCAATTGGTTTCAATAGCCATGTCTGTTCTATAAATTATATGCCCACTGGGCCTGTTCTTTGTGATATATCTAGCTCAGTTTAGTGATGTTCTTTCAGCTTGGCCACTATAGCAGAGCAGGTTCACCGCTGAGTGCTTCTGTTCAGCACAGCAAAGAGCTTCCCCCACTTCCCTGAATAACCCTAACCCTGAGGCCACAAGCACAGGGTCAGTGGGGGTTGAGGGATGGAGGGATGGAGGGGGGGTGGAGGGGGGGATGGAGGGAGGGAGGGAGAGGGTGGAGGGAGGGAGGGGGTGGAGGGATGGAGGGAGGGGGTGGAGGGATGGAGGGAGAGGGTGGAGGGATGGAGGGAGGGGGTGGAGGGATGGAGGGAGGGGATGGAGGGAGAGGGTGGAGGGAGGGAGGGGGTGGAGGGATGGAGGGAGGGGGTGGAGGGATGGAGGGAGGGGGTGGAGGAGGGGTGGAGGGATGGAGGGAGGGGAGGGAGGGGGTGGAGGGATGGAGGGAGAGGGTGGAGGGATGGAGGGGGGGATGGGGGGTGGAGGGGGGGTGTAAGGGGGTGGAGGGATGGAGGGAGGGGGTGGTGGAGGGGGTGGGGGGAAGGGATGGGGGGGTGTAAGGGGGTGGAGGAATGGAGGGAGGGGGTGGGGGGATGGAGGGAGGGGGTGGAGAGATGGAGAGATGGAGGGAGGGGGGGTGGAGGGGGTGGATGGGGGGGAAGGGATTGGGGGGTGGAGGGGGGATGTAAGGGGGTGGAGGGATGGAGGGAGGGGGTGGAGGAATGCCATTTAGAATCTCCTCCTTAATGATGATCCCTTCCTTTCCCTTCACCTCATATCTCTCTTCCCTATGTCTCATCCTTCCCTCCCATCTCATTGGCCCGTTGGCTCTCTGGACGGAGGGGAGGAGGAGGGAATGAGAGGAGATGGAGAGGAAGATGTATCACTTTAATTGATTTATGTGCAGTAATGCTGTGTGCTGGGCTGTGTGAGGGGATCCCTGCTAGGAGGCCAGCTATCTGAAGGACTGGCCATTACAGCCAGTAGCAATCAGAAAGAGCCTGGGGCCGCTAACCTTGTTCAGGATTCTGACCCACTTTTTTTTTTAAATACCTTAGACTGAGCTGTGAGGAGATGCCGTGGCAAGACACTCTCATGTAGCACCAGGGACTAAAAACTGGCCTTCCATTTCGTTCTTAAGATAGGACAAGGCATTTCTAATCTACCAAATCAAATCAAACCAGGGACTTGGAACAGGCCTTTCATTTTGCTCTTAAAACAGGACAAGGCATTTCTAATCTACCAAATCAAATCAAAATGAAACTTTAGTTATCACATGCGCTGAATACAACAGGTGTAGAACTTACTGTGAAATGCTTACTTACAAGCCCTCTACCAACATTGCAGTTTTAAGAAAATAGAGTTAAGAAAATATTTACAAAATAAATTTAAGTAAGAAAAAAAAGAGAAAAAAAAGGAAAACAATAAAATATCAATGTGGAGGCTATATACAGGGTATTACGGTACAGAGTCAATGTGGAGGCTATATACAGGGTGTTACGGTACAGAGTCGATGTGGAGGCTATATACAGGGGGTACCGGTACAGAGTCAATGTGGAGGCTATATACAGGGGGTACCGGTACAGAGTCAATGTGGAGGCTATATACAGGGGGTACCGGTACAGAGTCAATGTGGAGGCTATATACAGGGGGTACCGGTACAGAGTCAATGTGGAGGCTATATACAGGGGGTACCGGTACAGAGTCAATGTGGAGGCTATATACAGGGTATTACGGTACAGAGTCAATGTAGAGGCTATATACAGGGGGTACCGGTACAGAGTCAATGTGGAGGCTATATACAGGGTGTTACGGTACAGAGTCAATGTGGAGACTATATACAGGGTATTACGGTACAGAGTCAATGTGGAGGCTATATACAGGGTATTACGGTACAGAGTCAATGTGGAGGCTATATACAGGGTATTACGGTACAGAGTCAATGTGGAGGCTATATACAGGGTATTACGGTACAGAGTCAATGTGGAGGCTATATACAGGGTATTACGGTACAGAGTCAATGTGGAGGCTATATACAGGGGGTACCGGTACAGAGTCAATGTGGAGACTATATACAGGGTATTACGGTACAGAGTCAATGTGGAGGCTATATACAGGGGGTACCGGTACAGAGTCAATGTGGAGGCTATATACAGGGTATTACGGTACAGAGTCAATGTGGAGGCTATATACAGGGTATTACGGTACAGAGTCAATGTGGAGGCTATATACAGGGTATTACGGTACAGAGTCAATGTGGAGGCTATATACAGGGTATTACGGTACAGAGTCAATGTGGAGGCTATATACAGGGTATTACGGTACAGAGTCAATGTGGAGGCTATATACAGGGGGTACCGGTACAGAGTCAATGTGGAGGCTATATACAGGGTATTACGGTACAGAGTCAATGTGGAGGCTATATACAGGGGGTACCGGTACAGAGTCAATGTGGAGGCTATATACAGGGGGTACCGGTACAGAGTCAATGTGGAGGCTATATACAGGGTATTACGGTACAGAGTCAATGTGGAGGCTATATACAGGGTATTACGGTACAGAGTCAATGTGGAGGCTATATACAGGGGGTACCGGTACAGAGTCAATGTGGAGGCTATATACAGGGGGTACCGGTACAGAGTCAATGTGGAGGCTATATACAGGGGGTACCGGTACAGAGTCAATGTGGAGGCTATATACAGGGGGTACCGGTACAGAGTCAATGTGGAGGCTATATACAGGGGGTACCGGTACAGAGTCAATGTGGAGGCTATATACAGGGGGTACCGGTACAGAGTCAATGTGGAGGCTATATACAGGGGGTACCGGTACAGAGTCAATGTGGAGGCTATATACAGGGGGTACCGGTACAGAGTCAATGTGGAGGCTATATACAGGGGGTACTGGTACAGAGTCAATGTGGAGGCTATATACAGGGGGTACCGGTACAGAGTCAATGTGGAGGCTATATACAGGGGGTACCGGTACAGAGTCAATGTGGAGGCTATATACAGGGGGTACCGGTACAGAGTCAATGTGGAGGCTATATACAGGGGGTACCGGTACAGAGTCAATGTGGAGGCTATATACAGGGGGTACCGGTACAGAGTCAATGTGGAGGCTATATACAGGGGGTACCGGTACAGAGTCAATGTGGAGGCTATATACAGGGGGTACCGGTACAGAGTCAATGTGGAGGCTATATACAGGGGGTACCGGTACAGAGTCAATGTTGAGGCTATATACAGGGTGTTACGGTACAGAGTCAATGTGGAGGCTATATACAGGGTGTTACGGTACAGAGTCAATGTGGAGGCTATATACAGGGTATTACGGTACAGAGTCAATGTGGAGGCTATATACAGGGGGTACCGGTACCGAGTCAATGTGGAGGCTATATACAGGGGGTACCGGTACAGAGTCAATGTGGAGGCTATATACAGGGGGTACCGGTACCGAGTCAATGTGGAGGCTACATACAGGGGGTACCGGTACAGAGTCAATGTGGAGGCTATATACAGGGGGTACCGGTACAGAGTCAATGTGGAGGATATATACAGGGGGTACCGGTACGGAGTCAATGTGGAGGCTACATACAGGGGGTACCGGTACAGAGTCAATGTGGAGGCTATATACAGGGGGTACCGGTACAGAGTCAATGTGGAGGATATATACAGGGGGTACCGGTACGGAGTCAATGTGGAGGGGTACAGGTTAGTAATGAGGCTATATACAGGGGGTACCGGTACCGAGTCAATGTGGAGGGGTACAGGTTAGTAATGAGGCTATATACAGGGGGTACCGGTACCGAGTCAATGTGTGGGGGTACAGGTTAGTAATGAGGCTATATACAGGGGGTACCGGTACCGAGTCAATGTGTGGGGGTACAGGTTAGTAATGAGGCTATATACAGGGGGTGCCGGTACTGAGTCAATGTGTGGGGGTACCGGTGAGTCGAGGTAATTTGCATATGTAGGTAGGGGTAAAGTCACTATTCACAGATAATAAAGAGTGAGTGGGGGGGTGTGTCAATGTAAATAGTCCAGGTGGCCATTTGATGAATTGTTCAACGATCTTATGGCTTGGGGGTAGAAGCTGTTGGGGGTAGAAGCTGTTGGGGGTAGAAGCTGTTGGGGGTAGAAGCTGTTTGGGGTAGAAGCTGTCGGGGGTAGAAGCTGTCGGGGGTAGAAGCTGTCGGGGGTAGAAGCTGTTAAGGAACATGAAGGTAACACCATCAGGTCTTATTGAATATAACACCCTCAATGTGATGGATGGTGGTAACACCATCAGGTCTTATTGAATATAACACCCTCAATGTGATGGATGGTGGTAACACCATCAGGTCTTATTGAATATAACACCCTCAATGTGATGGATGGTGGTAACACCATCAGGTCTTATTGAATATAACACCCTCAATGTGATGGATGGTGGTAACACCATCAGGTCTTATTGAATATAATACCCTCGATGTGATGGATGGTGGTAACACCATCAGGTCTTATTGAATATAATACTCTCAATGTGATGGATGGTGGTACACCAACAGGTCTTGATGTGGTTAACCCTAACCCTCAATGTGATGGATGGTGGTACACCAACAGGTCTTGATGTGGTTAACCCTAACCCTCAATGTGATGGATGGTGGTACACCAACAGGTCTTATTGAATATAATACCCTCGATGTGATGGATGGTGGTACACCAACAGGTCTTGATGTGGTTAACCCTAACCCTCAATGTGATGGATGGTGGTACACCAACAGGTCTTGATGTGGTTAACCCTAACCCTCAATGTGATGGATGGTGGTACACCATCAGGTCTTGATGTGGTTAACCCTAACCCTCAATGTGATGGATGGTGGTACACCAACAGGTCTTGATGTGGTTAACCCTAACCCTCGATGTGATGGATGGTTGTCCGTCCTTTCTGACTGTTGTTATGTTTGTTTCCAGTCTGTTGGACAAACAGTCGAACTAGATGTCTTTCTCGCTCTGATAGTGAACCGTTTTGGACAACATACTGGTAGTGCCTTGGCATAGTTTTAAAGCTGCTTTACAGTTACTCTAACTATATACATCACATTTCAATCAAATTCATTTTTACAGTGGCCTGTGTCACAGTGATGTCACGAACATTGTATTGTCGTCGACATTGTCGTTGATGTTACGAAGTATAAATACAAAACATGACATCAGCAGCCAGGTTGTACTAATAGCATACCTGCTCTCTTTTAACACCAATAAATACAGTAACAGTTTACCTGTTATAGAGAGCAGTAGCAGTAACAGTTTACCTGTTATAGAGAGCAGTAGCAGTAACAGTTTACCTGTTATAGAGAGCAGTAGTAGTAACAGTTTACCTGTTATAGAGAGCAGTAGCAGTAACAGTTTACCTGTTATAGAGAGCAGTAGCAGTAACAGTTTACCTGTTATAGAGAGCAGTAGTCAGTAACAGTTTACCTGTTATAGAGAGCAGTAGTAGTAACAGTTTACCTGTTATAGAGAGCAGTAGTAGTAACAGTTTACCTGTTATAGAGAGCAGTAACAGTTTACCTGTTATAGAGAGCAGTAGCAGTAACAGTTTACCTGTTATAGAGAGCAGTAACAGTTTACCTGTTATAGAGAGCAGTAACAGTTTACCTGTTATAGAGAGCAGTAGTCAGTAACAGTTTACCTGTTATAGAGAGCAGTAGCAGTAACAGTTTACCTGTTATAGAGAGCAGTAGTAGTAACAGTTTACCTGTTATAGAGAGCAGTAGCAGTAACAGTTTACCTGTTATAGAGAGCAGTAGCAGTAACAGTTTACCTGTTATAGAGAGCAGTAGCAGTAACAGTTTACCTGTTATAGAGAGCAGTAACAGTTTACCTGTTATAGAGAGCAGTAGTAGTAACAGTTTACCTGTTATAGAGAGCAGTAGCAGTAACAGTTTACCTGTTATAGAGAGCAGTAGCAGTAACAGTTTACCTGTTATAGATAGGATATGTCAACGTAGCAAGCCAGACAACTAAAAGTAACTTTCTAAACAGTGTTATCGTTCTTTGCTAGCTTGTAGTGATTTCTTCCTCTGCTCCTCCATCCCTCCATCTCTCTCTGTCTCCATCTTCCTCTGCTCCTCCATCCCTCCATCTTCCTCTGCTCCTCCATCCCTCCATCTCTCTCTGTCTCCATCTTCCTCTGCTCCTCCATCCCTCCATATTGCTCTGCTCCTCCATCCCTCCATCTTCCTCTGCTCCTCCATCTTCCTCTGCTCCTCCATCCCTCCATATTGCTCTGCTCCTCCATCCCTCCATCTCGCTCTGTCTCTAACAGAGTTGATCACAAACAGCCAGATAGAGAGCGGTCTGCTGAAGGCGGAGCTAAAGGACAAGGTGACATACACGTTGCTACGGAAACATCGCCACCAGACGAAGAAGTCCAACCTGCGCTCGCTAGCTGACATCGGCAAGACGGTCTCCAGTGCAAGTAGGCGCTTTACCAACCTGGATAATGCTATTACAGGTGCCAGTTTGGTGCAGTGTCTTTACCAACCTGGATAATGCTATTACAGGTGCCAGTTTGGTGCAGTGTCTTTACCAACCTGGATAACGCTATTACAGGTGCCAGTTTGGTGCAGTGTCTTTACCAACCTGGATAATGCTATTACAGGTGCCAGTTTGGTGCAGTGTCTTTACCAACCTGGATAACGCTATTACAGGTGCCAGTTTGGTGCAGTGTCTTTACCAACCTGGATAATGCTAATACAGGTGCCAGTTTGGTGCAGTGTCTTTACCAACCTGGATAATGCTAATACAGGTGCCAGTTTGGTGCAGTGTCTTTACCAACCTGGATAACGCTATTACAGGTGCCAGTTTGGTGCAGTGTCTTTACCAACCTGGATAATGCTAATACAGGTGCCAGTTTGGTGCAGTGTCTTTACCAACCTGGATAACGCTATTACAGGTGCCAGTTTGGTGCAGTGTCTTTACCAACCTGGATAATGCTATTACAGGTGCCAGTTTGGTGCAGTGTCTTTACCAACCTGGATAATGCTAATACAGGTGTCACCTTTAATCTGCCATGTTTTTTATAATTTCCCCATCAATGTTTGTTAGGCATCAATATTTTGGAAAATATCTTGTTTTTGGTGTTTGTGTTCTCAACGCAGGTTTCTTATATTTCTTGAGGTGAAAAGTTTGGTGGACAGGCAGACAGTGTAAAGTTCTATCAGTGAACCTTTACTGCCCCCCCATCAGCACACATCACCTTTAAGAAAACAGTTCAGATGCCCCAATCAGCACACATCACCTTTAAGAAAACAGTTGAGATGCCCCCATCAGCACACATCACCTTTAAGAAAACAGTTGAGATTCCTAGACAGAGGGGTCCACCCATCCATGGCATTAGGAAACATTCCACATGTTAATTAGATGTGAAAACATGTGATTTGTTGATTCTGTAGAGTAAATGCTGATAGCTGTTGGACATTTAGGACCAGATTGGTTGATTCTGTAGAGTAAATGCTGATAGCTGTTGAACATGTAGGGCCAGATTTTAAATGTGCCAAGTTTGCATAATATTCACATTTAAGAAATGGAACGAAAAGTCCTAAACCTCAAGTGAACTGTACTGAATATAGTTCCTTATCGAACATGGATGCTCTATTGCAGAACAGTAGAACCAAGTCATTCACATCAGTTTAGATGTAGAAATCATTTAGTTAAGCTGAGGCTGTTCTGCAGTTGAACTTTTCATTTCATCTTTCATTGCTGTAAAATCATAACACTGAATTCATCATCACACACAGATTTTTGTTTGATTATATTAATCAATGATAAATGAAATAAATCTATGGTTGGAACAGATTTCCTGGTATTAACATGGAAGGTTGCCCAGGTAACCTTGGGTCTGTAAATGATCTGTTATTTACTTCCTGCTCTGACATTTCTAACAATGACTGGTTAATGGAACATCGAAGTCATCGATCTGTTTTATTGTTGTTGTCGTGGTGAAAAGGATATTTTAATTCATTAGTAGAATTTTTCACATCGATTTGCGTGTATCATCTAGCTTTGGTTTTCAATAAAAGACACTATATAATACCAGATTGGTTTCACAGTAACTTTATGCAGTTACTGCTAACATCACCCCCATGTTCTCCAAAACACAATACAATAGAGGCAGGATACTTGTCCACGTGATTAAGCATTTATATAATGTAGCAAAAATGACTAACTCATTTTCAACCAAATGAGCACTTACTGCCTTTTTGCTTGGTAGGTCAGTATAGTGGTCTAACATAACAGATCCAATGTAACTATAGTGATCTAACATAACAGATCCAATGTAACTATAGTGATCTAACATAACAGATCCAATGTAACTATAGTGATCTTTAACAGATCCAGTGTAACTATAGTGATCTAACATAACAGATCCAATGTAACTATAGTGATCTAACATAACAGATCCAGTGTAACTATAGTGATCTAACATAACAGATCCAGTGTAACTATAGTGATCTAACATAACAGATCCAATGTAACTATAGTGATCTAACGTAACAGATCCAATGTAACTATAGTGATCTAACATAACAGATCCAATGTAACTATAGTGATCTAACATAACAGATCCAGTGTAACTATAGTGATCTAACATAACAGATCCAGTGTAACTATAGTGATCTAACATAACAGATCCAATGTAACTATAGTGATCTAACATAACAGATCCAATGTAACTATAGTGATCTAACATAACAGATCCAATGTAACTATAGTGATCTAACATAACAGATCCAATGTAACTATAGTGATCTTTAACAGATCCAATGTAACTATAGTGATCTAACATAACAGATCCAGTGTAACTATAGTGATCTTTAACAGATCCAATGTAACTATAGTGATCTAACATAACAGATCCAATGTAACTATAGTGATCTAACATAACAGATCCAATGTAACTATAGTGATCTAACATAACAGATCCAATGTAACTATAGTGATCTTTAACAGATCCAATGTAACTATAGTGATCTAACATAACAGATCCAATGTAACTATAGTGATCTAACATAACAGATCCAATGTAACTATAGTGATATAACATAACAGATCCAATGTAACTATAGTGATCTTTAACAGATCCAATGTAACTATAGTGATCTAACATAACAGATCCAATGTAACTATAGTGATCTAACATAACAGATCCAATGTAACTATAGTGATCTTTAACAGATCCAATGTAACTATAGTGATCTAACATAACAGATCCAATGTAACTATAGTGATCTAACATAACAGATCCAATGTAACTATAGTGATCTAACATAACAGATCCAATGTAACTATAGTGATCTTTAACAGATCCAATGTAACTATAGTGATCTAACATAACAGATCCAATGTAACTATAGTGATCTAACATAACAGATCCAATGTAACTATAGTGATATAACATAACAGATCCAATGTAACTATAGTGATCTTTAACAGATCCAATGTAACTATAGTGATCTAACATAACAGATCCAATGTAACTATAGTGATCTAACATAACAGATCCAATGTAACTATAGTGATCTTTAACAGATCCAATGTAACTATAGTGATCTAACATAACAGATCCAATGTAACTATAGTGATCTTTAACAGATCCAATGTAACTATAGTGATCTAACATAACAGATCCAATGTAACTATAGTGATCTAACATAACAGATCCAATGTAACTATAGTGATCTAACATAACAGATCCAATGTAACTATAGTGATCTAACATAACAGATCCAATGTAACCAAGTATGTCCAAGCCGAAACTCTGTTCTTTCCAGATAACCATCTTTCACTCTGCTTCACCAGTTAATCTATCACTTCCTGTTCTATCTGCTTCTCTTTTAACCCTACCCTTACTCATTTGATTCTGTCTGTCTAACTTACACTGTATAATTCCACTGCTTCTGTCTGTCTAACTAACACTTGCCCTTGATTAATCCACTATTTTTCTCCCTCCTTCTATCTTTCCTTTTTTCCATTCCTTCTGCTCCCTTTGCTTCTGTCTTCCGTGGGTTGGGTTCTGCCATTTAAGCCCGTAGTCCGCTTGAAAACTCAGTGCCTTGTCTAACAGTCCGTGCCTCAATGGAGGAGCTGCAGACCGAACGAAGCCCCAGCATGGACTGGCTTAGTAAGTCATGCTACTGTATTGTAGATCTCCAGCATCATAGACTGGCCAAGTATGTTCTCATTCGAATTCTGGAGCTACTGTTGGTCCATAGAGCCAAACAACTAGCTGTCCCCATTCCCCCACTGTATCCTAGCCCCACTGTATCCTAGCCCCACTGTATCCTAGCCCCACTGTATCCTAGCCCCACTGTATCCTAGCCCCACTGTATCCCTAGCCCCACTGTATCCTAGCCCCACTGTATCCTAGCCCCACTGTATCCTCTGTATCCTAGCCCCACTGTATCCTAGCCCACTGTATCCTAGCCTCACTGTATCCTAGCCCCACTGTATCCTCTGTATCCTAGCCCCTCTGTATCCTAGCCCCACTGTATCCTCTGTATCCTAGCCCCTCTGTATCCTAGCCCCACTGTATCCTAATCCTAGCCCCACTGTATCCTAGCCCCACTGTATCCTCTGTATCCTAGCCCCACTGTATCCTAGCCCCACTGTATCCTCTGTATCCTAGCCCCTCTGTATCCTAGCCCCACTGTATCCTAATCCTAGCCCCACTGTATCCTAGCCCCACTGTATCCTAGCCCCTCTGTATCCTAGCCCCACTGTATCCTAGCCCCACTGTATCCTAGCCCCACTGTATCCTAGCCCCACTGTATCCTAGCCCCACTGTATCCTAGCCCCACTGTATCCTTTGTATCCTAGCCCCACTGTATCCTAGCCCCACTGTATCCTAGCCTCACTGTATCCTAGCCCCACTGTATCCTCTGTATCCTAGCCCCTCTGTATCCTAGCCCCACTGTATCCTCTGTATCCTAGCCCCTCTGTATCCTAGCCCCACTGTATCCTAGCCCCACTGTATCCTCTGTATCCTAGCCCCACTGTATCCTCTGTATCCTAGCCCCTCTGTATCCTAGCCCCACTGTATCCTAATCCTAGCCCCACTGTATCCTAGCCCCACTGTATCCTAGCCCCTCTGTATCCTAGCCCCACTGTATCCTCTGTATCCTAGCCCCACTGTATCCTAGCCCCACTGTATCCTAGCCCCTCTGTATCCTAGCCCCACTGTATCCTCTGTATCCTAGCCCCACTGTATCCTAGCCCCACTGTATCCTAATCCTAGCCCCACTGTATCCTAGCCCCACTGTATCCTAGCCCCACTGTATCCTAGCCCCACTGTATCCTCTGTATCCTAGCCTCACTGTATCCTAGCCCCACTGTATCCTAATCCTAGCCCCACTGTATCCTAGCCCCACTGTATCCTAGCCCCACTGTATCCTAGCCCTACTGTATCCTAGCCCCTCTGTATCCTAGCCCCACTGTATCCTCTGTATCCTAGCCTCACTGTATCCTAGCCCCACTGTATCCTAATCCTAGCCCCACTGTATCCTAGCCCCACTGTATCCTATCACACAGAAGTTATTTTCTTTCATGAGGAATCTGCCTCGTTAGGCCAAAACAGTGCCGCTTATCTGTCCTCCATGATAGATCTTAGATGACTGGAATTCAATTCTGACCGTTGTCATCCAAATTTAGTCCATTCTACCCAGTCCACACTTCAGTCTACTAAATCCACACAGATTAACACCAAGTCTGAATGTTATTCACACCTTTCTTTTTGAGAAGGTATTTTTCCCCAGTGACAACATAGAAAAGGCCATTTTCCTCTGGGTGCATCAAACTGATTGTCCCCCTCTATCTATCCAGAGGAATAAGGTAACAAACTGTTGAATCACTACAGTGGCATCAGATTTATGTTCACAGATGTATTGCCTTCAGCAGTATCTCCACCCTGCAATTTGAAGTGTAGGCTGGTACACTGTGTGTTCTGCTGTCTCCATTCAGTCCAGTCTTTAACAGCAGAGTAGGTTGTTAACCTTCAAGGCTGTTGTTCACTCATAGGCAGTCCAGCCACCACACATCGGAACCTGGCCTCAAGCAGCATGAACGACATCTCCGACAAACCAGAGAAAGACCAGGTGAGTTTCTATTGGTTGACCTCTCCGTTCAAAGTCCCAAACAAGTGTCAGTAACTGTATTCTTTAGAAAATGTTAGCTGTTTAAACTTCAATAGTTACTGGACCTAGTTGCCTAGGGAGAAACCATAAAAAAAAAAAAATGTTAGTAGCTAGGTTTCCATCCAATTGGCAACATATTTTCATGTGAATATTCAAAAATCTGCATAAAGAAAACATTTTCAACTCTACCGATGGTTATTTCACAAAAACGACTGTGTTAAATAGCAACTGTGCCCACCCTGGTCTTGGCACGTGCACTCTAGCCAACAGCTCGCAGATAGTGCAGGTAGGCTAGCCTACATGATGGGATTATTATGGATAAGAGCGAGAATATTTGTATTTGTCTAACGGCATTCAAGCATCAATCATCATGTCACCAGATTAAGACCCTCGATATTTATTGGAAAGGAGCATCAAACTCATCACAGTGCACTTTCACCACCACCATGTGAAGTTCATCATAACTGATTTAATCTGTAGCCTAATAAACTGCGTGCTTTCCCGGGTCGAAGTGGGAGGACCACACAGCATGTCATCATGTGACTCAGAGTTTACTATGATATGATGGTTATTATAACAATATTTGTTTCCACCGCCATTTCTCGTCTTGTTCATTTTACAGACACAAAAAGATCCCTCCATGTCGAATAATCAAATTGTCTGTGTAAATTTCTGAAATTGTACCAACATTTCCTGTTTTCATCAGCCTGTTTGTGGATTTTTTTTATACCTAAATGAATTCATCCGTATAAAATGGTTGGATAGAAACCTGGTTATTGATATGAAATAGATATTTAATAATCTGTGGTTTAGTGTGTCACTGAAGCATAGTGACATAATGTTAGTACAATTTCTGTCCTGCTGATCCCTGTCTGCCTGCTCTATGCACTGTGGTCTGGGTTATCTGACCAGCCATTGGAACTTTTCCACTGGCTCACTGTAGCTACAGTACAGGAATGCTAACAGTATGAGGGTTAGCTACAGTATAGGAAGGCTAACAGCATTAGTTACAGTCCAGGAAGGCTAACAGCATTAGTTACAGTCCAGGAAGGCTAACAGGGTTAACTACAGTCCATGAACGCTAACAGGGTTAGTGTCAGTCCAGGAAGGCTAACAGCATTAGTTACAGTCCAGGAAGGCTAACAGCATTAGTTACAGTCCAGGAAGGCTAACAGGGTTAACTACAGTCCATGAACGCTAACAGGGTTAGCGTCAGTCCAGGAAGGCTAACATGGTTAGCTACAGTATAGAAAAGCTAACAGCGTTACATTTACATTTAAGTCATTTAGCAGACGCTCTTATCCAGAGCGACTTACAGTACAGGAATGCTAACAGTGTGAGGGTTAGCTACAGTCCAGGAAGGCTAACATGGTTAGCTACAGTCCTGGAAGGCTAACAGTATGAGGGTTAACTACAGTATAGGAAGGCTAACAGCATTAGTTACAGTTCAGGAAGGCAAACAGGGTTAGCTACAGTCCAGGAAGGCTAACATGGTTAGCTACAGTATAGGAAGGCTAACAGCATTAGTTACAGTCCAGGAAGGCTAACAGGGTTAGCTACAGTATAGGAAGGCTAACAGCATTAGTTACAGTCCAGGAAGGCTAACAGGGTTAGCTACAGTATAGGAAGGCTAACAGCATTAGTTACAGTCCATGAACGCTAACAGGGTTAGCGTCAGTCCAGGAAGGCTAACATGGTTAGCTACAGTATAGAAAAGCTAACAGCGTTACATTTACATTTAAGTCATTTAGCAGACGCTCTTATCCAGAGCGACTTACAGTAGTGAATGCATACATTACATGCATTTTTCTGTTGTTGTACTGGCCCCCCATGGGAATCGAACCCACAACCCTGGCGTTGCACACACCATGCTGGCGTTGCAAACACCATGCTCTACCAACTGAACCACAGGGAAGACCTGTGGGTTAGCTACAGGGTTAGCTATAGTCCAGGAAGGCTAACAGGGGAAACCACTATGTGCTTGCCTTATGGTTGATT
The DNA here is from genome assembly GCF_965601325.2 of Salmo salar. Lineage (NCBI taxonomy): Eukaryota > Metazoa > Chordata > Actinopteri > Salmoniformes > Salmonidae > Salmo > Salmo salar. Next base: position 50,738,338 of record NC_138314.1, on the reverse strand, counting down.
ATGATTGTCCAAAGTACATCGACCAAGCTGCATGGCCCTCCTCCAACCCTGACCCACCAAGGTGCATGGTCCTCCTCCCTAACCCACCAAGGTGCATGGCCCTCCTCCAACCCTGACCCACCAAGGTGCATGGCCCTCCTCCCTAACCCACCAAGGTGCATGGCCCTCCTCCCTAACCCACCAAGGTGCATGGTCCTCCTCCCTAACCCACCAAGGTGCATGGCCCTCCAACCCTAACCCACCAAGGTGCATGGCCCTCCTCCAACCCTAACCCACCAAGGTGCATGGCCCTCCTCCCTAACCCACCAAGGTGCATGGCCCTCCTCCCTAACCCACCAAGGTGCATGGTCCTCCTCCCTAACCCATCAAGGTGCATGGCCCTCCTCCCTAACCCACCAAGGTGCATGGCCCTCCTCCAACCCTAACCCACCAAGGTGCATGGCCCTCCTCCCTAACCCACCAAGGTGCATGGCCCTCCTCCAACCCTAACCCACCAAGGTGCATGGCCCTCCTCCCTAAACCACCAAGGTGCATGGCCCTCCTCCCTAACCCACCAAGGTGCATGGCCCTCCTCCAACCCTAACCCACCAAGGTGCATGGCCCTCCTCCCTAACCCACCAAGGTGCATGGCCCTCCTCCCTAACCCACCAAGGTGCATGGTCCTCCTCCCTAACCCACCAAGGTGCATGGCCCTCCTCCAACCCTAACCCACCAAGGTGCATGGCCCTCCTCCCTAACCCACCAAGGTGCATGGCCCTCCTCAACCCTAACCCACCAAGGTGCATGGCCCTCCTCCCTAACCCACCAAGGTGCATGGCCCTCCTCCCTAACCCACCAAGGTGCATGGTCCTCCTCCCTAACCCACCAAGGTGCATGGTCCTCCTCCCTAACCCACCAAGGTGCATGGCCCTCCTCCCTAACCCACCAAGGTGCATGGCCCTCCTCCCTAAACCACCAAGGTGCATGGCCCTCCTCCCTAAACCACCAAGGTGCATGGCCCTCCAACCCTAACCCACCAAGGTGCATGGTCCTCCTCCCTAACCCACCAAGGTGCATGGTCCTCCTCCCTAACCCACCAAGGTGCATGGCCCTCCTCCCTGACCCACCAAGGTGCATGGCCCTCCTCCCTAACCCACCAAGGTGCATGGCCCTCCTCCCTAACCCACCAAGGTGCATGGCCCTCCTCAACCCTAACCCATCAAGGTGCATGGCCCTCCTCCCTAACCCACCAAGGTGCATGGCCCTCCTCCCTAACCCATCAAGGTGCATGGCCCTCCTCCCTAAACCACCAAGGTGCATGGCCCTCCTCCCTAAACCACCAAGGTGCATGGCCCTCCTCCCTAACCCACCAAGGTGCATGGCCCTCCTCCCTAACCCACCAAGGTGCATGGTCCTCCTCCCTAACCCACCAAGGTGCATGGCCCTCCTCAACCCTAAACCACCAAGGTGCATGGTCTTCCTCCCTAACCCACCAAGGTGCATGGCCCTCCTCCCTAACCCACCAAGGTGCATGGCCCTCCTCCCTAACCCACCAAGGTGCATGGCCCTCCTCCCTAACCCACCAAGGTGCATGGCCCTCCTCCCTAACCCACCAAGGTGCATGGCCCTCCTCCCTAACCCACCAAGGTGCATGGCCCTCCTCCAACCCTAACCCATCAAGGTGCATGGCCCTCCTCCCTAACCCACCAAGGTGCATGGCCCTCCTCCCTAACCCACCAAGGTGCATGGCCCTCCTCCAACCCTGACCCACCAAGGTGCATGGCCCTCCTCCCTAACCCACCAAGGTGCATGGCCCTCCTCCCTAACCCACCAAGGTGCATGGCCCTCCTCCAACCCTAACCCACCAAGGTGCATGGCCCTCCTCCCTAACCCACCAAGGTGCATGGCCCTCCTCCCTAACCCACCAAGGTGCATGGCCCTCCTCCCTAACCCACCAAGGTGCATGGCCCTCCTCCCTAACCCACCAAATTAGTTTGGTTGAATCCTTCAGTCTGGTTCAGTCCTGTTCTGTTCAGTTGAATCATTTATTTTTGTTCAGTCTGTCTCAGTTCAGTTGAATCATTTATTGGCTTCAGTTGAATCAGTCTGGTTCAATCCAGTTAAGTTTAGTTGAAGCATTCAGTCTGGTTCAGCCCTAATCAGTTCAGTCATTCATTCTTGCTCACTCCAACTCAGTTCAGTTGAATCATTCAGCCCTAATCAGTTCAGTTGAATAATTTAGTCTGGTTCAATCCAAATTGTTTCAGTTGAATCATTCATTCTGGTGCTGTTACGCATGGTTGAGCAGGTGATCCCAAGTGCAGACTCAGACGAGGAGACAGGGATAAGGTAATTATGGTATTTATTGAACAGTGGGGGAGATGGGGTGCAGGCCAGGGGAAACTCAGGCGGATAGTAGGGAACCAGGAACTGAGGAAAGGGGAGTAGGGGCAGGGTAAACAGGTCCGGAGCAGAATCCAAGGAAGCAGTAGAGCGGGGCTCCAGGACAAGGAAGCAGGACTGACGAGCCGAGTGACTGGAGACAGGGACCAGAGTCAGTACTGACGGAACTCTGGCGGAGAGAAAATCAGCATCAGGCTAGGGAAAAACAGGCTCAACAAGATCAATGCAGGAACAAACGGCTTGAAACACAGACTAACTGAGCAGAGGCTACGATCTGACAGCATGGAGGTGGCAGGGCTGAGTATTTGTAGAGGTATTGATTATGGAACAGGTTGCAGCTGGTGGGGATCTGCTCTGCCTCCAGCACACCTGTCTCCACTCACACAATCACATACACCCACACAGAGAGAGAGAGCACTGGGGGAGTGGCAGCAGGTAAGAAGACACAGGATGAGAAGTAGAGTGCTTGGCAGGAGCAGATGTAACAGGTGCTGACCAACTCAGTTCAGTTTAGTCATTCAGTCCAGTTCAATCCAACTCAGTTCAGTTTAGTCATTCAGTCCAGTTCAATCCAACTCAGTTCAGTTTAGTCATTCAGTCCAGTTCAATCCAACTCAGTTCAGTTTAGTCATTCAGTCCAGTTCAATCCAACTCAGTTCAGTTTAGTCATTCAGTCCAGTTCAATCCAACTCAGTTAAATTATTATGTTCATTTCAGTCCTAATCAGTTAAGTCGAATCATTCAGTGTAGTTAAGTCTAACTCAGCTCAGTTAAGTATTAACTATTTCCTATCTTATTAGGATCCCCAATTCTCTTCCTGGGGTCCAAACAGGAAACAAAATACAAGAAATAAAATACATAACACTACATATTACAATGCAAAATATAATACAAAATATATAAACATGTGTCTCTTAACAGTCTGTAATTCCGTAAGGTGTACTTTTATCAATTTTTTTTAATCTGGTTGTGTTGCCAGCTTAAGTTACCTGGGGTGGCAGAGAGTTCCATGTAATCCAACTCAATTCCGTTAAATTATTCAGTCAGGTTCAGTCCTGATCAGTTAAGTTGTATCATTCATTTTTGTTCGGTCCAACTCAGTTCAGTTGAGTCATTCAGTCTGGTTCAGTCCTAATCTGTTCAGTTGACTCATTCATTCTGTCTCAGGCCAAATCAGTTCAATCATTCATCTATTTCAGTCCAACTCAGTTCAGTCCTTCCCCCTGACATCAAGGCAAGTTCCTCTAATATTCCACTGGCTTTCTGAGATCTGAGATCATTAAGGAGAAACTGATAAGGACAGTCTTTCTCACGATTCCACTCTCGACTTTAGTCACTTGTAAAGTGTTCTGTCTTCTCAGTGTGGAGCAGGAGGGGACTTTACTCTTCATGTCTCAACCAGAATGCTCAGGAAGTGATATAAGTGTAGAGGTTATGTCAGTGTAGTGTGTTCTACGTTCTGTCAGTGTAGAGTGTTCTACGTTCTGTCAGTGTAGAGTGTTCTACGTTCTGTCAGTGTAGAGTTTTCTACGTTCTGTCAGTGTAGAGTGTTCTACGTTCTGTCAGTGTAGAGGTTCTATGTTCTGTCAGTGCAGAGTGTTCTACGTTCCGTCAGCTTAGTGTGATCTACGTTCTGTCAGTGTAGTGGTTCTATGTTCTGTCAGTGTAGTGTGTTCTACGTTCTGTCAGTGTAGAGGTTCTATGTTCAATAAGTGTAGTGTGTTCCATATTCTGTCAGTGTAGATTGTTTTATGTTCTGTCAGTGTAGGTGTTCTATGTTCTGTCAGTGTAGGTGTTCTATGTTCTGTCAGTGTAGTGGTTCTATGTTCTGTCAGTGTAGGTGTTCTATGTTCTGTCAGTGTAGAGGTTCTATGTTCTGTCAGTGTACTGGGTTGTATGTTCTGTCTGTGTAGAGGTTCTATGTTCTGTCTGTGTAGAGGTTCTATGTTCTGTCTGTGTAGAGGTTCTATGTTCTGTCTGTGTAGAGGTTCTGTGTTCTGTCTGTGTACTGGGTTGTATGTTCTGTCTGTGTAGAGGTTCTATGGTCTGTCTGTGTAGAGGTTATGTGTTCTGTCAGTGTAGACGTTCTATGTCCTGTCAGTGTAATGTGTTATATGTTCTGTAGGTGAGTGTGTTCTGTCAGTTTACAGGTTCTATGTTCTGTCAGTTTACAGGTTCTATATTCTGTCATTGAGTGTGTTCTATGTTCTGTCAGTGTAGTGTGTTCTATGTTCTGTCAGTGTAGTGTGTTCAATGTTCTGTCAGTGTACAGTGTTCTATGTTCTGTCAGTGTAGAGTGTTCTATGTCAGTGTAGAGTGTTCTATGTCAGTGTAGAGTGTTCTATGTCAGTGTAGAGTGTTCTATGTCAGTGTAGTGTGTTCTATGCTCTTGTTAGTTTAGTGTGTTCCATGTTCTGTCAGTATAGAGCTTATATGTTCTGTCAGTGTAGTCTGTTCTATATTCTGGTTGTGTTGTCTATGTTCTGTCAGTGTAGAGGTTCTATGTTCTGTCAGTGAGTGTGTTCTATGTTCTGTCAGTGTACTGTGTTTTATGTTCTGCCAGTGCAGTGTTTTCTATGTTATTTCAGTGTAGAAGTTCTATGTTCTGTCAGTGCAGTGTGTTCTATGTTCTGTCATTGTAGTGTGTTCTATGTTCTGTCAGTGAGTATGTTCTATGTTCTGTCAATGTAGTTTGTTCAATCTGCTGTCAGTGTTGAGGATTTATGTTCTGTCCGTGTGGTGTGTTCTATGTTCTGTCAGTTTAGTGTGTTCTATGTTCTGTCAGTGAGTATGTTCTATGTTCTGTCAGTGAGTATGTTCTATTATCTGTCAGTGAGTGTGTTCTATGTTCTGTCAGTGTAGTGTGTTCTATGTTCTGTCAGTGTACTGTGTTCTATGTTCTGTCAGTGTAGTGTGTTCTATGTTCTGTCAGTTTCGCGTATTCTATGTTCTGTCAGTAATGTGTGTTCTATGTTCTGTCAGTGTAGTGTGTTCTATGTTCTGTCAGTGATGTGTGTTCTATGTTCTGTCAGTGTAGTGTGTTCTGTCAGTGTAGTGTGTTCTATGTTCTGTCAGTGTAGTGTGTTCTATGTTCTGTCAGTGTAGCGTATTCTATGTTCTGTCAGTAATGTGTGTTCTATGTTCTGTCAGTAATGTGTGTTCTATGTTCTGTCAGTAATGTGTGTTCTATGTTCTGTCAGTGTAGTGCGTTCTATGTTCTGTCAGTGTAGTGTGTTCTATGTTCTGTCAGTGTAGTGTGTTCTATGTTCTGTCAGTGTAGTGTGTTCTATGTTCTGTCAGTGTAGCGTATTCTATGTTCTGTCAGTAATGTGTGTTCTATGTTCTGTCAGTAATGTGTGTTCTATGTTCTGTCAGTAATGTGTGTTCTATGTTCTGTCAGTGTAGTGTGTTCTATGTTCTGTCAGTGTAGTGTGTTCTATGTTCTGTCAGTGTAGTGTGTTATATGTTCTGTCAGTGTAGAGCTTATTTGTTCTGTCAGCACAGTGAGTTCTATGTTCTCTCAGTGTAGTCTGTTCTATATTCTGGTAGTGTTGTGTTGTCTTTGTTCTGTCAGAGTAGAGGTTCTATGTTCTGTCAGTGAGTTTGTTCTATGTTCTGTCAGTGAGTGTGTTCTATGTTCTGTCAGTGTAGAGGTTCTATGTTCTGTCAGTGAGTGTGTTCTATGTTCTGTCAGTGTACTGTGTTCTATGTTCTGTCAGTGTAGTGTATTCTATGTCAGTGTAGCGTGTTCTATGTCTGTGTAGCGTGTTCTATGTCTGTGGAGTGTGTTCTATGTCAGTGTAGTGTGTTCTATGCTCTTGTTATTTTAGTGTGTTCCATGTTCTGTCAATGTGGAGCTTATTTGTCAGCACAGTGAGTTATGTTCTTTCTGTGTAGTCTGTTCTATATTCTGGTAGTCTTGTGTTGTCTTTGTTCTGTCAGTGTAGAGGTACTATGTTCTGTCAGTGAGTGTGTTCTACGTTCTGTCAGTGTAGAAATTATATGATCTGTCAGTGCGGTGTGTTCTATGTTGTGTCAGGGTAGTTTGTTCTATGTGCTGCCAGTTTAGTGTTTTCTATGTTATTTCAGTGTAGAAGTTCTATGTTCTGTCAGAGTAGAGGTTCTATGTTCTGTCAGTGCAGTGTGTTCTATGTTCTGTCAGAGTAGAGGTTCTATGTTCTGTCAATGTAGTTTGTTCAATCTGCTGTCAGTGTTGAGGCTTTATGTTCTGTCCGTGTGGTGTGTTCTATGTTATGTCACGTGTATTGTGTTCTATGTTCTGTCAGTGTATGGGTTATATATTTAGTCATTTTTTTGGTTAAATGTCCTGTCAGTGTAGTGTGTTCTATGTTCTGTCAGTGCAGTGTGTTCTATGTTATTTCAGTGTAGATGTTCTATGTTCTGTCAGTGCAGTGTGTTCTATGTTCTGTCAGAATAGAGGTTCTATGTTCTGTCAGTGTATGGGTTATATATTTAGTCATTTTTTAGGTTAAATGTTCTGTCAGTGATGTGTATTCTCTGTTCTGTCAGTGATGTGTATTTTATGTTCTGCCAGTGTAGTGTGTTCTATGTTCTGTCAGTGTAAAGGTTCTATGTTCTGTCTGTGTAGAGGTTCTATTTTCTGTCAGTACAGCGTGTTCTATGTTCTGTCAGTATAGTGTGTTCTATGTTCTGTCAGTGTAGTGTGTTCTATGTTCTGTAAGTGTGGCGGTTATATATTCTGTCAGTGTAGTGTGTTCTATGTTCTGTCAGTGTAGTGTGTTCAATGTTCTGTCAGTGTAGTGTGTTCTATGTTCTTTCAGTGTAGATGTTCTATGTTCTGTCAGTGTAGCGTATTCTATGTTCTTTCAGTGTAGATGTTCTATGTTCTGTCAGTTTAGAGTGTTTTTTGTTGTTTCAGTGTAGAGCTTCTTTGTTCTGTCAGGGTAGTGTATTTTATGTTCTGCCAGTGTAGTGTGTTCTATGTTCTGTCAGTGTACTGTGTTCTATGTTCTGTCAGTGTACTGTGTTCTATGTTCTGTCAGTGTAGCGTGTTCTATGTTCTGTCAGTGTAGAGGTTATATATCCTGTCAATGCAGTGTAGTGTTGTCACGGCTGTTCAAATGATTCGACCAAAGCGCAGCGTGTTCATAGTTCCACATATTTTATTTACCGTGAAACTAAATGCAATGCACTAAATACTTGAATACACAAAAACAACAATCCGTGACGCAGAGAGAAAACACGCTACTCAAAAATGAATCACCCACAAAAACAGGTGGGTCAAACATCAACTTAAATATGACCTCCAATTAGAGACAACGACGACCAGCTGCCTCTAATTGGAGGTCATGCCAAACAAAACCAACATAGAAATACAAAACTAGAAACTGAACATAGAAATACAAAACAAAGACAAACACCCCCTGTCACGCCCTGACCTACTCTACCATAGAAAATAACAACTTACTATGGTCAGGACGTGACAAGTGTGTTCTATGTTCTGTCAGTTTAGAGTGTTTTTTGTTGTTTCAGTGTAGTGTGTTCTATGTTCTGTCAGTGTAGAGGTTCTATGTTCTGTCAGTGTAGTGTGTTCTATGTTCTGTCAGTTTAGAGTGTTTTTTGTTGTTTCAGTGTAGTGTGTTCTATGTTCTGTCAGTGTAGAGGTTCTATGTTCTGTCAGTGTAGTGTGTTCTATGTTCTGTCAGTTTAGAGTGTTTTTTGTTGTTTCAGTGTAGTGTGTTCTATGTTCTGTCAGTTTAGAGTGTTCTTTGTTGTTTCAGTGTAGTGTGTTCTATGTTCTGTCAGTGTAGTGTTTTCTTTCAATGTAGAGATTTTATGTTCTGTCATGGCCCACATCTGTCAGCAGGAAGTGGCCTGTACTCCTGGGAATAGGGAATGGGGTTGGTAATCTAACAGTCGTTGCTTTGTGACAGATTGTGATTCAGAGGCAGATTGGTGGGTGGGATGGGAGGGGTCATGTTGGGTATCTCTGCTGCTCCCTGGGGTATGACTCTGTCTGTCTGTCTGTCTGTCTGTCTGTCTGTCTGTCTGTCTGTCTGTCTGTCTGTCTGTCTGTCTGTCTGTCTGTCTGTCTGTCTGTCTGTCTGTCTGTCTGTCTCACAGCCCAAATAGGCAGTCCAGATTTGACTTGGATACTTTTGGTTGTAGTTTATCTCACCCTGTTGACTAACAGCGGCATTACATTGTGGTTGTTCTAATAGGGAGGGTGGATATTACCAGGAGTATATTTGAACCACAGGGAATTTCAAATGTTTTTCTGTGACATGAATTTGGCCAGAGAATGTCTGACCAATATGCACTCTGTCCAATGTGTTCTTTCTGTCCAATGGGTGGACTTCTGTTTCATAGTTGGTTGTCTTTCTGTCCAATGGGTTGACTTCTGTTTCATAGTTGGTTGTCTTTCTGTCCAATGGGTTGACTTCTGTTTCATAGTTGGTTGTCTTTCTGTCCAATGGGTTGACTTCTGTTTCATAGTTGGTTGTCTTTCTGTCCAATGGGTTGACTTCTGTTTCATAGTTGGTTGTCTTTCTGTCCAATGGGTTGACTTCTGTTTCATAGTTGGTTGTCTTTCTGTCCAATGGGTTGACTTCTGTTTCATAGTTGGTTGTCTTTCTGTCCAATGGGTTGACTTCTGTTTCATAGTTGGTTGTCTTTCTGTCCAATGGGTTGACTTCTGTTTCATAGTTGGTTGTCTTTCTGTCCAATGGGTTGACTTCTGTTTCATAGTTGGTTGTCTTTCTGTCCAATGGGTTGACTTCTGTTTCATAGTTGGTTGTCTTTCTGTCCAATGGGTTGACTTCTGTTTCATAGTTGGTTGTCTTTCTGTCCAATGGGTTGACTTCTGTTTCATAGTTGGTTGACTTTGTGACGTCTCCTTCTCCTTGACTACTGTTCACGTCACAGTCTGGTTGATTTTTTTTTTTATCTGAAAACTAAACTGTATTAGACGCACTTAGATTCACTGAATGTCTATTCTGAAAGTCTATTGGGTGAAATATAATGCGCAGACATTCTGACAGGTGTTCTCTAATCTCAGATCATCTGATCTGACTAGATGTTCATGTCTGCTAGACAGTCTGACAGGTGTTCTCTGATCTCAGATCACACTAGTCTCCCTTGCGTTATAGTCAGATGTTTAATTGTATATAACTGACGTAATGTTGCTGGACCCCAGGAAGAGTAGCTGCTGCCTTGGCAGAAACTAATGGGGATCCATAATAAACCCCAGGAAGAGTAGCTGCTGTCTTGGCAGAAACTAATGGGGATCCATAATAAACCCCAAGAAGAGTAGCTGCTGTCTTGGCAGAAACTAATGAGGATCCATAATAAACCCCAGGAAGAGTAGCTGCTGCCTTGGCAGGAACTAATGGGGATCCATAATAAACCCCAGGAAGAGTAGCTGCTGCCTTGGCAGGAACTAATGGGGATCCATAATAAACCCCAGGAAGAGTAGCTGCTGTCTTGACAGGAACTAATGGGGATCCATAATAAACCCCAGGAAGAGTAGCTGCTGTCTTGGCAGAAACTAATGAGGATCCATAATAAACCCCTTGAAGAGTAGCTGCTGCCTTGGCAGGAACTAATGGGGATCCATAATAAACCCCAGGAAGAGTAGCTGCTGCCTTGGCAGGAACTAATGGGGATCCATAATAAACCCCAGGAAGAGTAGCTGCTGCCTTGGCAGGAACTAATGGGGATCCATAATAAACCCCAGGAAGAGTAGCTGCTGCCTTGGCAGGAACTAATGGGGATCCATAATAAACCCCAGGAAGAGTAGCTGCTGCCTTGGCAGGAACTAATGGGGATCCATAATAAACCCCAGGAACTAATGGGTATCCATAATAAACCCCAGGAAGAGTAGCTGCTGCCTTGGCAGGAACTAATGGGTATCCTTAATAAACCCCAGGAATAGTAGCTGCTGCCTTGGCAGGAACTAATGGGGATCCATAATAAACCCCAGGAAGAGTAGCTGCTGCCTTGGCAGGAACTAATGGGGATCCATAATAAACCCCAGGAAGAGTAGCTGCTGCCTTGGCAGGAACTAATGGGGATCCATAATAAACCCCAGGAACTAATGGGGATCCATAATAAACCCCAGGAAGAGTAGCTGCTGCCTTGGCAGAAACTAATGGGGATCCATAATAAACCCCAGGAAGAGTAACTGCTGCCTTGGCAGTAACTAATGGGGATCCATAATAAACCCCAGGAACATTAGATGCTGCCTTGGCAGGAACTAATGGGGATCCATAATAAACCCCAGGAAGAGAAGCTGTTGCCTTGGCAGGAACTAATGGGGATCCATAATAAACCCCAGGAAGAGTAGCTGCTGCCTTGGCAGGAACTAATGGGGATCCATAATAAACCCCAGGAAGAGTAGCTGCTGCCTTGGCAGGAACTAATGGGGATCCATAATAAACCCCAGGAACTAATGGGGATCCATAATAAACCCCAGGAAGAGTAGCTGCTGCCTTGGCAGGAACTAATGGGGATCCATAATAAACCCCAGGAACTAATGGGGATCCATAATAAACCCCAGGAAGAGTAGCTGCTGCCTTGGCAGGAACTAATGGGGATCCATAATAAACCCCAGGAAGAGTAGCTGCTGCCTTGGCAGGAACTAATGGGGATCCATAATAAACCCCAGGAAGAGTAGCTGCTGCCTTGGCAGGGAACTAATGGGGATCCATAATAAACCCCAGGAACTAATGGGGATCCATAATAAACCCCAGGAAGAGTAGCTGCTGCCTTGGCAGAAACTAATGGGGATCCATAATAAACCCCAGGAAGAGTAGCTGCTGCCTTGGCAGGAACTAATGGGGATCCATAATAAACCCCAGGAAGAGTAGCTGCTGCCTTGGCAGGAACTAATGGGGATCCATTATAAACCCCAGGAAGATTAGCTGCTGCCTTGGCAGGAACCAATGGGGATCCATAATAAACCCCAGGAAGAGTAGCTGTAGCCTTGGCAGGAACTAATGGGGATCCATAATAAACCCCAGGAAGAGTAGCTGCTGCCTTGGCAGGAACTAATGGGGATCCATAATAAAATATGTCATTTTCTATATCTGACCTTTAACTGCCCTGTCCTATAGCTGATCTGTCCACATGTCCTGTCCTATAGCTGATCTGTCCACATGTCCTGTCCTATAGCTGATCTGTCCACATGTCCTGTCCTATAGCTAAGCTGTCCACATGTGCTGACCTATAGCTGATATGTCCTGTCCTATAGCTGATCTGTCCATATGTCCTCTCCTATAGCTGATCTGTCCACATTTGTATTTGCATTTATTAGGGATCCCCATTAGGTCCCAGGAAGAGTAGCTGCTGCCTTGGCAGGAACTAATGGGGATCCATAATGAATACAAATACAAATGTGGACAGATAAGCTATAGGACAGGACATGTGGACAGATCAGCTATAGGACAGGACATATCAGCTATAGGTCAGCACATGTGGACAGCTTAGCTATAGGACAGGACATGTGGACAGATCAGCTATAGGACAGGACATGTGGACAGGTCAGCTATAGGACAGGACATCTGAACAGGTCAGCTATAGGACAGGAAAAGGGGACAGGTCAGCTATTGGACAGGACATGTGGACAGATCAGCTAAAGGACAGGACATGTGGACAGGTCAGCTATAGGACAGGACATGTGGACAGATCAGCTATAGGCCAGGACATGTGGACAGATCAGCTATAGGCCAGGACATGTGGACAGGTCGGCTATAGGACAGGACATGTGGATATGTCAGCTATAGGACAGGACATGTGGACAGATAAATTAGAGGACATATGAAAAGATCAGCTATAGAATAGGACATGTCCCAGGTCAGGTTTAGGTCAGGACATGTGGTCAGTTCAGCTATAGGACATGTCTAAAGGTCAGCTATGGAACATGGCATGTGGACAGGTCAGCTATGGAACATGGCATGTGGACAGGTCAGCTATGGAACATGGCATGTGGACAGGTCAGCTATGGAACATGGCATGTGGTCCCGTGTGGCTCAGTTGTATGAAATATATGCATTCACTACTGTAAGTCGCTCTGGATAAGAGCGTCTGCTAAATGACTAAAATGTAAATGTGGACAGGTCAGCTATAGGACATGTAAAAAGATCAGCTATGGAACAGGACATGTGGACAGGTCAGCTATAGGACAGCTATATGTTTTCTATAGGACAGGGCATGTGGACAGATCAGCTATATGTTATCTATAGGACAGGACATGTAGATAGATCAGCTATGGAACATGGCATGTGGACAGGCCAGCTATAGAGCAGCTATATGTTATCTATAAGACAGGACATGTGGACAGGTCAGCTATAGGACAGGACAAGTGGACAGGTCAGCTATAGGACAGGACATGTGGACAGGTCGGCTATAGGACAGGACATGTGGACAGGTCGCCTATAGGACAGGACATGTGGACAGGTCAGCTATAAGACAGGACATGTGGACAGGTCAGCTATAGGACAGGACATGTGGACAGGTCGGCTATAGGACAGGACATGTGGACAGGTCGGCTATAGGACAGGACATGTGGAGGTCAGCTATAGGACAGGACATGTGGAGGTCAGCTATAGGACAGGACATGTGGTCAGATCAGCTATAAGACAGGACATGTGGAGGTCGGCTATAGGACAGGACATGTGGTCAGATCAGCTATAGGACAGGACATGTGCACAGGTTGGCTATAGGACAGGACATGTGGACAGGTCGGCGATAGGACAGGACATGTGGACAGGTCACCTATAGGACAGGACATGTGGACAGGTCTACTATAGGACAGGACATTTGGACAGGTCAGCTATAGGACAGGACTTGTGGACAGATCAGCTATAGGACAGGACATGTGAACAGGTCATCTATAGGACAGGGCAGGTGGACAGGTCGGCTATAGGTCAGCTATGGGGCAGGACATGACGACAGATCAGGTAAAGGTCAGATATAGATAAGGACATATGGACATTGCTCCTTGACCTCACATTGACCTCTCCTTGACCTCACTTTCTCCTTGACCTCACTGTTCTCCAGAGCTCCCTCCCTCTGGAATGGCTGGATGTCAGTTAGCAGTGTGTGATAGCAGACAGAGACAGTAGTGACTGTTGGGTGGCAGGTTAGACAGCGTCCCGCAGATTAATGCTGTAATTTAAGAGATTAAGACACCGAATGACCCACATGTAGAAATAAACTCAGCAAAAAAAGAAACGTCCCATTTTCAGGACCCTGTCTTTCAAAGATAATTAGTAAAAATCCAAATAACTTCACAGATCTTCATTATAAAGGGTCCTGTTACCCCATGCTTGTTCAATGAACCATAGACAATTAATGAACATGCACCTGTGGAACGGTCGTTAAGACACGAACAGCTTACAGACGGTAGGTAATTAAGGTCACAGTTATGAAAACTTAGGACACTAAAGAGACCTTTCTACTGACTCTGAAAAACACCAAAAGAAAGATGCCCAGGGTCCCTGCTCATCTGCGAACGTGCCTTAGGCATGCTGCAAGGGGGCATGAGGACTGCAGATGTGGCCAGGGCAATAAATTGCAATGTCCGTACTGTGAGACGCCTAAGACAGCGCTACAGGGAGACAGGACGGACAGCTGATCGTCCTCGCAGTGGCAGACCACGTGTAACAACACCTGCACAGGATCGGTACATCCGAACGTCACACCTGCGGGACAGGTACAGGATGGCAACAACAACTGCCCGAGTTACACCAGGAACGCACAATCCCTCCATCAGTGCTCAGACTGTCCGCAATAGGCTGAGAGAGGCTGGACTGAGGGCTTGTAAGGCTGTTGTAAGGCAGGTCCTCACCAGATATCACCGGCAACAACGTCGCCTATGGGCACAAACCCACCATCGCTGGACCAGACAGGACTGGCAAAAAGTGTTCTTCACTGACGAGTCGTAGTTTTGTCTCACCTGGGGTGATGGTTGGATTCGCGTTTATCGTCTAAGGAATGAGCGTTAGACCAAGGCCTGTACTCTGGAGCGGGATCGATTTGGAGGTGGAGGGTCCATCATGGTCTGGGGCGGTGTGTCACAGCATCATCGGACTGAGCTTGATGTCATTGCAGGCAATCTCAACACTGTGCGTTACAGGGAAGACATCCTCCCTCATGTGGTACCCTTCCTGCAGGCTGATCCTGACATGACCCCCCAGCATGACAATGCCACTAGCCATACTGCTCGTTCTGTGCGTGATTTCCTGCAAGACAGGAATGTCAGTGTTCTGCCATGGCCTGCGAAGAACCTGGATCTTAATCCCATTGAGCACGACTGGGACCTGTTGGATCGGAGGGTGAGGGCTAGGGCCAATCCCCTCAGAAATGTCCGGGAACTTGCAGGTGCCTTGGTGGAAGAGTGGAGTAACATCTCACAGCAAGAACGGGCAAATCTGGTGCAGTCCATGAGGAGGAGATGCACTGCAGTACTTAATGCAGCTGGTGGCCACACCAGATACTGACTGTTACTTTTGATTTTGACCCCCCCTTTGTTCAGGGACACATTATTCCATTTCTGTTAGTCACATGTCTGTGGAACTTGTTCAGTTTATGTCTCAGTTGTTGAATCTTATGTTCATACAAATATTTACACGTTAAGTTTGCTGAAAATAAACGCAGTTGACAGTGAGAGGACGTTTCTTTTTTTCTTCTGTGTTTATAACTAATATATTGTAATTTAATAATGCGGTTTGAAGGGACAGAAAGTGGAAAGGGAAGTGATATTTTAAATGTTGCTTACAGGACCTGATTTAGATTGTGTTACACCCAGATAAGATCAGACCAGTGATTTAATCATCTCTAATGCCTCAGTTTAATCACCCCCGGCAACCTGCTGCCAAGACTGAAGACAACATGATTCTCTGCAATTGGGGGGAGGGGTTAGAGTTAGAGATGTGGTCATTCAGAAACATGCCAGAGTGTCTCCTAGATTTGGAATCTCACTGAATTAAGAGGCTCTCCTTGCGTCACAGTGTTTTTGTAATGAGTTGCCATGATGTTTTGATCTAAACCAACTAAATTGCTTCCCGTTAATTGGGAACTGCCAACCAGATTCAGATTCGTAGTAATTTGGTAACAATTACTGTGGCAGAATGCAGTAGCGGAGAAAGACTAACAAGATAAGGATTCTAGCACGGCTTCAAATGTTCTACAAGTGTTCTGCTGTAACATGGTGATGAACCACAGCTTCAGTTGTTAACATGTTACATGGTGATGAACCACAGCTTCAGTTGTTAACATGTTACATGGTGATGAACCACAGCTTCAGTTGTTAACATGTTACATGGTGATGAACCACAGCTTCAGTTGTTAACATGTTACATGGTTTTTCTCCAGGGTCGAAGATTTATTACAGAGTGTGTTATGGGTACTCTATGATGCTTGCTTTATCAATTACACTGATCGCTATCCAAGCGTTCAGACGTTTTTGGAAAGGAAATCACAGTAGCTTAAATAGTCAAGTGTATGTGATAGCATTCATCATGGTTTACACCCATGAAAAAGCTATGTCCTTCTCCTTCCCTGACTGTTCCTAAATGTTTGTATTCCTAACTTAATCCGCCAAGACAATGTTCTGCAGGACATTGGTACCCAGCCAGGCTCCAAGACAATGTGCTGTAGGATGTTGGTACCCAGCCAGGCTCCAAGACAATGTGCTGTAGGATGTTGGCACCCAGCCAGGCTCCAAGACAATGTGCTGTAGGATGTTGGCACCCAGCCAGGCTCCAAGACAATGTGCTGTAGGATGTTGGTACCCAGCCAGGCTCCAAGACAATGTGCTGTAGGATGTTGGTACCCAGCCAGGCTCCAAGACAATGTGCTGTAGGATGTTGGTACCCAGCCAGGCTCCAAGACAATGTGCTGCAGGATGTTGGTACCCAGCCAGGCTCCAATACAATGTGCTGTAGGATGTTGGTACCCAGCCAGGCTCCAAGACAATGTGCTGTAGGATGTTGGCACCCAGCCAGGCTCCAAGACAATGTGCTGTAGGATGTTGGTCCCCAGCCAGGCTCCAAGACAATGTGCTGTATCTTGTTGGTCCCCAGCCAGGCTCTAAGACAATGTGCTGTAGGATGTTGGTACCCAGCCAGGCTCCAAGACAATGTGCTGTAGGATGTTGGCACCCAGCCAGGCTCCAAGACAATGTGCTGTAGGATGTTGGTACCCAGCCAGGCTCCAAGACAATGTGCTGCAGGACGTTGGTACCCAGCCAGGCTCCAAGACAATGTGCTGTAGGATGTTGGTACCCAGCCAGGCTCCAAGACAATGTGCTGCAGGACGTTGGTACCCAGCCAGGCTCTAAGACAATGTGCTGTAGGATGTTGGCACCCAGCCAGGCTCCAAGACAATGTGCTGTAGGATGTTGGTACCCAGCCAGGCTCCAAGACAATGTGCTGTAGGATGTTGGTACCCAGCCAGGCTCTAAGACAATGTGCTGTAGGACATTGGTACCCAGCCAGGCTCCAAGACAATGTGCTGTAGGATGTTGGCACCCAGCCAGGCTCCAAGACAATGTGCTGTAGGATGTTGGCACCCAGCCAGGCTCCAAGACAATGTGCTGTAGGATGTTGGTCCCCAGCCAGGCTCCAAGACAATGTGCTGTAGGATGTTGGTACCCAGCCAGGCTCCAAGACAATGTGCTGTATCTTGTTGGTACCCAGCCAGGCTCCAAGACAATGTGCTGTAGGATGTTGGTACCCAGCCAGGCTCCAAGACAATGTGTTGTAGGATGTTGGTACCCAGCCAGGCTCCAAGACAATGTGTTGTAGGATGTTGGTACCCAGCCAGGCTCCAAGACAATGTGCTGTAGGATGTTGGTACCCAGCCAGGCTCCAAGACAATGTGCTGTAGGATGTTGGTCCCCAGCCAGGCTCCAAGACAATGTGCTGTATCTTGTTGGTACCCAGCCAGGCTCCAAGACAATGTGCTGTAGGATGTTGGTACCCAGCCAGGCTCCAAGACAATGTGCTGTAGGATGTTGGTACCCAGCCAGGCTCCAAGACAATGTGCTGTAGGATGTTGTTACCCAGCCAGGCTCTAAGACAATGTGCTGTAGGATGTTGGCACCCAGCCAGGCTCCAAGACAATGTGCTGCAGGATGTTGGTACCCAGCCAGGCTCCAAGACAATGTGCTGTAGGATGTTGGTACCCAGCCAGGCTCCAAGACAATGTGCTGCAGGATGTTGGTACCCAGCCAGGCTCTAAGACAATGTGCTGTAGGATGTTGGTCCCCAGCCAGGCTCCAAGACAATGTGCTGTAGGATGTTGGTACCCAGCCAGGCTCCAAGACAATGTGCTGTAGGATGTTGGTCCCCAGCCAGGCTCCAAGACAATGTGCTGTAGGATGTTGGCACCCAGCCAGGCTCCAAGACAATGTGCTGTAGGATGTTGGTCCCCAGCCAGGCTCCAAGACAATGTGCTGTAGGATGTTGGCACCCAGCCAGGCTCCAAGACAATGTGCTGTAGGATGTTGGTCCCCAGCCAGGCTCTAAGACAATGTGCTGTAGGACGTTGGTACCCAGCCAGGCTCCAAGACAATGTGCTGTAGGATGTTGGTACCCAGCCAGGCTCCAAGACAATGTGCTGCAGGACGTTGGTACCCAGCCAGGCTCTAAGACAATGTGCTGTAGGATGTTGGCACCCAGCCAGGCTCCAAGACAATGTGCTGTAGGATGTTGGTACCCAGCCAGGCTCCAAGACAATGTGCTGTAGGATGTTGGTACCCAGCCAGGCTCTAAGACAATGTGCTGTAGGACATTGGTACCCAGCCAGGCTCCAAGACAATGTGCTGTAGGATGTTGGCACCCAGCCAGGCTCCAAGACAATGTGCTGTAGGATGTTGGCACCCAGCCAGGCTCCAAGACAATGTGCTGTAGGATGTTGGTCCCCAGCCAGGCTCCAAGACAATGTGCTGTAGGATGTTGGTACCCAGCCAGGCTCCAAGACAATGTGCTGTATCTTGTTGGTACCCAGCCAGGCTCCAAGACAATGTGCTGTAGGATGTTGGTACCCAGCCAGGCTCCAAGACAATGTGTTGTAGGATGTTGGTACCCAGCCAGGCTCCAAGACAATGTGTTGTAGGATGTTGGTACCCAGCCAGGCTCCAAGACAATGTGCTGTAGGATGTTGGTACCCAGCCAGGCTCCAAGACAATGTGCTGTAGGATGTTGGTCCCCAGCCAGGCTCCAAGACAATGTGCTGTATCTTGTTGGTACCCAGCCAGGCTCCAAGACAATGTGCTGTAGGATGTTGGTACCCAGCCAGGCTCCAAGACAATGTGCTGTAGGATGTTGGTACCCAGCCAGGCTCCAAGACAATGTGCTGTAGGATGTTGTTACCCAGCCAGGCTCTAAGACAATGTGCTGTAGGATGTTGGCACCCAGCCAGGCTCCAAGACAATGTGCTGCAGGATGTTGGTACCCAGCCAGGCTCCAAGACAATGTGCTGTAGGATGTTGGTACCCAGCCAGGCTCCAAGACAATGTGCTGCAGGATGTTGGTACCCAGCCAGGCTCTAAGACAATGTGCTGTAGGATGTTGGTCCCCAGCCAGGCTCCAAGACAATGTGCTGTAGGATGTTGGTACCCAGCCAGGCTCCAAGACAATGTGCTGTAGGATGTTGGTCCCCAGCCAGGCTCCAAGACAATGTGCTGTAGGATGTTGGCACCCAGCCAGGCTCCAAGACAATGTGCTGTAGGATGTTGGTCCCCAGCCAGGCTCCAAGACAATGTGCTGTAGGATGTTGGCACCCAGCCAGGCTCCAAGACAATGTGCTGTAGGATGTTGGTCCCCAGCCAGGCTCTAAGACAATGTGCTGTAGGACGTTGGTACCCAGCCAGGCTCCAAGACAATGTGCTGTAGGATGTTGGTACCCAGCCAGGCTCTAAGACAATGTGCTGCAGGACGTTGGTACCCAGCCAGGCTCTAAGACAATGTGCTGCAGGACGTTGGTACCCAGCCAGGCACTAATGCGTCTCTCTCTCCTCACTGAATGAATGATACATGGATGAATGGGTGATAATTGTGCTCCTTACTTAACAATTGAAGTTAAATGAGGCCTAACTGAATGATAAGGAGGGCGAAGAGGTTGATTTAATTCAGAACAACAATAGTGTAATGATGCGTTTGTGTTATTCCTGTTTATCAGCGTCGGCACTCATGTAAAAGATTTGACTTGCATGGCTTGCAGGTTGACAACCATTCTCTTTTACGTTTTACTTTGTGAAAAGAAGCTGTTATCAGATTGTTTAATTTACTATAACTCTATCACTAATCAAATGTATTGTCAGGGAAACTGAAACATGCTACATGTTGCCGTAGGGCTTTAGAATAATGCAAAACATATCCAAGTTGATGAGCGGCAAACAAACAATGCTAGTCCACCTGCACAGCCGGCCCATCGAAACTAAACCTCAATTATACCAAAACGAATTTCACACATAATAAGAGTTAGCCTATATACGAGATGATTCAATTGACAATAGTCTGATGAGTGACAATATTAGGCATATCAGTTGTCAAATTGTACATGAAGAGATGGGCACATCTTATAATTGACAGATGCAGGGAAAGGATCATCACTTTATCAAATCCTCCTTCAGAGTCACATGCAGGTAAAACATTGATTTCTATACAGTATCTGAAAGAGAATATTCTGCAGTTTATGACACTTACCTTTGTCATATAATTCTAAAAATTCACAAAGTGCAGCCCTTTTCCCAGTAATATATGTGCTGTCCATGCATTCAGCACATGACCACTTATGTGGCAGCATTCCTCTGGCTACTAAGCAAAAACTAGTAACATAATAAAAGTCAAATTAAAATATGCTATTCTGTCGGCAATGGATGAATGGATGCCAGCAACCAGATAGAAACTGATAATGGTGCATGTGACTTCAGTTAAGTTTTGGAAAACCAAGTACTTGCTCAATGGCTTTCGATATCTGGAGATAAAACCAGGCCAGCGGGGGAGAGACTGAGAATGGGCACAATACAGTGTCTGATATAATGAACAAAATACTGTTTTTATATCTTGTCATAAATATATTTCCACTAATATTTATTTATGCAATTAATTCTTTGCAATTCTTCATGCACTGGTGATTTTGTTTAGTAATACAGAAAATAATTTAACTTATGACCTGGCTGGTTATATTATTATTAGTAGTATGATCATCATCATCAACAGGTTCCATGCTGGGTGGTACATCTGTCAGAGAACAGGTTCCATGCTGGGTGGTACATCTGTCGGAGAACAGGTTCCATGCTGGGTGGTACATCTGCCGGAGAACAGGTTCCATGCTGGGTGGTACATCTGTCAGAGAACAGGTTCCATGCTGGGTGGTACATCTGTCAGAGAACAGGTTCCATGCTGGGTGGTACATCTGTCGGAGAACAGGTTCCATGCTGGGTGGTACATCTGTCAGAGAACAGGTTCCATGCTGGGTGGTACATCTGTCGGAGAACAGGTTCCATGCTGGGTGGTACATCTGTCGGAGAACAGGTTCCATGCTCGGTGGTAAAACTTCGCAGGCCTCCTAGGAACAGGAAGGCTGGCTTCTGCTGATCCTCCTGGTTTTGTATTTGGCTGGAATGTGATTTACTGATCGGGATCCCAGCTAATGTTGAGCTCCCTCCCTGGGTTTCTGTTAGCTGGGCTGAAGGTGTTACTAGTCATTCTCCGCTGATACAGTTGAAGTCAGAAGTTTACATACACTTAGGTTGGAGTCATTAAAACTCATTTTTCAACCACTCCACAAATGTCTTGTTAACAAACTATAGTTTTGGCAAGTTGGTTAGGACATCTACTTTGTGCATGACACAAGTCATTTTTCCAACAATTGTTTACAGACAGATTATTTCACTTATAATTCACTGTACCACAATTCCAGTGGGTCAGAAGTTTACATACACTAAGATGACTGTGCCTTTAAACAGCTTGGAAAATTCCAGAAAATGTAATGGCTTTATAAGCTTCTTATAGGCTAATTGACATCATTTGAGTCAATTGGAGGTGTACTTGTGGATGTATTTCAAGGCCTACCTTCAAACTCAGTGCCTCTTTGCTTGACATCATGGGAAAATCTAAAGAAATCAGCCAAGACCTCAGAGAAAAATTGTAGACCTCCACAAGTCTGGTTCATCCTTGGGAGCAATTTCCAAATGCCTGAAGGTACCACGTTCATCTGTACAAACAATAGAACACAAGTATAAACACCATGGGACCACGCAGCCGTCATACCGCTCAGGAAGGAGACGCGTTCTGTCTCCTAGAGATGAACGTACTTTGTTGCGAAAAGCGCAAATCAGTCCCAGAACAACAATAAAGGGCCTTGTGAAGATGCTGGAGGAAACAGGTACAAAAGTATCTATATCCACAGTAAAACGAGTCCTATATCGACATAACCTGAAAGGCCGCTCAGCAAGGAAGAAGCCACTGCTCCAAAACTGCCATAAAAAAGCCAGACTACAGTTTGCAACTGCACATGGGGACAAAGATCGTTCTTTTTGGAGAAATGTCCTCTGGTCTGATGAAACAAAAATAGAACTGTTTGGCCATAATGACCATCGTTATGTTTGGAGGAAAAAGGAGGAGGCTTGCAAGCCAAAGACACCATCCCAACCGTGAAGCAGAAGGGTGGCAGCATCATGTTGTGGGGGTGCTTTGCTGCAGGAGGGACTGGTGCACTTCACAAAATAGATGGCATCATGAGGAGGAAAATTATGTGGATATATTGAAACAACATCTGAAGGCATCAGTCAGGAAGTTAAAGCTTGGTCGCAAATGGGTCTTCCAAATGGACAATGAACCCAAGCATACTTCCAAGGTTGTGGCAAAATGGCTTAAGGACAACAAAGTCAAGGTATTGGAGTGGCCATCACAAAACCCTGACCTCAGTCCTATAGACAATTTGTGGGCAGAACTGAAAAAGCCTGTGCGAGAAAGGAGGCCTACAAACCTGACTCAGTTACACAAGCTCTGTCAGGAGGAATGGGCCAAAATTCACCCAACTTATTTTGGGGAGCTTGTGGAAGGCTACCCGAAACGTTTGACCCAAGTTAAACAATTTAAAAGCAATGCTCCCAAATACTAATTGAGTGTATGTAAACTTCTGACCCACTGGGAATTTGATGAAAGAAATAAAAGCTGAAATAAATCATTCTCTACTATTATTCTGACATTTCACATTCTTAAAATAAAGTGGTGATCCTAACTGACCTAAGACAGGGAATTTTTACAAGGATTAAATGTCAGGAATTGTGAAAAACTGAGTTTAAATGTATTTGACTAAGGTGTATGTAAACTTCCGACTTCAACTGTACTTAGGGTTAGGGTTTCTGTTAGCTAGGCTGAAGGTGTCACTAAATGTCCTCTGTTATTCTCCGTTTCAGCTGAAGAACAAGTTCATGAAGAAGCTTCCCCGAGACGCCGAGGCATCCAATGTTCTCGTTGGAGAGGTGGACTTCCTGGACGCCCCCTTTGTGGCATTTGTACGTCTACAACAGGCCGTGATGCTGGGAGCTCTCACCGAAGTCCCTGTCCCCACCAGGTTAATATAGAAATGTATATTTTGAAATGTAAACTAGAGTTGTTACGGTTTGACATCATAGTGTAATCTCTTTGGTCTTTCATCCTCAGATTCCTGTTCATCCTTTTAGGACCCAAAGGAAAAGCCAAGTCTTATCATGAGATAGGAAGAGCTATCGCCACCCTCATGTCAGATGAGGTAAGCAGAACAAGGTTTCAGAGCAAGGTATTTAACCTTTACTTTTTTTTTACTAGGCAAGTCAGTTAATAACAAATTCTATCCCGGCCAAACCCTCCCTTAACCCGGACAATGCTGGGCCAATTGTGCACCGCCCTATGGGAAGGTATCAGCTATGATGTCGGATGAGGTAAGCAGAGCAAGGTGTCAGCTATGATGTCAGATGAGGTAAGCAGCACAGAGCAAGATGTCAGCTATGATGTCAGATGAGCTAAGCAGCACAGAGCAAGATGTCCGCTATGATGTCAGATGAGGTAAGCTGCACAGAGAAAGATGTCAGCTATGATGTCAGATGAGCTAAGCAGCACAGAGCAAGATGTCCGCTATGATGTCAGATGAGGTAAGCTGCACAGAGAAAGATGTCAGCTATGATGTCAGATGAGCTAAGCAGCACAGAGCAAGATGTCCGCTATGATGTCAGATGAGGTGAGCAGCACAAGATGTCAGCTATGATGTCAGATGAGGTGAGCAACACAGAGCAAGGTATCAGCTGAATACATGTCTGAGTCCCTACTAAATACTATGCTGCCTGTATAAATCCGTCAGATGAATGCTATACAGGTATGCTGTCTACTAGTTGAACATTCACATTCAGTCCCTTTCCAAACCAGCTGAGATGTACTTGCTGCTGATATTCACAACTGCTTTGTTTTTTCCAGCTTTTTCTGAGAACTCACTGAGGCCCCCTACTGGGCACCAACTGCCAGCTCTCACTTCATATTTAATTTAATCAGTAGACAATTTGAACATTAACTTTCTACTTTACAAGAGACAAAACAAACTACATAAATATGAAAATAAAAAGCCAAATCAAATCCAAGTGTTGTTGAACTGACGACTTTGTCTTATGCAGGTGTTCCATGACATAGCGTACAAGGCGAAGGACAGAGAGGATCTGCTGGCTGGCATCGATGAGTTTCTGGATGAGGTGATCGTTCTGCCCCCGGGGGAATGGGACCCGGCCATCAGGATAGAACCGCCCAAGTCTGTACCCTCTGCTGACAAGAGGTTAGCATCCATCTGCTGACATGATATGCTGTTTTATGCGTTTCTATACTATAGTCCTCTATATTGTGCTTCTCAGGAAGAACATGTATGCTGGAGGCGACAGCGGCCAGATGAACGGAAACACGCCCCATGATGGGGGAGGAGGGGGAGGGGGGCACGCCGTGGGTGACGAGCTCAAGAAGACAGGCAGGTGAGTCAACTAATAAAAACACTGTACTGATGAAGGCCATTGATGAAGGCTGAAACATCAAGCTTTTAATAGTTTAATCGTTTTTAAAGGTGTGCGATCATTGCGGTTATCGTTTCAATGATGATAAAAAAAAACAGTTGCGACTCCCGTTTCTCGTCTTCCATTCCTCTGGAGTCAACCAATAAAATGTCTCAGGATAGGTTAGTGAGTCAGGACAGGGCAGGAAAGGACAACCAGAATGTTTTTCTTCATTATTTTCAGGTTTTGTGGAGGTCTCCTACTTGACATCAAAAGGAAAGCTCCATTCTTCGCCAGTGATTTCTACGATGCGTTCCATATCCAGGCGCTGTCGGCCATCTTGTTCATCTACCTAGGAACCGTAACTAACGCCATCACCTTCGGAGGGTTGCTAGGAGACGCCACCGACAACATGCAGGTGAGGCTCTCTCTTCTTTCTGTCAAGCATGTTGAGACCTTTGTTATGAACTGCATTAAAGGTGCACTCTTTGATTTCAGATTCCTCCCAGTTAAACTAAACTATCAGGTTGTAGATACTGATAGTTTAACACCCCTGATCTACATCCTGATAGTTTAACATCCCTGATCTACATCCTGATAGTTTAACACCCCTGAACTGCATCCTGATAGTTTAACATCCCTGATCTACATCCTGATAGTTTAACATCCCTGATCTACATCCTGATCTACATCCTGATAGTTTGATACCCTGAACTGCATCCTGATAGTTTAACATCCCTGATCTGCATCCTGATAGTTTAACATCCCTGATCTACATCCTGATCTACATCCTGATCTACATCCTGATCTACATCCTGATCGTTTAACACCCCTGATCTACATCCTGATAGTTTAACATCCATAATCGACATAATATCACTGATAGTTTGAGAGCCCTGATCTACATCCTGATAGTTTAACACCCCTGATCTACATCCTGATCTACATCCTGATAGTTTGATACCCCTGATCTACATCCTGATAGTTTGATACCCTGATCTACATCCTGATAGTTTAACACCCCTGATCTACATCCTGATCTACATCCTGATAGTTTGATACCCCTGATCTACATCCTGATCTACATCCTGATCTACATCCTGATAGTTTGATACCCCTGATCTACATCCTGATAGTTTAACAGCTCTGATCTATAAACTGATTGTAGAACACCCCCGAACTGCATCCTGATAGTTTAAAATCCATAATCAACATAATATCACTGATAGTTTTATATCCCTAATCTACATCCTGAGCTACATCCCGAACCCATTTAAAAAAAGAATGTGTTGCCTAAAATGACATACCCAAATCTAACTGCCTGTAGCTCATGACCTGAAGCAAGGATATGCATATTTTTGATAGCATTTGAAAGGAAACACTTTGAAGTTTGTGGAAATGTGAAATTAATGTTGGAGAATATATCACATTAGATCAATTTTATTTGGAATGGCAAGCCAGACAATATTAAAAGGGCCTATTTATATAATGAATAGGAATTCGGAGGACAGAAATGATTAACCCTAACCCGAATATGAAGCGAGGGCCAGCCAACGAGAGCATACAGGTCGCAGTGGTGGGTAGTATATGGGGCTTTGGTGACAAAATGGATGGCACTGTGATAGACTGCATCCAATTTGCTGAGTAGAGTGTTGGAGGCTATTTTGTAAATGACATCGCCGAAGTTAAGGATCGGTAGGATAGTCCGTTTTACGAGGGTATGTTTGGCTGCATGAGTGAAGTGTGCTTTGTTGCGAAATAAGAAGCCAAATCTAGATTTAATTTTGGATTGGAGATGGTTAACCTCTTGGGGCTAGGTGGGACGCTAGCGTGCCACCCGTGGTGCACTCCATCAACAGCAGGTGCATTTCAAGAGCGGCAAATTTGAATCCAAATAAATGTCAAAATTCAAATTTTTCAAAAATACAACTATGTTACACCATTTGAAAGATAAACATCTCCTTAATCTAACCACGTTTTACGATTTCAAAAAGGTTTTACGGCGAAAGCATAAATTTAGAGTATGTTAGGACAGTACATTTACAAGAGTTGTGTGTAATGTTTTGTCAAGTCAAAGACAGGGTCACCAAAACCATAAAACCAGCTAAAATGATGCACTAACCTTTTACAATCTCCATCAGATGACACTCCTAGGACATTATGTTAGACAATGCATGCATTTTTAGTTCTATCAAGTTCATATTTATATCCAAAAACAGCGTTTTACTATGGCATTGATGTTGAGGAAATCGTTTCCCTCCAATAACCGGCAGTCAAGTCAGCGTAACAAATTAAATAATTAAAATTAGAAAACATTGGTAAAATATTATATTGTCATTTAAAGAATTATAGATTTACATCTCTTGAACGCAATCAACTTGCCAGATTTAAAAATAACCTTACTGGGAAATCACACTTTGCAATAATCTGAGCACTGCGCCATGAAAAATACGCGTTGTGATACAGACTAGACGTCATGTTGGGGTTATCTAAAATCGAAAATACTATGTAAATAATCCATTACCTTTGATTCTCTTCATCAGATGTCACTTCCAGGTATCACAGGTCCATAACGAATGTAGTTTTGTTCAAAAAAGCTCATCATTTATGTCCAAAAATCTCCGTCTCGTTAGCACATGATGTAAGCCAGCCGGACTTCTCGTCATGAACGAGGGGAAAAAATATATTTCCGTTCGTTCAAACATGTCAAACGTTGTATAGCATAAATCATTAGGGCCTTTTTTAACCAGAACATGAATAATATTCAAGGTGGACGAATGCATACTCTTTTATAACGTATTGGAACGAGGGTACCCAACATGAACTCGCGCGCAAGGTGTCTAATGGGCCATCATCGTTCCATGGCTCTTGTTCGGTCAGATCTCCCTCCAGAAGACTCAAAACACTTTCTAAAGGCTGGTGACATCTAGTGGAAGCAATAGGAAGTGCCAAAATATTCCTAAACCCCTGTGTTTTTCAATGGGATAGGTTTAAAGTCAATACAACACATCAGGTATCCACTTCCTGTCAGAAAATGTCTCAGGGTTTTGCCTGCCAAATGAGTTCTGTTATACTCACAGACACCATTCAAACAGTTTTGGAAACTTTAGAGTGTTTTCTATCCATATATAATAAGTATATGCATATTCTAGTTACTGGGTAGGATTAGTAACCAGATTAAATCGGGTACATTTTTTTTATCCAGACGTGCAAATGCTGCCCCCTAGACCCAACAGGTTAATGTGAGTCTGGAAGGAGAGTTTACAGTCTAGCCAGACACCTAGGTATTTGTAATTGTCCACATATTCTAAGTCAGAACCGTCCAGAGTAGTGATGCTGGACGGGCGGGCAGGTGCGGGCAGTGATCGGTTGAAGAGCATGCATTTGGTTTTACTTGCATTTAAGAGCAGTTGGAGGCCACGGATGGAGAGTTGTACGGCATTGAAGCTCATCTGGAGGTTAGTTAACACAGTGTCCAAAGAAGGGCCAGATGTATACAGAATGGTGTCATCTGCGTAGAGGTCGATCAGAGAATCACCAGTAGCAAGAGCGACATCATTGATGTATACAGAGAAAAGAGTCGGCCCAAGAATTTAACCCTGTGGCACCCCCATAGAGACTGCCAGAGGTCCGGACAACAGGCACTCCAATTTGACACACTGAATTCTGTCTGAGAAGGAGTTGGTGAACCAGGCGAGGCAGTCATTTGAGAAACCAAGGCTGTTGAGTCTGCCGATAAGAATACGGTGATTGACAGAGTCGAAAGCCGTGGCCAGGTCGATGAATACGGCTGCACAGTAATGTCTTTTATCGATTGCGGTTATGATATCGTTTAGGACCTTGAGCGTGGCTGAGGTGCACCCATGACCAGCTCGGAAACCAGATTGCATAGCGGAGAAGGTACGGTGGGATTCGAAATTGTCGGTGATCTGTTTGTTAACTTGGCTTTCGAAGACCTTACAAAGGCAGGGTAGGATAGATATAGGTCTGTAACAGTTTGGGTCTAGAGTGTCTCCCCCTTTGAAGAGGGGGATGACCGCGGCAGCTTTCCAATCTTTTGGATCTCAGACGATACGAAAGAGAGGTTGAACAGGCTAGTAATAGGGGTTGCAACATTTGCAGCACATAATTTTGGAAAGAGAGGGTCCAGATTGTCTGCCCAGCTGATTTGTAGGAGACCAGATTTTGCAACTCTTTCAGAACATCAGCTATCTGGATTTGGGTGAAGGAGAAATGGGGGAGGTTTGGACAAGTTGCTGTGGGGGGTGTAGGGCTGTTGACCGGGGTAGGGGTAGCCAGGTGGAAAGCATGGCCAGCCGTAGAAAAATGCTTATTGAAAGTCTCAATTATCGTGGATTTATTGGTGGTGACAGTGTTTCCTAGCCTCAGTACAGTGGGCAGCTGGGAGGAGGTGTTCCAGAACTTTTTGGAGTTTGTGCTACAGGATGCACATTTCTGTTTGAAAAGCTAGCCTTAGCTTTCCTACCTGCCTGTGTATATTGGTTCCTAACTTCCCTGAAAAGTTGCTTATCGCGGGGGCTATTGGATGCTAATCCAGTACCCCACAGGATATTTTTGTGCTGGTCAAGGGCAGTCAGGTCTGGAGTGAACCAAGGGCTATATCTGTTCCAGGTTCTACATTTTTTGAATGGGGCATGCTTATTTAAGATGGTGAGAAAAGCACTTTCAAAGAATAACCAGGCATCCTCTACTGACGGAATGAGGTCAATATCCTTCCAGGACACCCGGCCAGGTCAATTAGAAAAGTCTGCTTGCAGAAGTGTTTTAGGGAGTGTCTGACAGTGATGAGGGGTGGTCGTTTGACCGCAGACCCATTATGGACGCAGGCAATGAGGCAGTGATCGCTGAGATCCTGGTTGAAGACAGCACAGGTGTATTTAGAGGGCAGGTTGGTCAGGATTATATCTATGAAAACATTTTGGACACAGACCTGGATAGTATGACAGAGCTATGCAGGCTGTCATTGCAGTAGATTGCAACTCCGCCCCCTTTGGTTGTTCTATCTTGTCTAAAAACGTTGTAGTTAGGGATGGAAATTTCAGGATTTCTGGTGGCCTTCCTAAACCAGGATTCAGACACGGCTAGGACATCCGGGTTGGCAGAGTGTGCTAAATTAGTGAGTAAAACAAACTTCGGGAGGAGACGTCTAATGCTTTTACGGTTACAGAAGTCAACAAATGATAGCACCTGGTGAATGGGAGTGGAGCTAAGCGCTGCAGTGCCTGGATTAACCTCTACATCACCAGAGGAACAGAGGAGGAGTAGGATAAGGGTACGGCTAATGGCTATAAGAACCTGGGGAATGGGAGCGGTGCAGGGGGCTGCAGGGCCTGGATTAACCTCTACATCACCAGAGGAACAGAGGAGGAGTAGGATAAGGGTACGGCTAAAGGCTATAAGAACTGGTCGTCTAGCGCGTTCGGAACAGAGAGTAAAAGGAACAGGTTTCTGGGCGCAGAAGAATAGATTCAAGGCATAATGTACAGGCAAGGGTATGGTAGGATGTGAATACAATGGAGGTAAACCTAGGCATTGAGTGACGATGAGAGAGGTTTTGTCTCTAGCGACATCGTTTAGACCAGGTGAGGTCACCGCATGTGTGGGAGGTCAAACAAACGGGCTTGCTAAGGCATATTGAGCAGGGCTGGAGTCTACAGTGAAATAAGACAATAATCACTAACCAAAACAGCAATGGACAAGACATATTGACATTATGGAGAGGCATGCATAGCCGAGAGATCATAGGGACCAGTGGGAGGCTAGGCAAGCTGGAGACATGGTTATTCAGACAGCTAGCGGGCCGGGGCTAGCAGGCTAGCAGAAGGGTCTTAGGGGGGACGCCGTGACGGAAGAAGTCTGTTGTTGTAGCCCCCTCGGACAGTTACGTTGGCAGACCAGTCGTGTTGAATTGCCAGGGCTCCGTGTAGGTAGTAAAAGGGTCCAGGCCAATTGCAAAAATAGGTATTGTAGCCCAAGAAATTGGCTGATGGTCCTCTTCAGCTAACAGTCCGATATGCTCTAGACAGCTAGTGGGCCACGGCTAGCGGATGGGCCTTCAGGGGACGTCACGATGAAGGAGCCTGTTGAAACCGCTCGGGCGGATTACGTCGGTAGACCAGTCGTGGTGGAATCTGCGGGGC
Organism: Salmo salar; assembly: GCF_965601325.2. Classification (NCBI taxonomy): domain Eukaryota; kingdom Metazoa; phylum Chordata; class Actinopteri; order Salmoniformes; family Salmonidae; genus Salmo; species Salmo salar. The sequence goes on along the minus strand of NC_138314.1, from coordinate 50,707,792 downwards.
TCCGTTTCAGCAGTAAAAGGGGGTCCAGGCCAATTGGCAAAATATGTATTGTAGCCCAAGGAGTGGCTGATGGACCTCTTCAGCTAGCCGGGAGATGAGCCTAGCACGAGGCTAATTCCAGGCTCACTGGTGCTTGCTTCTGGACAGAGACATTAGCCAGGGGGTAGCCACTCGCATAGCAGCTAGCTAGCTGCTATGATCTAGGTGAAAAGGTTCAGAGCTTGCGGTAGGAAACCGGAGATGTGGAGAAAGAGCAGTCCGGTATGCTCTGGGTTGAAACGCGCTGTGCAGACTGGCAGGAGTTGACCAGGCGAAGATTACCTGATGACCGCTAGCAGTGGCTAACTGACTATTATCTAGTAACTAGTTAGCTGGCTAGCTTCTGTTGGGAGTTCCGGTTCTAAAGTATAGAACATAGCAGATCCATACCACATTGGGTGAGGCGGGTTGCAGGAGAGTATGTTGAAACTGAGGTTAAAAATATATACGAAATATATACGAAGGGAAAAAAAAGATATATACATGGGACACGACAAGACGAAGACAAAGACGTCTGAACTGCTACGCCATCTTGGCTGTCATTAATTTAGAGAACACAGAGAACATAAAAAAATGCTATGGTAATAAAACATTTAAGTTTACACACTCGCAAGAATGTCAAAGCTTTCATTAGCTTCCCTACAACACAACCTTCATAAGTCTAGATGGCCGGGCGGGGTGGGTGTGGACAAAACTACACTACATTTTATCTCTGGGAACCTCAGGATGACAAATCATAGCAAGATTACTGAATGCAAGTACATTATTTACCTTCAGAGGTGAATGTATCAAACGAGTTGCCATGATAGAAGTGTTTTGTTGTTGTGCACTATCCTCAAACAATAGCATGGTATGTTTTTTCTGTAATAGCTACTGTAAATTTGAACAGTGCAGTTAGATTAACAAGAATTTAAGCTTTCTGCCCATATAAGACATGTTTATGTCAGGGCGTGACAGGTGGTTGTTTTGGGTTTTCTGTTTATATGTGGGGTTTTTCTAGAATTCTATTTCTATGTTTTGTTTTCCATGTTTTGGCTATATTTGACAAAAGTGTATATGGGGGATTGGAATGTATGCAGACAATTACATTGATTGAAGCAACAATCTATGGAATAGCCTTCATTTCGCAAAACAAGAATAGACTGACGTGTTTCAGAAGAAAGTTCTGTTCATGGCCATTTTGAGCCTGTAATTGAACCCACAAATGCTGATGCTCCAGATACTCAACTAGTCTAAAGAAGGCCAGTTTTATTGCTTCTTTAATCAGGACAACAGTTTTCAGTTGTGCTAACATAATTGCAAAAGTGTTTTCTAATGATCAATTAGCCTTTTAAAATGATAAACTTGGATTAACTAACACAACGTGCCATTGGAACACAGGAGTGATGGTTGCTGATAATGGGCCTCTGTACACCTATGTAGATATTCCATAAAAAAAGTACGCCTTTTCCAGCTACAATAGTAATTTACAACATTAACAATGTGTTCACAGTATTTCTGATCAATTTGATGTTATTTTAAAAGACGACAAATGTGCTTTACTTTCAAAAACAAGGACATTTCTAAGTGACCCAACTGTTCAACAGTGGTGTAATAATACCTTTATTATACCTTTGTGTGTCCGATAATCTACCGTTTATATAGGAGTTGTTAAAACATGCTAATAATGGTCCTCTGAGTATATCAAAAAAAGTTTGGTTTACTTCCACTGCTATGCCATCCAGCCCTGGAGTTTTCCCAGACTTAAAGGCTTTAATTGCATCAAGAAGTTCCTCCTCTGTAATTTGGCTTTCACATGAGTCTTTCTGTACAGATCTTTATTTTTATAATATATTACAATGCATCTTTCTTGAATAAGTTCCCCCATTTATTTTTGTTTTTCCTCTTACTCTGAGCCTCTATGGTACAGTTTCTATTGCCATCTATCTGTACTGTTAGTCCTTCAATATCCTTTGTTCATATGGACTCTTTTGACCTAAATTGCGTTTTGTTTTATAAATGAGTACTGAATTGCATGGCCTCTAAAGGCACATTTTAAAAGTGTCCCATACAATAAGGGGATCTGCTGTACCATTCAGCAGATCTGCCGTATGTCTGAAAAAGTCAGTTATACATTCTCCTGTCCTAGTTCGAAACAATTTATCATCAAGTAGGCTTTGATTAAATTTCCAATATCCTCACCCACTTGGAAATTCTGTAAGAGTAATATATATGCCAATTATGTGATGGTCTGACCACATTCTGTCCCCTATCAACACTTTAACTTTTGGTGCCAGAGAGAATGACATAAGAAAGTAATCAAGACAACTAGCTTGATTAAGCCTCCGCCATGTATATCTCACTAGGTCAGGGTATTTAAGCCTCCATATATCCACTAATTCCAATATATCCATGACATTCATGATTTCCTTAAGTGCCTGAGGGTGATAGTTTGTAGTGTGATTTCCTTTCCGGTCCATAGAGGTATTTAAGACCGTATTGAAATCTCCCACCATAATAATAGAGTCTAGTGTTGCTTGTAGAGTTGATCAATTCTTATATATATTTTCAAAGATCAGGGGTGTTATTTAACTAGGCAAGTCAGTTTAGAATACATTCTTATTTACGATGACGACCTAGGGACAGTGGGTTAACTGCCTTGTTCAGGGGTAGAACGACAGATTTTAACCTTGTCAGCTCAGGGATTCGATCTAGCAACCTTTCAGTTACTGGCCCAACGCTCTAACCTCTAGGCTACCTGCTGGTTACTGGCCCAACGCTCTAACCACTAGGCTACCTGCTGGTTACTGGCCCAACGCTCTAACCACTAGGCTACCTGCTGGTTACTGGCCCAACGCTCTAACCACTAGGCTACCTGCTGGTTACTGGCCCAACGCTCTAACCACTAGGCTACCTGCTGGTTACTGGCCCAACACTCTAACCACTAGGCTACCTGCTGGTTACTGGCCCAACGCTCTAACCACTAGGCTACCTGCCGCCCCTATACTATTAATATGTATGAAAGGGGTATCAAACTATCAGGATGTAGATCAGGGGTATCAAACTATCAGGATGTAGATCAGAGGTGTTAAACTATCAGGATGTAGATCAGGGGTGTTAAACTATCAGGATGTAGATCAGGGGTGTCAAACTATCAGGATGTAGATCAGTGGTTCAAACTATTAGGATGTAGATCAGTAGTTAAACTATTAGGATGTAGATCAGGGGTGTTAAACTATCAGGATGTAGATCAGTAGTTAAACTATTAGGATGTAGATCAGGATGTAGATCAGGGGTGTTAAACTATCAGGATGTAGATCAGGGGTGTTAAACTATTAGGATGTAGATCAGGGGTGTTAAACTATCAGGATGTAGATCAGTAGTTAAACTATTAGGATGTAGATCAGGGGTGTCAAACTATCAGGATGTAGATCAGGATGTAGATCAGCGATGTTAAACTATTAGGATGTAGATCAGGGGTGTCAAACTATCAGGATGTAGATCAGGATGTAGATCAGGGGTGTCAAACTATCAGGATGTAGATCAGTAGTTAAACTATTAGGATGTAGATCAGGGGTGTCAAAGTCATTTTTCCCAATTCGCCACATTCAGTTTTCACCGTGGTCTGGAGGTGCCCTACTTAAAAAGAATCATATTTCCTCATTGGCTAAAATTTACAAAATATAGTTCTCTAGCCATCACTTTTGGAATTGTCCATGCCCTCTGACAGCCTAGCGTCTGTATTGATGATGTTTAGCAAGCTGGACAGAGTGAAGAGTATATCATTTATTTTAGTTATTTCAATGTCGATTAAGATCGTTTTCCCCCCAGAATGTTTTTTAGACATTTGTATTTTTACTAAAACCTCCTGCCAGTGCCCCTCTCCTTCCCAGTTGGCTGACAGTGAAGTTTCAGAGAGAGAACAGATATTTCCTCTTGGGCAGAAAGCCCCCTCACCCCTCTCCTGTCCTCTGTAGCCCACCACCATGAGCACGGTTCAACTCCCTGCTGCACTCTTATACTCTGCTTCTGTGTTAGGGTTACACTCTGTTATAATGCACTATAGATGTGTTATAGCGCATAAAGCTGTGTTCTAATGTTTTAAAGATCAGTTCTACTGTTTATTCCAGGGTGTGTTGGAGAGCTTCCTGGGCACGGCAGTATCTGGAGGGATCTTCTGTCTGCTGGCTGGCCAGCCTCTCACCATCCTCAGCAGCACTGGACCTGTTCTGGTCTTCGAGAGGCTGCTCTTCAACTTCAGCAAGTTAGGATCTTCACTTTACTCCGTAATCAGGGGGTTCTATCTAACCATGTACAATGACTTTGACTACCTGGAGTTCTAACTAACCATGGTTGGATTATGGTCATGGTTGCTGTTGTTACAGTAACTAACCATGGTGATTCCCTCTCCTCTCTCTATCCCTCTCTTTCTCCTTTCTCCTCCAGAGACAATGACTTTGACTATCTGGAGTTCCGGCTGTGGATTGGTCTGTGGTCTGCGTTCTTTTGTCTGCTGCTGGTTGCTACTGACGCCAGCTACATGGTTCAGTACTTCACCCGATTCACAGAGGAGGGCTTCTCCTGCCTCATCTCCTTCATCTTCATCTATGATGCCTTCAAGAAGATGCTGAAGCTGGCCGACTACTACCCCATCAACTCTGACTTCCAGATTGACTATGTCACCCAGTATGACTGTATGTGTATGGCCCCTACCATCTTAGGTAAGGCCTACCTACTAATCTACCCACTGTATGTGTATAGCCCCTACCATCTTAGGTAAGGCCTACCTACTAATCTACCCACTGTATGTGTATAGCCCCTACCATCTTAGGTAAGGCCTACCTACTAATCTACCCACTGTATGTGTATGGCCCCTACCATCTTAGGTAAGACCTACCTACCACCTTAAGCTTTCATGGCTGGGATAGGCTTCAGAAAAGTCCTAATTGAGGAAAATGTTGGTTCCTCTGAAGTTCTTGGCTCTCTGCAGAACAGTCATCTTGTCCTTAAACCTCAGGAGCTTGACCACCATCGGCCTGGGTCTGTCACCTAGGATGGTTACAGGTATTCCAGACAAGTCGGTGCGCTCCACCTCAGTCTTTGTATGATCCATCTGCAGCTTTTCAGTAAAGATTTCTCTCACTTTCTCGTCAGACTCTGCCCAGTTCTCACTCTGGTATGTCATCCACAACAATGTTATTTCTCCTCCCTCTAGATAGTCTGTTTTCCCAGTCATCTGTAATAATGATTCACAGACAGTGCTGATGTCATCTCACGTGGACTTCCAGTTTGTTGGCATCTTGCTGAATGTCTATTTCAGGACATCCACCTTTCCTTCTGAGCAGTGCAAACTGTTTTTAAGGACCTCTCTTGCCAGATCGTCCATTATTTTGTTGAGTCCATCAGTATTTGGACAAAGCTGTTAAAGTTATTTTCCTGTTGTTGTAACAACTGTTTGTAGAATCATTTTTGTTTGTTTAAAATATCCTTCACCTGTGATAGAGAAACACTGTCCTCTCCATGACTCCCACCTCTGGCTTTGGATGCCATGGTAGCAATGTAGGCTAACGCAGGTCCACGCAGTTCCAGACAGGGTAGGTCCCAGGGCAGATTAAAACAAACAGCAGGGATTTAGACATCCACAAGCCTGGTACAATCCATGGTCTCAGCCACAAGGGCTAACTGCGTCATGGGCTGTGTTCAAGCTGTCAAGGAAACCTGGCTAGCTTGATAGCTACTGTAGTCGCAGTTAGGCTAGCTTCTAGGCCAAGCAGCTCTTCAGACCATCGGTTGGCATAATCCCTGGACATATAGTAGCCATCCCAGCAACTGAGGCTAACTGCGTCGCAGGATCCAAATTCAAAAGGTAGCTAGTTACCAAACTTTTTCAACAGAACACTTTTTCAGAGACTTTCAAAACAACAAACCAAGCTCTCCCTTGTTCAAAGTTTGTGTGTGTGTGTGTCTGTCATAGTTAAGCTCCTATGCATGGCTGAGCTAAGCCTTATGGGGCATCATACCAGAAGGAGGAGGGGAAATGCAGACCAGTAGGAAGTAAATGAACCAGCCAGTGTTTCAGAAGACTGATGAATGGTAGATTCGGAACGTAAGCAAGCTGAAACACGTCAGCATTCTGCTGCTTTTCAGGGTTGTTGCTATAAGCACATACAGATGCAATGCTCTGAAGAAAGGACAACATCATGGATACACTTACTGAATATCTCTGATAGCTGTTGTTTTCTCCCTTTAAGATGAGGTTAGGGTTATGAGTTATGGTTACTGAAGGAGAATCAGGAGTCAGGACCACAGTCATAAGATCACATTACATTCCTGAAAGGGCCTTAGCTTGCAGAATGATTGTGTCCTGGTGTTCACCCTGCAGGAATAACCTTTAGACTATACACATCCCCTCTGGAGGGGAATAGTCACAAATATACTGCATTCAAACTGGTGAAATGGTCACAGATACTCTAGTCAAAATGAAATAGTCAAAATGATACTATAGTCTGTAGTGAAAAAGGTGAAATATTCAAAATAATACTGTAGTCTGTAGTGAAAAAGGTGAAATATTCAAAATGATAGCTATCAGTGCAGTGGTCACCAACCTTTCCTGAGTCAAGATCACTAGAACCTTTCCTGAGTCAAGATCACTAGATCCTTTCCTGAGTCAAGATCACTAAGATCCTTTACTGAGTCAAGATCACTAAGATCCTTTACTGAGTCAAGATCACTAGATCCTTTACTGAGTCAAGATCACTAGATCCTTTACTGGGTCAAGATCACTAGATCCTTTCCTGAGTCAAGATCACTAAGATCCTTTACTGAGTCAAGATCACTAAGATCCTTTACTGAGTCAAGATCACTAAGATCCTTTACTGAGTCAAGATCACTAAGATCCTTTACTGAGTCAAGATCACTAAGATCCTTTACTGAGTCAAGATCACTAGATCCTTTACTGAGTCAAGATCACTAGATCCTTTACTGAGTCAAGATCACTAAGATCCTTTACTGAGTCAAGATCACTAAGATCCTTTACTGAGTCAAGATCACTAGATCCTTTACTGAGTCAAGATCACTAAGATCCTTTACTGAGTCAAGATCACTAGATCCTTTACTGAGTCAAGATCACTAGATCCTTTCCTGAGTCAAGATCACTAAGATCCTTTACTGAGTCAAGATCACTAGATCCTTTACTGGGTCAAGATCACTAGATCCTTTCCTGAGTCAAGATCACTAAGATCCTTTACTGAGTCAAGATCACTAGATCCTTTACTGGGTCAAGATCACTAGATCCTTTACTGAGTCAAGATCACTAGATCCTTTCCTGAGTCAAGATCACTAGATCCTTTACTGAGTCAAGATCACTAGATCCTTTACTGAGTCAAGATCACTAAGATCCTTTACTGAGTCAAGATCACTAAGATCCTTTACTGAGTCAAGATCACTAAGATCCTTTACTGAGTCAAGATCACTAAGATCCTTTACTGAGTCAAGATCACTAAGATCCTTTACTGAGTCAAGATCACTAAGATCCTTTACTGAGTCAAGATCACTAAGATCCTTTACTGAGTCAAGATCACTAAGATCCTTTACTGAGTCAAGATCACTAGATCCTTTACTGAGTCAATATCACTAAGATCCTTTACTGAGTCAAGATCACTAAGATCCTTTACTGAGTCAATATCACTAGATCCTTTACTGAGTCAATATCACTTAGATCCTTTACTGAGTCAATATCACTTAGATCCTTTACTGAGTCAAGATCACTAGATCCTTTACTGAGTCAAGATCACTAGATCCTTTACTGAGTCAATATCACTTAGATCCTTTACTGAGTCAAGATCACTAAGATCCTTTACTGAGTCAAGATCACTAAGATCCTTTACTGAGTCAAGATCACTAGATCCTTTACTGAGTCAAGATCACTAAGATCCTTTCCTGAGTCAAGATCACTAAGATCCTTTCCTGAGTCAAGATCACTAGATCCTTTACTGAGTCAAGATCACTAAGATCCTTTACTGAGTCAAGATCACTAAGATCCTTTCCTGAGTCAAGATCACTAAGATCTTTTACTGAGTCAAGATCACTAGATCCTTTACTGAGTCAAGATCACTAAGATCCTTTACTGAGTCAAGATCACTTAGATCCTTTACTGAGTCAAGATCACTAAGATCCTTTACTGAGTCAAGATCACTAGATCCTTTACTGAGTCAAGATCACTAGATCCTTTACTGAGTCAAGATCACTAAGATCCTTTACTGAGTCAAGATCACTTAGATCCTTTACTGAGTCAAGATCACTAAGATCCTTTACTGAGTCAAGATCACTAGATCCTTTACTGAGTCAAGATCACTAGATCCTTTACTGAGTCAAGATCACTAGATCCTTTACTGAGTCAAGATCACTAAGATCCTTTACTGAGTCAAGATCACTAAGATCCTTTACTGAGTCAAGATCACTAAGATCCTTTACTGAGTCAAGATCACTAAGATCCTTTACTGAGTCAAGATCACTTAGATCCTTTACTGAGTCAAGATCACTAGATCCTTTACTGAGTCAAGATCACTAGATCCTTTACTGAGTCAAGATCACTAGATCCTTTACTGAGTCAATATCACTTAGATCCTTTACTGGGTCAAGATCACTAGATCCTTTACTGAGTCAATATCACTAGATCCTTTACTGAGTCAATATCACTTAGATCCTTTACTGAGTCAAGATCACTAGATCCTTTACTGAGTCAAGATCACTAGATCCTTTACTGAGTCAAGATCACTAGATCCTTTACTGAGTCAAGATCACTAAGATCCTTTACTGAGTCAAGATCACTAAGATCCTTTACTGAGTCAAGATCACTAAGATCCTTTACTGAGTCAAGATCACTAGATCCTTTACTGAGTCAATATCACTAAGATCCTTTACTGAGTCAAGATCACTAAGATCCTTTACTGAGTCAATATCACTAGATCCTTTACTGAGTCAATATCACTTAGATCCTTTACTGAGTCAATATCACTTAGATCCTTTACTGAGTCAAGATCACTAAGATCCTTTACTGAGTCAAGATCACTAAGATCCTTTACTGAGTCAAGATCACTAGATCCTTTACTGAGTCAAGATCACTAGATCCTTTACTGAGTCAATATCACTTAGATCCTTTACTGAGTCAAGATCACTAAGATCCTTTACTGAGTCAAGATCACTAAGATCCTTTACTGAGTCAAGATCACTAGATCCTTTACTGAGTCAAGATCACTAAGATCCTTTCCTGAGTCAAGATCACTAAGATCCTTTCCTGAGTCAAGATCACTAGATCCTTTACTGAGTCAAGATCACTAAGATCCTTTACTGAGTCAAGATCACTAAGATCCTTTCCTGAGTCAAGATCACTAAGATCCTTTACTGAGTCAAGATCACTAGATCCTTTCCTGAGTCAAGATCACTAAGATCCTTTCCTGAGTCAAGATCACTAGATCCTTTACTGAGTCAAGATCACTAAGATCCTTTCCTGAGTCAAGATCACTAAGATCCTTTACTGAGTCAAGATCACTAGATCCTTTACTGAGTCAAGATCACTAGATCCTTTACTGAGTCAAGATCACTAAGATCCTTTCCTGAGTCAAGATCACTAAGATCCTTTACTGAGTCAAGATCACTAGATCCTTTACTGAGTCAAGATCACTAAGATCCTTTACTGAGTCAAGATCACTTAGATCCTTTACTGAGTCAAGATCACTAAGATCCTTTACTGAGTCAAGATCACTAGATCCTTTACTGAGTCAAGATCACTAGATCCTTTACTGAGTCAAGATCACTAGATCCTTTACTGAGTCAAGATCACTAAGATCCTTTACTGAGTCAAGATCACTAAGATCCTTTACTGAGTCAAGATCACTAAGATCCTTTACTGAGTCAAGATCACTAAGATCCTTTACTGAGTCAAGATCACTAAGATCCTTTACTGAGTCAAGATCACTTAGATCCTTTACTGAGTCAAGATCACTAGATCCTTTACTGAGTCAAGATCACTAGATCCTTTACTGAGTCAAGATCACTAGATCCTTTACTGAGTCAATATCACTTAGATCCTTTACTGGGTCAAGATCACTAGATCCTTTACTGAGTCAATATCACTAGATCCTTTACTGAGTCAATATCACTTAGATCCTTTACTGAGTCAAGATCACTAGATCCTTTACTGAGTCAAGATCACTAGATCCTTTACTGAGTCAAGATCACTAGATCCTTTACTGAGTCAAGATCACTTAGATCCTTTACTGAGTCAAAATGCATGTTGAGATCTACCGCTCTTGTTTTTTATGAACATGCCTTAAACAAATGTTAGCCTACGCAACATTGACCAATTAAAAACAGTACTGTAGCAATGGGGTTTGTGCAGAAAACTATAGGCCCAATACATTATCACCGCATACTGGCTTTGCTTGAATTTACCTGCATTTTTTAAATTTTTTAAAGTCTTTCAAAATGTTAAAATCATTCAGAATTTGAGGTAGGCTATATGATCACACTGGTAATAGATCCATTGTTGTATTACTTGTGAGGAACAGCTGAGTGAGCATACATTTAAATAATTAGCTTTTTATTTTACTGGGCTGATGGTGCCTGCATCTGATGATCAGTCTCAGCTGAGGGAGAGAGCAGCAGACTGAGGGTCAGTCTCAGCGGAGGGAGAGAGCAGCAGACTGAGGGTCAGTCTCAGCGGAGGGAGAGAGCAGCAGACTGAGGGTCAGTCACAGCAGAGGGAGAGAGCAGCAGACTGAGGGTCAGTCTCAGCAGAGGGAGAAAGCAGCAGACTGAGGGTCAGTGTCAGCTGAGGGAGAGAGCATCAGACTGAGGGTCAGTCTCAGCGGAGGGAGAGAGCAGCAGACTGAGGGTCAGTCTCAGCTGAGGGAGAGAGCAGCAGACTGAGGGTCCGTCTCAGCGGAGGGAGAGAGCAGCAGACTGAGGGTCATTCACAGCAGAGGGAGAGAGCAGCAGACTGAGGGTCAGTCTCAGCAGAGGGAGAGAGCAGCAGACTGAGGGTCAGTCTCAGCAGAGGGAGAGAGCAGCAGACTGAGGGTCAGTCTCAGCAGAGGGAGAGAGCAGCAGACTGAGGGTCAGTCTCAGCTGAGGGAGAGAGCAGCAGACTGAGGGTCCGTCTCAGCGGAGGGAGAGAGCAGCAGACTGAGGGTCCTTCTCTCAACATCTCTCCGCTCTCCCTTTCCTCCACTGACCAAAAAGGGACACCGTCTTCCAGCTGATGGTGAAACTCGAGTCGTAACCCATTATTTCAGCCTCATGCTCAAATTCATGTTGTTACTCCTATTAACAGAGAAAGTGAAATATTCCTTGATATTAAAAAACACCCAAGCCGCTAATAATAACAACAACGCAATGCTATAGATACTCTGTCCTACTCATTCATTACTGCTGCAGTGCTTGTTGTAGCGCTGAGTGGAAATAGGAAGAACGCGCATTTTATGACTTATAAAAGTGTTGAATACAAAGTGTTGACAGTGCTGAGTAAGAACTTAAACATGAACTCAGCAGCTCTTTGATGTATTCATTGACAGTCTGTCTCCAGTCACGGTTTTAAACGTTTTGAAATCTCACAGTATCAATTTTGCCGTAGCTTTCTTTCATGCCTTCTACCTTACTGCAGACTCGGTCATCTGAGCCATCTGATTGGCCAGCGGTAGGCCGATAGTACACTTGATTTCATCTCCGGGCCAAGCGGGAAGGCAGAGTTTGTACCTTCAGACACATGAAATGGCAACAGTTTGCCTGCCCGGCGCGCAGGGCAGCTGAATTGGCTGCACCCACCACCAACAGTTTGCCTGCCCGGCGCGCAGGGCAACTGAATTGGCTGCACCCACCACCAACAGCCACCACCCACCACCAACAGCCACCACCCACCACCAACAGCCACCACCCACCAACAACAGCCACCACCCACCACCAGCAGCCACCACCCACCACCAACAGCCACCACCCACCAGCAACAGCCACCACCCACCACCAACAGCCACCACCCACCACCAACAGTTTGCCTGCCCGGCGCATAGGGCAGCTGAATTGGCTGCACCCACCACCAACAGCCACCACCCACCACCAACAGCCACCACCCACCACCAACAGCCACCACCCACCACCAACAGCCACCACCCACCAACAACAGCCACCACCCACCACCAGCAGCCACCACCCACCACCAACAGCCACCACCCACCAGCAACAGCCACCACCCACCACCAACAGCCACCACCCACCACCAACAGTTTGCCTGCCCGGCGCATAGGGCAGCTGAATTGGCTGCACCCACCACCAACAGCCACCACCCACCACCAACAGCCACCACCCACCACCAACAGCCACCACCCACCACCAACAGCCACCACCCACCACCAACAGCCACCACCCACCACCAACAGATTGCCTGCACGGGGCGCAGGGCAGCTGAATTGGCTGCACCCACCACCAACAGCCACCACCCACCATCAACAGCCACCACCCACCATCAACAGCCACCACCCACCATCAACAGCCACCACCCACCACCAACAGCCACCACCCACCACCAACAGCCACCACCCACCACCAACAGCCACCACTCACCATCAACAGCCACCACCCACCATCAACAGCCACCACCCACCACCAACAGCCACCACCAACAGCCCCCACCCACCACCAACAGCCACCACCCACCACCAACAGTTTGCCTGCCCGGCGCGCAGGGCAGCTGAATTGTCTGCACCCACCACCAACAGCCACCACCCACCACCAACAGCCACCACCCACCATCAACAGCCACCACCCACCATCAACAGCCACCACCCACCACCAACAGCCACCACCCACCAACAGCAGCCACCACCCACCACCAGCAGCCACCACCCACCACCAACAGCCACCACCCACCACCAACAGCCACCACCCACCACCAACAGCCACCACCCACCACCAACAGCCACCACCCACCACCAACAGCCACCACCCACCACCAACAGCCACCACCAACAGCCACCACCCACCACCAACAGCCACCACCAACAGCCACCAGCCACCACCAACAGCCACCACCAACAGCCACCAGCCACCACCCACCACCAACAGCCACCACCCACCACCAACAGCCACCACCCACCACCAACAGCCACCACCAACAGCCACCACCCACCACCAACAGCCACCACCAACAGCCAACAGCCACCACGAACAGCCACCACCCACCACCAACAGCCACCACCAACAGCCACCACCCACCACCAACAGCCACCACCAACAGCCACCACCCACCACCCACCACCAACAGCCACCACCCACCACCAACAGCCACCACCCACCACCAACAGCCACCACCAACAGCCACCACCCACCACCACCAGCCACCACCAACAGCCACCACCCACCAACAACAGCCACCAGCCACCACCAGCAGCCACCACCCACCACCAACAGCCACCACCCACCACCAAAAGCCACCAGCCACCACCAACAGCCACCACCCACCACCAACAGATTGCCTGCACGGGGCGCAGGGCAGCTGAATTGGCTGCACCCACCACCAACAGCCACCACCCACCATCAACAGCCACCACCCACCATCAACAGCCACCACCCACCATCAACAGCCACCACCCACCACCAACAGCCACCACCCACCACCAACAGCCACCACCCACCACCAACAGCCACCACTCACCATCAACAGCCACCACCCACCATCAACAGCCACCACCCACCACCAACAGCCACCACCAACAGCCCCCACCCACCACCAACAGCCACCACCCACCACCAACAGTTTGCCTGCCCGGCGCGCAGGGCAGCTGAATTGTCTGCACCCACCACCAACAGCCACCACCCACCACCAACAGCCACCACCCACCATCAACAGCCACCACCCACCATCAACAGCCACCACCCACCACCAACAGCCACCACCCACCAACAGCAGCCACCACCCACCACCAGCAGCCACCACCCACCACCAACAGCCACCACCCACCACCAACAGCCACCACCCACCACCACCCACCACCAACAGCCACCACCCACCACCAACAGCCACCACCCACCACCAACAGCCACCACCCACCACCAACAGCCACCACCAACAGCCACCACCCACCACCAACAGCCACCAGCCACCACCCACCACCAACAGCCACCACCCACCACCAACAGCCACCACCCACCACCAACAGCCACCACCAACAGCCACCACCCACCACCAACAGCCACCACCAACAGCCACCACCCACCACCAGCAGCCACCACCCACCACCAACAGCCACCACCCACCACCAGCAGCCACCAGCAGCCACCACCCACCACCAACAGCCACCATCCACCACCAACAGCCACCACCCACCACCAACAGCCACCACCCACCACCAACAGCCACCACCCACCACCAACAGCCACCACCCACCATCAACAGCCACCACCCACCACCAACAGCCACCACCCACCACCAACAGCCACCACCCACCACCAACAGCCACCACCAACAGCCACCACCCACCACCACCAACAGCCACCAGCCACCACCAGCAGCCACCACCCACCATCAACAGCCACCACCCACCACCAACAGCCACCACCCACCACCAACAGCCACCACCCACCACCAACAGCCACCACCCACCACCAACAGCCACCACCCACCACCACCAGCCACCACCCACCACCAACAGCCACCACCCACCACCAACAGCCACCACCCACCACCAACAGCCACCACCCACCACCAACAGCCACCACCCACCACCAACAGCCACCAGCCACCACCAACAGCCACCACCCACCACTAACAGCCACCACCAACAGCCACCACCCACCACCAACAGCCACCACCCACCACCAACAGCCACCACCAACAGCCACCACCCACCACCACCAGCCACCACCAACAGCCACCACCCACCACCAACAGCCACCACCAACAGCCACCAGCCACCACCAACAGCCACCACCCACCACCAACAGCCACCACCCACCACCAACAGCCACCACCCACCACCAACAGCCACCACCCACCACCAACAGTTTGAGACTAATAAAGAATAGGAACACAAGGTTGTGTCGTTGGGTTTTTTACAGAAATGTTTGGCGATCGACTAGAAAGGCCTTAGATATCGACAAGTCGATCGCGATCGACCGGTTAGTTACAACTTCTCTAGTGAAACAAATTAAATTGTTAAAATTATACTGTAGTTTGTGGTGAAACAAGTGAAATAGCCAAAATGATACTGTAGTCTGTAGTGAAACAAATCAAATCAAAGTTTATTTGTCACGTGCGCCGAATACAACAGGTGTAGACCTTATAGTGAAATGCTGAATACAACAGGTGTAGTAGACCTCATAGTGAAATGCTGAATACAACAGGTGTAGACCTCACAGTGAAATGCTGAATACAACAGGTGTAGTAGACCTCACAGTGAAATGCTGAATACAACAGGTGTAGTAGACCTCACAGTGAAATGCTGAATACAACAGGTGTAGACCTTATAGTGAAATGCTTACTTACAGGCTCTAACCAATAGTGCACAAAGGTATTAGGTGAACAATAGGTAGGTAAAGAAATAAAACAACAGTAAAAAGACAGGCTATATACAGTAGAGAGGTTATATACAGTAGAGAGGTTATATACAGTAGAGAGGCTATATACAGTAGAGAGGCTATATACAGTAGAGAGGCTATATACAGTAGAGAGGCTATATACAGTAGCGAGGCTATATACAGTAGAGAGGCTATATACAGTAGAGAGGCTATATACAGTAGAGGTTATATACAGTAGAGAGGCTATATACAGTAGAGAGGCTATATACAGTAGCGAGGCTATAAAAGTAGCGAGGCTATATACAGTAGAGAGGATATATACAGTAGAGAGGCTATATACAGTAGCGAGGCTATAAAAGTAGCGAGGCTACATACAGACACCGGTTAGTCGGGCTGATTGAGGTAGTATGTACATGTAGATATGGTTAAAGTGACTATGCATATATGATGAACAGAGAGTAGCAGTAGCGTAAAAAGAGGGGTTTGGGGGGGGGGGCACACAATGCAAATAGTCTGGAAAGCCATTTGATTACCTGTTCAGGAGTCTTATGGCTTGGGGGTAAAAACTGTTGAGAAGCCTTTTTGTCCTAGACTTGGCACTCTGGTACCGCTTGCCGTGCGGTAGTAGAGAGAACAGTCTATGACTGGGGTGACTGGGGTCTTTGACAATTTTTTCAGCCTTCCTCCTTGCCTTAGTCTTGGTTACGTTGAGGGATAGGTTGTTATTCTGATGTTGGAGCCGTGTTTGGCCATGCAGTCGTGTGTGAACAGGGAGTACAGGAGGGGACTAAGCACGCACCCCTGAGGAGCCCCGTGTTGAGGATCAGCATGGCAGATGTGTTGCTACCTACCCTCACCACCTGGGGGCGGCCCGTCAGGAAGTCCAGGATCCAGTTGCAGAGGGAGGTGTTTAGTCCCAGGGTCCTTAGCTTAGTGATGAGCTTTGAGGGGACTATGGTTTTGAACGCTGAGCTGTAGTCAATGAATAGCATTCTTACATAGGTGTTCCTTTTGTCCAGGTTGGAAAGAGCAGTGTTGAGGCAATAGAGATTGCATCATCTGTGGATCTGTGAAATAGTCAAAATTATACTGCAGTCTGTAGTGAAACAAGTCAAATAGTCAAAAGTATTCATGACTCACCACCTGGTTTCGGTCTGATGTAGCAAAATGTGAAATTGTGTTTTTATACATTGGATAAACGTAGAGACTCAGAGCTACAAAATGGTATATCATACACTTTTTTTACAATTTCTCTCCTTAAAATGTGATTTTAAACCTAACCTTAACCACACTGCTAACCTTAAATTAGAACCAAACTTCCCTCCCCCCCCCCCCCATTTTTTTTTATGCATTTTTATGATTAAAGGCAATTCTGATTTTGTGACTGTGGTAACTAGTGGAAACCGTTGTGCTTAGTGTTCAGTGTATTTGGAAAGTATTCAGACCCCTTGACATTTTGTTAAGTTACAGCCTTACTCTAAAATGGATTAAAGAGTTTCCCCCCCTCATCAATCTACACCCAATACCCCATAATGACAAAGAAAAAAAAGTTTTTTTGCAAATGTATTAAAAATGAAAAACGCTAATATCACATTTACATGAGTATTCAGACCCTTTACTCAGTACTTTGTTGAAGCACCTTTGGCAGCGATTACAGCTTTGAGTCTTTTTTACATTTTTTTGCATTTCTAAAAACCTGTTTTCGCTTTGTCGTTATGGGGTATTGTGTGTACGTAGATGGATGACAAAAACATATATATTTTAGAATAATCAAATCAAATCAAATTTATTTTTATATAGCCCTTCGTACATCAGCTGATATTCTCAAAGTGCTGTACAGAAACCCAGCCTAAAACCCCAAACAGCAAGCAAAGCATGTGAAAGAAGCACAGTGGCTAGGAAAAACTCCCTAGGAAAAACTCCCTAGAAAGGCCAAAAACCTAGGAAGAAACCTAGAGAGGAACCAGGCTATGAGGGGTGGCCAGTCCTCTTCTGGCTGTGCAGGGTGGATATTATAACAGAACATGGTCAAGATGTTAAAATGTTCATAAATGACCAGCATGGTCAAATAATAATAATCATAGTAGTTGTCGAGGGTGCAACAAGCACGTCCGGTGAACAGGTCAGGGTTCCATAGCCGCAGGCAGAACAGTTGAAACTGGAGCAGCAGCACGGCCAGGTGGACTGGGGACAGCAAGGAGTCATCATACCAGGTAGTCCTGAGGCATGGTCCTAGGGCTCAGGTCCTCCGAGAGAAAGACAGAAAGAGAGAATTAGAGAGAGCATATTTAAATTCACACAGGACACCGGATAAGACAAGAGAAATACTCCAGATGTAACAGACTGACCCTAGCCCCCCGACACATAAACTACTGCAGCATAAATACTGGAGGCTGAGACAGGAGGGATCAGAAGACACTGTGGCCCCATCCGATGATACCCCCGGACAGGGCCAAACAGAATAAGGCTGTAACTTAACAAAATGTGAAAAAGTCAAAGTGCTCTATCTGCCCTCCTCCCGACAGCCTTCCATTTT
This sequence comes from Salmo salar, assembly GCF_965601325.2. Lineage (NCBI taxonomy): Eukaryota > Metazoa > Chordata > Actinopteri > Salmoniformes > Salmonidae > Salmo > Salmo salar. The sequence continues at coordinate 50,689,671 of NC_138314.1, read as the reverse complement.
TGAAGACATTTATTTTCGTTGTTAGAGCAGCCACTAGAGTATCAAATAAAATAAAATCACATTTTATTGGTCACATACACATGGTTAGCAGATGTTAATGCGAGTGTAGCGAAATGCTTGTGCTTCTAGTTCCGACCGTGCAGTAATATCTAACAAGTAATATAACAATTCCACAACAACTACCTAATACACACAAGTGTAAAGGAATGAACATGAATATCTACATAAAAATATATGGATGAGCGATGGCCGTGTGGCATAGGCAAGATGCAGTAGATGGTATAGAGTACAGTATATACATATGAGATGAGTAATGAAGGGTATGTAAACATTATATAAGTGGCATTGTTTTAAGTGACTAGTGATACATTTATTACATCCAATTTTTTATTATTAAAGTGGCTGGAGATTTGAGTCAGAATGTTGGCAGCAGCCACTCAATGTTAGTGATGGCTATTTAACAGTCTGATGGCCTTGAGATAGAAGCTGTTTTTCAGTCTCTCGGTCCCAGCTTTGATGCACCTGTACTGACCTCACCTTCTGGAGGATAGTGGGGTGAACAGGCAGTGGCTCGGGTGGTTGTTGTCCTTGATGATCTTTTTGGCCTTCCTGTGACATCAGGTGGTGTAGGTGTCATGGAGGGCAGGTAGTTTGCCCCCGGTGATGCGTTGTGCAGACCTCACCACCCTCTGGAGAGCCTTGCAGTTGTGGGCGGAGCAGTTACCGTACCAGGCGGTGATACAGCCCAACAGGATGCTCTCGATTGTGCATCTGTAAAAGTTTGTGAGGGTTTTAGGTGACAAGCCAAATTTCTTCAGCCTCCTTAGGTTGAAGAAGCGCTGTTGCACCTTCTTCACCATGCTGTCTGTGTGGGTGGACCATTTCAGTTTGTCCGTGATGTGTACGCCGAGGAACTTAAAATGTTCCACCTTCTCCACTACTGTCCTGTCGATGTGGATTCTACACCTGCCTTGCTTGCTGTTTGGGGTTTTAGGCTGGGTTTCTGTACAGCACTTTGAGATATCAGCTGATGTAAGAAGGGCTATATAAATACATTTGATTTGATGGTGGGATGCCAGGTTGGCTGCTGTTGCAGGGGTCATGGTGGGATGCCAGGTTGGTTGCTTCTCTTGGTCATGGCCTTTAACTCTTGAAGTAAAATTAATGTCTTAACATCTCGATGATTTCTGAGACTGATTTGTTCTCTTGTTGTCCTCCAGAAAACAGTACGGAGGCGTTTGGGGATCCTCTGGATGCTGACAGCACTGCTGTCTGGTACTTCAACAACACTGATCTAGTAAGTCCCCCAACCCGAACCCCATAATCTAACCCCTAACCCCCAACCCCTAACCCCTAACCCCCAACCCAAACCCCATAATCTAACCCCCAACCCCTAACCCCTAACCCCCAACCCAAACCCCATAATCTAACCCCTAACCCCTAACCCCCAACCCGAACCCCATAATCTAACCCCTAACCCCCAACCCAAACCCCATAATCTAACCCCTAACCCCCAACCCAAACCCCATAATCTAACCCCCAACCCCTAACCCCTAACCCCCAACCCAAACCCCATAATCTAACCCCTAACCCCCAACCCCTAACCCCCAACCCAAACCCCATAATCTAACCCCTAACCCCCAACCCAAACCCCATAATCTAACCCCTAACCCCCAACCCAAACCCCATAATCTAACCCCTAACCCCCAACCCCTAACCCCCAACCCAAACCCCATAATCTAACCCCTAACCCCCAACCCAAACCCCATAATCTAACCCCTAACCCCCAACCCAAACCCCATAATCTAACCCCTAACCCCCAACCCAAACCCCATAATCTAACCCCTAACCCCCAACCCAAACCCCATAATCTAACCCCTAACCCCCAACCCAAACCCCATAATCTAACCCCTAACCCCCAACCCAAACCCCATAATCTAACCCCTAACCCCCAACCCAAACCCCATAACCTAACCCCTAACCCCCAACCCCTAACCCCTAACCCCCAACCCAAACCCCATAATCTAACCCCCAACCCAAACCCCATAATCTAACCCCTAACCCCCAACCCAAACCCCATAATCTAACCCCTAACCCCCAACCCAAACCCCATAATCTAACCCCTAACCCCTAACCCCCAACCCAAACCCCATAATCTAACCCCTAACCCCTAACCCCATAATCTAACCCCTAACCCCCAACCCGAACCCCATAATCTAACCCCTAACCCCCAACCCCCAACCCAAACCCCATAATCTAACCCCTAACCCCCAACCCAAACCCCATAATCTAACCCCTAACCCCCAACCCAAACCCCATAATCTAACCCCCAACCCAAACCCCATAATCTAACCCCTAACCCCCAACCCAAACCCCATAATCTAACCCCTAACCCCCAACCCAAACCCCATAATCTAACCCCTAACCCCAAACTCCAAACTCATAAACAGAAAAGGGGGACCAAATAATACGTCTAGGGGCATATTGTTTTGTCTCTACAGTCTCTAAGTCATATTGTTTTGTCTCTACAGTCTCTAAGTCATATTGTTTTGTCTCTACAGTCTCATATTGTTTTGTATCTACAGTCTCTAAGTCATATTGTTTTGTATCTACAGTCTCATATTGTTTTGTCTCTACATACTCAAAGTCATATTGATTTATCTCTGCATTCTCTGAATACTTTTTTTTGTGTCCGCAGCCTCTGAATGCCACGTGGTCGTCCCTGTCTAAGAAGGAGTGTCTGAAGTATGGAGGAGAGCTGGTGGGGAAGGCATGTAAATATGTTCCTGACATCACTCTGATCTCCTTCATCCTCTTCCTGGGAACCTACACTACCTCCATGATGCTGAAGAAGTTCAAGACCAGTCCTTTCTTCCCTACATGGGTCAGTACTTAACCCTTAACCTAACCCTAACCTTACTGTATACACCTACCCCTACCCCTACTGTACACACCTACCCCTAACCCTACCCCTACTGTACACACCTACCCCTACCCCTACTGTACACACCTAACCCTACTTTACACACCTAACCCTACCCCTACTGTACACACCTACCCCTAACCCTACCCCTACTGTACACACCTACCCCTACCCCTACTGTACACACCTAACCCTACTTTACACACCTAACCCTACTGTACACACCTAACCCTACTGTACACACCTACCCCTACTGTACACACCTACCCCTACCTCTACTGTACACACCTACCCCTAACCCTACCCCTACTGTACACACCTACCCCTACCCCTACTGTACACACCTACCCCTAACCCTACCCCTACTGTACACACCTACCCCTACCCCTACTGTACACACCTAACCCTACTGTACACACCTACCCTACTGTACACACCTACCCCCACTGTACACACCTAACCCTACTGTACACACCTAACCCTACTGTACACACCTAGCCCTACTGCACACACCTAACCCTAACCCTACTGTACACACCTACCCCTACTGTATACACCTACCCCTACCCCTACTGTACACACCTAACCCTACTGTACACACCTAACCCTAACCCTACTGTACACACCTACCCCTACTGCACACACATACCCCTACTGTACACACCTACCCCTACTGTACACACCTAACCCTAACCCTACTGTACACACCTAACCCTACTGTACACACCTAACCCTACTGTACACACCTACCCCTACCCCTACTGTACACACCTACCCCTACTGTACACACCTACCCCTACCCCTACTGTACACACCTAACCCTACCCCTACTGTACTCACCTAACCCTACTGTACACACCTACCCCTACTGTACACACCTAACCCTACTGTACACACCTAACCCTACTGTACACACCTACCCCTACCCCTACTGTACACACCTAACCCTACCCCTACTGTACACACCTAACCCTACCCCTACTGTACTCACCTAACCCTAACCCTACTGTACACACCTACCCCTACCCCTACTGTACTCACCTAACCCTAACCCATCATGGGTACCTTCCTAGCCAGGCCGATGCTGTTGATAGTGTCGTACCGTTTGTCATGCCATCGTGGTGTTGTGTCTGGACTATCATTAAATGTGAATACTTGTTTATATCAAATCAGTTTTCAAGGTTTAATTATTACGTGATTAAACTAATCATGTAAACATTAACTAGGAAATCTGGGCATCACGGAAAATGTTGAGATTACAAAGTTATAATTTTCCGAATATAACTCTTTGGATATTTTAATATCTGATCTTCTATTAATTAATGATTAATTGTTACCTCATTAGTATCATACCAAACGTCGTAAAATTCTTGGTTATCTGCACGAACCCTAGTTTCCATAATGAATCAGAAATATACAAATTGGCTTAATTATTTATTTACTAACTAACTAACTAATCACACAGAACTACATAACAAACAGTAGATATGGTTACTAACAACGATAGAAAAGCCCCTAGTGGACTAAGCCGATATGATGGCTTGGTAGACAAAGGAAAGGATTGGGGACAGAGAGAGCGGGAAAGACACACAATTATTTCACTACACACAGTATATAATTACATTAATTGAATGCTAATCCTTTGCACATGAATGGCCTCTCATTCGAGAATAATTGCAATTTATATATTTACACCCGTTCTCATAGAATAGATGCTTCAGCTAGTATTCTCATTCTAGATTTATGTAATTTCTAGCTGCAGACTAGTGATTATATGTCTAAGATTTGCTCTTATTCTGTAGTGATCGATAGTCTCAGCTAACCATTTCCAGCCGTGTAGCCAAACTACAGCTGTATTGTCTCCATGGCATATAGAGCTGTAGCCATTCCAACGTGGGGACTCTGTCCCTGTGTTCTCTGACTTCTTAACCATTTGAGACGTCTGGCTTACCGTGGTTCTCTTTGGCATGAAAAGTAAATTTGGTCACGGGAAGTTTTATACTCTGGAGTAGAAAAGGGCGGTTCCATGACGCCGAAGTAATGTCTATGCTCACGTGGGCGTGGCCATTGATTTGGTTAACTTTATATGAAAATCCAGACTCTCATTTAGAAGGTTAACACCACATTACATATTTTCACATATGTTGAATCACATATGTTTCACAATATTTAGATGGAAACCTGACAGTTGGGAAATGTACACTTATCTATTTCCTGTCCTTCATGAGATCACCAAATGAAACACACTCGTCATAACTGTCCCTTAAGTGTCCACAGACCATTCCCACATTCTCAAAAATATAAATATTCTTTAGTTCTCTCATTTTGGGGATGAACAAACACAGTTCTGGTAAACTCTCTCAGTACTGCATGGCAGTTTCTACCAGGTATTTATGACCTGTCATGAAGTCATCAAACTGTGGAGAGAGAGAGGGGGGCTATGATCCTCCCCCCAGGGCATGTCATGACAGCGGGGAACTTCCTAACCAGGCCATGCTGTTGATAGTGTCATATCGTTTGTCAATGCCTTTTCCACAACTTCGATGCAGTTTAATTCTATAGTAAAGAGACATTTTCAGGAGACACAGAATGTTTTTGAACCGTTAGAAGATTTTAAACTTCTCAGCGTTCAGAAGTAATACCAATCTTAAAGATTGCCTCTCTATCAAGTACATTACAAACAAATTTATAGGATTAGGGGCCCCAACCTGGTTTATGTGATAATGTTAAAAGTGTAACAAACTGTACTTCGGGGAAACAAACTTCTTAAATGGATACAGCAACACCTCTATTACACAGGGAGATCTGATACCTCTATTACACAGGGAGATCTGACACCTCTATTACACAGGGAGATCTGACACCTCTATTACACAGGGAGATCTGACACCTCTATTACACAGGGGAGATCTGACACCTCTATTACACAGGGAGATCTGACACCTCTATTACACAGGGAGATCTGACACCTCTATTACACAGGGAGATCTGACACCTCTATTACTCAGGGAGATCTGACACCTCTATTACACAGGGAGATCTGGCACCTCTATTACACAGGGAGATCTGACACCTCTATTACACAGGGGAGATCTGGCACCTCTATTACACAGGGAGATCTGACACCTCTATTACTCAGGGAGATCTGACACCTCTATTACTCAGGGAGATCTGGCACCTCTATTACTCAGAGAGATCTGGCACCTCTATTACACAGGGAGATCTGATACCTCTATTACACAGGGAGATCTGGCACCTCTATTACACAGGGAGATCTGGCACCTCTATTACACAGGGAGATCTGACACCTCTATTACACAGGGAGATCTGGCACCTCTATTACACAGGGAGATCTGGCACCTCTATTACACAGGGAGATCTGGCACATCTATTACACAGGGAGATCTGGCACCTCTATTACACAGGGAGATCTGGCACATCTATTACACAGGGAGATCTGGCACCTCTATTACACAGGGAGATCTGACACCTCTATTACACAGGGAGATCTGACACCTCTATTACTCAGGGAGATCTGGCACATCTATTACACAGGGAGATCTGACACCTCTATTACACAGGGAGATCTGGCACCTCTATTAGACAGGGAGATCTGACACCTCTATTATACAGGGAGATCTGACACATCTATTACACAGGGAGATCTGACACCTCTATTACACAGGGAGATCTGACACCTCTATTACACAGGGAGATCTGACACCTCTATTACACAGGGAGATCTGGCACCTCTATTACACAGGGAGATCTGACACCTCTATTACACAGGGAGATCTGACACCTCTATTACACAGGGAGATCTGACACCTCTATTACTCAGGGAGATCTGACACCTCTATTAGACAGGGATATCTGACACCTCTATTACTCAGGGAGATCTGACACCTCTATTACACAGGGAGATCTGACACCTCTATTACACAGGGAGATCTGACACCTCTATTACTCAGGGAGATCTGACACCTCTATTAGACAGGGAGATCTGACACCTCTATTACTCAGGGAGATCTGACACCTCTATTACACAGGGAGATCTGACACCTCTATTACACAGGGAGATCTGACACCTCTATTACTCAGGGAGATCTGACACCTCTATTACTCAGGGAGATCTGGCACCTCTATTACTCAGTGAGATCTGGCACCTCTATTACACAGGGAGATCTGGCACCTCTATTACACAGGGAGATCTGACACCTCTATTACACAGGGAGATCTGACACCTCTATTACTCAGGGAGATCTGACACCTCTATTACACAGGGAGATCTGGCACCTCTATTACACAGGGAGATCTGGCACCTCTATTACACAGGGAGATCTGGCACCTCTATTACACAGGGAGATCTGACACCTCTATTACTCAGGGAGATCTGACACCTCTATTACACAGGGAGATCTGACACCTCTATTACACAGGGAGATCTGACACCTCTATTACACAGGGAGATCTGACACCTCTATTACACAGGGAGATCTGACACCTCTATTACACAGGGAGATCTGACACCTCTATTACACAGGGAGATCTGGCACCTCTATTACACAGGGAGATCTGACACCTCTATTACATCTTCCATACACATGGAAAGGAGTGCCTATCAATTGCAGGCCTTGAGTCTGGGTTGGTACATGGCCCAGAGATTGGCCTCAGACAGGCTCGGGTCAACTGAGCTTTGGAGAAATACGCAGATTCAAAGTGGAGTCCGTAATTTGCTTTCTAATGATCAGGATTTTTTCATCGAAGAAGTTCATGAATTTATCAGTGTTGAGGTGAAAGCTAATCTCCCTTGTTGAATGCTGCTTTTTAGTTAGCTTTGCGACAGTATCAAAAACACATTTTGGATTGTTCTTATTCTCCTCAATTCGGTTGGAAAAATACACCTAACCCTACTGTACACACCTACCCCTACCCCTACTGTACACACCTACCCCTACTGTACACACCTACCCCTACCCCTACTGTACACACCTACCCCTACCCCTACTGTACACACCTACCCCTACTGTACACACCTACCCCTACCCCTACTGTACACACCTACCCCTACCCCTACTGTACACACCTACCCCTACTGTACACACCTACCCCTACCCCTACTGTACACACCTACCCCTACCCCTACTGTACACACCTACCCCTACTGTACACACCTACCCCTACTGTACACACCTACCCCTACTGTACACACCTAACCCTACCCCTACTGTACACACCTAACCCTACCCCTACTGTACACCCCTACCCCTACCCCTACTGTACACTCCTACCCCTACCCCTACTGTACACACCTACCCCTACTGTACACACCTACCCCTACTGTACACACCTAACCCTACCCCTACTGTACACACCTAACCCTACCCCTACTCTACACACCTCCCCCTACCCTTACTGTACACACCTACCCCTACTGTACACACCTAACCCTACCCCTACTGTACACACCTAACCCTACCCCTACTGTACACACCTAACCCTACTGCACACACCTACCCCTACTGTACACACCTACCCCTACTGTACACACCTACCCCTACCCCTACTGTACACACCTAACCCTACTGCACACACCTATCCCTACTGTACACACCTACCCCTACTGTACACACCTAACCCTACCCCTACTGTACACACCTAACCCTACCCCTACTGTACACACCTACCCCTACTGTACACACCTACCCCTACTGTACACACCTACCCCTACTGTACACACCTAACCCTACTGTACACACCTAACCCTACTGTACACACCTACCCCTACTATTGTGACTGTCATTGTACATGTATATCTCTGTGTAGGTAATGTTTGTAACCCTAATCTGTGCTTGGTTACATGTGTTTCTCTCTGTGTAGGTGAGGAAACTAATCAGTGACTTTGCCATTATCTTGGCCATCCTGATCTTCTGCGGCGTGGACATGCTAGTAGGAGTGGACACTCCCAAGCTCATAGTCCCAACTGAGTTCAAGGTACGGCTAATTTCAGATGCATATCTACATTACTCAGATACCACATATTTGTTTTAAATGTACGTTAGATACAATTTCTAATATTGCATGGTGTGTGTGGGTAAACATACAGTTTATATACACGTGTATGTTTTTACTTTTTGCTGTGTGTTGTTACCTGTCGCTGTGTGTTGTTACCTGTCGCTGTGTGTTGTTACCTGTCGCTGTGTGTTGTTACCTGTCGGTGTGTGTTGTTACCTGTCGCTGTGTGTTGTTACCTGTCGCTGTGTGTTGTTACCTGTCGGTGTGTGTTGTTACCTGTCGCTGTGTGTTGTTACCTGTCGCTGTGTGTTGTTACCTGTCGCTGTGTGTTGTTACCTGTCGCTGTGTGTTGTTACCTGTCGCTGTGTGTTGTTACCTGTCGCTGTGTGTTGTTACCTGTCGCTGTGTGTTGTTACCTGTCGCTGTGTGTTGTTACCTGTCGGTGTGTGTTGTTACCTGTCGCTGTGTGTTGTTACCTGTCGCTGTGTGTTGTTACCTGTCGCTGTGTGTTGTTACCTGGTGTGTTGTTACCTGGTGTGTTGTTACCTGTCGCTGTGTGTTGTTACCTGTCGCTGTGTGTTGTTACCTGTCGCTGTGTGTTGTTACCTGTCGCTGTGTGTTGTTACCTGTCGCTGTGTGTTGTTACCTGTCGCTGTGTGTTGTTACCTGTCGCTGTGTGTTGTTACCTGTCGGTGTGTGTTGTTACTTGTCTTTGTGTTGTTACCTGATTGGAAAGGCGCACACCTGTCTATTTAAGGTCCCACAGTTGACAGTGCATGTCAGAGCAAAAAACAATCCATGAGGTCGAAGGAATTGTCCGTAGAGCTACAAGACAGAATTGTGTCGAGGCACAGATCTGGGGAAGGGTACCAAAACATTTCTGAAGCATTGAAGGTCCCCAAGAACACAGTGGCCTCCATCATTCTTAAATGGAGAAGTTTGGAACCACCAAGACTCTTCCTAGAGCTGGCCGCCTGGCAAAACTGAGCAATCGGGGGGAAGGGCCTTGGTCAGGGAGGTGACCAAGAACCCGATGATCACTCTGACAGACCTTCAGAGTTCCTCTGTGGAGATGGGAGAACCTTCCAGAAGGACAGCCATCTCTGCAGCAGTCCACCGATCAGGCCTTCTTGGTAGAGTGACCAGACGGAAGGCACTTAGTAAGAGGCACATGATTGCCCGCTTGGAGTTTGCCAAAAGGCACCTAAAGACTCTCAGATCATGAGAAACAAGATTCTCTGGTCTGATGAAACCAAGATTGAACTCTTTGGCCTGAATGCCAAGCGTTACGTCTAGAGGAATACTGGCACCATCCCTACGGTGAAGCATGGTGGTGACAGCATCATGCTGTGGGGATTATTTTCAGTGGCAGGGACTGGGAGACTAGTCAGGATCGTGGGAAAGATGAAAGGAGCAAAGTACAGAGAGATACTTGATGAAAACCTGCTCCAGAGCGCTCAGGACCTCAAACTGGGGGGCGAATGTTAACCTTCCAACCTTTTTATTTTATTTAACCTTTATTTAACCAGGTAGGCTAGTTGAGAACAAGTTCTCATTTACAACTGCAACCTGGCCAAGATAATGCAAAGCAGTTCGACACAAACAACAGAGTTACACATGGAATAAACAAGCGTACAGTCGATAACACAATAGATAATCGTCCTCAGATAATCACATGGTTTGCTTTCGCCGTAAAGCCTTTTTGCAATCTGACACCGTGGCTGGATTAACAAGAAGTTAAGCTTTATTTTGATGTATTACACTTGTGATTTTATGAAAGTTAAATATTTATAATACTAGTTTGAATTTCACGCTCTGCAATTTCATGATGTTGGCCAGGTGGGACGCTACCGTCCCACCTGCCCATAAGAAGTTCAGTGTCCAAAGAAGGGCCCGATGTTTACAGAATGGTGTTGTCTGCGTAGAGGTGGATCATGGAATCACCCGCAGCAAGAGCGACAACGTTGATATATACAGAGAAAAGACTCGGCCCTAGAATTGAACCCTGTGGTACCCCCATAGAGACTGCCAGAGGTCCGGACAACAGGCCCTCCGATTTGACACACTGAACTCTATCTGAGAAGTAGTTGGTGAACCAGGCGAGGCAGTCATTTGAGAAACCAAGGCTGTTGACTCTGCCGATAAGAATGTGGTGATTGACAGAGTCAAAAGCCTTGGCCAGGTCAATGAATACTGCTGCACAGTAGTGTATTTTATCGATGGCGGTTATGATACCATTTAGTACCTTGAGCATGGCTGAGGTGCACCCGTGACCAGCTCGGAAACCGGTGTCGTGTCTTTGGCTATGCCGGATTAAGTGATATGACAGGCTAATTTATAAAATGATTTCTCTGTAATTAATATTACCTGATTAAGCTAATCATGTAAATGTAATTAACTAGAAAGTCGGGGCACCACGGAAGAACGTTTATAGAGATGTTATCTTCCGCATAAACTCTTAAAATACTTAGTAATATTTTACATCGATAGCCGTCATCTCAATCCTCACCTTATTTTCAGTCTCATAATGAAAGTTGTAAATTCTTGGCTATCTTCACGAACCCTGGCTAACAAGTTGAATCAGCAATACAAAATTGGGTTTAATTATTTATTTACTAAATACCTAACTAATCACACAGAATTACAAATACACAGAATACAATGACATCATACAGAAAACGTCCTGGTGGACGGAACCTGTATCATGGCTGGTTGCACAAAGGAAAGGGGGTTGGGCTTGAATGAAAGAGCGGGAAGATTTAGGAACAAAGAAACAGCAGCTATGCTATCGTAAATACATTATCTTATGCATTCTAAATTACCGCCCATTTGGAAAAGGAAAATGCAATAAATATTTACTCTGAGCTGCGCTTCGGTAGATTGGTCGTAGATGCTGGCCGGGTTGGCCAACAGATCTTCCTGTTACTCGGAAGAATGTCTCTGGTGGTCAATTGGATAAGTGGTGGTATCTTCGTCCGGTCTGTTAGACTGGATCCGTCGTCCGTCCTTTCCTAGCCCACGTCTACAGCGGCCGCTGCTAACTCAACGGCTAGGAAGTAGCACTTCTGTAGTGAATAAGCTCAAAGTTCATACCAGTTCATACCAGAGCTCACGCCGAGGTTGGCTTAGTTCTGTACTTGACATGTGTGTCCTTCTAACGTAGAGGCTGCAGACCTCCAGTACTGGAACCACCTGGTTATCTTTTCGTCAAAGGATTATATAGTGGGGAGGGGGAGGGAGGTGTTTCATCGTTTATAACCCCTGTCTCTTCACAGGGTTGGGTTACTGATCGAGCAGGGCACTTTCCTTAATGAAAAGCCAAATCTCTCATTCGGAAGCTAAAATTACATTTCATCTCCTAACAAACATTTTCAATATCAAACATTTCAATTGCATAACAATTCCATGTGACTCTGATAACTAGAGGGTGTATACTTTCTCATATACAGTTTATGTCGTCCTGTCATCAGTCATAATGTCTCAGATAACAACCGAACTGACATACATACTCATTACGTTCCCAAGCATATTTCCAACTGGTTTTATTAACCAAATATGTGGTACCTTTCCACATTTGTTTGATGTTCCCAGACTCTCTATATTTAACAGGACAGCAGTCCTTCAGTAGGGTCAGTAAGAGAGGAAGAGAGAAAGGTATTTATGGGGGGGGGGGTCATAAACCTTACCCACAGGCCAACGTCATGACACCGGATTGCACAGCGGAGAAGGTACGGTGGGATTCGAAATGGTCAGTGATCTGTTTATTAACTTGACCTTTCGAAGACTTTAGAGAGGCAGGGCAGGATGGTTATAGGTCTATAACAGTTTGGGTCTGGAGTGTCACCCCCTTTTAAGAGGGGGATGACCGCGGCAGCTTTCCAATCATTAGGGATCTCAGACTATACGAAAGAGAGGTTGAACAGACTGGTAATAGGGGTTGCAACAATTGCAGCGGATAATTTTAGAATGAGACGGTCCAGATTGTCTAGCCCAGCTGATTTGTACGGGTCCAGGTTTTGCAGCATTTTCAGAACATCTGCTATCTGGATTTGGGTGAAGGAGAAGCTGGGGAGGCTTGGGCAAGTAGCTGCGGGGGGTGAGGAGCTGTTGGCCGGGGTTGGGGTAGTCAGGAGGAAAGCATGGCCAGCCGTAGAGAAATGCTTATTGAAATTCTCGATTAGCGTGGATTTATTGGTGGTGACAGTATTACCTAGCCTCAGTGCAGTGGGCAGCTGGGAGTGTCACGAACCGGCTTGAAGCCCTTAACAAAAAGGGAGACAACGTGGAGATAAGGAATATCAAAATATATTTATTAACTAAGGTAACCTATATACAAATAAACAATAGTGTGTCTGCATGGAGAGAGTCCCCCAATGAATGTGGAAGATTTATTCTGGGACCCGGGCCCAGGTGTTTCCCATGACAACCCTCCCGGCTCCACCCACCGGCATCCTAATAAGGAAGCAAGAGCAAAGAGAGAGAATACGGCAGACAGAGTGGGAGGGTCGTCACAGGAGGAGGTGCTCTTATTCTCAATGGACTTCAGTGTCCTAAAACTTTTTGGAGTTAGAGCTACAGGATGCAAATTTCTGTTTGAAAAAGCTAGTCTTTGCTTTCCTGACTGACTGCGTGTATTGGTTCCTGACTTCCGTGAACAGTTGCATATCGCGGGGACTATTCGATGCTAGTGCAGTCCGCCACAGGATGTTTTTGTGCTGGTCGAGGGCAGTCAGGTCTGGAGTGAACCAAGGGCTATATCTGTTCTTAGTTCTACATTTTTTGAAAGGGGCATGCTTATTTAAGATGGTGAGGAAATTAATTTTAAAGAACGACCTGGCATCCTCGACTGACGAGATGAGGTCAATATCCTTCCAGGATACCCGGGCCAGGTCGATTAGAAAGGCCTGCTCGCATAAGCGTTTTAGGGAGCATTTGACAGTGATGAGGGGTGGTCGTTTGACCACGGACCAGTAGCGGATGCAGGCAGTGATCGCTGAGATCCTGATTGAAAACAGCAGAGGTGTATTTGGAGGGCAAGTTGGTCAGAATGATATCTATGAGGGTGCCCATGTTTACGGATTTAGGGTTGTATCTGGTGGGTTCCTTCCTACCTGTTGGGGCTAGGGGGCAGTATTTGCACGGCCGGATAAAAAACGTACCCGAATTAATCTGGTTACTACTCCTGCCCAGAAACTAGAATATGCATATAATTAGTAGATTTGGATAGAAAACACTCTAAAGTTTCTAAAACTGTTTTAATGGTGTCTGTGAGTATAACAGAACTCATATGGCAGGCCAAAACCTGAGAAGATTCCATGCAGGAAGTGGCCTGTCTGACAATTTGTTGTCCTTCTAGGTTATCTCTGCTGTAACGTGACATTTTCTAAGGCTTCCATTGGCTCTCAGAAGGCGCCAGAAAGTGTAATGAGAGCTCTGCAGTCTCTGGGCTAAGTACAGCAGCTCTGTTTCTTACTGGCCTGCCTGGGGAGAGTGACACTGGAAATGCGCGTTCATGTGAATTCTCCATTTTGTTCTTTCAGTCTTTGAACGAATACAACGTCGCCCGGTTGGAATATTATCACTATTTTACGAGAAAAATCGCATAAAAATGTATTTTAAACAGCGTTTGACATGCTTCGAAGTACGGTAATGGAATATTTAGAATTTTTTTGTCACGAAATGCGCTCGCGCATCACCCTTCGGATAGTTACCTGAACGCATGAACAAAATGGAGCTATTTCAATATAACTATGGATTATTTCGAACCAAAACAACATTTGTTGTTGAAGTTGGCCGCAAGTCCTTCGAGTTCTCTCATGCCAATGACTGGAATGAAATGCAAAAATCACTGATTACAACAACTCTGGGTTGTTGTATGTGTCGAACTGCTTTGCTTTATCTTGGCCAGGTCACAGTTGTAAATGAGAACTTGTTCTCAAGTAGCCTACCTAGCTAAATAAAAGTGAAATAAAATAAAAATAAAACATTTGCTGGAGAAAGAGACAGAGATATCGGGGACGTAGGCCTTGTAAGGATCTGACGGCGAGTGGGTAATCTGCCTTTGCCATCAGTCCTATTAGCCAACGTAAAATCATTGGATAACAAAATAGACAAGCTACGATTATGAATATCCTACCAACGGGACAATAAAAACTGCAATATCTTATGTTGCACAGAGTCGTGGCTGAACGACGACATGAATAACATACAGCTGGCGGGGTTTACGCTGTATCGGCAAGATAGAACAGCAGCCTCTGGTAAGACAAGAGGTGGCGTTCTGTATATATATTTGTAAACAACAGCTGGTGCACGAAATCTAATATTAAGGAACTCTCAAGGTTTTGCTCGCTTGAGGTAGAGTGTCTCATCATAAGCTGTGGACAACACTATTTATCAAGAAAGTTTTCATCTATATTTTTTTGTAGCTGTCTATTTACCTCTACAGAGGAAAAAAAAAATTGACCACCTTTACTCCACACACAGAGATGCGTACAAAGCCCTCCCTTGCCCTCCATTTGGCAAATCTGACAATTCCATCCTCCTCATTCCTGCTTACAAGCAAAAACTAAAGCAGGAAGCACCAGTGACTTCGTCAATAAAGAAGTGGTCAGATGAAGCAGATGCTAAGCTACAGGACTATTTTGCTAGCACAGACTGGAATATTCTTCCAATGGCATAGATGAGTACACCACATCAGTCACTGGCTTCATCAATAAGTGCATCGATGACGTCATCCCCACAGTGACCGTACTTTCATACCCCAAACAGAAGCCATGGATTACAGGCAACATCTGCACTGAGCTAAAGGGTAGAGCTGCTGCTTTCAAGGAGCGGGACTTATAAGAAATCCCGCTATGCCCTCAGACGAACCATCAAACAGGCAAAGCATCAATACAGGACTAAGACTGAATCGTACTACACTGGCTCCGAGGCTCGTCGGATGTGGCAGGGCTTGGAAACTATTATAGACTACAAAGGGAAGCACAGCCGCGAGCTGCCAAGAGACACGAGCCTACCAGACGAGCTAAATAACTTCTATGCTCGCTTTGTGGCAAGCAACACTGAAGCATGCATGAGAGCATCAGCTGTTCCGGACGACTGTGTGATCACGCTCTCCGCAGCCGATGTCAGTAAGACCTTTAAACAGGTCAACATTCACAAGGCCGCGGGGCCAGACAGATTACCAGGATGTGTACTCTGAGCATGCGCTGACCAACTGGCAAGTGTCTTCACTGACAATTTCAACCTGTCCCTGACTGAGTCAGTAATACAAACATGTTTCAAGCAGACCACCATAGTCCCTGTGCCCAAGAACACTAAGGTAACCTGCCTAAATGACTACTGACATGTAGCACTCACATCTGTAGCCATGAAGTGCTTTCAAAGAATGGTCATGTCTCACATCAACACCATTATCCCAGAAACCCTAGACCCACTCCAATTTGCATACTGCCCCAACAGATCCACAGATGTTGCAATCTCTATTGCACTCTACACTGCCCTCTCTCACCTGGACAAAAGGAACACCTATGTGAGAATGCTGTTCATTGACTACAGCTCAGCGTTCAACACCATAGTATCTTCAAAGGTCATCACCAAGCTAAGGACCCTGGGACTAAACGCCTCTCTCCGCAACTGGATCCTGGACTTCCTGACAGGCCGACCCCAGGTAGTAAGGGTAGGTAACAACACATCTGCCGCTCTTATTCTCAACATGGGGGCCCCTCAGGGGTGCGTGCTTAGTCCCCTCCTGTACTCCCTGTTCACCCATGACTGCATGGCCAGGCACAACTCCATCATTAAATTTGCCGACGACACGACAGTGGTAGGCCTGATCACCGACAACAATGAGACAGCCTATAGGGAGGAGGTCAGAGACCTGGCCATGTGGTGCCAGGATAACAACCTCTCCTTCAACGTGATCAAGACAAAGGAGATGGTTGTGGACTACAGAAAAAGGAGGTGGTGTCCGCATCACCAACAAACTATCATGGTCCAAACACACCAAGACAGTCGTGAAGAGGGCACAACAAAGCCTATTCCCCTTCAGGAGACTGAAAGATTTGGCACGGGTCCTCAGATCCCCCAAAAGTTCTACAGCTGTACCATCGAGAGCATCCTGACTGGTTGCATTACTGCCTGTTATGGCAACTGTTTGGCCTCTGACCGCAAGGCACTACAGAGGGTAGTGCATACGGCCCAGTACATCACTGGGGCCAAGTTTCCTACCATCCAGGACCTCTATACCAGGCGGTGCCAGAGGAAGGCCCCAAAAATTGTCAAAAACTCCAGCCACCTTATTCATAGACTGTTCTCTCTGCTACCGCACGGCAAGCGATACTGGAGCACCAGGTCTAGGTCCAAAAGGCTTCTTAACAGCTTCTACCTCCAAGCCATAAGACTTCTGAACAGCTAATCAAATGGCTACCCAGACTATTTGCGTTGTCCCCCCACCCTCTCTTTTACACTGCTGCTACTCTCTGGTTATTAGCTATGCATAGTCACATTAACTCTACCTACATGTACACATTTCTTCAATTACCTCAACGAGCCTGTGCCCCGCACATTGACTTTGTACTGGTACCCCCTGTATATAGCCTCCACATTGACTCTGTACCGGTACCCCCTGTATATAGCCTCCACATTGACTCTGTACCGGTACCCCCTGTATATAGCCTCCACATTGACTCTGTACCGGTACCCCCTGTATATAGCCTCCACATTGACTCTGTACCGGTACCCCCTGTATATAGCCTCCACATTGACTCTGTACCGGTACCCCCTGTATATAGCCTCCACATTGACTCTGTACCGTAATACCCTGTATGAAGCCCTGCTATTGTTATTTTACTGCTGCTATTTGTTATTTTTATCTTTTCCTTATATATTTTTTACTTAATACTTATTGTTCTTAAAACTGCATTGTTGGTTAAGGGCTCGTAAGTAAGCATTTCACTGTAAGGTGTACACCTGTTGTTTTCGGTGCATGTGACAAATAACATTTGATTTAAATTTGCACTGTATGTGTGTTGTTACCTGTCGATGTGTGTTGTTACTTGACGATGTGTGTTGTTTGCTTGTCTGTGTGTTTTTGTAAGCCCTGCTCTCTGTTCCTCCCCCTCCAGCCAACGAGCCCCAACCGTGGCTGGTTTGTTCCCCCGTTCGGAGGCAATCCTTGGTGGGTGTATGTGGTGTCAGCGCTGCCTGCCCTGCTGGTCACCATCCTCCTCTTCATGGACCAGCAGATCACCGCTGTCATCGTCAACAGGAAGGAGCACATGCTGAAGGTAGGACATCCCAGGGTCTCAATAGTCTGAAGGTAGGACATCCCAGGGTCTCAATAGTCTGAAGGCAGGACAGGGCAGGATCTCAATAGTCTGAAGGCAGGACAGGGCAGGATCTCAATAGTCTGAAGGCAGGACAGGGCAGGATCTCAATAGTCTGAAGGCAGGACAGGGCAGGATCTCAGTAGTCTGAAGGCAGGACAGGGCAGGATCTCAATAGTCTGAAGGCAGGACAGGGCAGGATCTCAATAGTCTGAAGGCAGGACAGGGCAGGATCTCAATAGTCTGAAGGTTTTATAGGGCAGGATCTCAATAGTCTGAAGGTTTTATAGGGCAGGATCTCAATAGTCTGAAGGCAGGACAGGGCAGGATCTCAATAGTCTGAAGGTTTTATAGGGCAGGATCTCAATAGTCTGAAGGTTTTATAGGGCAGGATCTCAATAGTCTGAAGGCAGGACAGGGCAGGATCTCAATAGTCTGAAGGTTTTATAGGGCAGGATCTCAATAGTCTGAAGGTTTTATAGGGCAGGATCTCAATAGTCTGAAGGTAGGACAGGGCAGGATCTCAATAGTCTGAAGACAGGGCAGGATCTCAATAGTCTGAAGGCAGGACAGGGCAGGATCTCAATAGTCTGAAGGTAGGACAGGGCAGAATCTCTGTGTGTGTGTGTGTGTGTGTGTGTGTGTGTGTGTGTGTGTGTGTGTGTGTGTGTGTGTGTGTGTGTGTGTGTGTGTGTGTGTGTGTGTTTTAACGTCTGCTGTCCTCTAACAGAAAGGCGCAGGCTACCACCTGGACCTGTTCTGGGTTGCGGTTCTGATGATTGTGTGTTCCTTCATGGGGTTGCCATGGTACGTGGCGGCGACGGTCATCTCAATCGCTCACATAGACAGTCTGAAGATGGAGACCGAGACCTCCGCCCCTGGAGAAATGCCCAAGTTCTTGGGAGTGAGGTGAGCATGACAAGCGCTCCACCACATAGCATTTACAAAATCAAATCAAAATCTAATTTCATTTGTCACATGAGTCGTAAACAACAGGTGTAGACTAGTACTGTGTCGATGTGCAAGGGTACTAGGTAATTCAGGTAGATATGTACATATAGGTAGGTGTAAAGTGACTAGACAACAGGACAGATAATAAATGGTAACAGCAGTGTTAATTCAAATAGTTAGTGCATAAAGTGTCAATGCAGGTATTCCAGGTAGCTATTGGTTAACTATTTATCAGTCTTGGGGGTAGAAGCTGTTCAGGGTCCTGTTGGTTGCAGACTTAGTGCATCGGTACCGCTTGGTGTGCGGTAGCAGAAAGAGCAGTCTATGACTCAGGTGGCTCTAGTCTTTGAGAGTCTTTAGGGCCTTCCTCTGACACTGCCTAGTATAGAGGTCCTGGATGTAAGGAAGCTTGGCCCAGTGATCCTTCAGACTATCCTCTGTAGCGCCTTACGGTCGGATGCCGAGCAGTGGCCATACCAGGCGGTGATGCAACTGGTCAAGATGCTCTGAATGGTGCAGCTGTAGATGCCAAATCTTTTCATCCTCCTGAGGGGGAAGGGGCGTTGTCCTGTCCTCTTCATGACTGAGGGGGAGGGGCGTTGTCCTGCCCTCTTCATGACTGAGGGGGAGGGGCGTTGTCCTGCCCTCTTCATGACTGAGGGGGAGGGGCGTTGTCCTGCCCTCTTCATGACTGAGGGGGAGGGGTGTTGTCCTGCCCTCTTCATGACTGAGGGGGGAGGGGCGTTGTCCTGTCCTCTTCATGACTGAGGGGGAGGGGCGTTGTCCTGTCCTCTTCATGACTGAGGGGGGAGGGGCGTTGTCCTGTCCTCTTCATGACTTGGGGGAAGGGGCGTTGTCCTGCCCTCTTCATGACTGAGGGGGAGGGGCGTTGTCCTGTCCTCTTCATGACTGAGGGGGGAGGGGCGTTGTCCTGTCCTCTTCATGACTGAGGGGGAGGGGCGTTGTCCTGTCCTCTTCATGACTGAGGGGGGAGGGGCGTTGTCCTGCCCTCTTCATGACTTGGGGGAAGGGGCGTTGTCCTGCCCTCTTCATGACTGAGGGGGAGGGGCGTTGTCCTGCCCTCTTCATGACTGAGGGGGAGGGGCGTTGTCCTGCCCTCTTCATGACTGAGGGGGAGGGGCGTTGTCCTGCCCTCTTCATGACTGAGGGGGAGGGGCGTTGTCCTGTCCTCTTCATGACTTGGGGGAAGGGGCGTTGTCCTGCCCTCTTCATGACTGAGGGGGAGGGGCGTTGTCCTGCCCTCTTCATGACTGAGGGGGAAGGGGCGTTGTCGTGCCCTCTTCATGACTGAGGGGGAGGGGCGTTGTCCTGCCCTCTTCATGACTGAGGGGGAGGGGCGTTGTCCTGCCCTCTTCATGACTGAGGGGGAGGGGCGCTGTCCTGCCCTCTTCATGACTGAGGGGGAGGGGCGTTGTCCTGCCCTCTTCATGACTGAGGGGGAGGGGCGTTGTCCTGCCCTCTTCATGACTGAGGGGGAAGGGGCGTTGTCCTGCCCTCTTCATGACTGAGGGGGAAGGGGCGTTGTCCTGCCCTCTTCATGAAATCTCTATTGGTTACTGTGTGTGTGTGTGTGTGTGTGTGTGTGTGTGTGTGTGTGTGTGTGTGTGTGTGTGTGTGTGTGTGTGTGTGTGTGTGTAACCAAAGCTATGTGTATGTTTCCCTAGGGAGCAGAGAGTCACTGGTGTCTGTGTGTTCATTCTGACGGGGCTGTCTGTCTTTATGTCTCCCATCCTCAAGGTATGTACCTACTGTATACTGTAGACTGTACTGTAGACTACTATAGACTGTAGGCTGTACTGTAGACTGTACTCTATACTGTAGACTGTAGACTGTACTGTAGACTACTGTATATGTACCTACCTACTGTCTGCAACGTTCTATACTGTCTGTCTTTATGTCTCCCATCCTCAAGGTATGTACCTACTGTAGACTACTGTAGACAGTAGACTGTACTGTAGACTACTGTATATGTACCTACCTACTGGACGCTGTAGACTGTAGGCTGTACTGTAGACTACAGTAGACTGTAGGCAGTACTGTAGACTACAGTAGACTGTAGGCTGTACTGTAGACTACTGTAGACTGTAGGCTGTACTGTAGATTACTGTAGAATGTACTGTAGGCTGCTGTAGGCTGTACTATAGACCATAGACTGTAGACTGTACTATAGACCATAGAGTGTAGACTGGTAAGCTGGTGGCTGTAGACAATAGGCAGTACTGTAGACTACTACCGACTGTGGACTGTACTATAGACCATAGAGTGTAGACTGGTAAGCTGGTGGCTGTAGACAATAGGCAGTACTGTAGACTACTACCGACTGTGGACTGTACTATAGACCATAGAGTGTAGACTGGTAAGCTGGTGGCTGTAGACAATAGGCAGTACTGTAGACTACTACCGACTGTGGACTGTACAATAGACCATAGAGTGTAGACTGGTAAGCTGGTGGCTGTAGACAATAGGCAGTACTGTAGACTACTACCGACTGTGGACTGTACTATAGACCATAGAGTGTAGACTGGTAAGCTGGTGGCTGTAGACAATAGGCAGTACTGTAGACTACTACCGACTGTGGACTGTACTATAGACCATAGAGTGTAGACTGGTAAGCTGGTGGCTGTAGACAATAGGCAGTACTGTAGACTACTACCGACTGTGGACTGTACTATAGACCATAGAGTGTAGACTGGTAAGCTGGTGGCTGTAGACAATAGGCAGTACTGTAGACTACTACCGACTGTGGACTGTACTATAGACCATAGAGTGTAGACTGGTAAGCTGGTGGCTGTAGACAATAGGCAGTACTGTAGACTACTACCGACTGTGGACTGTACTATAGACCATAGAGTGTAGACTGGTAAGCTGGTGGCTGTAGACAATAGGCAGTACTGTAGACTACTACCGACTGTGGACTGTACTATAGACCATAGAGTGTAGACTGGTAAGCTGGTGGCTGTAGACAATAGGCAGTACTGTAGACTACTACCGACTGTGGACTGTACTATAGACCATAGAGTGTAGACTGGTAAGCTGGTGGCTGTAGACAATAGGCAGTACTGTAGACTACTACCGACTGTGGACTGTAAAACAATAATAAAAACTCTTGTTTGTCTTCAAGTTCATCCCCATGCCAGTGCTGTATGGAGTGTTCCTCTACATGGGCGTGGCCTCTCTTAACGGAGTGCAGGTATTGGCTGATCAGGACCTGAGGGAACCAATGCCTGCATGTCACATTTACAGTTAGATTAGTTACATGTAGCAGAGGCTCTTATCCAGAATGATTTACAGTATGGACTAAACTGAAAATAGGTAATAGGAGCTTTCTGACTAGGCCTTTGGGTGTCTTTCTCTCTCTCTCTCTCTCTCTCTCTCTCTCTCTCTCTCTCTCTCTCTCTCTCTCTCTCTCTCTCTCTCCCCTCTGTCTCCCCCTCTCTCTCCCCTACCTCCATCTCTCTCTCGCTCTCTATCTTCCCCACCTCCCCCTCCATCTCTCTCTCTCTCTCTCTTTCCCTTCCACCTCCAACTCCATATCGCTTTCTCTCCATCTCTCTCCCTCCATCTTTCTCTCTCTCTTTCTCCCCCCACCTCCCCCTCCCTATCTCTCTCCCCCACCTCCCCCTCCATATCTCTCTCCCACCTCACTTCCCCCTCCATATCTCTTTTCTTCTCTCTCTCTTCCCCCCTATCTCTTTCTCTCTCCACCGCCTCCCACCTCATCTCTCTCTCCTTCTCTCTCTCTTCCCCACCTCCCCACCTCCCCCTTCATCTTTCTCTCTCCACCGCCTCCCACCTCATCTCTCTCTCCTTCTCTCTCTCTTCCCCACCTCCCCCTCCATATCTCTCTCTCCACCGCCTCCCACATCATCTCTCTCTCCTTCTCTCTCTCTTCCCCACCTCCCCCTCCATCTCTCTCTCTCCACCGCCTCCCACCTCATCTCTCTCTCTTTCTCTCTTTCTTCCCCACCTCCCCCTTCATCTCTCTCTCTCCACCCCTCCCCTCCATCTCTCTCATCTCTCTCTCTCTCTCTCTCTCTCTCTCTCTCTCTCTCTCTCTCTCTCCTCTCCACCCCTCCCCTCTCCTTCTCTCTCTCTTCCCCACCTCCCCCTCCATATCTCTTTCTCTCCCCCTCTTACTCTCCCGGTCCTTCTCTCTCTCTCTCATCCCACCTCCCCCTCCATCTCTCTCTCCCCCCACCTCCCCCTTCATCTCTCTCTCTCCACCCCTCCATCTCTCTCTCATCTCTCTCTCCCCCACCTCCCCCTCCATCTCTCTCTCTCCCCCTCCATCTCTCTTCCTCCCCCTACCCTTCCCTCCATCTCTCTCTCTCTCTCTAGTTCATGGACCGTCTCCAGCTGCTCCTGATGCCAGCTAAGCACCAACCTGACCTTGTGTACCTGCGCCATGTTCCTCTGAGGAAGGTCCACCTGTTTACCTTCATCCAGATCCTGTGTCTGGCGCTGCTCTGGGTCCTGAAGTCCACCGTGGCTGCGATTATCTTCCCTGTCATGGTGAGTCTCCCCTGTTCGTAATGACCAGCCAGCTTCAGATCCTGCCTAGTTCTGTTTATGTGCGTGCGTGTGTGTTAACAACGCCTCCTGTGGTGTTAGATCCTGGCCCTGGTGGCGGTGAGGAAGACGATGGACTACATGTTCTCTCAACACGAGCTGAGCTTCCTGGATGACGTCATCCCCGAGAAGGACAAGAAGAAGAAGGAGGACGCTAAGCAGAAGAAGAAGATGAGGAGCATTGACAGTGACATAGAGGATGTGAGCATTTAAAAAACATGTCCAACGTTCTAGATCAGCAGTTAGATTCTACCAATGTTCTAAATCAGTGAAAGGTTCTACCAACATTATAGATAAGTGTTACATTCTACCTACATTTAAGTTCAGCGTTAGATTCTATCATTGTTGTAAATCAGGGTTAGGTCCTATCATTGTTCTGAATTAGGGTTAGGTTCTATCATTGTTCTAGATCAGGGTTAGGTTCTATCATTGTTGTAGATCAGGGTGAGGTTCTCTCATTGTTGGATATCAGGGTTAGGTTCTATCATTGTTGTAGATTAGGGTTATGTTCTATCATTGTTGTAGATCAGGGTTAGGTTCTATCATTGATCAAAATCAGGGTTAGGTTCTATCATTGATCAAAATCAGGGTTAGGTTCTATCATTGTTCTAAATCAGCTTCAGATTCTATCAGTGTTCTAAATCAGTGTTTGGTTCTATCGTTGTTCTAGATCAGTGTCATGTTGTATTATTGTTGTAGATCAGGGTAAGGTTATTTCACTGTTCTAAATCAGGGGTAGGTTCTATAATTGTTCTAAATTATGGTTAGATTTTATTGTTGTTCCATATCAGGGTTAGATTCCATCATTGTTCTAGATCAGTGTTATGGTTTATCATTGTTCTAAATCAGGGTTAGGTTTAATCATTGTTCTAAATAAGGATTAGGTTCTATAATTGCTCTTAATCAGGGTTAGTTTCTATCATTGTTCTAAATCAGGGTTAGGTTCTATAGTTGTTCTAAATCAGGGTTAGATTCCATCATTGTTGTAGATCAGCTTTAGATGATATCATTGTTGTAGATCAGGGGTAGGTTCTATTATGTTTGATATCAGGGTTAGGTTCTATCATTGTTGGAGATCAGCTTTAGATGACAATTTTTGTAGATCAGGGTTAGGTTATATCGTTGTTCTAAATCAGGGTTAGGTTCTATCATTGTTGCAGATCAGCTTTAGATTCTATCATTGTTCTAAATCAGGGTTAGACTCAGTCATTGTTCTAGATCAGGGTTAGGTTCTATCACTGTTCGAAATCAGGATTAGGTTCTATCGTTGTTCAAGATTATGGTTAGATTCTATCATTGTTGTAGATCAGGGTTAGGTTCTATCATTGTTGCAGATCAGCTTTAGATTCTATCCTTGTTCTAGATCAGGGTTAGATTCTATAATGTTTCTAAATCATGATTAGGTTCTATCCTTGTTCTAGATCAGGGTTAGGTTCTATCATTGTTGCAGATCAGCTTTAGATTCTATCCTTGTTCTAACTCAGGGTTAGATTCCATCATTGTTGTTGATCAGCTTTAGATGCCTTAATTGTTCTAGATCAGGGGTAGGTTCTATTGTTCTAGCTCAGCTTTAGATAATATCATTTTTCTAAATCAGGATTTGGTTCTATCATTGTTCTAAATTAGGGTTAGGTTATATCATTGTTCTAAATCAGGGTTAGGTTCTATCATTGTTGCAGATCAGCTTTAGATTCTATCATTGTTCTAACTCAGGATTAGACTCAGTCATTGTTCTAGATTAGGGTTAGGTTCTATCATTGTTCTAAATCAGCTTCAGATTCTATCATTGTTCTAAATCAGGATTAGGTTCTATCGTTGTTCAAGATCATGGTTAGATTCTATCATTGTTAGAGATCAGGGTTATGTTGTATCATTGTTCTAAATAAGGGTTAGGTTCTATCATTGTTCTAAATCAGCTTCAGATTCTATCATTGTTCTTAATCAGGATTAGATTCTATAATTTTTCTAAATCAGGATTAGGTTCTATCATTATTCTAGATTAGGGTTAGGTTCTATCATTGTTCTACATCAGCTTTAGATGCTATCATTGTTCTAAATCAACGTTTGGTTCTATCATTGTTCTAGATCAGGGTTAGGTTCTATTATTGTCGTAGATCAGGGTTAGATTCCATCATTGTTCTAGATCAGCTTTAGATGCCTTAATTGTTTTAAATCAGGGTTATGTTGTATCATTGTTCTAAATCAGCTTTAGATGCTATCGTTGTTCTAAATCAACGTTCGGTTCTATCATTGTTCTATATCTGGGTTAGGTTATATCATTGTTCTAGATCAGGGTTAGGTTCTATTATTATTGTTGTTCAGGTTAGGCTCTATCATTGTTCTAGATCAGCTTTAGATTGTATCGTTGTTTTAGTCAGGGTTCAAATGAAATTAAATCAAATTGTATTTGTCACATGCGTCGAATACAACATGTGGAGACCTTATAGTGAAATGCTTACTTACGAGCCCTTAACCGAAAATGTAGTTTTATGAGAAATAACTATATACATTTTTTTTTACAAATAATTAAAGAGCATTAGTAAAGCTATGTTATATCATAAATATAGATCAACATTTAATTCTACTACCGTTCTAGATCAGCATTAGAATCTACTAACATTCTAGATCAGCATTAGAATCTACTAACATTCTAGATCAGCATTAGAATCTACTAACATTGTAGATCAGCATTAGAATCTACTAACATTGTAGATCAGCATTAGAATCTACTAACATTCTAGATCAGCATTAGATTCTACTAACATTCTAGATCAGCATTAGATTCTACTAACATTCTAGATCAGCATTAGAATCTACTAACATTCTAGATCAGCATTAGAATCTACTAACATTCTAGATCAGCATTTGATTCTACTAACATTCTAGATCAGCATTTGATTCTACCAATGTTCCAGATCAGCATGAAAGGGATTGTTCACCCAAATTACAAAATGACATCGTTGCCCTGTAAGCAGTGTATGGACAAGGTCTGACAGCAATCTATGATTTAGTTTAGTTTCCACATGCTAACGTTTTAGCATTGGCACGAATCCCATTCATGTCATGGGACCGATATTAGCATTTTTCGCACATGTCCAAATCATCTGACATGATTGTGCAGGTCAACAAAGTCACTTATAGATGATTCGAACATGATGAGCACATTATTTGTATATATGTCCCATGACTTGAATGGGATTCATGTCACAAATGCTAAAATGTGAGCATGTGGAAACAGTGCCAGGGAAAATGAACAAAAGCATGGATTGCTGTCATACCTTGTCTATAGACTGCTTACATGGTGAGGAAACAAATATGTCATTTCCTCATTTGGGTGAACTATCCCTTTAAGTTCTAGCAATGTTCCACACTGAACAAAAATATAAGCGCAACATGTAAAGTGTTGGTCCCATGTTTCATGAGCTGAAATAAAAGATCCCAGAAATTTTACATACGCACAAATGTGTTTACATCCCTGTTAGTGAGCATTTCTCCTTTGCCAAGATAATCCATCCACCTGGCAGGTGTGGCAAATCAAGAATCGGATTAAACAGCATGATCATTACACAGGTGCATCTTGTGCTGGGGACAATAAAAGGCCACTCTAAAATGTGAAGTTTTGTCACAAAACACAATGCCACAAGTTTTTTGAGTGAGCATGCAACTGGCATGCTGACTGCAGGAATGTCCACCAGAGCTGTTGAAGAATTGTATGTTCATTTCTCTACGATAAGCCGCCTCCAACATTGTTTTAGAAAATTTGGCAGTATGGCCAAACGGTCTCACAACTGCAGACAGCGTGTATGGCGTCGTGTGGGCGAGTGGTTTGCTGATGTCAAAGTTGTGAACAGAGGGCCCCATGGTGGAGGTGGGGTTATAGTATGGGCCCCATGGTGGAGGTAGGGTTATGGTATGGGCCCCATGGTGGAGGTGGGGTTATAGTATGGGCCCCATGGTGGAGGTGGGGTTATGGTATGGGCCCCATGGTGGAGGTGAGGTTATGGTATGGGCCCCATGGTGGAGGTGGGGTTATGGTATGGGCCCCATGGTGGCAGTGGGGTTATGGTATGGGCCCCATGGTGGAGGTGGGGTTATGGTATGGGCAGACATAAGCTACGGACAACGAACACAACTGCATTTTATCAATGGCTATTTGAATGCACAGAGATACTGTGACGAGATCCTGAGGCCCATTGTTGTGCCATTCATCTGCCACCATCACTTCATGTTTCAGCATGATAATGCACAGCCCCATTTTGCAAGGATCTGTACACAATTCCTGGAAGCTGAACATGTCACAGTTTTTCCGTGGCCTGCATAAACACCCATTGAGCATGTTTGGAATGCTCTGTATGGACTTGTATGACAGCGTGTTCCAGTTTCCACCAATATCCAGCAACTTCGCACAGCCATTGAAGGAGGAGTGGGACAACATTCCACAGGCCACAAGCAACAGCCTGATCAACTCTATGTGAAGGAGATGTGTCGCGCTGCGTGAGGCAAAAGGTGGTCACACCAGACACTGACTGGTTTTCTGATCCACGGCC
The DNA here is from genome assembly GCF_965601325.2 of Salmo salar. Classification (NCBI taxonomy): domain Eukaryota; kingdom Metazoa; phylum Chordata; class Actinopteri; order Salmoniformes; family Salmonidae; genus Salmo; species Salmo salar. The sequence continues at coordinate 50,661,319 of NC_138314.1, read as the reverse complement.
CTAACTTTCTTACAAGGTATCTGTGGCCAACAGTCAATCGTGAAATCCATAGATTAGGACCTAATGAATTCATCTCAATTGACTGATTTTCTTAAATTAACTGTAACTCAGTAAAATCTTTGAAATTGTTGCATGTCGTGTCTATATTTTTGTTCAGTATAGATCAACGGTAGATTCTACCAACATTCTAGATCAGTGTTAGGTTCCACCACTGCTCTAGATGGTAAGCGTTCTCCTGGGTCTAATCCTTTTCTCTTATGTTTTACTGTGTTCTGCTGTTCAGCTGAGTTAGACTGTAGCATCACAGGACCAGAGAAACACAGTTAGACTCTTAGCATCACAGGACCAGAGAAACACAGTCAGACTGTAGCATCACAGGACCAGAGAAACACAGTTAGACTGTAGCATCACAGGACCAGAGAAACACAGTTAGACTCTTAGCATCACAGGACCAGAGAAACACAGTTAGACTCTTAGCATCACAGGACCAGAGAAACACAGTCAGACTGTAGCATCACAGGACCAGAGAAACACAGTTAGACTCTTAGCATCACAGGACCAGAGAAACACAGTTAGACTCTTAGCATCACAGCACCAGAGAAACACAGTCAGACTCTTAGCATCACAGGACCAGAGAAACACAGTTAGACTCTTAGCATCACAGGACCAGAGAAACACAGTTAGACTCTTAGCATCACAGGACCAGAGAAACACAGTCAGACTCTTAGCATCACAGCACCAGAGAAACACAGTTAGACTCTTAGCATCACAGCACCAGAGAAACACAGTCAGACTCTTAGCATCACAGGACCAGAGAAACACAGTTAGACTCTTAGCATCACAGGACCAGAGAAACACAGTCAGACTCTTAGCATCACAGGACCAGAGAAACACAGTCAGACTCTTAGCATCACAGGACCAGAGAAACACAGTCAGACTCTTAGCATCACAGGACCAGAGAAACACAGTCAGACTCTTAGCATCACAGGACCAGAGAAACACAGTCAGACTCTTAGCATCACAGGACCAGAGAAACACAGTCAGACTCTTAGCATCACAGGACCAGAGAAACACAGTCAGACTCTTAGCATCACAGGACCAGAGAAATGCAGCAGCCAAGCAGAACTGTCACTTTGAATTCAGTCAGATTGAAATGGGAAACACATATCTGCTGATTGTTCACAATACACCCGTGCAGGAAATGGACGTGCTGGTCTTTAAATGTCCTCTTCTGAATGCTATTTCTCTAGAGCCAGACTACCTCTAAAATGAGAATGTTGCTACGGTTTGTCCCCTACAGTCAGAGTATCTGTTGCTTTGTCCCCTACAGTCAGAGTATCTGTTGCTTTGTCCCCTACAGTCAGAGTATCTGTTGCTTTGTCCCCTACAGTCAGAGTATCTGTTGCTATGTCCCCTACAGTCAAGAGTATCTGTTGCTAGGTACAATCACACTCTGTTGCTTTGTCCCCTACAGTCAGAGTATCTGTTGCTTTGTCCCCTACAGTCAGAGTATCTGTTGCTATGTCCCCTACAGTCAGAGTATCTGTTGCTATGTCCCCTACAGTCAGAGTATCTGTTGCTTTGTCCCCTACAGTCAGAGTATCTGTTGCTATGTCCCCTACAGTCAGAGTATCTGTTGCTAGGTACAATCACACTCTGTTGCTATGTCCCCTACAGTCAGAGTATCTGTTGCTATGTCCCCTACAGTCAGAGTATCTGTTGCTATGTCCCCTACAGTCAGAGTATCTGTTGCTATGTCCCCTACAGTCAGAGTATCTGTTGCTATGTCCCCTACAGTCAGAGTATCTGTTGCTATGTCCCCTACAGTCAGAGTATCTGTTGCTAGGTACAATCACACTCTGTTGCTATGTCCCCTACAGTCAGAGTATCTGTTGCTATGTCCCCTACAGTCAGAGTATCTGTTGCTTTGTCCCCTACAGTCAGAGTATCTGTTGCTATGTCCCCTACAGTCAGAGTATCTGTTGCTTTGTCCCCTGCAGTCAGAGTATCTGTTGCTTTGTCCCCTACAGTCAGAGTATCTGTTGCTATGCCCCCTACAGTCAGAGTATCTGTTGCTATGTCCCCTACAGTGGGTGTATCTGTTGCTATGTCCCCTACAGTCAGAGTATCTGTTGCTTTGTCCCCTACAGTCAGAGTATCTGTTGCTAGGTACAATCACACTCTGTTGCTATGTCCCCTACAGTCAGAGTATCTGTTGCTATGTCCCCTACAGTCAGAGTATCTGTTGCTATGTCCCCTACAGTCAGAGTATCTGTTGCTATGTCCCCTACAGTCAGAGTATCTGTTGCTTTGTCCCCTACAGTCAGAGTATCTGTTGCTATGTCCCCTACAGTCAGAGTATCTGTTGCTATGTCCCCTACAGTCAGAGTATCTGTTGCTAGGTTCAATCACACTCTGTTGCTTTGTCCCCTACAGTCAGAGTATCTGTTGCTCTGTCCCCTACAGTCAGAGTATCTGTTGCTATGTCCCCTACAGTCAGAGTATCTGTTGCTATGTCCCCTACAGTCAGAGTATCTGTTGCTATGTCCCCTACAGTCAGAGTATCTGTTGCTAGGTACAATCACACTCTGTTGCTATGTCCCCTACAGTCAGAGTATCTGTTGCTATGTCCCCTACAGTCAGAGTATCTGTTGCTATGTCCCCTACAGTCAGAGTATCTGTTGCTATGTCCCCTACAGTCAGAGTATCTGTTGCTATGTCCCCTACAGTCAGAGTATCTGTTGCTATGTCCCCTACAGTCAGAGTATCTGTTGCTAGGTACAATCACACTCTGTTGCTATGTCCCCTACAGTCAGAGTATCTGTTGCTATGTCCCCTACAGTCAGAGTATCTGTTGCTTTGTCCCCTACAGTCAGAGTATCTGTTGCTATGTCCCCTACAGTCAGAGTATCTGTTGCTTTGTCCCCTGCAGTCAGAGTATCTGTTGCTTTGTCCCCTACAGTCAGAGTATCTGTTGCTATGCCCCCTACAGTCAGAGTATCTGTTGCTATGTCCCCTACAGTGGGTGTATCTGTTGCTATGTCCCCTACAGTCAGAGTATCTGTTGCTTTGTCCCCTACAGTCAGAGTATCTGTTGCTAGGTACAATCACACTCTGTTGCTATGTCCCCTACAGTCAGAGTATCTGTTGCTATGTCCCCTACAGTCAGAGTATCTGTTGCTATGTCCCCTACAGTCAGAGTATCTGTTGCTATGTCCCCTACAGTCAGAGTATCTGTTGCTTTGTCCCCTACAGTCAGAGTATCTGTTGCTATGTCCCCTACAGTCAGAGTATCTGTTGCTATGTCCCCTACAGTCAGAGTATCTGTTGCTAGGTTCAATCACACTCTGTTGCTTTGTCCCCTACAGTCAGAGTATCTGTTGCTCTGTCCCCTACAGTCAGAGTATCTGTTGCTTTGTCCCCTGCAGTCAGAGTATCTGTTGCTAGGTACAATCACACTCTGTTGCTATGTCCCCTACAGTGGGTGTATCTGTTGCTATGTCCCCTACAGTCAGAGTATCTGTTGCTTTGTCCCCTACAGTCAGAGTATCTGTTGCTAGGTACAATCACACTCTGTTGCTATGTCCCCTACAGTCAGAGTATCTGTTGCTATGTCCCCTACAGTCAGAGTATCTGTTGCTATGTCCCCTACAGTCAGAGTATCTGTTGCTATGTCCCCTACAGTCAGAGTATCTGTTGCTATGTCCCCTACAGTCAGAGTATCTGTTGCTATGTCCCCTACAGTCAGAGTATCTGTTGCTTTGTCCCCTACAGTCAGAGTATCTGTTGCTATGTCCCCTACAGTCAGAGTATCTGTTGCTATGTCCCCTACAGTCAGAGTATCTGTTGCTAGGTTCAATCACACTCTGTTGCTTTGTCCCCTACAGTCAGAGTATCTGTTGCTCTGTCCCCTACAGTCAGAGTATCTGTTGCTTTGTCCCCTGCAGTCAGAGTATCTGTTGCTAGGTACAATCACACTCTGTTGCTATGTCCCCTACAGTGGGAGTATTTATTACTATGTCCCCAACGATCAGAGTGTTGCTATCTCCCCTACAGTCAGACTCTGTTGCTCTGTCCCCTACAGTCAGAGTATCTGTTGCTTTGTCCCCTACAGTCAGACTCTGTTGCTAGGTCTCTACAGTCAGATGATATGTTCTTATATACCCAACAGTCAGAGTTTCTGTTGCTATGCCTCCTACAGTCTGATTATCTGTTACTATGGCCCATACAGTCAGATCATCTGTTGCTATGTACAGTCAGAGTATATGTTGCTATGTACAGTCAGACTATGTTGCTATGTCCCCTACAGTCAGAGTATCTGTTGCTATGTCCCCTACAGTCAGAGTATCTGTTGCTATGTCCCCTACAGTCAGAGTATCTGTTGCTATGTCCCCTACAGTCAGAGTATCTGTTGCTATGTCCCCTACAGTCAGAGTATCTGTTGCTATGTCCCCTACAGTCAGAGTATCTGTTGCTTTGTCCCCTACAGTCAGAGTATCTGTTGCTATGTCCCCTACAGTCAGAGTATCTGTTGCTATGTCCCCTACAGTCAGAGTATCTGTTGCTAGGTTCAATCACACTCTGTTGCTTTGTCCCCTACAGTCAGAGTATCTGTTGCTCTGTCCCCTACAGTCAGAGTATCTGTTGCTTTGTCCCCTGCAGTCAGAGTATCTGTTGCTAGGTACAATCACACTCTGTTGCTATGTCCCCTACAGTGGGAGTATTTATTACTATGTCCCCAACGATCAGAGTGTTGCTATCTCCCCTACAGTCAGACTCTGTTGCTCTGTCCCCTACAGTCAGAGTATCTGTTGCTTTGTCCCCTACAGTCAGACTCTGTTGCTAGGTCTCTACAGTCAGATGATATGTTCTTATATACCCAACAGTCAGAGTTTCTGTTGCTATGCCTCCTACAGTCTGATTATCTGTTACTATGGCCCATACAGTCAGATCATCTGTTGCTATGTACAGTCAGAGTATATGTTGCTATGTACAGTCAGACTATGTTGCTCTGTCCCCTACAGTCTGACTTCCCCTACAATGAGAATGTCCCCAGCATTAAGATCCCCATGGACATGATGGAGCAGGAACCTTTCTTAGGTGATAAAGCATCCGACAGTGAGTAGAGCTGTCCTGTCTGACCGACGGCTGGAAGAACCTCTCTCTCTCTCTCTCTCTCTCTCTCTCTCTCTCTCTCTCTCTCTCTCTCTCTCTCTCTCTCTCTCTCTCTCTCTCTCTCTCTCTCTCTCTCTCTCTCTCTCTCTCTCTCAATTCAATTTAAGGGGCTTTATTGGCATGGGAAACTTATGTTTACATTGCCAAAGCAAGTGAAATAGATAATAAAAAAATGTACAGTAAACATTACACAAAAGTTCCAAAAGAATAAAGACATTTCAAATGTCATTATGTCTATATACAGTGTTGTAATGATGTGCAGATAGTTAAAGGAAAATCTATAAACATAAATATGGGTTGTATTTACAGTGGTGTTTGTTCTTCACTGGTTGCCCTTTTCTTGTGGCAACAGGTCACAAATCTTGCTGCTGTGATGGAACACTGTGGTATTTCACCCAGTAGATATGGGAGTTTATCAAAAATAGATGTTTTCTCATTCTTTGTGGGTCTTTCTAATCTGAGGGAAATATGTGTCTCTAATATGGTCATACATTTGGCAGGAGGTTAGGAAGTGCAGCTCAGTTTCCACCTCATTTTGTGGGCAGTGTTGCACATAGCCTGTCTTCTCTTGAGAGACAGGTCTGACTACGGCGACCTTTCTCAATAGCAAGGCTATGCTCTCTGAGTCTGTACATAGTCAAAGCTTTCCTTAATTTTTGGTCAGTCATAGTGGTCAGGTATTCTGCCACTGTGTCCTCTCTGTTTAGGGACAAATAGCATTCTAGTTTGCTCTGTTTTTTTGTTGTTAATTCTTTCCAATGTGTCAAGTAATTATCTTTTTGTTTTCTCATGATTTGGTTGGGTCTAATTGTGTTGCTGTCCTGGGGCTCTGTGGGGAGTGTTTGTGAACAGAGCCCCAGGACCAGCTTGCTTAGGGGACTCTTCTCCAGGTTCATCTCTCTGTAAGTGATGGCTTTGTTATGGAAGGTTTGGGAAATGCTTCCTTTTAGGTGGTTGTAGAATTTAATGGCTCGTTTCTGGATTTTGATAATTAGTGAGTATCGGCCTAATTCTGCTCTTCATGCATTATTTTACCCCCGAGGATATTTTTGCAGAATGCCTTCATTTGGCGTTTGTCCCATTTTGTGAATTCTTGGTTGGTGAGCGGACCCCAGACCTCACAACCATATAAGGCAATGGGTTCTATAACTGATTCAAGTATTTTTAGCCAGATCCTAATTGGTATGTCGAATTATATGTTCCTTGTGATGGCATAGAAGGCCCTTCTTGCCTTGTCCCCCTTCTTGATTGGGGACAGAAGCACCAGATCATCAGCAAACAGTAGACATTTTACTTTGGATTCTAGTAAGGTGAGGCCAGGTGCTACAGACTGTTCTAGTGCCCTTGCCAATTCATTGATTTATACAGTATGTTGAAGAGGGTGGGGCTCAAGCTGCACACTGTGAGGCACGCAATAGATATTTTTCTTTATTTTTACTATTTTCTACATTGTAGAATAATAGTGAAGACGTCACAACTATAAAATAACACCTGTCTCCCGCATGCCCCGTATTCTGTAGTACAGACATGGCCTGCTCTCCCTTATGTATGGAATTAGGCACTTTCTCATGTTTACTACAGTATGTATTGTAGACTGCACAGTAGACTAATAAACAAATAAACACATTTCGTTAATAAAATAATGATAAAAAAATACTCTTTCAAAATGCAGATGTTGATTTAGTTATGGATCAATAACGAATTACTATGGAATAAATATCACTGATTTACAGAAATATTGGAACAAATTTGTCTAATGAAGGCAAAACATTCAGAATCCTCCAATCCTGTAGCCTACTCCCAACCATCACGTTGTACAGCGCCATATTTTCCATTCCATCCTAATGGAAACCCTGAGGGTTTCGTTTTTCATTTTTCTCTGAATAGAAACACCATAATATTAATCAAATTAATTAAGCCAAATGTCTTAAAATCAATCCCATATACTATGTTATTACAAAAAAGGTTTAAAATTCTCTGGTAATGCCAATATGGAATACTATCAAATGCTTCTCAAAGATGCCCTCCGGTGGTCAAACTAGTAATAACTTGCAGTAACAGAAAAAAATGGCTGACAATTATATGACATGCCACAATGCTGCGGCAGCACGCAAGGTGTGCCGCAGTATGACACAACTTTTAAAGGAGGAACCACTGTAGATATGTGGTAGTAGAGTAGTGGCCTAAGGGCACACACAATGTGTGAAATCTGTTGTGAAATGTAATGTTTTTATTTATTTATAACTGCCTTAATTTTGTTGGACCCCAGGAAGAGTAGCTGCTGCCCTGGCAGGAACTAATGGGGACCCATAATAAACCCCAGGAAGAGTAGCTGCTGCCCTGGCAGGAACTAATGGGGACCCATAATAAATACAAATATATTACCCGCTAATGTTCAGTCCCTGGACAATAAAGTACACGAGCTGAGGGTCATGGCTCTCTCCGGATATACTGTTCCAGGGGTTCTCTGTCCATCCCGTGGACAGGAAGAAAGAACTCTCCGGGAAAAAGAAAGGTGGAGGTGTGTGTTTCATGATTAACTACTCATGGTGTGATTGGGGTTACGTACAGGACCTCAAGTCCTTTTGTTCTCCCAATCTGGAATACCTCACCATCAAAATGGAGACAGCAGAGAATTATCTTTGGTCATCACGGCCGTATATATTCCCGCTCAAGCCGACACCGCGACGGATCTCAAGGAACTGCACTAGACTTCGTGCAAAATGGAAACCGCATATCCTGAGGTCGCATTTATTTTAGCTGGGGACTTCAGTAAAGGAAATCTGAGGAAAACGCTACCGAAGTTTTACCAATACATATCCTGTGCTACTCGCTCATCAAGATCTCTTGACGATTGCTACTCCCTCTTCCGGAATGGCTACAAGGCCCTCCACCACCCTCCCTTCGGCAAATCAGATCACACCTCCATTCTGCTCCTCCCCTCCTATAGTCAGAAACTTCCTCTAAGAATAGTATTGACGTATACACTGACTCAGTGACTGGTTTCATCAGGAAGTGCATAGAGGATGTTATTCCCACTGTGATGATTAGAACTTATCCAAACCAAACACCGCAGCTAACCACGGCAAGGTGACTGGGAACTTGGACGAGTACAAACAGTACCGTTATGCCCTCCGTAAACAGGCAAAATGACAAAGTGACGTCGAAATTCAATTGCTCAGAGACTAGACGTATGTGGCAGGGACTCCAGAAAATCACAGATTATAAAGGGGAAACCAGCCATGTCGTGGACACGATGCCTTGCTCATGGACAAGCTAAACACCTTGTTCGTGGAAAACACAATCCCAACAGATCCACGGAGGATGCAATCGCCATTGCACTGCACACTGCCCTATTCCACATGGACAAGTGAACTATCTATGTAAGAGTATTGTTCATCAACTACAGCTCAGCCTTCAACACCATGGTGTCCTCCAAGCTCATCACTAAGCTCAGGGCCCTGGGTCTGAACACTACCCTGTGCAACGGGGTCCTGGACTTCCTGATGGGCCTACCCCACTACTGACCCTCAACATGGGGGCCCCACAAGGGTGCATGCTCAGCCGCCCTCCTGTACTCCCTGTTCACCCATGAATACGTGGCCATACATGTCTCCAACTGAATCAACAATGACAAGACAGCCTACAGGAAGGAGGTAAGGGCCCTGGTGGAGTGGTTCCAGGAAAATAACCTCTCCCCAAAGGAGCAGATCGTGGACTTCAGGAGACAGCAGAGAGCACACCCCCAACCACATCGACTGGGCCTAGGAAAGGGTGAAAAGTTTGATGTTCCTCAGCATGCACATCACTGACAACCTGAAATGGTCCATCCACACAGACAGTTTGGTGAAGAAGGTATAACGGCGCTTCTTTAACCTAAAGAAATGTGCCTTGGCCCCGAAGACTCTCACGAACTTCTACAAATCCACCATTGAGAGCATCCTGTCGGGCTGTATCACCGCCTGGTAAGGAAATTGCACCTCTCTCAACCACAGGGCTCCCAGAGGGTGGTGCAGTCAGCCCAACACATCACCGGGGGCACACTGCTTTCCCTCCAGGACATCTACACCACCCGATGTCACAGGAAGGCCAAGAAGATCATCAAGGACCTCAGTCACCCCGAGCCACGGCCTGTTCACCCCTCTACCATCTAGAAGATCATCAAGGACCTCAGCCACCCCGAGCCACTGCCTGTTCACCCTGCTACCATCTAGAAGATCATCAAGGACCTCAGCCAACCCGAGCCACGGCCTGTTCACCCTGCTACCATCTAGAAGATCATCAAGCACCTCAGCCACCCCGAGCCACTGCCTGTTCACCCCGCTACCATCTAGAAGATCATCAAGGACCTCAGCCACCTGAGCCACTGCCTGTTCACCCCTCTACCATCTAGAAGATCATCAAGGACCTCAGTCACCCGATCCACTGCCTGTTCTCCCCTCTACCATCTAGAAGAAGGAGACCGAGTACAGGTCCATCAAAGCTGGGACCAAGAGACTAAAAAACAGCTTCTATCTCAAGGCCATCAAACTGTTAAATAGTCAGAACTAGCACCCTGCCCTGAACGTAATCACTGTTACTAGCTGGCTACCACCCGGTTCTCTACCTTACACCTTAGAGACTGCTGGCCTATGTACATAGTCATTGAACACTGGTCACTTTAATAATGTTTACATACTGTTTAACACACTTTATAAAGTGCATTCGGTATTCCGACACCTTGACTTTTTCCACATTTTGTTACGTTACATCCTTATTCTAAAATGGATTAAATTGGGTTTTTTTCCTCATCAATCTACACATAATACCCAATAATGACAAAGCAAAAACAGGTTTTTAGAAAAAATATGCAAATTTATTACAAATAAAAACAGAAATATCACATTTACTTCTTGGGTATTACACTACAAGCTTGGCACAGCTATATTTTGGGAGTTTATATCATTCTTCTCTGCAGAACCTCTCAAACTCTGTCAGATTGGATGGGGAGCATTGCCGCACAGCTATTTTCAGGTCTCGCCAGAGAAGTTCGATCGGGTTCTGGCTGGGCCACTCAAAGATATTCAGAGACTTGTCCCAAAACCACCCCTACGTTCTCTTGGCTGTGTGCTTAGGGTCATTGTCCTGTTGGAAGGTGAACCTTCGCCCCAGTCTGAGGTCCTGAGTGCTCTGGAGCAGGTTTTCATCAAGGAGCTCTCTGTACTTTGCTCCGTTCATCTTTCCCTCGATCCTGACTAGTCTACCAGTCCCTGCTGATGAAAAACATCCCCACAGCATGATGCTGCCACCACCATGTTTCACCGTAGGGATGGTGCCAGGGTTCCTCCTGACATGACGCTTGGCCTTCAGGCCAAAGAGTTCAATCTTGGTTTCATCAGACCAGAGAATCTTGTTTCTTATGGTCTGAGAGTCCTTTAGGTGTCACGGCTGTCAATGGGAGAGGGCCAAGGTGCAGCGTGTGTGTAGTTCCACATTTTATTTACTCTGTGAAACTATGCAATACATTAAATAACTGAATAGACAAAACAGCAAACCGTGACACAGAGGAGAAACAAACACTACTCCAAAATAATCACCCACAAAACCCAGGTAGAAACACCCCTACTTAAGTATGATCTCCAATTAGAGACAACAAGGACCAGCTGCCTCTAATTGGAGATCATCCCAAACAAACCAACATAGAAATACAAAAACTAGAACCTAAGAACATAGAAATAGAAAAACACAAAACACCCCCTGTCACGCCCTGACCTACTCTACCATAGAAAATAACATCTTACTATGGTCAGGACGTGACATTAGGTGCCTTTTGGCAAACCCCAAGTGGGCTGTCATGTGCCTTTTACTGCGGTGTGGCTTCTAGCTGGCCACTCTACCATAAAGGCCTGATTGGTGGAGTGCTGAAGAGATGGTTGCCCTTCTGGAAGGTTCTCCCATCTCCACAGAGGAACTCTGGAGCTCTGTCAGAGTGACCATCGGATTCTTGGCCCTTCTCCCCTGATTGCTCAATTTGGTCGGGTGGCCAGCTCTAGTAAGAGTGGTGGTTCCAAACTTCTTCCATTGAAGAAATCTGGAGACCACTGGGTTCTTGGGGACCTTCAATGCTGCAGAAAAATGTTGGTACCCTTCCCCAGAGCTGTGCCTCAACACAATTCTGTCTCAGAGCTCTACAGACAATTCCTTCGACCTCATGGCTTGGTTTTTGCTCTGACATGCACTGTCAACTGTGGGACCTTATAAAGACAGGTGTGTGCCTTTCCAAATCATGTCCAATCATTTGAATTTACCACAGGTGGACTCCAATCGGGTTGTAGAAACATCTCAAGGATGATCAGTCGAAACTGGATGCACCTGAGCTCAGTTTAGAGTCTCATAGCAAAGGGTCTGTATACCAATGTAAATAAGGTATTTGTTTTTCATTTTTAATACATTTGCAAACATTTCTAAAACCCTGCACCTAAAATGACTCAGACCATGAGAAACAACATTATCTTGTCTGATGAAACCAAGGTTGAACTCTTTGGCCTGAATGCCAAGCGTCATGTCTTTAGGAAACTAGGCCCAAGATATAATATGGACTTGGTCTTTTACCAAATAGGGCTATATTCTGTATACCAACCTTACCTTGTCACAACACAACTGATTGGCTCAAACACATTAAGAAGGAAATAAATTCCACAAATTAACTTTTAACAAGGCACACCTGTTAATTGAAATGCATTCCAGGTGACTTCCTAATTAACTTTTAACAAGGCACACCTGTTAATTGAAATGCATTCCAGGTGACTTCCTAATTTTAAAAAAAATTCATTAATTTAACCTTTATTTCACTATTTTGGGCTCCTGAGTGGTGCAGCGGTCTAAGGCACTGCATCTCAGTGAGGCATCACTACAGTCCCTGGTTCAATTCCAGACTGTATCACATCCGGCCGTTATTTTCCCATTGGGCGGCGCAGAATTGGCCCAGCGTCGTCCGGGTTTGGCCGGGTTAGACCGTCATTGTAAATAAGAATGTGTTCTTAACTGACTTGCCTAGTTAAATAAAGGTTAAATTATATATATATTTTTTAAATAGTGATGCTGGTTGAGAGAATGCCAAGCGTGTGCAAAGCTGTCATCAAGGCAAAGGGTGGCTACTTTGAAGAATCAAAAGTATAAAATATATTTTGATTTGTTTAACACTTTTTTTGGTTACTACATGATTCCTAATGTGTGTTGTTTCATAGTTGTGATGTCTTCACTATCATTCAACAGTGTAGAAAATAGTAAAAATAAAGAAAATCCCTTGAATAACAGGTACTGTGTATATATATTCTAGTCATGCTATATATAGTAAATACTGCTGTACACAGCTTTTCTATTCATATGCTGTCCATACACACCATTCATATACATATATTTTTATATTCCGGACTCTGACATTGCTCGTTTCTTATTTCCTTAAATGTTTTGGATTTGTGTATATTGTTAGGTATTACTGCACTGTTGGAGCTAGAAACGAAAGCATATTGTTAGGTATTACTGTACTGTTGGAGCTAGAAACACAAGCATATTGCTAGGTATTACTGTTGGAGCTAGAAACACAAGCATATTGCTAGGTATTACTGTACTGTTGGAGCTAGAAACACAAGCATATTGCTAGGTATTACTGCACTGTTGGAGCTAGAAACACAAGCATATTGCTAGGTATTACTGTTGGAGCTAGAAACACAAGCATATTGTTATGTATTACTGTTGGAGCTAGAAACACAAGCATATTGTTAGGTATTACTGTTGGAGCTAGAAACACAAGCATTTTGCTGCACCTGCGCTAACATCTGCAAATATGTGTACACGACCAATAACATTTAATATGATTTGGTTGTAGAGGCAGTTCAAGTTCAGATAGATGTTAGGTTTTGAGCACAGTCCTGGGAACTGGTTCCGCTGTATGGTGGCAGGATGGAGATGACTACTCCTGAGTTAGAGAATGAGGAAGAAGCTTTTTCAATCACTCCCTTGAGTGATGTGGCCATCCTGTCCTGCTGGGCCCTCAGGTTGTTTGTGCCTGTGTGAATTATGATAACCCTAGTCGGTCCTCTGACAGCAGCTCCAGGACGAGTTGCGAGTGTTCGGACAACAGAGTTTAGCTACTTGGTGTTTTGGGAAATGATTCTTCTCATTGATGAATTTCCCATTTGAGTCAATGAGGAGAACAATTTCTGGCTTTTTTTGTGTACTCAGTGGGTGTGTGTGCGAGGTCGGGGAGTTGTCAGGATGGCTAGCTGGTGGGCTGATGATGGTGGTGACAGGATGGGGAGTCTGCTGAGTTGGTGGATCCTGCCTTGTCTGTCCTGCTGTGGTGTTAAGATGGGCTGTTCTGTTCTGTTGGCTTCACGCTCTCCGTAGCCGATGTGAGCAAGACCTTTAAACAGGTCAACTTTCAGAAGGTCGCAGGGCCAGACGGATTACCAGGGCGTATACTCAGAGCATGCGCTGACCAACTGGCAAGTGTCTTCACAGACATTTTCAACCTCTCCCTGTCCGAGTCTGTAATACCAACATGTTTCAAGTAGACCACCATAGTCCCTATGCCCAAGAAAGCGAAGGTAACCTGCCTAAATTACTACCTCCCCGTAGCACTCATGTCAGTAGCCATGAAGTGCTTTGAAAGGCTGGTCATGGCTCACATCAACACCATTATCCCAGAAACCCTAGACCCACTCCAATTTGCATACCGCCCCAACAGATCCACAGATGACACAATCTCAATCACACTCCACTCTGCCCTTTCCCACCTGGACAAAAGGAAGACCTATGTGAGAATGCTGTTCATCGACCACAGCTCAGCGTTCAACACCATAGTGCCCTCAAAGCTCATCACTAAGCTAAGGACCCTGGGACTAAACACCTCCCTCTGCAACTGGATCCTGTACTTCCTGACGGACGCCCCCAGGTGGTGAAGGTCGGCAACACCACATCTGCCACACTGATCCTTAACATGGGGGCACCTCAGGGGTGTGTGATCAGTCCCCTCCTGTATTCCCTGTTCACCCACGACTGCTTGGCCAAACACGGCTCCAACATCATCATTAAGTTTGCTGACGACACAACAACAGCCTGATCACCGACAACGATGAGACAGCCTATAGGGAGGAGGTCAGAGACCTGACAGTGTGGTGCCAGGACAACAACCTCTCCCTCAACGTCAGCAAGACAAAGGAGCTGATCGCGGACTACAGGAAAAGGAGGGCCGAACACGCCCCCATTCACATTGAGGGGGATGTAGTGGAGCGAGTTTCAAGTTCCTTGGTGTCCATATCACCAACAAATTTACATGGTCCAAACACACCAAGACAGTTGTGAAGAGGGCACGGTAACGCCTTTTCCCCCTCAGGATACTGAAAAGATTTGGCTCGGGTCTCCAGATCCTCAGAAAGTTCTACAGCGGCACCATCCTGACTGGTTGCATCACCGCCTGGTATGGAAACTGCTTGGTATTATAACGTAGGCGCTACAGAGGCAACATCACTGAGGCCAAGCTCCGGCAATCCAGAACCTATATACTAGGCGGTGTCAGAAAATTGTCAGACTCCCCAGTCACCCAAGTCATACAGTAGACTGTTTTCTCTGCTACCGCACGACAAGAGGTACCGGAGTACCAGGTCTGGCAATTTTTTTAATTTAGTTTATGTATTAAATATTTTCTTAACTCTATTTCTTGAACTGCATTGTTGGTTAAGGGCTTGTAAGTAAGCAAGGTAAGGTCTACACCTGTTGTATTCGGCACATGTGGAGATGGCTAGCACTCATTAGGCTAGCTCTCTCATGAGTGGATCATTGTCGCACCTCACCTTTCTCTCCTCCTCCTGCAGTGCTGTCAGCTGGGCTGTGTGGTCCTCTGTTAGCTGGGCTGTGTGGTCCTCTGTCAGCTGGGCTGTGTGGTCCTCTGTCAGCTGGGCTGTGTGTTCCTCTGTTAGCTGGGCTGTGTGGTCCTCTGTCAGCTGGGCTGTGTGGTCCTCTGTTAGCTGGGCTGTGTGGTCCTCTGTTAGCTGGGCTGTGTGGTCCTCTGTTAGCTGGGCTGTGTGTTCCTCTGTTAGCTGGGCTGTGTGGTCCTCTGTTAGCTGGGCTATGTGGTCCTCTGTTAGCTGGGCTGTGTGGTCCTCTGTTAGCTGGGCTGTGTGGTCCTCTGTTAGCTGGGCTGTGTGGTCCTCTGTTAGCTGGGCTGTGTGTTCCTCTCTCTGCTCCTTAAGTTCTCTCACCTCAGTCTGGAGTGAGGCCAGCTCTATCTTACAGTCGTCTATCTCCCCCTTCAGCCCTCCAGGTCTTAATGGGTTGATGTTGTTGTGCTGGTCTGTTTTGTGGGTTTGTTCTGTCTGGAGTGTGTGGACTAGCTGTCTGAGCTCCACCATGTCTCTCTCCATCTCTCTGTTCTCCACCATGTCTCTCTCCAGCTCTCTGAGCTCCACCATCTCTTTCTCCAGCTCTCTGATCTCCACTATGTCTCTTCAGCTCTGTGAATGTATCCTTCTCAACAATGGAGGAGCAGTGCAGTTGTGGGACCTGGGTGTTTTCATTGCTGGGAGGGTGACTTACCTCATGTGCAGGGCAGTTTTAAGAGGAGGTATAATCGGACTCCCTCAGGGTGGGGAAGTCATCACCAAGTGAGAGCTGCTGTGCTCTCTCTTTGATTCTATGGAAGTCCTGCTGAAAGTGTTTTGAAGTTGCCTTGCAACACCACTGTTCCATTGTTGTACAGGTTGACAGAGGGTGTCTCAGTCTCAGGGTCCTCGTTTTACACTATTCTGATTTTCCGCCCTCCACCAATACCCTCTCTCTTAAAAGGGGGGGTAGTGTGCTCTTATCCAAGGGGTACTGTACTGTGTGCCATGCCCAGGGATGGTCTGTGTGGAAGGTTAAGTTGCTTACGTTCCCATTTTTATAGCAGTCAGACCTAGCAAGTGTCTCTGGATTGTATATTTTTCTAAACCAGGTAAGTCAGTTAAGAACACATTCTTATTTACAATGACCGCCTACCCCGGCCAAACCCTAACCCGGCCAAACCCTAACCCGGGCAACACTGGGCCAATTGTGCACCGCCCTATGGGACTCCCAATCACTGCCGGGTTGTGATACAGCCTGGAATCGAACCAGGCTCTGTAGTGACACCTCTAGCGCTGAGATGCAGTGCCTTAGCCTCTATGGGCTAGGTGGGACGCTTGCGTCCCACCTACGTAACAGCCACTTGCAGCCTGTGGCGCGATTTTCAAAACCTTAAAAATCCTATTACTTCAATTTCTCAAACATATGACTATTTTACAGCTATTTAAAGACAAGACTCTCGTTAATCTAACCACACTGTCCGATTTCAAAAAGGCTTTACAACGAAAGCAAAACATTAGATTATGTCAGCAGAGTACCAAGCCAGAAATAATCAGACACCCATTTTTCAAGCCAGCATATAATGTCACCAAAACCCAGAAGACAGCTAAATGCAGCACTCACCTTTGATGATCTTCATCAGATGACAACCCTAGGACATTATGTTATACAATACATGCATGTTTTGTTCAATCAAGTTCATATTTATATCAAAAACCAGCTTTTTACATTAGCATGTGACGTTCAGAACTAGCATACCCCCCGCAAACTTCCGGGGAAGTCGCTAACATTTTACTAAATTACTCACGATAAACGTTCACAAAAAGCATAATTATTTTAAGAATTATAGATACAGACCTCCTCTATGCACTCGATATGTCCGATTTTAAAATAGCTTTTTGGTGAAAGCACATTTTGCAATATTCTAAGTACATAGCCCAGGCATCACGGGCTCGCTATTTAGACACCCGGCAAGTTTAGCACTCACCATAATCATATTTACTATTATAAAAGTTTGATTACCTTTTGTTGTCTTCGTCAGAATGCACACCCAGGACTGCTACTTCAATAACAAATGTTGGTTTGGTCCAAAATAATCCATCGTTATATCCGAATAGCGGCGTTTTGTTCGTGCGTTCCAGACACTATGGCGCAATTCGTGACAATAAAATTCTAAATATTCCATTACCGTACTTCGAAGCATGTCAACCGCTGTTTAAAATCAATTTTTACGCCATTTTTCTCGTAGAAAAGCGATAATATTCCGACAGGGAATCTCCTTTTCGGCAAACAGAGGAAAAAATCACAAAGGCGGGGGCGGTCGGGTCACGCGCATAAGCCCAGAGTCCCTTGATCGGCCACTTGAGAAAGGCGATAATGTGTTTCAGCCTGGGGCTGGGATGACGACATTCTGTTTTTTCCCGGGCTCTGAGCGCCTATGGACGACGTGGGAAGTGTCACGTTAGAGCAGAGATCCTTAGTAAAAGATAGAGATGGAAAAGAAGTTCAAGAAATGGTCAGACAGGGCACTGCCTGTAAAGGAATCTCTCAGGTTTTGACCTGCCATTTGAGTTCTGTTATACTCACAGACACCATTCAAACAGTTTTAGAAACTTTAGGGTGTTTTCTATCCATATGTAATAAGTATATGCATATTCTAGTTACTGGGTAGGAGTGGTAACCAGATTAAATCGGGTATGTTTTTTATCCAGCCGTGTCAATACTGCCCCCTAGCCCTAACAGGTTAGACCCCTGTGCCACTCGGGAGCCCTTGGGAGTCCATGAGGAGCTTCTCTTTATACTCATTCCATGCCTTGTCATTTTTAGAATCCAAAGGGTACTGTGGTGACCTCTGCACAGGAGGATGCCATGGATCAGGGGGCCAAAGAGGCCTCTGCATTTTGATAGGTGAGGTACTCTGCTGCCATTGTTGGGCTCAGGGGCTTCACACCTCAGCGCTAAATAATGTTGCCGCCGGGTTTGTTCCGTCCTAGCAAGCTTGGTAGCTTTTTAACTTGTCAGTCTTTATAAAGTTAAATAGCTATAGATTTTTGCTATGTTCTTTTCCTTCTAGGCTTTAGAAGTAGCTTCATACTGAACATTACATACTCAGTTCCAGGTTGGATGATATTTTCAGGTTTCTGTTGTGCTTCATTTGCTGGTTGTTGGTTTGTCAGACAGTTTGCTGGATAGTCCTTGGCAGTAAGCATCCTTGGTAGTAAAAATCCTTCCAGAATCCTTCCAAGTAATTTTGTCCAAAAATCAGATTTGGAATTTTGATTTGGAGTGAAGATTATATTGTGCAGGGTAGTATCCTGTATATGTCCTGGTGACATAGTGTTGTGGAGGGTAGTATCCTGTATGTGTCCTGGTGACATAGTGAAGGTTATGTTGTAGAGGGTAGTATCCTGTATATGTCCTGGTGACATAGTGTTGTGGAGGGTAGCATCCTGTATATGTCCTGGTGACATAGTGTTGTGGAGGGTAGTATCCTGTATATGTCCTGGTGACATAGTGTTGTGGAGGGTAGCATCCTGTATATGTCCTGGTGACATAGTGTTGTGGAGGGTAGTATCCTGTATATGTCCTGGTGACATAGTGTTGTGGAGGGTAGTATCCTGTATATGTCCTGGTGACATAGTGTTGTGGAGGGTAGCATCCTGTATATGTCCTGGTGACATAGTGTTGTGGAGGGTAGTATCCTGTATATGTCCTGGTGACATAGTGTTGTGGAGGGTAGTATCCTGTATATGTCCTGGTGACATAGTGTTGTGGAGGGTAGTATCCTGTATATGTCCTGGTGACATAGTGTTGTGGAGGGTAGTATCCTGTATATGTCCTGGTGACATAGTGAGGGTTATGTTGTGGAGGGTAGTATCCTGTATATGTCCTGGTGACATAGTGTTGTGGAGGGTAGTATCCTGTATATGTCCTGGTGACATAGTGAAGGTTATGTTGTGGAGGGTAGTATCCTGTATATGTCCTGGTGACATAGTGAGGGTTATGTTGTGGAGGGTAATATCCTGTATATGTCCTGGTGACATAGTGAAGGTTATGTTGTGGAGGGTAATATCCTGTATGTGTCCTGGTGACATAGTGTTGTAGAGGGTAGTATCCTGTATATGTCCTGGTGACATAGTGTTGTGGAGGGTAGTATCCTGTATATGTCCTGGTGACATAGTGTTGTGGAGGGTAGTGTCCTGTATATGTCCTGGTGACATAGTGTTGTGGAGGGTAGTATCCTGTATATGTCCTGGTGACATAGTGTTGTGGAGGGTAGTATCCTGTATATGTCCTGGTGACATAGTGTTGTGGAGGGTAGTATCCTGTATATGTCCTGGTGACATAGTGTTGTGGAGGGTAGTATCCTGTATATGTCCTGGGGGGGGGAAAAAGCAAGTTTATCCAACTCTAAATCTATCTTTTAGTAGAAAAACGCTGAAAGATTCAGGAGTTAATCTGCTCTTGACCTGCTCTCGCTCACTCTCTCTCTCTCCTCCCTTCCATCTTATTTAGCACAAGTGAACAGCAAACCTGGTTTCAAAAAACAAATAAAGCAACACCTCACAGCACAATGCCTCTCCCCCATGTGACCTACTTGCTGTGTGTACTGACATGTTGGTGGAACTGATAGATGCTAAGTCTTTTGTCTGTATGTGTCGGACTCAAGTAAGACAAGCTGTTACCATTGACATCGGCTAATGGGGATCATAATAAATCGAATCAAAAACCTTTCTCTCTCTCTCTCTCTCTCTCTCTCTCTCACCCCCCTTTCACTCACTCACTCACTCACTCACTCACTCACTCACTCACTCACTCACTCACTCACTCACTCACTCACTCACTCACTCACTCACTCACTTCTCACTCACTTCTCACTTCTCACTCTCCCTCTCACTCTGTCTCTCTCACTCTGTCCCTCTCTCTCTCACTCAGCCCCTGCTCTC
Organism: Salmo salar; assembly: GCF_965601325.2. NCBI lineage: Eukaryota > Metazoa > Chordata > Actinopteri > Salmoniformes > Salmonidae > Salmo > Salmo salar. The sequence goes on along the minus strand of NC_138314.1, from coordinate 50,641,337 downwards.
TCTCTCATGCTAGTCCTCCGCGGTCTCTGCTGCTCTTAACTTAAATTAATCAGTGTTTGATCTTTACTTCTCTCTGTCTGTTCACCTAACCCTGTTCACTTCTAATCATTCATCTGAAGCACCATCACATGTGCCTGTAAGGTGCTTCAGATGTTTTCAAAGGCTTTGGGATATTTCCACCTTTTCTTCCTGCTTGGTCTTAATACACTGTTTAAAAGCTGGAATATTGGTGATCTTGGGGTTGTTGTGTATAGAGGACTGTTCTACCATGTTGATAAGCCAACCTCTTTCATACAAACCATATTTGATGTTTGGCAATGCTGGAACACCGGCCAGGATTCAATCAAAGGCACATTGTCGACAAGCGCACCTCGTTTTACTTTTGAAGGTCATTTATTCTGGAACCGAGATCTGCAGCATTTACGGTGAATTCGATCTCCGAGAACACAGGTACTCTACCCTATTGCATATGAAAGGTGCATTGTCGACAAGCCAGTGGGCCTTTGATTGAATCCTGGCCATCCTCTTGAAATGCACTGCATATTTCAGCATGTTCAAAATATCACTGTGTTTGTGGTAGCAACAGAAAAGCACATATTGGGATTCATCAGAAATAACTTTGTTGCATTATCACTCTTCACAGTGATAATGTTGTCAACAAAAATAATCCTAGAAGAAATAGTCAAACTCCACTTTATCAGATTACTAGTAGTGATGTGAAGCCAGGTGTGATGTAATGTCTGTCTGTCTGTCTGTCTGTCTGTCTGTCTGTCTGTCTGTCTGTCTGTCTGTCTGTCTGTCTGTCTGTCTGTCTGTCTGTCTGTCTGTCTGTCTGTCTGTCTGTCTGTCTGTCTGTCTGTCTGTCTGTCTGTCCGTCCTCCCCAGGAGATAAATCCTCATCATTCCTGGATCGACACTCATCGTGCTGAGCAGCTGCTCTTCTACCAGGCCAACTGTCAGTCAAGGTGAGATCTCATTTACAGAGGTGTGTGTGTGTGTGTGTGTGTGTGTGTGTGTGTGTGTGTGTGTGTGTGTGTGTGTGTGTGTGTGTGTGTGTGTGTGTGTGTGTGTGTGTGTGTGTGTGTGTGTATAGTGGTTGGATGGTGGATGCTGAGGTCACAAGGTTAGGGTCACATCGTAGACTTGGAAAGACGTCACATCATTGTATCTGTACCATTATGGCATCTGTGAGAGCATGGGCAGCGCTATTGAGGCAAACAAACTGAAAGGGTGCACACTACCACCTGGAGGGTGTTGTCTGAACAGGTATAAAGCCAAGGTTGGTGATTTACTGCCCCCTGGAGGGGGTTGTTTGAACAGGTATAAAGACAAGGTTGGTGATTTACTGCCCCCTGGAGGGGGTTGTTTGAACAGGTATAAAGACAAGGTTGGTGATTTACTGCTCCCTGGAGGGTGATGTCTGAACGGGTATAAAGACAAGGTTGGTGATTTACTGCCCCCTGGAGGGTGATGTCTGAACGGGTATAAAGACAAGGTTGGTGATTTACTGCCCCCTGGAGGGTGATGTCTGAACAGGTTTAAAGCTAAAGTTGGTGATTTACTGCCACCTGGAGGGTGTTGTTTGAACAGGTTTAAAGCTAAAGTTGGTGATTTACTGCCCCCTGGAGTTATGGAATATTTCCTCACCAGTATAATTCATTGGCTGATCCCTCCTGAAGACCTGGGTGGAATCATGTGGTCCTTCTCCATGGACCACTTCAAAATGTGGAATCTATGAATTAATATGAGTTAATGTGATGTTATTAAAAAAATGTTGTCTGTCCCTTTGTGTCACAGTCCAGAGATGAGTCCACTCAACGTGCCTCAGATTAGGATTGAGATGGACCCTGATGACAACGGTTACCGCTGGAAGAGCCGAGGGTCTGAGACCTCTCTGTAGCCCCTACATCTCAACAGCCCCAAGACCCTCGTCCATGCCCCAAGACCCTCGTCCATGCCCCAAGACCCTCGTCCATGCCCCAAGACCCTCCTCCACGCCCCAAGACCCTCGTCCATGCCCCAAGACCCTCCTCCACGCCCCAAGACCCTCCTCCACGCCCCAAGACCCTCCTCCACGCCCCAAGACCCTCCTCCACGCCCCAAGACCCTCCTCCATGCCCCAAGACCCTCCTCCACGCTCCAAGACCCTCCTCCACGCCCCAAGACCCTCGTCCATGCCCCAAGACCCTCCTCCACGCCCCAAGACCCTCCTCCACGCCCCAAGACCCACGTACATGCCCCAAGACCCTCCTCCACGCTCCAAGACCCTCCTCCACGCTCCAAGACCCTCCTCCACGCTCCAAGACCCTCATCCATGCCCCAAGACCCTCCTCCACGCCCCAAGACCCTCCTCCACGCCCCAAGACCCTCCTCCACGCTCCAAGACCCTCCTCCACGCTCCAAGACCCTCCTCCACGCTCCAAGACCCTCCTCCATGCTCCAAGACCCTCCTCCACGCTCCAAGACCCTCCTCCATGCTCCAAGACCCTCCTCCACGCTCCAAGACCCTCGTCCACGCTCCAAGACCCTCCTCCATGCTCCAAGACCCTCCTCCATGCTCCAAGACCCTCCTCCATGCTCCAAGACCCTCCTCCACGCTCCAAGACCCTCCTCCATGCTCCAAGACCCTCCTCCATGCCCCAAGACCCTCCTTCATGCCCCAAGATACTCCTCCACGCTCCAAGACCCACGTACATGCCCCAAGACCCTCCTCCACGCCCAAATACCCTCCTCCACGCTCCAAGACCCTCCTCCACGCTCCAAGACCCTCCTCCATGCTCCAAGACCCTCCTCCACGCTCCAAGACCCTCCTCCACGCGCCAAGACCCTCCTTCATGCCCCAAGCCCCTCGTCCATGCCCCAAGGCCCTCCTCACACAAACACTCATCACCAACAATACTCACACTTGAATTATTTTAAACAATTATTATTTGCTTTCTGTTTTCCAAAAACCAATAATGAAAACTAGTGATGATCTGAAACTTGACTTGGTGAAGGGAGGAGTTGAGCCTCCCAGGGATCAACCAATAGGAAGAGGAGAACATTGTTTCATCACTAGATCTTTCAGTTTTTACAGCTACTGCTGTAGGTTCATCTGTCTTCCTTATTCTGAAGCAGTGTGTCTGACACATTTAACTCCTTTCTATTGTTCTACTGTTCTATGGTTCTATTGTTCTACTGTTCTATGGTTCTGCTCTTCTTTGGTTCTATGGTTCTACTGTTCTACTGTTCTATGGTTCTATTGTTCTACTGTTCTATGGTTCTATTGTTCTACTGTTCTATGGTTCTATTGTTCTACTGTTCTATGGTTCTGCTCTTCTTTGGTTCTATGGTTCTACTGTTCTACTGTTCTATGGTTCTACTGTTCTACGGTTCTATTGTTCTACTGTTCTATGGTTTTACAATTATACTGTTCTACGGTTCTACTGTTCTTCTGTTCTACGTTTCTGCTGTTCTATGGTTCTGCTATTCTTCGTAATTCCTCCACAGTTGTGTTCTCATTATTAGAGAAGCATGTATAACCTATTCTGCTCTTTTTTATATATAGTTCTTCGTCTCAATTATTACAAGTATAAAAGGAATTGCGTAAAATAATATTTTGATTGATTTTGTAGCTCTACCTCTTATTTTAGCTGCCAGGTGGTGTGTTCATTTCTCTAGATGGACACAGCATGGAATATAGTTTATATGTCTTCTGTTCTTTTACCTCTTGTACAGTTTATTCAAGAGATTAAATATAATATAACATCAGAGAAATACATGTGACATAGAGATATAATATAATTATTGCAATATAAGTTAATTCACTTTTAAACAATGTTTGGTATTTTGTTTGTCTAGATGCAGATTTTATATCACTTATTCCCACTGGAGTTGTGCTTTGCAACACTTTACTGTTAACTGTAATGGCCGCCTGTGAGACACACGGATACTGCAGCACTCAGAGAGACTTCATTTCAATGTCCTCTTTCATTGGTCAGACTTAAGGCTGCTCTGCAACATGTCAGGTCCAACCAAACGGAAGCCATTCTTCCTTTATTTTGAACAATTATTAGTTTGTACTTGTGTTTAAATATCCACCATAATGTATGTTTGATAAGGGGAAGAGGTTCCAGACTCCAGTCTTCCAAATGTAACCTGCATGTCAGACTAATAACTGGTCCACTCCAGACTCCAGTCTTCCCAATGTAACCTGCATGTCAGACTAATAACTGGTCCACTCCAGACTCCAGTCTTCCCAATGTAACCTGCATGTCAGACTAATAACTGGTCCACTCCAGACTCCAGTCTTCCCAATGTAACCTGCATGTCAGACTAATAACTGGTCCACTCCAGACTCCAGTCTTCCCAATGTAACCTGCATGTCAGACTAATAACTGGTCCACTCCAGACTCCAGTCTTCCCAATGTAACCTGCATGTCAGACTAATAACTGGTCCACTCCAGACTCCAGTCTTCCCAATGTAACCTGCATGTCAGACTAATAACTGGTCCACTCCAGACTCCAGTCTTCCCAATGTAACCTGCATGTCAGACTAATAACTGGTCCACTCCAGACTCCAGTCTTCCCAATGTAACCTGCATGTCAGACTAAGACCTCCATCCCAAAGTCTGAAGGTCACACCATGACCAATGTCGTCTGTGCACAGCTTGCAGACGTCCTATTGCTACTGACCACAGAACATTGGCCTCCATTTCCTTTCAATTTCCTGAGGGTTCTACGTGTGGAATTGTCAGAGTTAGTGGATACCCAGCATGTGATCTATTGTTCATGGCTGACGTTTGTTATGGTGTGCCCTGTCCTTTACAGAGAGAGTTTGGACAGCGGTTCAGCCGACACAGTGATGCTGTTTCTGAACACCACCCATTCATAATGACGGCTGTTTTATCTAATAGCATCATTAATGTTGACTGATTGTTTAAATGACTATCTGGCTGACTGACTAACTGGCTGTGCACGTTCGGGCGGTTCACTTTTATCAAGTCTTCCAAAATGTATTGCATTATGAGGAGAAAAAAAATTCAGACTTGCGCCTACATAACGACTGCATGAACTTTACAAAACCATGTGATCAAAGGTCATGAAGTTTTGGCTGCAGTCCACAGCAAGTTTCTGTAGTTGCTTTGTACCAACCTGATCCTGCATTGAGGGTGGGTCTATTGTCAACCAATCATTAGGGTGTTTTTGTTTGACCCACGCGAACATGATAAAGGAACGTGACTGAAACAGGAAACAACTTTGCCACGATTCATGTATAAAGTGTATATTTATGTGATAATGCCTGAGAAGTCGGTGTTTGGAGGATATTTTGGCATGGGTGTTGTTAACAAACACCGGCTTCGAGGCCATTATCACTTTTATATAACAGGTTACCAACATAGTCATATAATGATTGACATTTTAATTAAAAACTTTATGATGAATTTGTACCTTCATCCTTCCATGAGATATAGTCCCGACACAAATCTAAGGTTGCTACCCAAGCCGTCTGATCGTTCGTACTATCGGTTCGGTTGCCAGAGTCGCGACCCAGTCGTTGAGTCTTCATGTTCTGTATGTTTTTGTTCTAAATGTTCCATTGCCATACTGGCTGGCAACGCTCTTATCCCTTGCTTGCTAGCTAACCAAATACAGCTAACTCACAGTTATGTCAAACAGTACAGCCAGAATAACAGCAAAGTAGCTTCAATTGCGTTTGTTTAAGCTTTTTCTAGTGACATTTATTTGGATACATCCATAGCAATGAGCTAATGGTGAGCGATTTTGCCTGGAATAGAAAATGTGCTCTCTCGTCAGGACACTGTTGTTCAGAGGAGCTGCAAAGACTGCAAACTAGTTGCTTTTCGTTTCGTTTTACCTGTTTTTTATTGATATTTCTCTGTATATATCCATAAAATGATGCCAGCTGATTCATGACTGAGAAAAGCTGCCTGCCTGCTTGTCTGTCTCGTCCTGACTCCCTACACGTTCAATACTATGGGACATCTGGAGATCTAATTTAACATTGAAACAATGTTGCAAATGTCGGAGAGACAGACAGCAAGGTTTATACAAATCTCCACTGTTGAAAACGAAATGTTAGTGAAAAGAAAATTTGAGATAATGTCTAGATGCTTTTTATAATGGAGATCAAGTTTATAAATTGCCTGGCTGGGCTGATTGATTGTGCAGTCAGATGGAACAGAGTAAATAGGCATTTTAACGTCATAGCTTTAGCCGCTGGTGACTTGTGGAATAGACAACGTCTAGAATGTGGTTTTAACCAATCAGCATCCAGGATTAGAACCACCCGTTGTATAAGTACAATTTTATATATTTCGGGCTCTCTTTCACCAATTGATAGCACAATGTAAACACATATATTTACAGTTTGTGAGTGTGTGATATGAGGGTTGGAGAAATGTTTATCTCAACATTATAAAGAGCAACTTTTATAAATAATGGCAACACTGCCATGTTGTACTGAGCTTTGCTGTCCAAAAACCACATCAGTGTCCGACTCCAACTTCACTCCTCCACTTTCACCTTACCACAAACGAGCCCACTGTCTGGCTGACTGTCTGACTGGCTGACTGTCTGTCTGACTGTCTGACTGGCTGGCTGACACTGTCTGTCTGACTGGCTGACAGGCTGGCTGGCTGACTGGCTGACTTTCTGACTGACTGTCTGTCTGGCTGACTGGCTGACTGGCTGGCTGACTGGCTGACTGACTGGCTGACTGGCTGGCTGACGCTGTCTGTCTGACACTGTCTGTCTGACTGTCTGACTGGCTGGCTGACACTGTCTGTCTGACTGGCTGACAGGCTGGCTGGCTGACTGGCTGACCGGCTGGCTGACTGACTGGCTGGCTGACACTGTCTGTCTGACACTGTCTGTCTGACTCCACTGCTCAAGCTCACTCTGTATCCAGTCAGTCTTGACCAGTGAGTCTGGGCCGATATTCAGAAAGCGTCTCAGAGTAGGAGTGCTGATCTAGGAACAGTTCCTTCCAGTTTATGTTATCCTATTAATTATGATGAACAAACCGATTAGATCAGTATTCCTACTGTGAGATCCATTCCAGTGTATGTTATCCTATTACTTATGATGGACAAACTGATCCTAGATCAGTAGTCCTACTCTGAGATCCTTTATGAATACGGTCCAGGTTTCTCCTCTATATATCTGTATATACATAACCGCATGTTGGACCACCAAGATGCAATAGGTAAACTTTTATCTTTGTCATTGTGTTAATTTGTTTCTTTCAAGATATCTGTAGATCAACACGTAACAGTATGCTACATACTGTATTTTCAGAATCAATGTTTTAACCATAGTCAGTGGAAATGAGTGTAACTTATGTCTGGGACATATTATGGAGTCATTAGTTCAACTTGATTGAAGGACATTAAGCATGTTGGACCTATTCTAAAACATGTAACATGCAAAAAAGTGTTAAATTAAAAAGTTAATTTTAGTGTATTACATTCTAACCCTTTTTAATTGACTTTTGTGACTTTTAGGACAAAACCGGTGAAATTATTAATTTTAGAATTTATATTTTTCAAATGAAATGCATATTAAAAATAAACTGAATTTATCAAATGAGCGTGGTTTGTTTCTTAAATCTTTACAAAGCAATGCCACAACAATGTGTACATGTTTGTTCAAATCCAGCACTAGGAGTGGCAGGTAGCCTAGTGGTTAGCTCATTGGGCCAATAACTGAGAGATCGCTGGTTTGAATCCCCGAGCTGACAAGGTAAAAATCTGTTGTTCTGCTCCTGAACAAAGCAGTTACACTGTTCCCTGGTAGGACGTCATTGTAAATACTAACTTGTTCTTATCTTACTTGCCTAGTTAATTAAATAAATAAAAAAACACACAAATTCAACAACTAGTCAGCAATGCCTTGATTAGATGAAACAGGTGTGTAAATGCTGGGCTGGAACAAAAACCTGCACTCAAGGTTGGATTGAGAAAAAATACTTACATAACACTAATAGGATGTTTAACACTGTACGCTACATACTAGTGCATACTATACACTAAACTACATAGTGCATTGTAGTTTATATTATTGCACTACATACTAGTGCATATTCTACAAAACACACGAGACAAATAAACTTTGATTTGATTCTGTAACCTTAAAAGCCTTGGTTACATGCATGTTAACATTAGAAGCCTCCTCCCTAAGTTTGTTGTATTCACTGCTTTAGCAAACTCCGCCAACCTTGATGTCCTAGCCTTGTCTGAATCCTGGCTTAGGAAGACCACCAAAAACTCAGAAATGTCCATCCCTAACTATAACATTTTCCGACAAGATAGAACTGCCAAAGGAGGCAGAGTTGCAATCTACTGCAGAGATAGCCTGCAGAGTTCTGTCTTACTATCCAGGTCTGTGCCCAAACTATTTGAGCTTCTACTTTTAAAAATCCACCTTTCCAGAAACAAGTCTCTCACCGTTGCCGCCTGCTATAGACCACCTTCTGGCCCCAGCTGTGCCCTGGACACCATATGTGAGTTGATTGCCCCCCATCTATCTTCAGAGCTCGTGATGTTTGGTAACCTAAACTGGGACATGCTTAACACCCCGGCCTTCCTACAATCTAAGCTTCATGCCCTCAATCTCACACAAATTTTCAATGAACCTACCAGGTACAACCCCAAATCTGTAAACACGGGCACCCTCATAGAAATCATCATAACCAACCTGCCCTTCAAATACACCTTTGCTGTCATCAACCATGATCTCAGCGATCACTGCCTCATTGCCTGCGTCCGTAATGGGTCTGCGGTCAAACGACCACCCCTCATCAGTGTCAAACGCTCCATAAAACACTTCAGTGAGCAGGCCTTTCTAATCGACCTGGCCCGGGTATCCTGGACGGATATTGACCTCATCCCGTCAGTGGAGGATACCTGGTTATTCTTTAAAAGTGCCTTCCTCACCATCTTAAATAAGCCCCATTCAAAAATTGTAGAACCTGGAACAGATATAGGCCTTGGTTCACTCCAGAACTGACTGCCCTTGACCAGCACAAAAACATCCTGTGGCGTATTGCATTAGCATCGAATAGCCCCCGCGATATGCAACTTTTCAGGGAAGTTAGGAACCAATATACACAGGCAGTTAGGAAAGCAAAGCAAAGGCTAGCTTTTTCAAACAGAAATTTGCATCCTGTAGCACAAACTACAAAACGTTCTGGGACACTGTAAAGTCCATTGAGAATAAGAGCACCTCCTCCCAGCTGCCCACTGCACTGAGGCTAGGAAACACTGTCACCACTGATAAATCCACGATAATTGAGAGATTCACTAAGCATTAATCTACGACTGGCCATGCTTTCCACCTGGCTACCCCTACCCCGGTCAACAGCCCTGCACCCCCCACAGCAACTTGCCCAAGCCTCCCCCATTTATCCTTCACCCAAATCCAGATAGCTTATGTTCTGAAAGAGCTGCAAAAGCTGGACCCCTTACAAATCAGCCGGGCTAGACAATCTGGACCCTCTGTTTCTAAAATTATCTGCCTAAATTGTTGCAACCCCTATTACTAGCCTGTTCAAACTTTCTTTCGTATCGTCTGAGATCCCCAAAGATTGGAAAGCTGCCGCGGTCATCCCCCTCTTCAAAGGAGGAGACACTCCAGACCCAAACTGATCTACATCTATCCTACCCTGCCTTTCTAAGGTCTTCAAAAGCCAAGTTAACAAACAGATCACCGACCATTTCGAATCCCAATGTACCTTCTCCACTATACAATCTGGTTTCCGAGCTAGTCATGGGTGCACCTCAGCCACGCTCAAGGTCCTAAACGATATCATAACAGACATCGATAAGAGACAATACTGTGCAGCCGTATTCATCGACCTGGCCAGACTTTCGACTCTGCCAATCACCACATTCTTATCGGCAGACTCAACAGCCTTGGTTTCTCAAATGACTGCCTCGTCTGGTTCACCAACTACTTCTCAGACAGAGTTCAGTGTGTCAAATCGAAGGGCCTGTTGTCCGGACCTCTGGCAGTCTCTAAGGGGGTGCCACAGGGTTCAATCCTCGGGCCGACTCTCTTCTCTGTATACATCAATGATGTTGCTCTTGCTGTTGGTGCTCCTCTGATCCACCTCTATGCAGACGACACCATTCTGTATGCTTCTGGCCCTTCTTTGGACACTGTTCTAACTAACCTCCAGACGAGCTTCAATGAAATACAACTCTCCTTCCATGGCCTCCAACTGCTCGTAAATGCAAGTAAAACTAAATGCATGCTCTTCAACCGATCGCTGCCCGCACCTGCCCGCCCATCCAGCATCACTACTTTGGACGGTTCTGACTTAGAATATGTGGACAACTACAAATAACTAGGTGTCTGGTTAGACTGTAAACTCTCCAATCCAAAATTAAATCTAGAATCGGCTTCCTATTTTGCAACAAAGCACCCTTCGCTCATGCTGCCAAACATACCCACGTGAAACTGACTATCCTACCGATCCTCGACATCGGTGATGTCATTTACAAAATAGCCTCCAACACTCTACTCAGCAAATTGGATGCAGTCTTTCACAGTGCCATCCGTTTTGTCACCAAAGCCCCATATACCACCCACCACTGCGACCTGTATGCTCACATCGGCTGGCCCTCGCTTCATATTTGTCGCCAAACCCACTGGCTCCAGGTCATCTATAAGTCTTTGCTAGGTAAAGCCCCGCCTTATCTCAGCTCACTGGTCACCATAGCAGCACCCACCCGTAGCACACGCTCCAGCAGGTATATTTCACTGGTCAGCCCCAAAGCCAATTCCTCATTCGGCCGCTTTTCCTCCAGTTCTCTGCTGCCAATGACTGGAACGAATTGCAAAAATCACTGAAGCTGAAGACTCATATCTCCCTCACTAGCTTTAAGCATCAGCTGTCAGAGCAGCTCACAGATCACTGCACCTGTACATAGCCCATCTGTAAATAGCCCAACTATCTCATCCTCATACTATTATTTATTTAGCTCCTGTATACCCCAGTATCTCTACTTGGACACTCATCTTCTGCACATCTATCACTCCAATGTTTAATTGCTATATTGTAATTCTTTCGCCACTATGGCGTATTTATTGCCTTACCTCGATTATCCTACCTCATTTGCACACACTGTATATAGAATTTTTCTATTGTATTATTGACTGTATGTTTGTTTATTCCATGTGTAACTCTGTGTTGTTGTATGTGTCGAACTGCTTTGCTTTATCTTGGCCAGGTCGCAGTTGTAAATGAGAACGTGTTTTCAACTAGCCTTCCTGGTTAAATAAAGGTGAAAAAAAAGAAACATTTTTGTGGACATTTCTTTTGCCATTTGGACATGGTTCACTGACTTTTGGGATTCGTAAGCCACCTTCCAATGATCATATATGGCAAATTAACATAACATCCTTATTTGGTACTTTTAATACTTATAAATGCCATTTGGCCATTTCTAATGGCCTAGGGACATGGTTTACTTACATAGCTGAAGGGCACATTTTGGCATTTGCTGTATGATTGATGAGAAACTCCATATTGCAAATGTATGGTCCCTTACTAGACGTCCGCGAATGTTTGTGAAATTCGCGGGCGGCGGCGGGCTGTGCACCGGGGCCAGATCTTCCAGGAAGTCATCGAACGAATTCTCTCGAACATTCGGTGTCCTTATTATAAAAATTTCAAATTTTGGTCATTTTCCCACTGTCCCGGAAAATATCACCAGAGGGCGAATGTAATCATATTGCAAATGTACAAAACATCACCAATCACGACGTGGCCTTTTCTCCTAAATGGAAAATACTTATATGAAGAAACTTGGTGAGCATAGGTTTGGCATAATGGGCAATTGGCCCCGAACAAGATGGAGTCAAGGCCTCAATGCTTTTTGAGTTAAGGGCATTTTTCTGGGGTTAAAGGTAAAAAACGAAAATAGAGCGCTAATTTGACCGCTTCACGTCAAAGTACGTCAAAGTACATGATCCTACGGTGTCAGGAAAAAAAACCAGACATTTATCTATCGTAATTTAACCTGTTGGGGCTAGGGGGCAGTATTTGCACGGCCGGATAAAAAACGTACCCGACTTAAACTGGTTACTACTCTTGCCCAGAAACGAGAATATGCATATAGTTAGTAGATTTGGATAGAAAACTCTCTAAAGTTTCTAAATCTGTTTGAATGATGTCTGTGAGTATAACAGAACTCATATGGCAGACAAAAACCTGAGACAAATCCAACCAGGAAGTGGGAAATCTGAGAATTGTAGTTCTTCTTTTGAATCCCTATCAAAACTACAGTGTCTGTGGGGTCACGTTGCACTTCCTAAGGCTTCCATTGGCTGTCAACAGCCTTTAGAAACATGTTTCATCCTTCTCCTGTTACTGGGCAGAAAATAGGAGCTCAGTCAATGAGTGGACTGCCTGAGGACAAAGGACTTGGTGATGCGCGAGCCGGCCAGTGCACCGTTCCTTCTTTTTCTTCTTGAATGAATACGCTATTGTCCGGTTGGAATGTTATTGACGTTTTATATTAAAAAGACCCTAACGTTTGACATGTTTCTACGAACGGTAATGGAACTATTTGACTTCTCGTGTCTGGATTTATGCTCAGGCGTTATGCCTTTGGATAGTGATCTGACCGCACAAACAAAAATTTAGGTATTTGGACTTAAATATGGAGTATTTTGAACAAAAATAAAATTTATTGTGGAAGTAGGAGTCCTGGTAGTGCATTCTGACGAAGATCAGCAAAGGTAAGAGAATATTTATAATACTAATTCTGAGTTTAGTTGACCCCAGAACTTGGCGGGTATCTGTACAGCTTGCTTTGATGGCGAGCTATGTACTCAGAATATTGAAAAATTTGCTTTCTCCATAAAGCTATTTTAAAATCTGACACAGTGGTTGCATTAAGGAGAAGTATATCTATAATTCTTTCAATAACTGTTGTAAATTTTATCAACGTTTATGATGAGTATTTTTGTAAATTGATGTGCACATTCACCGGGAGTTTTGGTGGGAATACATTTTCTGAACATCACGCGCCAATGCAAAATGGGGTTTTTGGATATAAATATGAACTTTATCGAGCAAAACATACATGTATTGTGTAACATGAAGTCCTATGAGTGCCATCTGATGAAGATCATCAAAGGTTAGTGAATATTTTAGCTGTATTTTTGTTTTTTGTGATGCATGTACTTGCTTGGAAAATGGCTGTGTGGTTTTTCTTGTGAAGTTTATGTCCTAACATAATCTAATTTTATGCTTTCACCGTAAAGCCTTTTTGAAATCGGACAATGTGGTTAGATTAACGAGAAATTTATCTTTAAAATGGTGTAAAATAGTTGATTGTTCGAGAAAATGAAATTATGAGATTTTTGCTGTTTTGTATTTCGCGCAATGCTATTTCACTGGCTGTTGAATAGTGTGTCCCGCAGGTGGGACGGTAGCGTCCCACGTAGCCCTGAGAAGTTAACATAGGGCTATATATCATTTGGGCAGTAAAAATGCCATTTGGTCATGGTTCACTGACTTTTGTGTTTGGAAACCGACTTCCTATGATCGTACATGGCAAATGGACAAAACATCCTGATTTGGCACATTCAATACTTTCATATTGCATTTGGACATTCCTTAGGGCATTTGGCAAAAAAAAGAAAAAAAAGTGACTTTTGACTTGGACTTTTGACTTCATATGAAATCATCAACATTGACAAAATATATAATAATTAATTAAAGAACTTTAGATAGACTAATTGGCAAATGGACATAACATCCTGAATTGGTACTTTCAATACTTATATGCCATTTGGACATTTCTTATGCCATTTGGACATGGTTCACTGACTTGGTAGTTCTAACCTTAAATATGACTGGGAGAAGTGTCAAGAAAAAGAGTGCCTTGGTCCGCCTTTCTTTTTGAATACTTAAATATGCCATTTGGACATTTCTTATGCCATTTGGATATGCTTCACTGACTTCTGGGTTCAGAAACTGACTTTCTATGATCATATATGGCAAATGGACACAACATAGGCCTTATGGACAAACTCAATAAAATATATATATTTTTTTTTAATTGACAAAATTTCGAACGGTCCAAAAAGCACTTTTTATGAGGTTATAAAATGTATGATTTTGGGGGGGATTTTGAAAATTTCACCCTTGGGACCTTACTTTGTGACCATTTCCCATATGAAAATCTATGGTGGTGCGTGATCACCCCTATGGGATTTTTGGTTTCTTACACTTGGCATTTGTAATGTTCCGGTTGGAGTATGGTTTTGATGAACTGCCGCCCATTTGAGTGGTATTTGCAATTGTGTATGTGGTTCGCCCAATGCCAATAAGATGACATTAATTTTTGTCCATTTCATGGGGTCTTCCCTTACAGGATGGAGTGGTCTGTAGGAGAATGTTGATTGAGTAGTGCTTCAAAGTGGTCAGCCCACCTCATCAGGATCTGGTTTTGGTCCTTCAAGAGAGTCAGACCATCAGCTGTTTTCATGGGGGTGATGGAGCGACTTCTAGGGCCATGGATAGCTTTAGTTAAGTTGTAGAAATTGTGCATGTCGTTTTGGTCGGCATAAATTTGGATTTCCTGTGCTTTATTCGTCCACCATTCGTGGTGTAGAGCACGTAAGGTTGTTTGCACGTCCTTGCGCGATGCACGCCATTGCTTGCGAAGGGTAGCAGATGGGGGCTGTTGAGAGTAGCCCTGTGCGCTTTGTGCATATTGTCCAGTAAGGTTGTTATGGTGTCAGAATTCTCATCGAACCAGTCTTTGTTTCCTAGCTCTATAGCCAATGGAGTGGGCCTCTTCCTGATAGATGCCCACTTCTGGTCCATGAGGTCCTTTGTGCTCAGAGAAGGCTCAGTCTCCCTCAGCCTTTCAGCGAGAGAGCGACGGAACACGCCCCTTACCGCAGCTTTCTCAAGCCGGATACAGTGCAGGTGCCTCTCACTGGACTTCTGCAGGCGTATGTGGGGGACGTATTCTCACCTTGAGTTTAGCCAGTACCACACCGTGATCTGTCCAGCATCCTGCACCCATCATGGCACGTATCAGCAGGACGTCATTAGTGTCAGAAAGTTTCACTATGACGTAGTCAATCAGGGGCAATGAAAGCTGTTCTCCGATAGGGGTCTATCGCTATTATCGTCAGTGTACCAAAGAGTTATGTTCCATGTTGCCAGTTTCAGGTGAATTATTTCCTTTAGAATTTTTCCACCGCTGAGTGGAACTCTTGATAGGTACGGTAGCCTACCCCAGTCTGTTGGCGTCCACCTACCGCGCACCGCCAGAACACTCCTTTAACTCTCAGGATGTTCTCCCTTAGCCCTTGTCGTACCAGACTAACCCACAAGGCTGCGGGACAGTGGTTGATGGCTACCAGGGAGTGTCCACACAGAGGTGTGCCTGTACAGACGCATCTCTGGGGTCTAAAGAAAGAAGGACAGTTTTAGTCTAAAGAAGGACAGTTTTATTGCTTCTTTAATCAGTAAAACAGTTTTCATCTGTGCTAACATAATTGCAAAAGGGTTTTCTAATGATCAATTAGCCTTTTAAAATTATAAACTTGGATTAGCTAACACAATGTGCCATTGGAACACAGGAGTGATGGTTGCTGATAATGGGCCTCTGTACGCCTATGTAGATATTCCATAAAAAATCAACCGTTTCCAGCTACAATAGTCATTTACAACATTAACAATGTCTACACTGTATTTTTGATCAATTTCATGTCATGAAGCTCACGGTGCATTATATGTCATGAAGCTAATGGTACATTACATGTCATGAAGCTAATGGTACATTACATGTCATGTAGCTAACGGCATATGTACAGTGCATTCAGAAAGTATTCAGTCCCCTTGACTTTTTCAACATTTTGTTAAGTTAGCCTTGTTCTAAAATTGATTTTTTTTTATCCCTTAATCAACACACAATATCCCATAATGAAAAAGCAAAAACAGGTTTAGACATTTTAGCAAATTCAATAAAAACAACAAAAACACCTTATTTACATACAGTGTAGTGATGGAGTCCAGGTGTGCCTCACGATGGGGCGCTGGTGTAGTAATGAGGGTTGCCAGGTGTGGTGATGAGGGTTGCCAGGTGTGGTGATGAGGGTTGCCAGGTGTGGTCATGAGGGTTGCCAGGTGTGGTAATGAGGGTTGCCAGGTGTGGTAATGAGGGTTGTCAGGTGTGGTAATGAGGGTTGCCTGGTGTGGTAATGAGGGTTGCCAGGTGTGGTAATGAGGGTTGCCAGGTGTGGTAATGTGGGTTGCCAGGTGTGGTAATGAGGGTTGCCAGGTGTGGTAATGAGGGTTGCCAGGTGAGGTAATGAGGGTTACCAGGTGTGGTAATGAGGGTTGCCAGGTGTGGTAATGAGGGTTGCCAGGTGTAGTAATGAGGGTTGCCAGGTGTGGTATTGAGGGTTGCCAGGTGTGGTAATGAGGGTTGCCAGGTGTGGTAATGAGGGTTGCCAGGTGTGGTAATGATGGATCCCAGGACCAGTGGTTCGTAGACTGGCGACGTCGAACGCCGGAGAGGAGGAGCGGGAGTAGACACTTATTATGGAAGCCCCTGCTAATTATATTTCAGTCTTTACATTCTTCTGTTGTTTGTAGTTGTAAGGGACTGTACATTATTTATAATAAGGGGTGCATGGAGGATTAATGCAATTATGTGGCCGATGGTCATTCCAGAACAACTTAGGTAATAGACCTAGTGTCTGATTATCAGGTGTTGATTTTTTGTGGATAGAAAAAAAATGTGATCTGAGAAAAGTCTATGTGAAATTACAGTATATCGGAAGCTCTACCATTTAAAGCCACTAGAGGGCAGCCATGTATAGTGTTTAACTCCATCCACAGTATTGGAAGCATTGCATACTTGGCTCCAGCAGGCTATTTTATTTTATTTTATTTCACCTTTATTTAACCAGGTAGGCCAGTTGAGAACAAGTTCTCATTTACAACTGTGACCTGGCCAAGATAAAGCAAAGTAGTGCAACACAAACAACAACACAGAGTTACACATGGGATAAACAAACGTTCAGTCAATAACACAGTAGAAAATCTGTATACAGTGTGTGCAAATGAAGTAAGGAGGTCAGGCAATAAATAGGCCATAGTGGCGAAGTAATTACAATTTAGCATTTACACTGGAGTGATATATGTGCTGAGGAGGATGTGCAAGTAGATTAATGCAAATAATGGTGTGCAAAAGAGCAGAAAAACTAAATCAAATATGAGGTAATCTCCCAAATTACAAGTAGCTACCTTAAACAGCCTGTTCAATGTCCACCTGCTGCTTGCCATGCTAACCCTAACCTTTCCGGCCACCTGCCTGCCTGTGTGTCGGTCTGCCTGCCACCTGCCTACCTGTCTGTCGGTCTGTCTGCCACCTGCCTACCTGTCTGTCGGTCTGTCTGCCTGGCTCCTTTTCTGCCTAAACCTCTCTGCCTCTCTACTGCCTACCTCTCTGCCTACCTGTCTGCCTGCCTCCCTTTCTGCCTATAACTTTCTGCCCACCTGTATACCTGCCTGTCTGCCTGCCTGCCTGCCTGCCTGCCTGCCTGCCTGCCTACCTGTCTGCCTGCCTGCCTCCCTTTCTGCCTATAACTTTCTGCCTACCTGTATACCTGCCTGTCTGCCTGCCTGCCTGCCTGCCATGCTAGACAGCCAGCAGAGAGCACCCAAAGAGCAGTGAGCTCTAAACCAACATGTCATGTTTAGAGTGATGTATTGAAACCACCATTTAAATCTCCTTCAGCCTAATGAAAAGCTAAAAGGAAGGACATGCAAATAGCCCATCAACAGAGTCATTCACATTTGCATTCCCTGACATCAGAAACTTTGTTGATGATGTCATACTAACACACAGCTGTCTTCACAAGTCCTTTATTTGGTTAAACATGAAAAGCAACAAAAAATATTTTCAAATCAAATGTTTGTCACATGTGCCGAATACAATGGGTGTAGACTTTACCGTGAAATGCTTGTTTACGAGCCCTTCCCATCGATGCAGAATTAAACAATAATAATACAAATAGTAACACAAGAGGACCAAAATACACAAGAATTAAGCTATATACAGGAAGTACAGGTACCAGACCAATGTGCAGAGGTACAAGGTCTTTGAGGTAGATATGTACATGAAGGCAGGGTAAAGTGACTAGACATCAGGATAGATAATAATAAGGTATTTGAGGTAGATATGTACATGAAGGCAGGGTAAAGTGACCAGACATCAGGATAGATAATAATAAGGTAGATATGTACATGAAGGCAGGGTAAAGTGACCAGACATCAGGATAGATAATAATAAGGTATTTGAAGTAGATATGTACATGAAGGCAGGGTAAAGTGACTAGACATCAGGATAGATAACAATAAGAGTAAAATAAAAAACAGAGTAGCAGCAGCATATGATTAGTGTGAAAGCGTGTGCATGTGTATGTGTGTTGTGTCGGTATCCTTGTGTGTGTGTGTGTCTTTCCATGACAGACTGACCAGGTGAATCCAGGTGAAAGCTATGATCCCTTATTGATGTCACCTGTTAAATCCACTTCAAATCAGATGAGAAAATTGAGAATCTGTGCCATTTTGACGGTGAATTGGCAAGACAAAAGATTTAAGTGCCTTTGAATGGGGTATGGTAGTAGGTGCCAGGCACACTGGTTTGAGTGTGTCAAGAACTGCAAAGCTGATGAGTTTTTCACACTCAACAGTTTCCTGTGTGTATCAACAATGGTTTACCACCCAAAGGACATCAAGCCAACTGGACACAACTGTGGGAAGCATTGAAGTCAACATGGGCCAGCATCCCTGTGGAACGCACTCGATACCTTGTAGTCCATGACCTGACAATTGAGGCTGTTCTGAGGGCAAAAGTGGGTGAAACTCAATATTATGAAGGTGTTCCAAATGTTTTCTACACTCAGTGTATAGTCTTGTGAGTGTGCATAGAGTCAGTGCAATATAGGATCAAATCAGATAGTCTGTGTAACCATTTAATGAACTATTTAGAAGTCTTATGGCTATTTAGCAGTCATGGCTTTGGGGGAGTGGCTCTTGGAGCCTGTTGGTCCGGGTGATAGCAAAGTGAACAGTCTTTGGGTGGCTGAAGTCTTTGGCAATTTTTCGGGCCTTCCTCTGACACCACCTGATATATAGGTCTTGAATGGCATGGAGCTCGGCCCCATGATGTACTGGGTCCGTCTGCTCCACCCTCTGTAGCTCTTTGCGGTGCATTTGCCATACCAAGGTGTGATGAAAGCAGTCCAGATACTCTTGATGGTGCAGTTGTAGAACTTTTTGAGGGTCCAAGGGCCCATGCCAAATCTTTTCAGCCTCCCGAAGGGGAAGTGGGGTTGTCGTGCCCTCTTCATGGCTGCGGGTGTGTGTGGACTATAATAAGTCCTTAGTGATGTGGACGCCAAGGATATTGAAGCTCTCGACCTGCTCCACTACAAACCCCTCAATGTGAATGGGGGCATGCTTTTTCCTTTCTCCTGTAGTCCACGATCAGCTCCTTTGTCTTACTCACATTGAGGGAGAGGTTGTTGTCCTGGCACAACACTGCCAAGTCTCTGACCTCCTCCCTATAGGCTGTCTCATTGCCGTCAGTGATCAGGCCCTACTAACGTTGAGTAGTCAGCAAACTTGATGATGGAGTCCTGCATGTCCACGCAGTTGTGTCTAATCAGGGAGTACAAGAGGGGACTAACTAATCACTCAGCCCTGAGGGGCCCCTGTGTTGAGGGTCAGCGTGGCGGAGCGCTTGTTGCCTACCTTCACCAACTAGGGCCGGCCCATCAGGAAGCCCAGGATCCAGTTGCAGTGGGTGGTTTCAGTCCCAGGGTACAGAGCTTGGAGGGGACTATGATGTTGAATGCTGAACTGTAGTCTATGAACAGCATTATCACAGTTATCTTGTCCAGGTGGGAGAGGGCAGTGTGAAGTGCAATTGAGATTGCGTCATCTGTGCATCTTTTGGGGCGTTATGCGAATTGGAGTGGGTCCAGGGTGTCTGGGATGATGGGGTTGATGTGTGTCATGACCAGCCTTTCAAAGCAGAGACATGAGTGCTACAGGGCGACAGTCATTTTGGCAGGTTATCTTGGAGTTCTTGGGAACAAAGACAATGGTGGTCAGCTTCAAACATGTTGGGGTTACCGACTGGGACAAGAAAATGTCAGTGAAGACACTTGCCAACTGGTCTGCGCATGCTCTGAGAACACGCCCTGGTATTCCGTCTGGCCCGGCGGCCTTGCACGTATTAACCTGTTTTAAAGTCTTCCACGAAGAGCGAGATCACACAGTCATCCGGAACAACAGGCATGACTCGGTGTTGCTTTCCTCGAAGCGAGCATGAAGGGCATTTAGCTCATTTGGGAGTTCTGCGTCACTGGGTATCTCACAGCTGTTTTTCCCTTTGTAATCCGTTATCGCCTGCAAGCCCTGCCACAAACAATGAGCGTTGCAGCCAGTGTAGTAGGATTCCACCTTCCTCTTATATTTTCATTTTGTATATCTTTCGTCTAGACAGAGTTTTTTAAGTTTTTTTATTTCACCTTTATTTAACAAGGTAGGTTAGTTGAGAACAAGTTCTCATTTACAACTGCGACCTGGCCAAGATAAAGCAAAGCAGTTCGACAAAAACAACAACACAGAGTTACACATGGAATAAACAAACGTACAGTCAATAACACAATAGAAAAAAAAGTCTATATACAGTGTGGGCAATTAGGAGTGAGGGAGGTAAGGCAATAAATAGGCCATAATAGCGAAGTAATTACAATTTAGTAAATTAACACTGGAGTGATAGATGTGCAGATGATGATGTGCAAGTAGAAATACTGGTGTGCAAAAGAGCAAAAAAGTAAATAAAAACAATATGGGGATGAGGTAGGTAGATTGGATGGGCTATTTACAGATGGGCTATGTACAGCTGCAGCGATCGGTAAGCTGCTCAGATAGCTGATGCTTAAAGTTAGTGAGGGAGATATGAGTCAACTTCAGTGATTTTTGTAATTCGTTCCGGTCATTGGCAGCAGAGAACTGGAAGGAAAGGCGGCCAAATGAGGTGTTGGCTTTGGGGATGACCAGTGAGATAAACCTGCTGGAGCGCGTGCTACGGGTGGGTGTTGTTATGGTGACCAGTTAGCTGAGATAAGGCGGAGCTTTACCTAGCATAGACTTATAGATGACCTGGAGCCAGTGGGTCTGGCGCCAAATATGTAAGCGAGGGCCAGCCAACGAGAGCATACAGGTCGCAGTGGTGGGTAGTATATGGTGATTTGGTAACAAAACGGATGGCACTGTGATAGACTGCATCCAGTTTGCTGAGTATAGTGTCTGGAGGCTATTTTGTAAATTACATCGCCGAAGTCGAGGATCGGTAGGATAGTCAGTTTCACAAGGGTATGTTTGGCGGTGTGAGTGAGTGAAGGAGGCTTTGTTGCGAAATAGGAAGCCGATTCTAGATTTAATTATGGATTGGAGATGTTTAATATGAGTCTGGAAGGAGAGTTTACAGTCTAACCAGACACCTAGGTATTTGTAGTTGTCCACATATTCCAAGTCAGAACCGTCCAGAGTAGTGATGCTGGATGGGCGGGCAGGTGCGGGCAGCGATCGGTTGAGGAGCATGCATTTAGTTTTACTTGCATTTACGAGCAGTTGGAGGCCATGGAAGGAGAGTTGTATGGCATTGAAGCTCGTCTGGAGGTTAGTTAGCACAGTGTCCAAAGAAGGGCCAGATGTATACAGAATGGTGTCGTCTGCATAGAGATGGATCAGAGAATCACCCGCAGCAAGAGCGACATCATTGATGTATACAGAGAAGAGAGTCAGCCCGAGAATTGAACCCTGTGGCACCCCCATAGAGACTGCCAGAGGTCCGGACAACAGGCCCTCCAATTTTACACACTGAACTCTGTCTGAGAAGTAGAAGGTGAACCAGGCAAGGCAGTCATTTCAGAAACCAAGGCTGTTGAGTCTGCTGATAAGAATGTGGTGATTGACAGAGTCGAAAGCCTTAGCCAGGTCGTTGAATACAGCTGCACAGTATTGTCTCTTATCGATGGCAGTTATGATATTGTTTAGGACCTTGAGCGTGGCTGAGGTGCACCCATGACTAGCTCGGATCCCAGATTTTATAGCGGAGAAGGTACGGTGGGATTCAAAATGGTCGGTGATCTGTTTGTTAACTTGGCTTTTGAAGACCTTAGAAAGGCAGGGTAAGATAGATATAGGTCTGTAGTAGTTTGGGTCTAGAGTGTCTCCTCCTTTGAAGAGGGGGATGACCGCGTCAGCTTTCCAATTGTTGGGAATCTCAGACGATACGAAAGAGAGGTTGAGCAGGCTAGTAATAGCGGTTGCAACAATTTCGGCGGATAATTTTAGGAAGAGAGGGTCCAGATTGTCTAGCCCGGCTGATTCGTAGGGGTCCAGATTTTCCAGCTCTTTCAGAACATCAGCTATCTGGATTTGGGTGAAGGAGAAATGGGGCAGTCTGGGCAAGTTGCTGTGGGGGGTGCAGGGTTGCTGGGTAGGGGTAGCCAGGTGGAAAGCATGGCCAGCCGTAGAGAAATGCTTATTGAAATTCTCAATTATCGGGGATTTATCAGTGGTGACAGTGTTTCCTAGCCTCAGTGCAGTGGGCAGCTGGGAGGAGGTGCTCTTATTCTCCATGGACTTTACAGTGTCCCAGAACTTTTTGGAGTTTGTGCTACAGGATGCAAATTTCTGTTTGAAAAAGCTAGCCTTTAGTTTCCTAACTGCCTGTGTATATTGGTTCCTAACTTCCCTGAAAAGTTGCATATCGCGGGGGCTATTCGATGCTAATGCAGTACGCCACAGGATGTTTTGTGCTGGTCAAGGGCAGTCAGTTCTGCAGTGAACCAAGGGCTATATCTGTTCTTAGTTCTACATTTTTTGAATGGGGCATGCTTATTTAAGATGGTGATGAAAGCACTTTTAAATAATAACCAGGTATCCTCCACTGACGGGATGAGGTCAATATCCTTCCAGGATACCCGCGCCAGGTCGATTAGAATGGCCTGCTCGCTGAAGTGTTTTAGGGAGCGTTTGACACTGATGAGGGGTGTTCGTTTGACCGCAGACCCATTACGGACGCATGCAATGAGGCGGTGATCACTGAGATCCTGGTTTTAGACAGCAGAGGTGTATTTGGAGGGCAGGTTGGTTATGATGATATCTATGAGGGTGCCCGTGTTTACGGATTTGGGGTTGTAACCGGTAGGTTCATTGATAATTTGTGAGATTGAGGGCATCAAGCTTAGATTGTAGGACGGCCGTGGTGTTCAGCATGTCCCAGTTTAGGTTACCAAACAGCACGAGCTCTGAAGATGGGGGGCAATCAATTCACATATGGTGTCCAGGGCACAGCTGGGGGCAGACAGTGGTCTATAGCAAGCAGCAACAGTGAGAGACTTGTTTCTGGAAAGGAGGATTTTTAAAAGTTGTTCAAATTGTTTGGGTACAGACCTGGATAATAAGACAGAACTCTGCAGGATCTCTCTGCAGTAGATTGCAACTCCGCCTCCTTTGGCAGTTCTATCTTGTTGGTATTGTAGTTATTGATATTGTTGTTATTGATATTGTAGTTATTGTAGTTATTGATGGAAATTTCAGGATTTTTGGTGGCCTTTCTAAGCCAAGATTCAGACACAGCTAGGATATCCGGGTTGGCAGAGTGTGCAAATGCAGTGAATAAAACAAATTTAGGGAGGAGGCTTCTAATGTTAACATGCATGAAACCAAGGCTTTTACGGTTACAGAAGTCAACAAATGATAGCGCCTAGGGAATGGGAGTGGAGCTAGGCACTGCAGGGCCTGGATTAACCTCTACATCACCAGAGGAACAGAGGAGGAGTAGGATAAGTGTACAGCTAAAGGCTATAAAACTGGTCGTCTAGTGCGTTCGGAACAGAGGAGCAGGTTTCTGGGCGTGGTAGAATTGATTCAAGGCATAATGTAGGTATGGTAGGATGTGAATACAGTGGAGGTAAACCTAGGCATTGAGTGACATTGAGAGAGGTATTGTCTCTAGAGACATCGTTTAGACCAGGTGAGGGAGGTGGAACAAATGGGTTAGCTAAGGCATATTTATCAGTGCTGGAGGCTCTACAGTGAAATAAGACAATAATCACTAACCAGAACAGCAATGGACAAGGCATATTGACATTGGGGAGAGGCATGCGTAGCCGAGTGATCATTGGGTTCAGTGAGTAGCTAGGTGAGCTGGAGGCACGGAGATTCAGACAGCTAGCGAGCCGGGGCTAGCAGGCTAGCAGAAGGGCCTTTGAGGTACGTCGCGACGTTGGAAGTCTGTTGTAGCCCACTCGTGAGGTTACATCGGCAGACCAGTCGTGATGGATCAGCAAGGCTCCGTGTAGTAAAAGTGTACAGACCAATTGGCAAAATAGGTATAGTAGCCCAAGAAATTGGCTGATGGACCTCTTAAACTAACAGTCTGATATGCTCTAGACAGCTAGCGGGCTGCGGCTAGCAGGCTAGCAGACGGGCATTCAGGGGACGTCGCAACAGAGGAGCCTGTTGAAAAACAGTCGTGATGAATCTGCGGGGCTCCGTATCGGCAGTAAAAGAGGAAGATTGGGTTTTGGTTTGGATAAGTTTGTATAGTCACTGTCATCCATGCACTTATTGACGAAGCCCGTGATGGTGTAAACTCCTCAAAGCTATCGGATGGATCCCGGAACATATCCCAGTTGGTCCGAAACAGTCGGCCTCGCTGCTTCATTGGACCACATCTGTATAGAGCGCGTCACTGGTACTTTCTGTTTGAGATTTTGTTTGTAAACAGGAAGCATTTCCCAATCATTATGATACGTGCAATGTTCAATCTTCATTTACTGTATCATGTCCAAATTGAAAGAGTAATATAATACAATATTAAATATATGATTCATATAGGATACATTCAAATTTATTTTCTCAGGGGTTTTAGAGTGGCCAGGAGTGCAAAAACAGTGTTACTCTGCTGCAGTCCCCACTCCTAGTGAGGCCTGATGCTCTCCAGGAGGGCTTCACTCCACACAACTGGACAACTAATATGTTGTTTAGCTATTACCATACCCCATTTTGGAAAGATATTAGATACATTAGATACATTAGATACAGTTGAAGTCAGAAGTTTACATACACCTTAGCCAAATACATTTAAACTCAGTTTTTCACAATTCCTGACATTTAATCCTAATAAAAATTACCTGTCTTAGGTCAGTTAGGATCACCACTTTATTTTAAGAATGTGAAATGTCAGAATAATAGTAGAGAGAATGATTTATTTCAGCTTTTATTTCTTTCATCACGTTCCCAGTGGGTCAGAAGTTTACATGCACTCAGTTAGTATTTGGTAGCATTGCCTTTAAATTGTTTAACTTGGGTCAAACGTTTCGGGTAGCCTTCCACAAGCTTCCCACACTAAGTTGGGTGAATTTTGGCCCATTCCTCCTAACTGAGTCAGATTTGTAGGCCTCCTTGCTCGCACATGCTTTTTCAGTTCTGCCCACAACATTTTCTATAGGATTTATGCCAGGGCTTTGTGACGGCCACTCCAATAGCTTGACTTTGTTGTCCTTAAGCCATTTTGCAACAACTTTGGAAGTATACTTGGGGTCATTGTCCATTTGGAAGACCTATTTGCGACCAAGCTTTAACTTCCTGACAGATGTCTTGAGATGTTGCTTCAATATATCGACATATTTTTCCTTCCACATGAAGCCATCTATTTTGTGAAGTGCAGCTGTCCCTCCTGCAGCAAGCACCCCCACAACATGATGCTGCCACCCTGTGCTTCACGGTCGGGATGGTGTTCTTCGGCTTGTAAACCTCCCCCATTTTCCTCCAAAACATACTGATGTACATTTCTGACCCACTGGAATTGTGTTACAGTGAATTATAAGTTAAATAATCTGTCTGTAAACAACTGTTGGAAAAATTCCTTGTGTCATGCACAAAGTAGATGTCCTAACCGACTTGAAAAAACTATAGTTTGTAAACAAGAAATTTGTGGAGTGGTTGAAAAATGAGTTTTAATGACTCCAACCTAAGTGTATGTAAACTTCTGACTTCAACTATGTATATAACAATAGAACAATGGCCTGGAACCATATCTAGTCCTATACATTTTCGACTATAGTCCTTTCAAATACTTGTTATTTATAACTAAGAAATGGATTACGTGTCACCAGTTTTCTTAATCTTACGCTATCCGAACAAAAATATAAATGCAACATGAAAAGTGTTGGTCCCATTTTTCATGAGCTGAAAAAAAAGATTGCTGAAATTTTCCATATGCACAAAAAGCTTATTACTCTCCAATTTTGTGCACAAATTTGTTTACATCCTTGTTAGTGAATATTTCTCCTGTGCCAAGATAATCCATCCACCTGGCAGGTGTGGCATATCAATAAACTGATTAAACAGCACGAACAATAAAAGGCCACTCTAAAATGTGCAGTTTTGTCACACATTGCAATGCCACAGCTGTCTCAAGTTTTGAGGGAGCGTGCAATTGGCTGACTGCAGGAATTGAAACAGACCAAACAGACCGGATTTGGAGTTTGAGACGTCAATGAGAGAAGAGAACAATTCTTACTAAAGTTGATCATTTTCTCAAAATCTAAAGGCACAACCTAGAACCGAGTCAATGTCTTAAATTGTTGAACATGTTATTACTTCAACCTCATGAAAGTGACAAACTGACACATTTTCATTGTTGTCAAAAACAGCTTTATATTGAAGGAGTGACTGCCTGAACAATTGAAAATAAAAACAGTTTTAGCCTTTCTTCATAGTGTCTTTGTTAAGAGGCGGGAAGGCAGGCAGTCTGCTTATCGGTCTGCATTCCTGAGTGGGAGTTTGGCAAATTGCAAGATCAATCAACCAATCAAATGTATTTATAAAGCCCTATTTACATCAGCTGATGTCAAAAAGTGCTATACAGAAACCCAGACTAAAACCCCAAATAGCAAGCAATGCAGATGTAGAAGCACGATGGCTTGGAAAAACTCCCTAGGAAAAAACTCCCTAGAAAGGCAGGAACATAGGAAGAAACCTAGAGAGGAACCAGGCTATGAGGGGTGGCCAGTCCTCTTCTGGCTGTGCCGGGTGGAGATTATTACAGTACATGGCCAAGATGTTCAAACTTTTATAGATGACCAGCAGGGTCAAATAATAATAATCATAGTGGTTGTAGAGGGTGCAATAGGTCAGCACCTCAGATGGCTATTGGAAAAAGAACAAGGTGTTAACAGGAAACAGATGGAGGTGCATCCAGAGTCAAACCTGATACCAATCAGAGAAGACAAACAATGAATTCAAAAGGACCAATAAGCTCGGAGTTCACCTCCACACTGTTACAGTTAGCCCACATTTTCCCATTCCTTAGACCAAAAAGGTTCTGGCTGCCATAGTCCCAGTCGGTATTAAATAAAACATTGCGGGCCCCACCCGCCTTGGGGGAAAACAACCCAAAGTTACATTGGTAACCCCACAGCAAAAATATGACCTTTTTCAAACGCAATTGTCTTGTTATCTGCTTGTTTTACTCAATTACAAAACTATGTTTAAGGAAAGTACAACATGTCTAAAGTTTACTTTTCAACATTGCTTGCTCCCGAGCATTCTCACTACTACATAATAATCTAGGGCTCATGCCCCTTTATCGTTAGGGTTAAACCTCATGCCCTTTTTCATGACGGTGCTTTCTGTGTAACAAAAAAATCTAGGAAAAATAATGTTTTTTTTTCTTCCCAATTTGTGGTCGAGGGGAATTTCTGAATATCGACTCAGAGTATTAAGTGGGTGCCCTGCGGGACGATTGAGCTAACGTAGGCTAATGTGATTAGCATGAGGTTGTAAGTAACAAGAACATTTCCCAGGACATAGACATATCTGATATTGGCAGATGCTTAAATTCTTGTTTTTCTAACTGCACTGTCCAATTTACAGTAGCTATTACAGTGAAAGTGTTTGAGGAGAGTACAAAGTTTTGAACATGAAAGTTATTAATAAACAAATTAGGCACATTTGAGCATTCTTGATACAATATTTTGAACAGAAATGCAATGGTTCATTCGATCAGTCTAAAACTTTGCACAGACACTGCTGCCATCTAGTGGCCAATAACTAAATTGCACCTGGGCTGGAATAATACATTATGTCCTTTCTCTTGCATTTCAAATATGATGGTACCAAAAAATACAAAAAAAGTTATTTTTTTCTTTGTATTATCTTCTATCAGATCTAATGTATTATATTCTCCTACATTCAATTCACATTTCCACAAACTTCAAAGTGGTTCCTTTCAAATGGTACCAAGAAAATGCATATCCTTGCTTCAGGGCCTGAGCAACAGGCAGTTAGATTTGGGTATGTCATTTTAGGCAATAAGACTCAAACAAACCTAGCTAGATAGACAACGAGCTGGGCTTTACGGGAGTATGTGGTATCTGAGTATGCGGTAAACCCGGTATCTGTCGCAAAATGTTACTGCTAACCTTGTGCAACATCAAGCCTTTTCCTTTTGGACAAAAATTATAAGAATATGGAGAGTTATGAAGTTATGAAAATGGGGTGTTTTGCAAATGCTGAACTTATAAAATGGCTACTAATAGTGGAAAAGCTAAGTCAAAGTCCAAGTTTACAGATTTGATGATATTCTTGTAGAAAAATGTGATGTGAATGTAAACGTCTCCATCACGATTTTCCCAAATGCACCTGGGTGACTTCCATTTTGAGATATATTAAACCAGAATTTGATTTGCCATTTTTGCCATACTAAGTATTTTAGATATTGTAGCTTATACCAGGGTCTCCCAAACTCAGTCCAGAGGACCCCAATAGGTGCACATTTTGGTTTTTGCCCTAGCACTACACCAGTGGGGGTCAGTGCCATTTAAGGTGAGAAGGACACAAACATTTTTTTTCAACTTTATTTAACCAGGTAGGCTAGTTGAGAACAAGTTCTCATTTACAACTGTGACCTGGCCAAGATAAAGCAAATCAGTTTGACACATACAACAACACATAGTTACACATGGAATAAACAAACATGCAGTCAATAATACAGTAGAATAAAAGTATATATAAAGTGTGTGCAAATGAGGCAGGATAAGGGAGGTAAGGCAATAAATAGGCCACAGTGGCGAGGTAATTACAATATAGCAATTACACCCTGGAGTGATAGATGTGCAGAAGATGAATGTGCAAGTAGAGATCCTGGGGTGCAAAGGAGCAAAATAAATAAATAAATACAGTATGGGGATGAGGTAGGTTGGATGGGCTATTTACAGATGGGCTATGAACAGGTGCAGTGATCTGTGAGCTGCTCTGACAGCTTGTGCTTAAAGTTAGTGAGAGAGATAAGAACTTCAGCGATTTTTGCAGTTCGCTCCAGTCATTGGCAGCAGAGAACTGGAAGGAAAGGTGGCCAAAGAGGAATTGGCTTTGGGGGTGACCAGTGAAATATACCTGCTGGAGCGCGTGCTACAGTTGGGTGCTGCTATGGTGACCAGTGAGCTGAGATAAGGCGGGGCTTTACCTAGCAAAGACTTATCGATGACCTGGAGCCAGTGGGTTTGGCGATGAGTATGAAGCGAGGGCCAGCCAACGAGAGTGTACAGGTCACAGTGGTGGGTAGTATATGGGGCTTTGGTGACAAAACGGATGGCACTGTGATAGACTGCATCCAATTTGTTGAGTAGAGTGTTGGAGGCTATTTTGTAAATGACATCACCGAAGTCGAGGATCGGTAAGATAGTCAGTTCCATGAGGGTATGTTTGGTAGAATGAGTGAAGGAGGCTTTGTTGCAAAATAGGAAGCCGATTCTAGATCCAATTCTGGACTGGAGAGAGCCAATGTGGGTCTGGAAGGAGAGTTTACAGTCTAATCAGACACCTAGGTATTTGTAGTTGTCCACATAGTCTAGGTCAGAACCATCCAGAGTAGTGATGCTGGACAGGCGGGCAGGTGCGGGCAGCGATCGGTTGAAGAGCATGCATTTAGTTTTACTTGCATTTAAGAGTAGTTGGAGGCCACGGAAGGAGAGTTGTATGGCATTGAAGTTCGTCTGGAGGTTAGTTAACACAGTGTCCAAAGAAGGGCCAGAAGTATATAGAATGGTGTCATCTGTGTAGAGGTGGATCAGCGAATCACCAGCAGCAAGAGCGACATCATTGATGTATACAGAGAAGAGAGTCAGCCTGAGAATTGAACCCTGTGGCACCCCCTTAGAGACTGCCAGAGGTCCGGACAACAGGCCCTTCGATTTGACACACTGAACTCTATCAGAGAAGTAGTTGGTGAACCAGGCGAGGCAATCATTTGAGAAACCAAGGCTGTTGAGTCTGCCGATAAGAATGTGGTGATTGACAGAGTCGAAAGCCTTGGCCAGGTTAATGAATACGGCTGCACAGTACTGTCTCTTATCGATGGCGGTTATGATATCGTTTAGGACCTTGAGCGTGGCTGAGGTGCACCCATGACCAGCTCTGAAACTAGATTGCATAGCGGAGAAGGTACGGTGGGATTCGAAATGGTCTGTGATGTGTTTGTTAATCTGGCTTTCGAAGACCTTCGAAAGGCAGGGTAGGATAGATATAGGCCTGTAGCAGTTTGGATCAAGAGTGTCCCCCCCTTTGAAGATGGGGATGACCGTGGCAGTGAAGACAAGACAAAGGACAAGACGAGGACAAAGACGTCTGATTGCTACCACATCTTTTGATCTTATTTCTATTAGAGCATACTGGATGACTGTCATTCATATTCCATTCACCCAGCTTAATGTAACATCGATAGGTTTAGGCTACTACACATTATAATGACATTTTCCCAATACCCATCATGAGGTTGCTACAACCTAGCCTATGAATGAAAGGTTACAATGTAGGGGAGAGAGAAAAATTTAAGTAATCATAGTGATAGTGATACATTTAATATCGCCTCACACACTCTTGTCTGCATCTAGCTGATCTAGAATTGAATCATTAGTCCAACAGTTGCAAGAGAGAGTTTCTATTGGACAAAGTCAGGTATGTTTATCCCTGTTTCGTTCCGTTCATTCCGTTTATGAAACGTTTTTCAACAGAATCGGCAGAATGAATACACCTCTGATCACACGCAAACAGCATGATCCCTTTGCTCATTATATTCCTTCTTGCACCTATGTGTTCTCCTCCTCTCACCTTTTCCCTTCACTTGTAGACTTCAGTACACAACACATCAGCTGTCTGGGACCATGCAAAAAAAGCTTTCCAACCCAAATCTTCATATCATAACTGCTAACCGCTACACACAGCCTACATCGTTGTCAGCATATTAGCTAATGTCAACATAGCTACTAGAAGTAACTAGTTAGTAAACCCGCTACACTCACGCGGTACACTGTACAGTCAGCAAGCGGTTTAGCAGTTACACTGGCATGCCCCAGTGGCAATAAATTAAAAGCTTACCTTGACTTGGAAGAGTTGCAGTGTTGGATTGCCATAGCCAGCTAGCTAACATCCCTAGCTGCATTCGCTAGGTAAGTAAGTGAAAGTGGAAAAATATGCAAAATATAGCTAGCTCGCTCGCTCTCTCTCTTGCTCTCTTGCTTCTCCTTCATTTTTGAAGAAATGTATTTGTTCAAAACTGTTAAACTGTTGTCTTTCTCTCTCTTTGAGCCAACTACTCACCACATTTTATGCACTGCAGTGCTAGCTAGCTGTAGCTTATGCTTTCAGTACTAGATTAATTCTCTGATCCATTGATTGGGTGGACAACATGTCAGTTCATGCTGCAAGAGCTCTGATAGGTTGGAGGACATCTTCCGGAAGTTGTCATAATTACTGTGTAAGTCTGACAAATAAGTCTGACAAATAAACTTTGATTTGATTTGAGTTTATGGAAAAGGGTGAGAACCATGAGCCTTCTTGGTTTTGTATTGAAGCCAATGTACCCAGAGGAGGACGGAAGCTAGCTGTCCTCCGGCTACCGATTGTGCTAACCTACAGAGTGCTGTTGAGGCTACTGTAGACCTACATAGCAAAACAGCGTGTTTTAATCAATTATTTGGTGACGTGAATATATTCAGTGTAGTTTTATCTAAAAAGGTTAACTTTCTGAATGTTTCACTATTTTTATGAAATTGACTGAGGATGGTCCTACCTTTCCTACTCTGAGAAGACTCCACTGCACTACACAGCTGATTCAAATAATCAACTAATGATCAAGCTTCAGAATATCTATATTAGATAGCCTTCATTAGATATTATGAACAGGGTAGATTGGCTCCTGGATGTGGATTGGCTTAAAATTGTGGTATTTCAGACCATATACAACAGGTATGACAAAAATATATATTTTTAATGTTCTAATTATGTTGGTAGAAAAGTGTGGTCATGCGCACATCATTAAAAATGTAGGTGTTGGGCTAATAAAGAATACCTGTAAAGAACAGGAAGGGCCGAACACTGTCTATGCTCCCAATTCGCTCCAAAATTTGGGAGATAAAGTATAGCCCTACATTATGTGATACTGTTGGTTCATTGATTGTGCAGGGCTGCTTACAGTTATCCTACAATTATAGTGGACTTGTATTTTGAATGGCCTAGTAATAAGGCATTTTTTATATATTTTCATAATTCATTGTTAGGAATATTACCTTTGCTATACAGAATATCTTACCACCATGCGTTTCCATCTCTTTCTCTCTCCCCTTTTTCCTTTCTTGGGCGTGCAGAGGGGCTGTCAGCAGTTTAGTGAAATATGTTTCTTGGTCGAAAAACATGTTACTGTTGATGTTCCCGAATAGTTTTGTCTTGGTTTCCCAAATGAAGCACTGGGTAGCTGCCAGGTCCAGGGGACAGAATAACACCTGTCCCACAGCGAGAGCATGCTTGTCAAACATTGGTTGATATGGAGTGAAATAAACTTTATTTTATTTATTTCTCAGCTGCTCATATTAAGCACAGCTCTGCTATAAAACCAAAGTAGACCAGCGGAAAGCTGATATTTGAGTCCATACAGATGTACTGTTTCCCCCTTCGCTGTTCCTGCCCCATTTGATAATGGGCCATTCTAAATAAAATAAAAATTACATAAAGACAAGATTCAGTTGAGAATAGTGTGATGGGTGAAAATATGAAATGTGGTGCCTAAGTTAAGGAACAGAGCACAAGCTGTTTTTGCGACTGTCTCCCACCATGCAGCCCGTATATGTTTTGATTTCTAAGACATTCTAAGGTTTGTATCATTCACAACTAAAGTTGCCAATTAACTCTAAATCATATAGGACCTGTTTCAAATTATGACTTTTACTCTCATCATAGCCACTGCATATGTGCACTCGCTCCGAAATGGGAAAAATATCCTTTCTATTCTATTCAGTTCAATTATATTCCTCTTAATATAAAATCATATAATATAAAATATTGGCACAGGACTTATAAGCATATCTTGTCAGCTAAAGGAACAAGCCTACATCCTATGGTATGGAGCATAGCCAGATAACATACAGTAGGCCAACTCATATTCTGTTCTTATGAAATACATTTTCTTCATATTGTGTTTCTTTGGACCTAACTAAAATAAATAATGGATTTATTGTGACGGTGTATAATGCATTTATTTATTCAACTTTTTAAATGTAGGTGTTCCAAAGGCGTGCATCAGGTTGTTAGAGAATGGCGCCCTAAGGGGGGCGCCAGAGGGGGCGCCAGAGGGGGGCGCCAGAGGGGGGGCGCCAGAGGGGGGCGCCAGAGGGGGCGCCAGAGGGGGGCGCCAGAGGGGGCGCCAGAGGGGGGCGCCAGAGGGGGGCGCCAGAGGGGGCGCCAGAGGGGGGCGCCAGAGGGGGGCGCCAGAGGGAATGGCACCCTAAGGGGGGCGCCAGAGGGGGGCGCCAGAGGGGGGCGCCAGAGGGGGGCGCCAGAGGGGGGCGCCAGAGGGGGGGGGGGGGGGGGCGCCAGAGGGGGGCGCCAGAGGGGGGCGCCAGAGGGGGGCGCCAGAGGGGGGCGCCAGAGGGGGGCGCCAGAGGGGGGCGCCAGAGGGGGGGGGGGGGGGGGGCGCCAGAGGGGGGCGCCAGAGGGGGGCGCCAGAGGGAATGGCACCCTAAGGGGGGCGCCAGAGGGGGCGCCAGAGGGGGGCGCCAGAGGGGGGCGCCAGAGGGAATGGCACCCTAAGGGGGGCGCCAGGGGGGGGCGCCAGAGGGGGGCGCCAGAGGGGGGCGCCAGAGGGGGGCGCCAGAGGGGGGCGCCAGAGGGGGGCGCCAGAGGGGGCGCCAGAGGGGGGCGCCAGAGGGGGCGCCAGAGGGGGGCGCCAGAGGGGGCGCCAGAGGGGGGCGCCAGAGGGGGCGCCAGAGGGGGCGCCAGAGGGGGGCGCCAGAGGGAATGGCACCCTAAGGGGGGCGCCAGAGGGGGCGCCAGAGGGGGGCGCCAGAGGGGGGCGCCAGAGGGGGGCGCCAGAGGGAATGGCACCCTAAGGGGGGCGCCAGAGGGGGCGCCAGAGGGGGGCGCCAGAGGGGGGCGCCAGAGGGAATGGCACCCTAAGGGGGGCGCCAGAGGGGGCGCCAGAGGGGGGCGCCAGAGGGGGGCGCCAGAGGGAATGGCACCCTAAGGGGGGCGCCAGAGGGGGGCGCCAGAGGGGGGCGCCAGAGGGGGGCGCCAGAGGGGGGCGCCAGAGGGAATGGCACCCTAAGGGGGGCGCCAGAGGGGGCGCCAGAGGGGGGCGCCAGAGGGGGGCGCCAGAGGGAATGGCACCCTAAGGGGGGCGCCAGGGGGGGGGGGGGGGGGGCGCCAGAGGGAATGGCTGCCGTTTTACACGCTCTTAACAGGCTCCTAACCAACTGTGCTATTCTGTGTGTTATTTTGCATTGTTTGTAACTGTATTTTGTATATAATGTTTCTGCCACCGTTTCTTATGACCAAAAATAACTTCTGGATTACTCATGTCGGACTGGAGGAAGATTCTTTCTTTAACAAATGGAAGGTGAAAGATTTAGGCTCCTCCCGGACCAGGCCCAAATCCCCGTCATTCGCATAAAGATGAGACGCCGATACAGGGTGCACAGATCTGGGTGCTTGTTAAGAATTTGTCGGCGAGTGGATAATCCACCTTTACCATCCATCCTACTGGCAAACGTACAATCACTGGAGAATTAACTTGATGAGCTCCGTTCGAGACTATCCTACTAACAGGACATTTAAAACGGTAATATCTTATGTTTACCGAGTCGGGGCTGAACGACAACATGAATAATATACAGTTGGCTTGGTTTTCTGTGTATCGGTAAGACAGAACAGCTGTCTCCGGTAAGACAAGGGGTGGAGGTCAGTGCCTATTTATCAACAGCAGCTGGTGCACAAAATCTAATATTAAGCAAGTATGGAGGTTTTGCTCACCTGAGGTAGAGTGCCTCATGATAAGCTGTAGACCACACTATTTACCAAGAAAGTTTTCATCTATATCTTTTTGTAGCTGTCTATTTACCACCACAAACTGATGTTGCACTAAGATGCACTTAATGAGCTGTATAAGGTGGTCCCTGTGGCTCAGTTGGTAGAGCATGGTGTTTGCAACACCAGCATGGTATGTGCAATGCCAGGGTTGTGGGTTTGATTCCCACGGGGGGCAGTACAACAACAAAAAATGCATGAAATGGTATGAAATGTATGCATTCACTACTGTAAGTCGCTCTGGATAAGAGCGTCTGCTAAATGACTAAAATGTAAATGTAAAATGAGCAACCAAGAAAATGCTCATCCAGAGGTGGTGCTCCTAGTGGCCGGGGACTTTAATGCAGGCAAACTTAAATCCATTTTGCCTAATTAAACCGTCACACTTTTACATGACAATAACTCGCTGGCACAATTTCATGACTGCCACAACCCTAACCCCATTCTTTGTCATATTTCCTTTCTAATATTTCAACCTAACCTGATCCTTTCTCATTTAACCCTAACCTGATCCTTTCTCATATTTCAACCTAACCTAATCCTTTCTCATTTAAACCTAACCTGATCCTTTCTCATTTAAACCTTACCTGATCCTTTCTCATATTTAAACCTAACCTGATCCTTTCTCATATTTAAACCTAACCTGATCCTTTCTCATATTTCAACCTAACCTGATCCTTTCTCATATTTAAACCTAACCTGATCCTTTCTCATATTTCAACCTAACCTGATCCTTTCTCATATTTAAACCTAACCTGATCCTTTCTCATATTTAGACCTAACCTGATTTTTTTCTCATTTAAACCTAACCTGATCCTTTCTCATTTAAACCTAACCTGATCCTTTCTCATTTAAACCTAACCTGATCCTTTCTCATATTTCAACCTAACCTGATCCTTTCTCATTTAAACCTAACCTGATCCTTTCTCATATTTAAACCTAACCTGATCCTTTCTCATTTAAACCTAACCTGATCCTTTCTCATATTTAAACCTAACCTGATCCTTTCTCATATTTAAACCTAACCTGATCCTTTCTCATTTAAACCTAACCTGATCCTTTCTCATATTTAAACCTAACCTGATCCTTTCTCATATTTAACCCTAACCTGATCCTTTCTCATTTATACCTAACCTGATCCTTTCTCATTTCAACCTAACCTGATCCTTTCTCATTTAAACCTAACCTGATCCTTTCTCATTTAAACCTAACCTGATCCTTTCTCATATTTCAACCTAACCTGATCCTTTCTCATTTAAACCTAACCTGATCCTTTCTCATATTTAACCCTAACCTGATCCTTTCTCATTTAAACCTAACCTGATCCTTTCTCATTTAAACCTAACCTGATCCTTTGTCATATTTAAACCTAACCTGATCCTTTCTCATATTTAAACCTAACCTGATCCTTTCTCATTTAAACCTAACCTGATCCTTTCTCATATTTAACCCTAACCTGATCCTTTCTCATTTAAACCTAACCTGATCCTTTCTCATTTAAACCTAACCTGATCCTT
Source organism: Salmo salar (assembly GCF_965601325.2). Classification (NCBI taxonomy): domain Eukaryota; kingdom Metazoa; phylum Chordata; class Actinopteri; order Salmoniformes; family Salmonidae; genus Salmo; species Salmo salar. The sequence continues at coordinate 50,604,332 of NC_138314.1, read as the reverse complement.
TGTCATATTTAAACCTAACCTGATCCTTTCTCATATTTAAACCTAACCTGATCCTTTCTCATTTAAACCTAACCTGATCCTTTCTCATATTTAAACCTAACCTGATCCTTTCTCATATTTAAACCTAACCTGATCCTTTCTCATTTAAACCTAACCTGATCCTTTCTCATATTTAAACCTAACCTGATCCTTTCTCATTTAAACCTAACCTGATCCTTTCTCATTTAAACCTAACCTGATCCTTTGTCACGAATCCCACCGAAGGTGGCTCCCCTGCCTGCTCGTGCGGCACTCGGCAGGCGTCGTCACCGACCTACTAGCCGCCGCTGATCCTTTTTTCCTTTTCGTTTGGTTTGTCTTATTGTTTGCACCTGTTCCTCATTTGTCTTTTGATTTTGGTTATTTAAGCCTGGTTAGCCCGCCCAGTGTTGTGCGGGATTATTTTAGCGTCAGGTTGTGTTTTTTCATTGGATGTGCTGGCGATTTACGACTGTGATATTGTAGGCTGGCTGTGCACCTGTTTTGGGCACTTGGCATTTTTTCCACGCCGTTTGTGTTGGCGTTGTTCGTGTTGTGTTTTTGATTAAAATAAACACACAGTTCCGTACCTCTGCTCTCTGCGCCTGACTCCTACCACCACTCCTAGCAATCGTCTGACATCCTTTCTCATATTTCAACCTAACCTGATCCTTTCTCATTTAAACCTAACCTGATCCTTTCTCATATTTAAACCTAACCTGATCCTTTCTCATTTAAACCTAACCTGATCCTTTCTCATATTTAAACCTAACCTGATCCTTTCTCATTTAAACCTAACCTGATCCTTTCTCATTTAACTCTTGAGGATACCCTAGGATAGGGGGCGTCACAGCGCATTTTGAAAAAAAATCGTTCCCATTTTCAACGGCCTACTAATCAAACTCAGAAGCTAGGGCATGCATATACTTATTATATATGGATAGAAAACACCCTAAAGTTTCTAAAACTGTTTGAATGGTGTCTGTGAGTATAACAGAACTCAAATGGCAGTCAAAATCCCGAGACCGATTGAAACAGGAAGTGGAATTCTGAATTGTGGACTCGACTTCTCATCTTTCCCTATTAATCACACCGTTAACAATGGTTCAGTGAGCACTTCCTATTGCTTCCACTAGATGTCGCCAGTCTTTTCACAGTGGTTTGAGCCTTATACAGTCGAAACTCAGTGAATGACACGCATTGGAAATTGGTCACAGGGGATGGGCCATCACCATTATGACGCCGGCGGCCATGTCTACCCCCACCTTTGTAAACGGTTTGAAACACAATGAAATCATCCCCCTCGAATCTTATTGGCTCTCTTGGTGTTACAGGCCCTGAAGATTAATGTTTTACAACGTTTGACATGTTTGAACGAACCTACAGGCGAAACTTCAGGCTGCGCACGTCGGAGAATTTGGAGAGAGCCCTAGGACGCGCTACCAACAGCAGGCTAATGGAACGTGAAGGAAGGACTTTTTCGACCGAAAATACATCTGTTGTGGACCTGGGATTCCTGGAAGTGCTTTCTGATGAAGACAACTAAAGGTAGGCGATTATTGACAATATTATACAAGATGAGATGTGACATGCGATTGTTCCAAGGTGGCGCCGAGCTCGGTTTATTAACTCATTTTCTGTGTATCGCATCTCCTTTTATCGCAAAGTGTGATTACCCAGTAAAGTTAATTTAAAATCTGGTATGACAGGTGTTCTTAAGAGATATTCATCTATAAATGTTAGATTGACAATATAAATTTAAAAAATCGTTTTCGAATAGTAATAAATGGAATTATGCGCTGTTTCCCGGGACGCATTTGAGGGGAAAATAGTCAGTCAACGTTACGCGCCGATGTAAAATGCTGTTTTTATATATAAATATGACCTTTATTGAACAAAAGAATGCATGCATTGTATAACATGATGTCCTAGGTGTGTCATCTGATGAAGTTTGTAAAAGGTTAGTGCTGCATTTAGCTGTTTTTGGGTTATTTGTGATGCAAGTGGTTGGTCGGAAAATGGCTATGTGGCTACTTTTACGATATACTCCTCTAACATAATCTAATGATTTGCTTTTCCTGTAAAACCTTTTTGAAATCGGACGACGTGGGTCGATTCAGGAGAGGTGTATCTATAAAAAAATATATCTATATATTATTATTTTTTTTTTAAATGATGATTTTTTTTTATGCTAATTGGCGATATGATTTTTCGCTGGATTTTGATCCCGCTAACGGGATCAGACGCTGAAGAGGTTTTAAACCTAACCTGATCCTTTCTCATATTTAAACCTAACCTGATCCTTTCTCATTTAAACCTAAACTGATCCTTTCTCATATTTAAACCTAACCTGATCCTTTCTCATTTAAACCTAACCTGATCCTTTCTCATTTAAACCTAACCTGATCCTTTCTCATATTTAAACCTAACCTGATCCTTTCTCATTTTTAAACCTAACCTGATCCTTTCTCATTTAAACCTAACCTGATCCTTTCTCATTTAAACCTAAACTGATCCTTTCTCATATTTAAACCTAACCTGATCCTTTCTCATTTTTAAACCTAACCTGATCCTTTCTCATTTAAACCTAACCTGATCCTTTCTCATATTTAACCCTAACCCCCTTTCTCATATTTAACCTTAACCCCCTTTCTCATATTTAACCTTAACCCCCTTTCTCATATTTAACCCATCCTTTTATATGTAACCCTAACCTATTATTTCTCATATTTAAACTCATCCTTTATTCTTATTGATCTAATAGACCAGGATGTCTACCAGGTTCCTGAATGTAAATTCAATCAAATAAACAGGCTTGTGAAAATGTTTAAAACACCACTTCAGATGTGGTGTCCAAGGCCGACCAGGAAGAACTCACCCACAGTCGTTTGACAGTAAAAAGATTAGTGGTTGTGGTTACCATTCACCTTGAAACCCGGTGAAGGTCTGGGGGCATGGCATGAAATTATTCAAAGTCCATTGACCCTATTAAAATGAATGGGGCAAGCGATGGAAGACTAAACAGGAAAGACCTATAGCCCTACATGCTCCTAGTTCTGATAAGAGTGGTTAAGCTATCTATTAGCTATCTCTGTCCCAGGTATGCCAATTCCTTTTTATATTAGGATGCTACACATTTGAATATTGTTGTAATTAATGTTGAATCTTTTCTTATTAATAGTTCAGAGACAGATCCTGGCTAGATTCATGTAGACTACTCTTTGAATTAGAGTGCTGTGCTAAATTAAAACTATTTGCTTGAACAGGTTGTTTTTCAATTTGAGAATTGTCCAAGACAATAACAATCCCCCTGTATTTAAATATACAACTATATGCTAATATGCTATTAATGTATTTAGTATTTCTAAGCTAGACCTATTTCTTTTCCACTTTTTGGGTTTCTGTCAATAATATGAAGACTTGTGGGCCATGATTGAAGCGGCAGGTGTGTTTCCTTCAGAACGTTTTAATCCCTGTCAAGACCAGCAGCAGGTGTGTTTCCTTCAGAATGTTTTAATCCCTGTCAAGACCAGCAGCAGGTGTGTTTCCTTCAGAACGTTTTAATCCCTGTCAAGACCAGCAGCAGGTGTGTTTCCTTCAGAACGTTTTAATCCCTGTCAAGACCAGCAGCAGGTGTGTTTCCTTCAGAACGTTGTAATCCCTGTCAAGACCAGCAGCAGGTGTGTTTCCTTCAGAATGTTTTAATCCCTGTCAAGCCCAGCAGCAGGTGTGTTCCCTTCAGAACGTTTTAATCCCTGTCAAGCCCAGCAGCAGGTGTGTTCAGAACGTTTAGTTCAGAACGTTTTAATCCCTGTCAAGCCCAGCAGCAGGTGTGTTTCCTTCAGAACGTTTTAATCCCTGTCAAGCCCAGCAGCAGGTGTGTTTCCTTCAGAACGTTTTAATCCCTGTCAAGCCCAGCAGCAGGTTGTCACATCCTGACCAGTAAAAGGGGTTATTTGTTATCGTAGTTTGGTCAGGGCGTGGCAGTGGGTGTTTGTTTTGTGTGTTTCGGGGTTTTTGGTTTATGTTCTATGTTTTGTATTTCTATGTGGGGTTTCTAGTTTTTCTATTTCTATGTTAGTTTTGGGAACGACCTCCAATTAGAAGCAGCTGGTTGTCGTTGCTTCTAAATGGAGGCCATATTTAAGTGGGTTTATTTTCTCTTGTGTTTGTGGGTAGTTGTTTTTCCCGTATAGTCCTTACGGATAGTCCTGTTTGTTGACGGCGGTTTATTTTGTTTAAGTGTTCACTATATAAATAAAAGAAGATGAGCATGATACCCGCTGCGCCTTGGTCCACTTTCTACGACGCTCCTGACACAGGTGTGTTTCCTTCAGAACGTTTTAATCCCTGTCAAGCCCAGCAGCTGAAAAGGCTGACAGTTTAGTAATATCTTTGCACAGAATAATAGGATACACAATGAATCATATACACTGTATGTCATTCTTTAATATTTCAGTCCTGAAATGTAACCATATATTCCAAAACATCTGTTTTTATATTAGTTGTCTATTTTTGATCAGAGGGTTGATTTTTTTTTGAGAGAGGAGAGTGTGCGGTCTGTCTCTCTGTGTCCTTGAATAGCTACTCCAGGTGTGCTCAAACAAAAGGCATGTTATATTTAGTTTTACATGAGACACATTTGGCCCCGCCCGCTGTTTACTTAACAACAGTGTTGGTTTCGCGCAAGACACATTTGGATATGCCTTGTTTACTTTAACGGTTATTCTGCACGTGACAGCAAGAATAGCCTTGCAATAACAACAGGGCAGGTAATATGTGAATATGTAAAACACAAACAAATAGGGCTACACAGATAATAATCCTCATAATCTCAATGAAATGATAATACAATAGCATTAATCATGATAGGGCCTAGTAATGCCATGATAATCCACCTGCTAGTAATGCCATGATAATCCACCTGCTAGTAATGCCACGATAATCCACCGCTGGCCGTACCCCGCTAGATGACACGATAATCCACCGCAGGCGCCCCTGCTAGTAATGACACGATAATCCACCTGCTGAGCTGAATGCAGCAGGCTGATAATCCACCTGCTAGGCCCGTAATCCCCGCAGGCACGATAATCCACCTGCTAGTAATGACACGATAATCCACCTGCTAGTAATCCGCAGGCACGATAATCCACCTGCTAGTAATGACACGATAATCCACCTGCTAGTAATGACACGATAATCCACCTGCTAGTAATGACACGATAATCCACCTGCTAGTAATGACACGATAATCCACCTGCTAGTAATGACACGATAATCCACCTGCTAGTAATGACACGATAATCCACCTGCTAGTAATGACACGATAATCCACCTGCTAGTAATGACACGATAATCCACCTGCTAGTAATGACACGATAATCCACCTGCTAGTAATGACATGATAATCCACCTGCTAGTAATGACATGATAATCCACCTGCTAGTAATGACATGATAATCCACCTGCTAGTAATGACACGATAATCCACCTGCTAGTAATGACATGATAATCCACCTGCTAGTAATGACACGATAATCCACCTGCTAGTAATGACATGATAATCCACCTGCTAGTAATGACATGATAATCCACCTGCTAGTAATGACATGATAATCCACCTGCATTTATCATGTAACATAGGCTATGGCTTTTATCATGGAACAACATACTAAAACATGCAGGCCATTCTTTACCCATTCAGTATGATACACTGCATGACCAAAGGTATGTGGACACCTCCTCGTCCAACATCTCATTCCAAAATCCTGGGCATTAATATGGAGTTGGTCCCCCCCTTTGCTGCTATAACAGCCTCCACTCTTCTGGGAAGTCATTAATATGGAGTTGGTCCCCCCCTTTGCTGCTATAACAGCCTCCACTCTTCTGGGAAGGCATTAATATGGAGTTGGTCCCCCCTTTTCTGCTATAACAGCCTCCATTCTTCAGGGAAGGCATTAATATGGAGTTGGTCCCCCCTTTGCTGCTATAACAGTCTCCACTCTTCTGGGAAGTCATTAATATGGAGTTGGTCCCCCCCTTTGCTGCTATAACAGCCTCCACTCTTCTGGGAAGTCATTAATATGGAGTTGGTCCCCCCCCCCCCTTTGCTGCTATAACAGCCTCCACTCTTCAGGGAAGGCTTTCCACTAGATGTTGGAACATTGATGCAGGGACTTGCTTCCATTCAGCCACAAGAGCATTAGTGAGGACGGGCACTGATGTTGGGTGATTAGGCCTGGCTCACGGTGCAATTCATCGCAAATGTGTTCGATGGGGTTGAGGTCAGGGCTCTGTGCAGGCTAGTCAAGTTCTTCCACACCGATCCCGACAAACGATTTCTGTATGGACCTCACTTTGTGCACGGGGAAATTGTTATGTTGAAACAGGAAAGGGCCTTCCCCAAACTGATGCTGCAAAGTTGGAAGCACAGAATCATCTAGAATGTCATTGTATGCTGTAGCATTAATATTTTCCTTTACTGGAACTAAGGGGCCCGAAAAACAGCCCCAGACCATTATTCCTCCTCCACCAAACTTTACAGTTGGCACTATGCATTCGGGCAGGTAGCGTTCTCCTGGCATCCGCCGAACCCAGATTTGTCCGTCAGACTACCAGATGGTGAAGCGTGATTCATCACTCCAGAGAACGTGTTTCCACTTCTCCAGAGTCCAATGGCGGTGAGCTTTACACCACTTCAGCCTACGCTTGGCATTGCGCATAGTGATCTTAGGCTTGTGTGCAGCTGCTCGGCCATTGTAACCCATTTCATGAAGCTCCCGACAAACAGGTTTTTTTTGCTTCCAGAGGCAGTTTGGAACTCGGTAGTTAGTGTTGCAACCAAGGACAGACAATTTTTACGTGCTATCAGCACTCGACGGTCCCGTTCTGTGAGCTTGTGTGGCCTACCACTTCGCTGCTGAGCCATTGTTGTACCTAGACGTTTCCACTTCACAATAGACCCTTTTCCAGTACACAATTCACAGATGTCACGCACAGACGCGCACAACTCTTGGTGGCAGTAAGAAAGCCATCGCCATCTGGGCCAATTTAACAGACCAGATTTACTTCTTTATTACTTCTACTAATATTAAGCAGGACGTTCATACAAGCCTTAAAATCCAATTATAATCCAAAAGTAGTGTGAAATGCACTCATAAGCAACATGTAAATTGTTCTGCCACCAACTTGCGCACATCGCCCTCGTGCAGCAATGTTTGTAAACTCAGAAAGGGGTCGATAACAACACTTACAGTTGACCGGGGCAGCTCCAGCAGGGCAGAAATTTGACAAATTGACTTGTTGGAAAGGTGGTATCCTATGATGGTGCCACATTGAAAGTCACTGAGCTCTTCAGTACGGGCCATTCTACTGCCAATGTTTGTCTGTGGAGATTGCATGTCTGTGTGCTCGATTTTATACACCTGTCAGCAACGGGTGTGGCTGAAATAGCCAAATGCACTAAATTGAAGCGGTGTCCACATACTTTTGTATATATAGTGTACTTTTTTTTAGGAGATACTGGTTATTCTGAACGCAGCTGCTGTATACTGCTGTATACTGCTGTATACTGCTCAATACTGCTCAATACTGCTGTATACTGCTGTATACTGCTCAATACTGCTGTATACTGCTGAATACTGCTGTATACTGTTCAATACTGCTGTAACTGCTGTATACTGCTGTATACTGCTCAATACTGCTGTAACTGCTCAATACTGCTCAATACTGCTGTATACTGCTCAATACTGCTGTATCCTGCTGTATACTGCTCAATACTGCTGTATACTGCTGTATACTGCTGTATACTGCTCAATACTGCTGTATACTGCTCAATACTGCTGTATACTGCTCAATACTAATGTATACTGCTCAATACTGCTGTATACTGCTGTATACTGCTGTATACTGCTCAATACTGCTGTATACTGCTCAATACTGCTGTATACTGCTCAATACTGCTGCATACTGCTCAATACTGCTGTATACTGCTCAATACTGCTGTATACTGCTCAATACTGCTGTATACTGCTCAATACTGCTGTATACTGCTGTATACTGCTCAATACTGCTGTATACTGCTCAATACTGCTGTATACTGCTCAATACTGCTGTATACTGCTGTATACTGCTGTATACTGCTGAATACTGCTGTATACTGCGTCTCTGTGATCTCTACGCGTCTTTCTCATCGCAATAAAGACTTTTCTAAACGTCCCTGACGACCAATCCGCTCCTCCCTGTCCCTCTCATCCCGTTTAATCCCGTCTCACCCTGCGTCCCCCTGACCACTGTTTATTATTTATCTCCGCTCTTCAAGTTTCGTCATGAAAGGAGAACTCGCAGTGATTTACGGGCAGGTGCGCCTTGCCCTCCACCACTTGACCCGCCGATGCTCAATTTGCAAGAGGCTGTTTTCACCGGTCTCCCGGGAGCGCAATCTGATCGAGACAAGCGGTATGGAATATTTTTCCAAGATGGTGCGGGGTCACGGAGGAGGCTGGGGGAGCAGGTGGGAGAGGAAGCGCTGTCAGGGAGCCGCTTTGTAGTTCTCTTTGTTGCAGATGCTCTGCCACTCATTGTTAACTCGCTGCTCTCTCTGCTCAATATTACTACCTGACATCTGGAGGCACACTAAATGAACAAGATAGAGCTATAGTAAGGGCCCATAGGGAGAATATAACTAGACCAGAGCTATATGTAGAATTTAACTAGACCAGGACCAGAGCTATAGTTAGGGCCCATAGGGAGAATATAACTAGACCAGGACCAGAGCTATAGTTAGGGCCCATAGGGAGAATATAACTAGACCAGAGCTATAGTTAGGGCCCATAGAGAGAATATAACTAGACCAGAGCTATAGTTAGGGCCCATAGGGAGAATATAACTAGACCAGAGCTATAGTTAGGGCCCATAGGGAGAATATAACTAGACCAGAGCTATAGTTAGGGCCCATAGGGAGAATATAACTAGACCAGAGCTATAGTTAGGGCCCATAGAGAGAATATAACTAGACCAGAGCTATAGTTAGGGCCCATAGTGAGAATATAACTAGACCAGGAGCAGAGCTATAGTTAGGCCCCATAGTGAGAATATAACTAGACCAGAGCTATAGTTAGGGCCCATAGAGAGAATATAACTAGACCAGAGTTATAGTTAGGGCGCATAGTGAGAATATAACTAGACCAGGACCAGAGCTATAGTTAGGGCCCATAGGGAGAATATAACTAGACCAGAGCTATAGTTAGGGCCCATAGAGAGAATATAACTAGACCAGAGCTATAGTTAGGGCCCATAGGGAGAATATAACTAGACCAGAGCTATAGTTAGGGCCCATAGGGAGAATATAACTAGACCAGAGCTATAGTTAGGGCCCATAGGGAGAATATAACTAGACCAGAGCTATAGTTAGGGCCCATAGAGAGAATATAACTAGACCAGGACCAGAGCTATAGTTAGGGCCCATAGTGAGAATATAACTAGACCAGGAGCAGAGCTATAGTTAGGCCCCATAGTGAGAATATAACTAGACCAGAGCTATAGTTAGGGCCCATAGAGAGAATATAACTAGACCAGAGCTATAGTTAGGGCCCATAGGGAGAATATAACTAGACCAGAGCTATAGTTAGGGCCCATAGAGAGAATATAACTAGACCAGAGCTATAGTTAGGGCCCTTAGTGAGAATATAACTAGACCAGGACCAGAGCTATAGTTAGGGCCCATAGTGAGAATATAACTAGACCAGGAGCAGAGCTATAGTTAGGCCCCATAGTGAGAATATAACTAGACCAGAGCTATAGTTAGGGCCCATAGAGAGAATATAACTAGACCAGAGCTATAGTTAGGGCCCATAGGGAGAATATAACTAGACCAGGACCAGAGCTATAGTTAGGCCCCATAGTGAGAATATAACTAGACCAGAGCTATAGTTAGGGCCCATAGAGAGAATATAACTAGACCAGAGTTATAGTTAGGCCCCATAGAGAGAATATAACTAGACCAGGACCAGAGCTGAAGTTCATGGTGGTTTTAGCGTGTTGAAGTGAAGAATAGTGGGTGATTTTAGTGTGTTGAAGTGAAGGATAGTGGGTGATTTTTAGTGTGTTGAAGTGAAGGATAGTGGGTGATTTTAGCGTGTTGAAGTGAAGGATAGTGGGTGATTTTTAGTGTGTTGAAGTGAAGGATAGTGGGTGATTTTTAGCGTGTTGAAGTGAAGGATATAACTAGACCAGAGCTATAGTTAGGGCCCTTAGTGAGAATATAACTAGACCAGGACCAGAGCTATAGTTAGGGCCCATAGTGAGAATATAACTAGACCAGGAGCAGAGCTATAGTTAGGCCCCATAGTGAGAATATAACTAGACCAGAGCTATAGTTAGGGCCCATAGAGAGAATATAACTAGACCAGAGCTATAGTTAGGGCCCATAGAGAGAATATAACTAGACCAGAGCTATAGTTAGGGCCCATAGGGAGAATATAACTAGACCAGGACCAGAGTTATAGTTAGGCCCCATAGTGAGAATATAACTAGACCAGAGCTATAGTTAGGGCCCATAGAGAGAATATAACTAGACCAGGACCAGAGCTATAGTTAGGGCCCATAGTGAGAATATAACTAGACCAGGAGCAGAGCTATAGTTAGGCCCCATAGTGAGAATATAACTAGACCAGAGCTATAGTTAGGGCCCATAGAGAGAATATAACTAGACCAGAGCTATAGTTAGGGCCCATAGAGAGAATATAACTAGACCAGAGCTATAGTTAGGGCCCATAGGGAGAATATAACTAGACCAGGACCAGAGTTATAGTTAGGCCCCATAGTGAGAATATAACTAGACCAGAGCTATAGTTAGGGCCCATAGAGAGAATATAACTAGACCAGAGTTATAGTTAGGGCCCATAGGGAGAATATAACTAGACCAGAGCTATAGTTAGGGCCCATAGGGAGAATATAACTAGACCAGGACCAGAGTTATAGTTAGGCCCCATAGTGAGAATATAACTAGACCAGAGCTATAGTTAGGGCCCATAGAGAGAATATAACTAGACCAGAGTTATAGTTAGGCCCCATAGAGAGAATATAACTAGACCAGGACCAGAGCTGAAGTTCATGGTGGTTTTAGCGTGTTGAAGTGAAGAATAGTGGGTGATTTTAGCGTGTTGAAGTGAAGGATAGTGGGTGATTTTTAGTGTGTTGAAGTGAAGGATAGTGGGTGATTTTAGCGTGTTGAAGTGAAGGATAGTGGGTGATTTTTAGTGTGTTGAAGTGAAGGATAGTGGGTGATTTTTAGCGTGTTGAAGTGAAGGATAGTGGGTGATTTTTTTAGCGTGTTGAAGTGTAGGATAGTGGGTGATTTTTAGCGTGTTGAAGTGAAGGATAGTGGGTGATTTTTTTAGCGTGTTGAAGTGTAGGATTGTGGGTGGTTTTAGTGTGTTGAAAATTGATATTGTTGGTCATTTAAGATGGGTTTTCCATACCCTAGGTCTGAGTTGTAACAGAAGCTCAGCAACCCTCAATGTGTTTCCAACTTGTCACAGTGAATAGTCTACTCTCTAAACCCCTCCTTTCTCATCAGAAGGACAGGCCTTCTCTCGCTCTCTCTCTGCAGGCAGCAGGGTGACGTCAGGCTGGAGACCTGCTGCTGTCCAACCCAACAACAAGTCCATCTGGGAATACTCTGTCTTTACCACCTTCCTCAGACAGTCACGGTAGAACTACAGTACACACTGTTATGGGGAAGCGTGTGTGTGTGAGAGAGAGATGTTTAAAGAGAGCGTGACAAATAAACATCACAGCTCTAGATGAAACTTAACTTTGAGATGAGCCTGTTCATGTTCTTGACACAGTCATAGAACATATTCAGATACACATTACTAATTAAGATGCCACCAACTTCATGTGTACTATACTGTAGTGCTATTGTACTATACTTTACTATATTTTAGTTCTACTGTACTATATGATGTAGTGCTACTATACTATAGTACTACTGTACTATACTGTAGTGCTACTGTACTATACTTTACTATATTGTAGTTCTACTGTACTATAATATGCTGTAGTGCTACTATACTATAGTACTACTGTACTATAATGTAGTGCTACTGTACTATAGTGCTACTGTACTATACTTTACTATATTGTAGTTCTACTGTACTATAATATGCTGTAGTGCTACTATATTATAGTACTATAGTGCTACTGTACTATACTTTACTATATTGTATTTCTACTGTACTATAATATGCTGTAGTGCTACTATACTATAGGACTACTGTACTATAATGTAGTGCTACTGTACTATAGTGCTACTGTACTATACTTTACTATATTGTAGTTCTACTGTACTATATGATGTAGTGCTACTATACTATAATGTAGTGCTACTATACTATAATGTAGTGCGACTATACTATAATGTAGTGCGACTATACTTTACTACACTGTAGTTCTACTGTACTATACTATACTATACTGTAGTGCTACTATACTGTAATGTAGTGCTACTATACTATAATGTAGTGCTACTATACTATAATGTAGTGCGACTATACTATAATGTAGTGCTACTATACTTTACTACACTGTAGTTCTACTGTACTGCTACTATACTGCAGACCTGCAGTTGGGGGGGGGCTCCCGAGTGGCGCAGTGGTCTAAGGCACTGCATCTCAGTGCTGGAGGCGTCACTACAGACCCTGGTTCAGCGGTCTAAGCCACTGCATCTCAGTGCTGGAGGAGTCACTACAGACCCTGGTTCAGCTGGTCTAAGGCTCTGCATCTCAGTGCTGGAGGCGTCACTACAGACCCTGGTTCAGCGGTCTAAGGCACTGCATCTCAGTGCTGGAGGAGTCACTACAGACCCTGGTTCAGCTGGTCTAAGGTACTGCATCTCAGTGCTGGAGGCGTCACTACAGACCCTGGTTCAGCGGTCTAAGGCTCTGCATCTCAGTGCTAGAGGCGTCACTACAGACCCTGGTTCAGCGGTCTAAGGCACTGCATCTCAGTGCTGGAGGCTTCACTACAGACCCTGGTTCAGCTGGTCTAAGGCACTGCATCTCAGTGCTGGAGGAGTCACTACAGACCCTGGTTCAGCTGGTCTAAGGCACTGCATCTCAGTGCTAGAGGCGTCACTACAGACCCTGGTTCAGCGGTCTAAGGCACTGCATCTCAGTGCTAGAGGCGTCACTACAGACCCTGGTTCAGCGGTCTAAGGCACTGCATCTCAGTGCTGGAGGAGTCACTACAGACCCTGGTTCAGTGGTCTAAGGCACTGCATCTCAGTGCTAGAGGCGTCACTACAGACCCTGGTTCAGCGGTCTAAGGCACTGCATCTCAGTGCTGGAGGCGTCACCACAGACAACCTGGTTCGAATCCAGACTGTATCACAACTGGCAGTGATTGAGAGACCAATAAGGCGGTGCACAATTGGCCCAGCGTCGTCCAAGTTAGGAACCAATCCAAGATGGCGTAGCAGTCGGGCGTCTATTTGTGTTGTCCCGTCCCGTGTATATATAGTTTTCTTCGTATATTTTTAATCTCAATTTCCATGTACGGACTGAACATACTCTCCTGCAACCCGCCTCACCCAATGTGGTACGGATCTACTATTTATTACACTTTAGAACCGGAACCCCCATCAGTAGCTAGCCAGCTAACTAGCTACTAACTAGTAGTCAGTTAGCCACTGCTAGCGGTCATCACTGTTAACTCGGACATCAGTCAGCCTCAACCTGGTCAATTCCTGCCAGTCAGCACAGCGCGATATCAACAAAGAGCATATCGGACTGCTTTCTCTACCACATCTCCGGATTCCTACCGCAACCTCTGAACCTTTACACTGGATCATCGCAGCTAGCTAGCTGCTATCCAAGTTGCTACTCGTGGCTAACGTCTCTGTCCCGAAGCAAGCACCAGTTAGCCTGGAGCTAGCCTGGAGCTAGGTCTATCTCCCGGCTAGCTGAAGAGGTCCTTCAGCCAATTTTTGGGCTACAATACCTATTTTGCCAATTGGCCTGGAAGCTTTAACTGCCGACATGGAGCCATGCCAATCAATCACGACTGGTCTACCGACGTAACTGCCCGAGGGGGTCTCAACAGGCTATTTTGTTATGTCGCCGAAGAACCATCTACTAGCCCCGGCCCGCTAGCTTTTCTGAACGCCGTGTCCCCTGCTCGCCTACTGTAGTAGTGACTACCGAACAGCAACCTGACTCACCTATTGCTGCTCTTTTGACCCTATGATCACTCGGCTACACAGCTGATGCCCCCTGGACTGTTTCAATAACACAGTACCTCATTTTGTTTACCTGTCGGCCCCAACCTCAAACTCAGGTTCTGTATGCACCTAACTAACCCGCTCTGCCTATTCATCGCCATTTACCCGTTGTTGTCTTAGCTCTCCTGATCAACACCTGTGTTTGCTTTATGCCTCTCTCTAATGTCAATATGCCTTGTCTACTGCTGTCTTGGCTAGTTCATACTGTTTTATTTCACTGTAGAGCCTTCAGTCCTGCTCAAAATGCCTTAGATAGCTCTTTGTCCCACCCAACACACAGGTGAAGACCTCACCTGGCTTAACTGGTGACTCCAGAGACGAAACCTCTCTCATCGTCACTCAATTCCAAGCTCCACCTCCACTGTACACACATCCTACCATACTCCTGTCTGCACATTATGCCCTGAATCTATTCTACCACGCCCAGAAATCTGCTCCTTTTATTCTCTGTCCCCAACGCACTAGACGACCAGTTTTGATAGCCTTTAGCCTTTAGCCGTATCCTACTCCTCCTCTGTTCCTCTGGTGATGTAGAGGTTAACCCAGGCACTGTAGCCCCAGTTCCACTCCTATTCCCCAGGTTCTTATAGCCTTTAGCCGTACCCTTATCCTACTCCTCCTCTGTTCCTCTGGTGATGTAGAGGTTAACCCAGGCACTGTAGCCCCAGTTCCACTCCTATTCCCCAGGTTCTTATAGCCTTTAGCCGTACCCTCATCCTACTCCTCCTCTGTTCCTCTGGTGATGTAGAGGTTAACCCAGGCCCTGTAGCCCCCAGTTCCACTCATATTCCCCAGGCGCTATCTTTTGTTGACTTCTGTAATCGTAAAAGCCTTGGTTTCATGCATGTTAACATCAGAAGCCTCCTCCCTAAGGTGTTTAGCACACTCTGCCAACCCTGATGTCCTAGCCGTGTCTGAATCCTGGCTTAGAAAGGCCACCAAAAATTCTGACATTTCTGCATCACTACTCTGGATTCGTTTTGACTTAGAATATGTGGACAACTACAAATACCTAGGTGTCTAAACTCTCCTTCCAGACTTACATTAAGAATCTCCAATCCAAAATTAAATCTTGAATCGACTTCCTATTTCGCAACAAAGCATCCTTCGCTCACGCTGCCAAACATACCCTCGTAAAACTGACTATCCTACCGATCCTTGACTTTGGCGATGTCATTTACAAAATAGCCTCCAACACCCTTCTCAGCAAATTGGATGCAGTCTATCACAGTGCCATCCGTTTTGTCACCAAAGCCCCATATACCACCGACCACTGCGACCTGTACGCTCTCCTTGGCTGGTACTCGCTTCATATTCGTCGCCAAACCCACTGGCTCCAGGTCATCTATAAGTCTTTACTAGGTAAAGCCCAGCCTAATCTCAGCTCACTGGTCACCATAGTAACACCCACCTGTGACACACGCTCCAGCAGGTATATTATATTTCACTGGTCATTGTAAATTTAACTGACTTACCCAGTGATATAGTGATACTATATTATACCATACTCTAGTGCTACTATACTGTAGTGCTCCTCACAATACTGTAGTGCTCCTCACAATACTGTAGTGCTCCTCACAATACTGTAGTGCTCCTCACAATACTATAGTGCTCCTCACTATACTGTAATGCTACTCATCTATATTGTAGTGCTACTGATCTATACTGTAGTGCTACAATACTGTTGTGCTACAATAATATACTGCCACTATACTATACTGTAGTGCTACTGTTCTATAATGTTGTGGTACTATCAAATCAAATGTATTTATATACCCCTTCTTACATCAGCTGATATATCAAAGCGCTGTACAGAAACCCAGCCTAAAACCCCAAACAGCAAGCAATGCAGGTGTAGAAGCACGGTGGCTAGGAAAAACTCCCTAGAAAGGCCAAAACCTAGGAAGAAACCTAGAGAGGAACCAGGCTATGAGGGGTAGCCAGTCCTCTTCTGGCTGTGCCAGGTGGAGATTATAACAAAACATGGCCAAGATGTTCAAATGTTCATAGATGACCAGCATGGTCAAATAATAGTAATCACAGTGAACAGGTCAGGGTTCCATAGCCGCAGGCAGAACAGTTGAAACTGGAGCAGCAGCACAGCCAGGTGGACTGGGGACAACAAGGAGTCATCATGCCAGGTAGTCCTGAGGCATGGTCCTAGGGCTCAGGTCCTCCAAGAGAGAGAGAGAGAGAAAGAGAGAAAGAGAGAAAGAATTAGAGAGAGCATTCTTAAATTCACACAGGACACCGGATAAGACAGGAGAAATACTCCAGATGTAACAGACTGACCCTAGCCCCCCCGACACAAACTACTGCAGCATAAATACTGGAGGCTGAGACAGGAAGGGTCAGGAGAAACTGCTATACTATATTGTTGTACTACGATACTGTACTGTGGTGCTACTACACCATAATGTAGTGCTACTATACTATACTGCCGCTATACTATACTGTAGTGCTACTATACTGTAGTGCTACTATACTATACTGCCGCTATTCTATACTGTAGTGCTACTCTACTGTAGTGATACTATACTGTAGTGCTGCTATACTGTAGTGCTACTATACTATACTGTAGTGCTACTCTACTATAGTGCTACTATACTATACTGTAGTGCTACTATACTGTAGTGCTACTATACTATACTGTAGTGCTACTATACTATACTGTACTGTAGTGCTACTATACTGTAGTGCTACTATACTATACTGTAGTGCTACTATACTGTAGTGCTACTATACTGCAGTGCTACTATACTGTAGTGCTACTATACTGTAGGGCTACTATACCGTAGTGCTACTATACCGTAGTGCTACTATACCATAGTGCTACTAAACTGTAGTGCTACTATACTGTAGGGCTACTATACCGTAGTGCTACTATACTATAGTGCTACTAAACTGTAGTGCTACTATACTGTAGTGCTACTATACTATACTGTAGTGCTACTATACCGTAGTGCTACTAAACTGTAGTGCTACTATACTGTGGTGCTACTGTACTGTAGTGCTACTATACTGTAGTGATACTATACTGTAGTGCTACTATACTGTAGTACTACTATACTATACTGTAGTGCTACTATACTGTAGTGCTACTATACTGTAGTGCTACTCTACTATACTGTAGTACTACTATACTGTATTGCTACTATATTATTCTGTAGTACTACTATACTGTGGTGCTACTATACTGTAGTGCTACTATACTGTGGTTCTACTATACTGTAGTGCTACTATACTGTAGTACTACTATACTGTAGTGCTACTATACTATAGTGCTACTAAACTGTAGTGCTACTATACTGTAGTACTACTATACTATACTGTAGTGCTACTATACTATACTGTAGTGCTACTATACTAAACTGTAGTGCTACTATACTGTAGGGCTACTATACTGTAGGGCTACTATACTGTAGGGCTACTATACTGTAGGGCTACTATACTATAGTGCTACTAAACTGTAGTGCTACTATACTGTAGTACTACTATACTATACTGTAGTGCTACTATACTATACTGTAGTGCTACTATACTAAACGGTAGGGCTACTATACTGTAGGGCTACTATACTGTAGTGCTACTATACTATAGTGCTACTATACTGTAGGGCTACTATACTATAGTGCTACTATACTGTGGTGCTACTATACTGTAGTGCTACTATACTGTGGTTCTACTATACTGTAGTACTACTATACTGTAGTGCTACTATACTGTGGTTCTACTATACTGTAGTACTACTATACTGTAGTGCTACTATACTGTGGTTCTACTATACTGTAGTACTACTATACTGTAGTGCTACTATACTGTGGTTCTACTATACTGTAGTACTACTATACTGTAGTTCTACTATACTATACTACTACTATACTGTAGTTCTACTATACTACTACTATACTGTATTGCTACTATATTATTCTGTAGTGCTACTATACTGTAGTGCTACTATACTGTATTGCTACTATATTATTCTGTAGTGCTACTATACTGTAGTGCTACTCTACTATACTGTAGTACTACTATACTGTATTGCTACTATATTATTCTGTAGTACTACTATACTGTGGTGCTACTATACTGTAGTGCTACTATACTGTAAGTCGCTCTTACTACTGTAAGTCGCTCTGGATAAGAGCGTCTGCTAAAAAATGACTAAAATCTAAATGCTACTATACTGTAGTGCTACTATACTGTGGTGCTACTATACTGTGGTGCTACTATACTGTGGTGCTACTATACTGTAGTGCTACTATACTATACTGTATTGCTACTATATTATACTGTAGTGCTACTATACTGTAGTGCTACTATACTATACTGTAGTACTACTATACTGTAGTGCTACTAGACTGTATTGCTACTATATTATAATATATTGTAGTGCTACTATATTGTGCCATACTGCAGAGGTACTGTACTGTAGTTTTATATATGATACTGTAGTGCAACTATATAATAAAGTAATGTATTGTTACTATACTGTAGTGCTACTATGTAATATAGTGTTACTTTACAACACTGTAGTGATACTATACTAAACTGTTGTGCCACTATACTGTAGTGCTACTATACTGCTTCTATACTATACTGTTGTGCCACTATACTGTAGTGATACCATACTATACTGTGGTGCTACTATACTGTACTTTAGTGCCGCCATACTATACTATACTTTAATTCAACTTTGCTATACAGTACTATACCTTAGGGCTATGGGTGCTATACCATATTGTACGTTTACATTTACATTTTAGTCATTTAGCAGACGCTCTTATCCAGAGCGACTTACAGTTGTGAATGCATACATTTCATAATTTTTTTCCCGTACTGGCCCTCCGTGGGAATCGAACCCACAACCCTGGCGTTGCAAACACCATGCTCTACCAACTGAGCTACAACTGAGCTACAGGTACTATACTTTAGTGGTACTATACTATACTGTAGTGTTACTGTACTATATTGAAGTGTTACTGTACTATACTGTAGTGCTACTGTACTATACTATAATGTGGTACTACTTTACTGTACTATTTTATACTATACCTTAGTGCTATGGAACTATAGTATGTTTTTCTTTACTGTACTGTTACTATATACTATACTGTAGTGCTACTGCACTGTACTTTAGTGCTGCTATGCTATATAATAATGTAATATAGTGTTACTTTACAACACTGTAGTGCTACTGTACTTTAGTGCCGCTACGCTATATAATACTATAATGTCCTGTTACTATACATTATTGTAGTGCTGCTATACTATACTGTAGTGGTACCATACTGTACTGTAGTGGTACTATACTGTAACTATAATGTAGTGCCACTGTACTATACTAAACTATACTGTAGTGTTACTATACTATAGTGCTACTATATTATACTGTAGTGCTACTGTTAACTATATTACTATACTGTTGTGCTTATGTACTATGCTATAATGTTGTACTACTTTACAATACTATATTATACTGTAGCGCTACTGTTAACTATATTACTATACTGTTGTGCTTATGTACTATACTACTACTTTACAATACTATATTATACTATACCTTAGTGCTATGGAACTATAGTATGTTTTACCTTACGGTACTGTTACTGTACTATACTGTAGTGCTACTGTACTATCCTATACTGTAGCATACATTTTCTATACTTACTGTGGTGCTACTGTACTTAACTATAGTGCTACTATACTACACTACAATGTAGTGCTACTATACTACACTACAATGCTGTCGTGCTAATGTACTATCCTATACTGTAGTACTAATGTACTATATTGTAGAAGTGACAAACCGCATGGCAATGATATTGGTCTTTAAATAGATAAAGATACACCACATGAGTTATGTGGAAACCTGCTCATCAAACATGGCATTTTCTTAAATCATGGGCATTAATATAGAGTTGGTCCCCCCTTTGCTGCTATAACAGCCTCCACTCTTCAGGGAAGGCATTAATATAGAGTTGGTCCCCCCTTTGCTGCTATAACAGCCTCCACTCTTCAGGGAAGTCATTAATATGGAGTTGGTCCCCCCTTTGCTGCTATAACAGCCTCCACTCTTCAGGGAAGGCATTAATATAGAGTTGGTCCCCCCTTTGCTGCTATAACAGCCTCCACTCTTCTGGGAAGTCATTAATATAGAGTTGGTCCCCCTTTGCTGCTATAACAGCCTCCACTCTTCTGGGAAGGCTTTCCACTAGATGTTGGAACATTGCTGCGGGACCTGCTTCCATTCAGCCACAAAAGCATTAGTGAGGACGAGCACTGATGTTGGGCGATTAGACCTGGCTCGTAATTGCCGTTTCAATTCATCCCAAAGGTGTTTGATGGGGTTGAGGTCAGGGCTTTGTGCAGGCCAGTCAAGTTCTTCCACACCGATCTCGGCAAACCATTTCTGAATGGACCTCGCTTTGTGCATGGGGGCATTGTCATGCTGAAACAGGAAAGGGCCTTCCCCAAACTGATGCCACAAATTTGGAAGCACAGAATAGTTTTGAATGTCATTGTATGCTGTACCGTTAAGATTTCCCTTCACTGCAATTAAGGGGCATAGTCCAAACCATTAAAAACAACCCCAGACCATTATGATCCTCCTCCACCAAACTTTACAGTTGGCACTATGCATTGGGCAGGTAGCGTTCTCCTGGCATCCGCCAAACCCAGATTCATTCGTCGGACTGCCATATGGTGAAGCATGATTCATCACTCCATAGAATTTCCTCTTCTCCAGAGTCCAATGGCGGTGAGCTTTACACCATTCCAGCCAACGCTTGGCATTGCGCATAGTGATCTTAGGCTTGCGTGCAGCTGCTCGGCCATGGAAACCCATTTCATGAAGCTCCCGAAGAAACAGTTATTCTGCTGACGTTGCTTCCAGAGGCAGAATGGAACTCAGTTGTGAGTGTTGCAATCGAGGCCAGATTATTTTTAAGCGCCACATGCTTCAGCCCTCGCAGTCCTGTTCTGTGAGCTTGTGTGGCCTACCACTTCACGGCTGAGCCGTTGTTGCTCCAAGATGTTTCCACTTCACAATAACAGCACTTACAGGGGCAGCTCCAGCAGGGCAAACATTTGATGAACTGACTTGTTGGAAAGGTGGCATCCTATGACGGTGCCACATTGAAAGTCACTGAGCTCTTCAGTAAGGCCATTCTACTGCTAATGTTTGTGTACGGAGATTTCATGTCTGTCTGCTCGATTTTATACACCTGTCAGCAACGGGTGTGGCTGAAATAGCCAAATCCACTAATTTGAAGCGGTGTCCACATACTTTTGTGTGTGGACACCGCGACGGCCGTGACACTAACCCACCACAACATATACATCTTAAAGTAACTACAGGCCACTATATATATATATAGTGTAGTGATGTATATGTTGTGGTGGGTTAGTGTCATGGCCGTCGTAGGAATTGGACCAAAATGCAGCGTGGATGTGAATGCTAATTTTCTTCTTTATTAAAATAAATGAACACTGAACAAAAAAGAACGACGAAAACAGTCCTGTCAGGCACACAGCTAAACAACTACCCACAAAATCCCGTAGAAAAAACACCCCTCTTAAATAGGACCTTCAATTAGAAGCAACTAGGAGCAGCTGCTTCCAATTGAAGGTCAACCCAACAAACACCACATAGAAATAGACATACTAGAACTAACATAGAAATAGACTAACAAGAACAAAACCCAACAAACCCCGAAACACTCTAAACAAACACACCCCTCTGCCACACTCCTGACCAAACTACAATAACAAATAACCCCCTTATACTGGTCAGGACGTGACAGTTAGGGTTAGTGTTAGGGTCCTGTGATCTCTAACCTGTGGTTAGGGTGAGGTATGGTGGGGGGGGGATCTGAAGTTTATAAACCAGTTGGAGGGATAGGGTTATGGTTAGGATTAGGGTGAGATATCAGGACCATTAGTCTGACCATGGTAGGGGGGGGGGGGGGGGGGATCTGAAGTTTAGAAACCAGTTGGTGGCATCAGACGGTCCAGCGCCATGTGTGGAACTAACAAAAACGTTTTAAAACGCTCAGGTTGTTAGAGTAGTGATCTAGAGCTGAGTCACCATGGTAACAGATTGTTCTATTGAACTATGGGTTAACTATAAGGGTCAGGTTTCAGGGTTCCAGTAGAGAACATCTGTCTTCTCATGCAGAAAGAATGCAGGATTATAGTCACAGTGTCTTCAGAAAGTATTCACACCTCTTGACTTTTTCCACATTTTGTTGCGTTACAGGCTGAATTAATACTGAATTAAATTGAGATTATTTTGTCACTGGCCTACACACAATACCCCATAACGTCAAAGTGGAATTATGTTTTACAAATGTATTTTTATTACAAATAAAACGCTGAAATGTCAATAAGTATTAAACCCCTTGGTTATGGCAAGCCTAAATAATTTCAGGAGTAATCATGTGCTTAACAAGTCACGTAATGAGTTGCATTCACTCATTCTGTGTGCAATTAAAATGTTTTACATGATTTCTAAATGACTACCTCATCTCTGTACCCCACACATACAGTTATCTGTCAGGTCCCTGAGTCGAGCAGTGAACTTCAACCACAAAGCCCGGGGAGGTTTTCCAATGCCTCGCAAAGAAGGTCACCTATTGGTAGATTACGTAGATACATTACATACTGTAGATACAGATACATTACATTCTGTAGATACAGATACATTACATACTGTAGATACAGATACATTACATACTGTAGATACAGATACATTACATACTGTAGATACAGATACATTAGATACTGTAGATACAGATACATTACATACTGTAGATACAGATACATTACATACTGTAGATACAGATACATTAGATACTGTAGATACAGATACATTAGATACTGTAGATACATTACATACTGTAGATACATTACATACTGTAGATACAGATACATTACATACTATAGATACAGATACAGATACATTACATACTATAGATACATTACATACTGTAGATACAGATACATTACATTCTGTAGATACAGATACATTACATTCTGTAGATACAGATACAATACATACTGTAGATACATTACATACTGTAGATACATTACATACTGTAGACACAGATACATTACATACTGTAGATACATTACATTCTGTAGATACATTACATACTGTAGATACAGATACATTACATACTGGAGATACAGATACATTACATTCTGTAGATACAGATACATTACATTCTGTAGATACAGATACATTACATACTGTAGATACAGATACATTACATACTGTAGATACAGATACATTACATACTGTAGATACATTACATACTGTAGATACATTACATACTGTAGATACAGATACATTACATACTGGAGATACAGATACATTACATTCTGTAGATACAGATACATTACATACTGGAGATACATTACATACTGGAGATACAGATACATTACATACTGTAGATACAGATACATTACATACTGTAGACACAGATACATTACATACTGTAGACACAGACACATTACATACTGTAGACACAGACACATTACATACTGTAGATACAGACACATTACATACTGTAGACACATTACATACTGTAGATACAGATACATTACATTCTGTAGATACATTACATACTGTAGATACAGATACATTACATACTGTAGACACAGATACATTACATACTGTAGACACAGACACATTACATACTGTAGATACAGACACATTACATACTGTAGACACATTACATACTGTAGATACAGATACATTACATTCTGTAGATACATTACATACTGTAGATACAGATACATTACATACTGTAGATACAGATAGGTGTCACGGTTGTCGTAGGAAGGAGCGGACCAAAGTGCAGCGTGTTTGTCGTTCCACATTTTATTTTCACTGTGAAAATATGCAATACATACAAAATAAACTGACTGAACACAAACAACAAACCGTGA
This sequence comes from Salmo salar, assembly GCF_965601325.2. Classification (NCBI taxonomy): domain Eukaryota; kingdom Metazoa; phylum Chordata; class Actinopteri; order Salmoniformes; family Salmonidae; genus Salmo; species Salmo salar. The sequence continues at coordinate 50,580,079 of NC_138314.1, read as the reverse complement.
CGAAGAGTTAACATACACGTACTCCAAATCAATCTCCCACAAACCCAGGTGGGAAAACACCTACTTAAGTATGATCTCCAATTATAGACAACAATGACCAGCTGCCTCTAATTGGAGATCATCCCAAACAAAACCCAACATAGAAATACAAAACTAGAACATAACAACATAGAAAATCTAAACTAGAAAAAAAAACCTGTCACACCCTGACCTACTCTATATAGAAAAAAGGGAGGGCAGCTCTGGTGCAGTACGCAGAACCTTTTCATCCAGCGGATATTCCAGCAGAGGAGGCGGCTCCGGTTCGGGGCATATCCCCCGCTCTGCCCGCTGATCGCTCCGCTTTTGTGTCACCGGACCCTGGATCGTTGCCGAAGGACCTGCACTGCGGACCGCCGCTGGAGGTTCCGGACTGCGGGCCGCCGCTGGAGGTTCCGGACTGCGGGCCGCCGCTGGAGGTTCCGGACTGACACGTATTCTGAGCACTTGTTGGCTGCATTTCCTTCACTCTACGATCCAACTCATCCAAACCATCTCAATTGGGTTGAGGTCAGGTGATTGTGGAGGCCAGGTCATCTGATGCAGCACTCCATCAATCTCCTTCTTGGTCAAATAGCCCTTACACAGCCTGGAGGTGTGTTGGGTCATTGACTTCTCAAAAAACAAATGATAGTCCCACTAAGCACAAACCAGATGGTTTGGCATATCGCTGCAGAATGATGTGGTAGCCATGCTGGTTAAGTGTGCATTGAATTCTAATTAAATCACAGACAGTGTCACCAGCAAAGCACACCCTCACCATCACACCACCTCCTCCATGCTTCATGGTGGGAACCACACATGCGAAGATCATCCGTTCACCTACCAAAAATCTCAAATTTGGACTCATCAGACCAAAGGACAGATTTCCACCGGTCTAATGTCCATTGCTCATGTTTCTTGGCCCAAGCAAGTCTCTTCTTCTTAGTGGTGTCCTTTAATAGTGTTTTTTGAAAAGCCTGATTCATACAGTCTCCTTTGAACAGTTGATGTTGAGATGTGTAAGAAGCGATCCATGACCACTTTGTCTATGATGGAGAGGGTGGATACGTCGGTTAGGAGCCATGTCCTGGTGATGCGCAGTAGGTCGCTCATCTGGGCTCGGGGGGAGGTGTTGGGACTCCAGTCGTGGACCAGTTGGGCCCGATGGGCCAGGCTGTACCCGTAGCGGCTGAGTATCTCCCATTTGAGACCATCACAGCTTTAAGGTAGAGATATCAGTTTTTCCCATTGGATGCATCTCAATCTATTGCATCCTATGTCACACTTCCGCATCTGCGGTGAAAGGTGACATTGCTAGAGTGGTGTTTGTCGGACCATGAGACATCCCAAAATTAGTTCTTCTAACAAAATTGTCTCTTATGTCCGAAAGGTTTGGCATACAAACTACTATGATCCCTCCATGAAATTATGAGATCTCACAAACAAGATGATGTTCCCCCCCACAAGCGTATTGGGACTCGTCTGAAGTCGGTACAGCCAATCTGCCCAGTTCTGTCTGTATAGTCCCAACATTTTTGGCTAGGTGAGACTCTCATGAACACGTAGATGTCAGTTGTTTTGCTCTAGGATGCCCACAGGCCTCACAAGACACATATGAAGGTCCCTCAGTACCAGTAGAAATAATATATGGAAGTATATACAAGTATGGAGACTAGTAAGTTCCAGAAGTAAGGGGTTAAATACGTGTAAAATAACAAATGATCCGTCTGATGTTGCCTGATCCGTCTGATGTTGCCTGATCCGTCTGATGTTGCCTGATCCGTCTGATGTTGCCTGACCTGTCTGATGTTGCCTGATCCGTCTGATGTTGCCTGACCTGTCTGATGTTGCCTGACCTGTCTGATGTTGCCTGACCTGTCTGATGTTGCCTGACCTGTCTGATGTTGCCTGATCCGTCTGATGTTGCCTGATCCGTCTGATGTTGCCTGATCCGTCTGATGTTGCCTGATCCGTCTGATGTTGCCTGATCCGTCTGATGTTGCCTGATCCGTCTGATGTTGCCTGATCCGTCTGATGTTGCCTGACCTGTCTGATGTTGCCTGATCCGTCTGATGTTGCCTGACCTGTCTGATGTTGCCTGACCTGTCTGATGTTGCCTGACCTGTCTGATGTTGCCTGACCTGTCTGATGTTGCCTGATCTGTCTGATGTTGCCTGATCCGTCTGATGTTGCCTGATCCGTCTGATGTTGCCTGATCCGTCTGATGTTGCCTGATCCGTCTGATGTTGCCTGACCCGTCTGATGTTGCCTGACCCGTCTGATGTTGCCTGATCCGTCTGATGTTGCCTGACCCGTCTGATGTTGCCTGACCCGTCTGATGTTGCCTGACCCGTCTGATGTTGCCTGATCCGTCTGATGTTGCCTGATCCGTCTGATGTCGCACACATATAGGACAGACACTTCAGAACAAAGTTCCTAATGATTTTCTGTTGTTCCATGTTTCCACTGCGTTTGTATAGGCTAATAGCGCTAAGGCCCAAAATAAATAAAACAATTCTATATTTCTTTGATACTTCAAGGTGTCTTAAAATTCTAAATCAAAGAGCTCTATGATCCTTGGTATGACTTTCTTAAAACAATTCCATATAGCTTAGACAGGGCTTAGACTCTGATGGGCAAACCCATCTCCCTATGTAACTAGCCCTGGCTGTGAGCGGCAGCACCCCAGCACTTCTGAAATGTATGGGTTAGGGTTAGGTATGTGTCCGTTATGCAGCAAGTTGACCTGCCCATCTTTAGGGAGCGTTTCTAAATGGCTGCAATTTTCCGCTGAGCAGGGAGGTCAGCCACCGTCATGGCAGCAGGTGACTGCAGGAGGGGGGTCAGGGGGACAGGGGAGGAGGTCTGGACCTTAGTGTGATGAGGCGAAACCCTCCTTTCCTCCTCTCCTCTGTTGAAGGTGTCATCTCTTGTTACAGGGCCTGTACCTCCTCCAGTGTTGGAATGTGCCATGTGTATAGTGCATTATTAGTGCTGTATACCATGCTTATAGTGTATCATAGGACTTACATTGTCCACTCTTTTCTCTACTCAGGTCCAGGAGTTGTGAATGTGGCAATCGTCATCACTTTGCGGTCGGTATCTCTGTAATATTTCCTTCATCATTCCACCTCAGTGAAACAAAGCTTTCATTTGACGCCTGCAACGGAACATCGTTTAGCCTTCTCGCTTTCGCTCTGTCCCCATCTCTCTCTTCCTCTCAATTCAAAGGGGCTTTATTGGCATGGGAAACACATGTTTACAAGTAAGTGAAATAAACAAACAAAAGTGAGAAGAAACCTCTCTCTCCATTTCTCTCTCTCCCCCTCTCCCCCTCTCTCTCTCTCCCCCTCTCTCTCTCTCTCTCCCCCTCTCTCCCCCTCTCTCTCTCTCTCCCCCTCTCTCTCTTCCCCTCTCTCTCCCCCTCTCTCTCTCCCCCTCTCTCTCTCCCCCTCTCTCTCTCCCCTCTCTCTCTCCATTTCTCTCTCTTCCCCCTCTCTCTCCATTTCTCTCTCTCCCCCTCTCTCCCCTCTCTCCCCCTCTCTCTCTCTCCATTTCTCTCTCTCCCCCTCTCTCCCCCTCTCTCTCTCCCCCTCACTCTCTCTCTTCCCCTCTCTCTCTTCCCCTCTCTCTCTCCATTTCTCTCTCTCCCCCTCTCTCTCCATTTCTCTCTCTCCCCCTCTCTCTCCCTCTCTCCCCCTCTCTCCCCCTCTCTCTCTCTCCATTTCTCTATCTCCAATCTCTCTCTCCCCCTCTCTATCTCCAATTCTCTCTCTCCCCCTCTCTCTCTCTCCCCCTCTCTCTCTCCCCCTCTCTCTCTCCATTCTCTATCTCCAATCTCTCTCTCTCTCTCCCCTCTCTCCCCCTCTCTCTCTCTCCATTTCTCTCTCTCCCCCTCTCTCTCTCTCCATTTCTCTCTCTCCCCCTCTCTCTCTCTCCATTTCTCTCTCTCCCCCTCTCTCTCTCCATTTCTCTCTCTCCCCCTCTCTCCCCCTCTCTCTCTCCATTTCTCTCTCTCCCCCCATTTCTCTTTTCCTCTCTCTCCATTTCTCTCTTCCCCTCTTTCTCTCTCCATTTCTCTCTTCCTCTCTCTCTATTTCTCTCTCGCTTTTCTCTCTTCCTATCTCTCTCTCCCTCCATTCCACTCTCCACTCTCCACTCTGTGTCTTAAACACTCCTGGCATGTTTTGGAATCTCTCACTGAGATCTAGTATTTGCGAGGTATCGACTTACATCTCTTTCTTCCCTCAATTTGCAGTGCGGCTGGGGTGACAAAAGAACCCAACTCCCCATAAATCGCCTCAACTACCTGTTTGATATTGTGCCAGAAAGTATCCTCTAGCTGGCTGCTGCCCAGAAGAGGGAGAGAGAGAGATAGGGAGAGAGAGAGAGAGAGAACACGGTTGGACTCTGATCCGGCTGTAATGAGGTAGAAACACAGCCGGTCTGGACAGAGAAGGGACAACCACGTTATTGATAGGCCCAAATCTATTCTCAATATCTCTGATTCAGCCTGATATTCAGCCTGCTATGTGATATGGTTGATTGGGTGTGAGGAAAGTATCCGTGGGGTGTGTGTGTGTGTGTAATTCTGCTTTTGGCGTTAGTGCCTTCACATCCACCAAGATGAATGAGCTTGATGAGTTCTTCGATTTCCACCGCGCTTTCAGCATCTAGCCCCCTCTGCCTCTTAACAGGAGCCCTGAGAACGAAACAGCATCAGAATGACTTTGATAGCTCCGCTACGTTGAGAGAGAGAAATAGAGAGGGAGTTACTATTCTATGGAACACTGTGATTGGTGGAGGCCAGGGCCTATACATTCTCTGAGATGTGATTGGTGGAGGCCATGGCAAATACATTCTCTGAGATGTGATTGGTGGAGGCCATGGCAAATACATTCTCTGAGATGTGATTGGTGGAGGCCATGGCAAATACATTCTCTGAGATGTGATTGGTGGAGGCCAGGGCCTATACATTATCTGAGCTGTGATTGGTGGAGGCCAGGGACAATACATTCACAGATCTGTGATTGGTGGAGTCCATGGAAAATACATTCTCTGAGATGTGATTGGTGGAGGCCAGGGCCAATACATTCTCTGAGATGTGATTGGTGGAGGCCAGGGCCAATACATTCTCTGAGATGTCATTGGTGGAGGCCAGGGCCAATACATTCTCTGAGATGTGATTGGTGGAGGCCAGGGCCAATACATTCTCTGAGCTGTGATTGGTGGAGGCCAGGGCCAATACATTCTCTGATTAGCTGGTCATTAGATAAGGTTAAAAGTTACTACAACAGAGGAAGAACACCTGGAGAATAAAATAATTAGTCTCAGCGGACCAATAGCAGGGACCCGTCCATGGAAGTTATAACAATAGCCGGACCCTTCCAGGGGAGTAAAACAATAGAATGACTTATCCAGGGGAGATTAAACAATAACAGGGACCCATCCAGAGGAGTTTAAACAGCAGCAGGACCTGTCCAGGGGAGTTCAACCAATAGCAGGACCTGTCCAGGGGAGTTCAACCAATAGCAGGACCTGTCCAGGGGAGTTCAACCAATAGCAGGACCTGTCCAGGGGAGTTCAACCAATAGCAGGACCTGTCCAGGGGAGTTCAACCAATAGCAGGACCTGTCCAGGGGAGTTCAACCAATAGCAGGACCTGTCCAGGGGAGTTCAACCAATAGCAGGACCTGTCCAGGGGAGTTCAACCAATAGCAGGACCTGTCCAGGGGAGTTCAACCAATAGCAGGACCTGTCCAGGGGAGTTCAACCAATAGCAGGACCCGTCCAGGGGAGTTCAACCAATAGCAGGACCTGTCCAGGGGAGTTCAACCAATAGCAGGACCTGTCCAGGGGAGTTCAACCAATAGCAGGACCTGTCCAGGGGAGTTCAACCAATAGCAGGACCTGTCCAGGGGAGTTCAACCAATAGCAGGACCTGTCCAGGGGAGTTCAACCAATAGCAGGACCTGTCCAGGGGAGTTCAACCAATAGCAGGACCCGTCCAGGGGAGTTCAACCAATAGCAGGACCCGTCCAGGGGAGTTCAACCAATAGCAGGACCCGTCCAGGGGAGTTCAACCAATAGCAGGACCCGTCCAGGGAGTTCAACCAATAGCAGGACCCGTCCAGGGGAGTTCAACCAATAGCAGGACCCGTCCAGGGGAGTTCAACCAATAGCAGGACCCGTCCAGGGAGTTCAACCAATAGCAGGACCCGTCCAGGGGAGTTCAACCAATAGCAGGACCCGTCCAGGGGAGTTCAACCAATAGCAGGACCCGTCCAGGGGAGTTCAACCAATAGCAGGACCCGTCCAAGGGAGTTCAACAATAGCAGGACCCGTCCAGGGGAGTTCAACAATAGCAGGACCCGTCCAGGGGAGTTCAACAATAGCAGGACCCGTCCAGGGGAGTTCAACCAATAGCAGGACCTGTCCAGGGGAGTTCAACCAATAGCAGGACCTGTCCAGGGGAGTTTAAGAACAAATTCTTATCTATAATGATGGCCTACTCTCTAATGATGGCCAATTGTGCGCCGCCCTATGGGACTCCCAATCACGGCCGGATGTGACACAGCCTGGATTCTAACCAGGTACTATGTTGACACCTCTTGCACTGAGATGCAGTGCGCCACTCAGGAGACTGGACAACGTGGAGTCCATCAGGAACAGCTCTCAACCTAGAACCAAGTCACAGGTGAAGTCCTTCCTAAGTCTGGCAGGATGGTACCAGAGATTCATTCCCCAGTTCTCGACCATCGCGGTTCCTTTGAACAACCTCACTTCAAAGGTGGCTAGCAACCCTGTGAAGTGGACTGAGGTGTGTGAGGAAGCGTTCATAATGCTGAAAAAACATCTGTGGTCGTCCCCTGTTCTCCAGAGCCCTGATTTTCAGAAGAGTTTCCTTGTACAGGTGGACGCGTCGGTTGTGGGAATTGGAGCGGTACTGGCCCAATTAAGCCAGGAGAAGAGCTCCCCGTACTGTACCTGAGTCAGAAGCTCTTGCATGTCCACTCATTATCTCAACCAATCATGGCTAGTGGGAAGGTTACTAGCTTTTTCTGTGGCTTTACCAACAAGGCTCATAATTTAATAATTGTATTCATATTTACAGATGGCATACAAGTTTGTTATTAAGGCACATGAAAGTTCAAATGTTCAAGAAGGCATTTCTGCCAAAAAAAACGCATTTTGATAAAAACAGAATATTTAACGGCTAATATAACGGCTCTCCTGGGAAGTTGTGACTTGCAACGTTCACCTAGTTTCCTGAATCATGTCACATATGTTTAGCTGAGTGGAAAATGTAGGCTTTGATGTTGGTAATGGCTTAATAAATTCATGAGTTTGGTATATTCTGATGGGAGGAGCTTTCCCTTCAAAAGGAGCTTCTCTTTCAGGTCAAAGGGAGGGACCGTTTTGATTGAGCTTGTAATGCTCGTCATTGTTAGAAGGAGAAGTGGACCAAGGCACAGCGTGGTAAGTGTTCATGATACATTATTCAAGAAACACTAAAAAAATAATTACCAAAAGAAACGAAAGCGAACAGTTCTGTCAGGCTCAGATTGCTAAACAGAAAACAACCTCCCACAAACACAGATGGAAAACAGGCTGCCTAAGTATGATTCCCTATCTGAGACAACGATAGACAGCTGCCTCTGATTGGGAACCACACTCGGCCCAAAAACAAAGAAACAAAAAACATAGACTTCCCCACCCGAGTCACACCCTGACCTAACCAAACATAGAGAATAATAAGGATCTCTACGGTCAGGGCGTGACAGAGCTGTTGATGGGGCAGCACCATTTTAGCTGTCCCATAATGTGTACCTTTGGTGGCAGTATTGATTTTCTTCCGGAATTACTATGGAAATAAACACCCTTGTACAGAAGTACTTTGCGGCTCTGACATTGTTTTATTTGGCAGAGGTTAGGTTTTTCAGTTTAGCCTTCTGGCCTACTCTATGCCACAGTCAGCACACTAACATGTGGTTCCAATTTTAAGACTCACTTACTAGCTAGCTAGCTAACTAGCTGGTGTATTAAAAACTTCTTAAGGCTAGGCATCCCACTAGCGGGACACCTGTCGACAACATCCGGTGAAATTGGAGGCCGCGCATTTCAAATAAATAATCTTAATATTAACTTCTTTGGACTCAACTCCCGTTAACGGGATCGATTTGACAACATCCGGTGAAATGGCAGAGCGCCAAATTCCCCCAAAATTATTAAAAATATTTAACTTTCATACATTCACAAGTGCAACACACCAAATTAAAGCTTAACTTCTCGTTAATCTAGCCACCGTGTCAGATTTCAAAAAGGCTTTACGGCGAAAGCAAACCATGCAATTTTATCTTAGGACAGCGCTCAGCATACCAACACATGAAAATCAGTTTTCAACCCGCCAGGCGCAACACAAAAGTCAGAAATAACGATTTAATTCATGCCGTACCTTTGAAGAACTTCTTCTGTTGGCACTCCAACATGTCCCATAAACAACACAAATGGTCCTTTTGTTCCATTAATTCTGTCGTTATATCTCCAAAATGTCAATTTATTTGGCGCATTTTGATTCAGAAAAACACTGGTTCCAACGCGCCCAGCATGGCTACAAAATATCTAAAAAGTTACCTGTAATCTTTGTCCAAACATTTGAAACAACTTTAGGTATTTTTTAACGTAAATTATTGATCAAATTTAAGATGGTATAAACGGTGTTCAATACCGGATAAAAACAACGTGAAGCGCGTGACCTGGAGCGCCCATCAAAACATTAGAGTGCACTTGGCTGGACCCTCGTTCTGAACTGCATTACTTCTTCATATCTCTAAAGAAAAACATCAACCAATTTCTAAAGACTGTTGACATCCAGTGGAAGCGATAGGAACTGCAAGCAAGTGCCTTATAAATCTAGATACACATAGAAAATCCTTTGAAAACACTGTCACCCCAAAAAAACCTGGAAGGAAAGGCAGCCAAAGGAAGTGTTGGCTTTGGTGATGACCAGTGAAATATACCTGCTGGAACACGTGCTATGGGTGGGTGCTGATATGGTGACCAGTGAGCTGAGATAAGGTGGAGCTTTACCTAGCAAAGACTTATAGATGACCTGGAGCCAGTGGGTTTGGCAACAAATATGTAGCGAGGACCAGCCAACGAGAGCATACAGGTCACAGTGGTGGGTAGTATATGTGGCTTTGGTGACAAAACAGATGGCATTGTGATAGACTGCATCCAATTTGCTGAGTAGAGTATTGGAGGCTATTTTGGAAATGACATAGCCGAAGTCAAGGATCGATAGGATAGTCAGTTTTACGAGGGTATGTTTGGCAGCATGAGTGAAGGAGGCTTTGTTGTGAAATAAGAAGCCAATTCTAGATTTAACTTTGGATTGGAGATGTTTAATGTGAGTCTGGAAGGAGAGTTTACAGTCTAGCCAGACACCTAGCTATTTGTAGCTGTCCATATATTCTAAGTAGGAACCGTCCAGAGTAATGATGCTAGTCGGGAGGGCAGGTGCAGGCAGCGATCGGTTGAAGAGCATGCATTTAGTTTTACTTGTACTAGATGGAGGCCACGGAAGGAGAGTTGTACGGCATTGAAGCTCGTTTGGAGGTTTGTTAACACAGTGTCCAAAGAACGGAAGGGCCAGAAGTATACAGAATGGTGACGTATGCGTAGAGGTGGATCAGAGAATCACCAGCAGCAAGAGCAACATCATTGATATATTCAGAGAAAAGAGTTGGCCCGAGAATTAAACCCTGTGGCACCCTCAGAGACTGACAGAAGTCCGGACAACAGGCCCTCCGATTTGACACACTGAACTCTATCTGAGAAGTAGTTCGTGAACCAGACGAGGCAGTCATTAGAGAAACCAAGGCTGCTGAGTCTGCCGATAAGAATTTGGTGATTGACAGAGTCGAAAGCCTTGGCCAGGTCGATGAAGATGGCTGCACAGTACTGTCTTTTATCAATGGCGGTTATGATATCGTTTAGGACCTTGAGCGTGTCTGAAGTGCACCCATGACCAGCTCTGAAACCAGATTGCATAGTGGAGAAGGTACGGTGGGATTCAAAATGGGCGGTGATCTGTTTGTTCACTTGGCTTTCGAAGACCTTAGAAAGGCAGGGCAGGGTGGGTTTGGGTCTAGAGTGTCTCCCCCTTTGAAGAGGGGGATGACACGGCCGCCGCTTCCCAATCTTTAGGAATCTCAGACGATACGAAAGAGGTTGAACACACTAGTAAAAGGGGTTGCAACAATTGCAGTGGATAATTTTAGGAAGAGAGGGTCCAGATTGTCTAGCCCAGCTGATTTGTAGGGATCCAGATTTTGCAGCTCTTTCAGAACATCTGCTATCTGGATTTGGGTGAAGAGAAGTGGGGGGGGGGGGGGGTTGGGCCAGTTGCTGCGGGGGGTGCAGAGCTGTTGGCCGGGGTAGGGGTAGCCAGGTGGAAAGCATGGCCAGCCATAGAGATGCTTTTTGAAATTCTCAATTATTGTGGATTTATCAGTGGTGACAGTGTTTCCTAGTCTCAGTGCAGTGGGCAGCTGGGAGGAGGTACTCTTATTCTCCATGGACATTACAGTGTCCCAGAACTTTTTGGAATTAGTACTGCAGGATGCAAATTTCTGTTTGAAAAAGCAAGCCTTTGCTTTCCTAACTGACTGTGTATTGGTTCTTAACTTCCCTGAAAAGTATATCGCGGGGGCTATTCGAAGCTAGTGCAGTACGCCACAGGGTGTTTTTGTGCTGGTCAAGGGCAGTCAAGTCTGGAGTGAACCAAGGGCTGTATCTGTTCTTAGTTCTACATTTTTTGAAAGTTGCATGCTTATTTAACCTGTTATGGCTAGGGGGCAGTATTTTCACGGCTGGATAAAAAACGTACCCGATTTAATGTGGTTACTACTCCTGCCCAGTAACTAGAATATGCATATCATTATTGGCTTTGGATAGAAAACACTCCAAAGTTTCTAAAACTGTTTGAATGGTGTCTGTGAGTATAACAGAACTCAAATGGCAGGTCAAAACCTGAGAGATTCCTTTACAGGAAGTTGCCTGTCTGACCATTTCTTGAACTTCTTTGCCATCTCATTCAATTACAAAGGATCTCTGCTCTAACGTGACACTTCCTACGTCTTCCATAGGCTCTCAGAGCCCGGGAAAAAACAGAATGTCGTCATGCCAGCCCCAGGCTGAAACACATTATCGCCTTTGTCAAGTGGCCGATCAAGGGACTGTGGGCTTAGGCGCGTGCCCTGGCCGCCCCCCGTCTTTGTGATTTTTCCTCTGTTTGCCGAAAAGGAGATTCCCGGTCGGAATATTATAGCTTTTTTGCGAGATAAATTGCATAAAAATTGATTTTAAACAGCGGTTGACATGCTTCGAAGTACGGTAATGGAATATTTAGAATTTTTTTGTCACGAATTGCGCCATGCGCACGACCCTGATTTACCATTTCGGATAGTTTCTGGAACGCACGAACAAAATGCCGCTATTTGGATATAACGATGGATTATTTGGGACTAAACCAACATTTGTTATTGAAGTAGCAGTCCTGGGAGTGCATTCTGACGAAGACAACAAAGGTAATAACATTTTTGTTATAGTAAATCTGATTTTGGTGAAGGCTAAACTTGCCGGGTGTCTAAATAGCTAGCCCGTGATGGCTGGGCTATGTACTTAGAATATTGCAAAATGTGCTTTCACCAAAAAGCTATTTTAAAATCGGACATATTGAGTGCATAGAGGAGTTCTGTATCTATAATTCTTAAAATAATTGTTATGCTTTTTGTGAACGTTTATCGTGAGTAATTTAGTAAATTGTTAGTAAATTCCCCGGAAGTTTGCGGGGGGTATGCTAGTTCTGAACGTCACATGCTAATGTAAAAAGCTGTTTTTTGATATAAATATGAACTTGATTGAACAAAACATGCATGTATTGTATAACATAATGTCCTTGTTGTGTCATCTGATGAAGATCATCAAAGGTTAGTGCTGCATTTAGCTGTCTTCTGGGTTTTTGTGACATTATATGCTAGCTTGAAAAATGGGTGTCTGATTATTTCTGGCTGGGTACTCTGCTGACATAATCTAATGTTTTGCTTTCGCTGTAAAGCCTTTTTGAAATCGGACAGTGTGGTTAGATAAAGGAGAGTCTTGTCTTTAAAATGCTGTGAAATAGTCATATGTTTGAAAAATTGAAGTTTTTGTATTTTTGAGGAATTTGTCATTCGCGCCACGCCTATCATTGGATATTGGAGCAGGTGTTCCGCTAGCGGAACGTCTAGATGTAAGAGGTTTTTTAAGATGGTGAGGAAAGCACTTTTAACTACTATGGGCTAGGTGGCTCGTCACCGTCCCACTCTGTTCAACAGCCAGTGGAAGAACGTGGCGCGAAATACAAAACCTCAAAAATGCAATAATTTAAATAGTAGGCTGTCTCGTCGTTGTTGGTAATCAAGCCTACCACTGTAGTGTCGTCTGCAAACTTGATGATTGAGTTGGAGGCGTGCATCGCCACGCAGTCGTGGGTGAACAAGGAGTACAGGAGAGGGCTGAGCACACACCCTTGTGGGGCCCCAGTGTTGAGGGTCAGCGAAGTGGAGGTTTGTTTCCTACCTTCACCACCTGGGGGTGGCCCGTCAGAAAGTCCAGGACCCAGTTTTCACAGGGAGGGGCTGAGACCCAGGACTTCCAGCTTGATCATGAGCTTAGAGGGTACTATGGTTTTGAATGCTGAGCTGTAGTCAAGGAACAGCTCGTCTTTTGAGTTCGCTGCGCTGCGCTGGCGGCTGCACCCCCGGACGTGACCCCCCGCTCCGGCACTCACTTCCGGGCACACCGCCAGTGAAATAGCATGGCTCGAAATACAAAACAGCAAAAATGTAAATTTCATTTTCTCAATCAACTATTTTACACCATTTTAAAGATAAACTTCTCGTTAATCTAACCACATTGTCCGATTTCAAAAAGGCTTTACAGCAAAAGCATAAAATTAAACTTCACAAGAAAAACCACACAGCCATTTTCCAAGCAAGTACATCCATCACAAAAAACAAAAATACAGCTAAAATATTCACTAACCTTTGACGATCTTCATCAGATGACACTCCTAGGACTCAATGTTACACAATACATGTGTGTTTTGTTCGATAAATTTATATCCAAAAACCTCATTTTACATTGGCGCGTGATTTTCAGAAAATATTTTGCCTCCAAAACTGCCGGTGAATCAGCACAACAAATTACAAAAATACTCATAAACGTTGATAAAATATTAAACTGTTATTCAAAGAATTATAGATAAACATCTCCTTAATGCAACCGCTGTGACAGATATTCAAAAAAGCTTCACGGGGAAAGCACACTTTGCAATAATCTGAGTACGGCGCTCTGAAAAATACACCAGGCAATACAGATACCCGCCATTTTGGAGTCATCTAAAATCATAAATAGCATTAGAAATATTCACTTACCTTTGATGATCTTCATCAGAAGGCACTTCCAGGGATCCCAGGTCCACAATAAATGTTGTTTTGTTCGATAAAGTCCATAATTTATGTCCAAATACCTCCTTGTTGTTTGAGTGTTCAGAAAGCTACTCCAAATGTAGGAAGCGTGCGGAAAATGTCACGACGAAAAGTAAAAAAAAAACGTATATTTACGTTCGTAGAAACATGTCAAACATTGTATAGCATCAATCTTTAAGGCATTTTTATCATAAAACTTCAATAATATTCCAACCGGATGATTCCAATGTCTTGAAAAACGTTATGTAACACAGCTACCTCAACACGTGAACTGCGCACCAATGAACTCATGTCATTTTCTGAGTCACCAACTTCCCGGCCTTCTTGTTCGCTCTCTGTTCACTGCAAAAGCCTGAAACAAGGTTCTAAAGACTGTTGACATCTAGTGGAAGCCTTAGGAAGTGCAAAATGAACCCTAAGTCACTGTGTGTTAGATAGGCAATGACTTGAAAAGACTACAAGCATCAGATTTCCCACTTCCTGGTTGGATTTTTCTCAGGTTTTTGCCTGCCATATGAGTTCTGTTATACTCAGACATCATTCAAACAGTTTTAGAAACTTCAGAGTGTTTTCTATACAAATCTACTAATTATATGCACATTTTGACTCTGGGCCCGAGTATTAGGCAGTTTACTCTGGACAAGCTTTTCATCCGAAATCAAAAATACTGCCCCCTATACCCTAAAAAGTTAATGACATTTGTGGCTGCTTTGCGTGATGTATTGTCGTCTCTACCTTCTTGCCCTTTGTGCGGTTGTCTGTGCCCAATAATGTTTGTACCATGTTTTGTGCTGCTACCATGTTGTTGTCATGTTGTGTTGCTACCATGCTGTGTTGTCATGTGTTGCTGCCTTGCTATGTTGTTGTCTTAGGTCTCTCTTTATGCAGTGTTGCGTTGTCTCTCATGTCGTGATGTGTGTTTTGTCCTGTATTTATATGTTATTTATTTATTTATTTTAATCCCAGCCCCCGTCCCCGCAGGAGGTCTTTTGCCTTTTGGTAGGCCATCATTGTAAATAAGAATATGTTCTTAACTGACTTTCCAAGTTAAATAAAGGTCAAACATTTTCAAAATGAACAAAAACAGTATTCTTACATACCTATTCCCTTTGTCCAGATGGGATAGGGCAGTGTGCAGTGCAATGGTGATTGCGTCATCTGTGGACCTGTTGGGGCGGTATGCAAACTGAAGTGGGTCTAGGGTGGCCGGTAAGGTGGTGATGATATGATCCTTGACTTACCTCTCAAAATACTTCATGATGACAAAAGTCAGTGCTATGGGGCGGTAGTCATTTAGTTCAGTTATCTTTGCCTTCTTGGGTACAGGACCAATGGTAGCCATCTTGAAGTATATGGGAACAACAGACTGAGAAGAAGTGGTAGATTGGTTATTCTCATTGACAGCCAGTCTAAGAAGTGGTAGATCTGTTCTATGTACTCTATACTTGTCATTCTTAAGTTTTGTTTTTGCGTCTTTTACTTTCGGTGTTGTACACCAGCGTCAAACAGCTGAAGATACTATATTTATTGAAAATATATTTCACAGCAGTTTAGATGCTACAATGATTATCTACACAATGACTGCTTGTTTTGTCACAAACTGAAATTTGCCGAACTATTCAAATTTGCCGAACTATTCAAATTTTAGCAACCAGGTAATGGCGGGGGCGATTTTTACATATTGCACCTTTTAAAGGCATCTTTTCAACAGTTATAAATGTTAGTAACTCTTCTGTTACCTGTCAGTGGATTGGCACTTTAAAATAAGGTATAACTTTTAGCAGTTATACATTTTGATAACTCAGTTATAAATGTTTTTATAGGTCAGTCACTTTCAAATAAGGTATAACTTTTAGCAGTTATACATTTTGATAACTCAGTTATAAATGTTTTTATAGGTCAGTCACTTTCAAATAAGGTATACTTTTAGCAGTTATACATGTGGGTAAATAATTTATAGATGATTTGAGAGTTCACTCAGAGCTTAGACGTACTTATAGGCAGTATTGGGTACTCCTTACTACATACGTGAGAGAAGATTTAACACTGTTCAATATGTTCAGTCAATGAATGGTGGGTATGAAGAACAAAACATTCAATGTTGTGAGAGGATACCTCCTCCGCAACCAAAGGTATCACGGTTTTCACTTCACAGCAAAGTGTTCACCATACTTGGACTATCACAGAGAAGTGGTAAGTGTGTATTGATATAATCTGGTAAGGGGGAAGGATGATTGAATAATGTCCTGGATGTACATTTGGCCAGGGCATCAGGGTTTCAAAGGTGGGTCAAGAAACGTCATAAAAACCAACCTCTTCTGTTCACACCCAAAAGTGAGAAAATAACTATTGTTTAACTGTGCAACCATTGAAAATAAGGTTGAATTATGATACAAATGCTTATAAGATGAATCCTTATGTAAGTACATTTTCAAATGGTTAATAACTAGAGGTAAATATTGGCTCACTATTTGGCAAACACTGACCAGTGATTGCACTATTTTGACCAATGGTTGATAATGCATTTCCAAATGATTAAATAATCGTTAATAATGTAATTATAACCACTTTGTATACCTTTTAAAAATGGAATATTATTGTAAAGTGTTACAGGTTATTCTACTGGTAGTGTTGCCATGGTTACAGTATAATTAAAGGATTACATTTATTTTTATTGTTAATTGAACACAAGGTCCAACCGAAAATGTACTTTTAACCCAACCCCTCTGAATCGGAGAGGTGCGGGGTCTGCGACATTGGACGCCCGGGGAGCTGTTGTTGCTTTGATCAACTGGTATTGGAGCCATGGTTACAGTATAATGGTTATTTTACTGGTATTGGAGCCATGGTTACAGTATAATGGTTATTCTACTGGTAGTGGTGCCATGGTTACAGTAGAATGGTTATTTTACTGGCAGTGGTACCATGGTTACAGTATAATGGTTATTTTACTGGTATTGGTGCCATGGTTACAGTATAATGGTTATTTTACTGGTATTGGAGCCATGGTTACAGTATAATGGTTATTTTACTGGTATTGGTGCCATGGTTACAGTATAATGTTTATTTTACTGGTATTGGTGCCATGGTTACAGTATAATGGTTATTTTACTGGTATTGGTGCCATGGTTACAGTATAATGGTTATTTTACTGGTAGTGGTGCCATGGTTACAGTACCATGGTTATTTTACTGGTAGTGGTGCCATGGTTACAGTAGAATGGTTATTTTACTGGTATTGGTGCCATGGTTACAGTATAATGGTCATTCTACCGGTATTGGTGCCATGGTTACAGTATAATGGTCATTCTACTGGTATTGGTGCCATGGTTACAGTATAATGGTTATTCTACTGGTAGTGGTAACATGGTTACAGTATAATGGTTATTCTACTGGTAGTGTTAACATGGTTACAGTATAATGGTTATTTTACTGGTAGTGGAGCCAGTATGAACTGGTCTTTGACCATCAGTAGAAATAGTGTGACTCATGCAGTAGTACATACATATAGACAAACACTACCCTGGAACACTACTACTAGGCAAACACTACCCTGGAACACTACTACTAGACAAACACTACCCTGGAACACTACTACTAGACAAACACTACCCTGGAACACTACTACTAGACAAACACTACCCTGGAACACTACTACTAGACAAACACTACCCTGGAACACTACTACTAGGCAAACACTACCCTGGAACACTACTACTAGACAAACACTACCCTGGAACACTACTACTAGACAAACACTACCCTGGAACACTACTACTAGACAAACACTACCCTGGAACACTACTACTAGACAGACACTACCCTGGAACACTACTACTAGACAGACACTACCCTGGAACACTACTACTAGACAACCACTACCCTGGAACACTACTACTAGACAAACACTACCCTGGAACACTACTACTAGACAAACACTACCCTGGAACACTACTACTAGACAAACACTACCCTGGAACACTACTACTAGACAACCACTACCCTGGAACACTACTACTAGACAAACACTACCCTGGAACACTACTACTAGACAAACACTACCCTGGAACACTACTACTAGACAAACACTACCCTGGAACACTACTACTAGACAAACACTACCCTGGAACACTACTACTAGACAAACACTACCCTGGAACACTACTACTAGACAAACACTACCCTGGAACACTACTACTAGACAAACACTACCCTGGAACACTACTACTAGACAAACACTACCCTGGAACACTACTACTAGACAAACACTACCCTGGAACACTACTACTAGACAACCACTACCCTGGAACACTACTACTAGACAAACACTACCCTGGAACACTACTACTAGACAAACACTACCCTGGAACACTACTACTAGACAAACACTACCCTGGAACACTACTACTAGACAAACACTACCCTGGAACACTACTACTAGACAACCACTACCCTGGAACACTACTACTAGAGAAACACTACCCTGGAACACTACTACTAGACACACACTACCCTGGAACACTACTACTAGACAACCACTACCCTGGAACACTACTACTAGACAAACACTACCCTGGAACACTACTACTAGACAAACACTACCCTGGAACACTACTACTAGACAAACACTACCCTGGAACACTACTACTAGACAACCACTACCCTGGAACACTACTACTAGACAAACACTACCCTGGAACACTACTACTAGACAAACACTACCCTGGAACACTACTACTAGACAAACACTACCCTGGAACACTACTACTAGACAAACACTACCCTGGAACACTACTACTAGACAAACACTACCCTGGAACACTACTACTAGACAAACACTACCCTGGAACACTACTACTAGACAAACACTACCCTGGAACACTACTACTAGACAAACACTACCCTGGAACACTACTACTAGACAACCACTACCCTGGAACACTACTACTAGACAACCACTACCCTGGAACACTACTACTAGACAAACACTACCCTGGAACACTACTACTAGACAAACACTACCCTGGAACACTACTACTAGACAAACACTACCCTGGAACACTACTACTAGACAAACACTACCCTGGAACACTACTACTAGACAAACACTACCCTGGAACACTACTACTAGACAAACACTACCCTGGAACACTACTACTAGACAAACACTACCCTGGAACACTACTACTAGACAAACACTACCCTGGAACACTACTACTAGACAAACACTACCCTGGAACACTACTACTAGACAACCACTACCCTGGAACACTACTACTAGACAAACACTACCCTGGAACACTACTACTAGACAAACACTACCCTGGAACACTACTACTAGACAAACACTACCCTGGAACACTACTACTAGACAAACACTACCCTGGAACACTACTACTAGACAAACACTACCCTGGAACACTACTACTAGACAACCACTACCCTGGAACACTACTACTAGACAACCACTACCCTGGAACACTACTACTAGACAAACACTACCCTGGAACACTACTACTAGACAAACACTACCCTGGAACACTACTACTAGACAAACACTACCCTGGAACACTACTACTAGACAAACACTACCCTGGAACACTACTACTAGACAAACACTACCCTGGAACACTACTACTAGACAAACACTACCCTGGAACACTACTAGACAAACACTACCCTGGAACACTACTACTAGACAAACACTACCCTGGAACACTACTACTAGACAAACACTACCCTGGAACACTACTACTAGACAAACACTACCCTGGAACACTACTACTAGACAAACACTACCCTGGAACACTACTACTAGACAAACACTACCCTGGAACACTACTACTAGACAAACACTACCCTGGAACACTACTACTAGACAAACACTACCCTGGAACACTACTAGACAAACACTACCCTGGAACACTACTACTAGACAAACACCCAGGATGGTTTCCCCTCATTATTGAGATGACAGCAGGACCACGGTGAGAGGGTTGGAACACTAGTCCTAGCTGGGACCTACAGAGCAGAACCGCAGTGAGACGGTTGGGTCATTAACACCGGCTGGGACAGTAAAGTTAATTCATTAGATCTCCGTGCCAGATGGAGATCTAATGGCAGGAAGCCTCTCAACAAGTGCAACGCCACATACCAACCTTAACAAGTATCTTACCACACTCACGCTATAACCAAGTAAAAACACATGGGCTGCTCCTCTCTGTCCATCAGGCCCCAGCCACGGACATTTTTCATGATGGAATACCTCCTCTGAGGAACAACATATGGACAACTAGAAACAAAACATGTGGACAGCTAACTCAACCAGCTATAAGGTCTGGTCTGAAGTGACACAACATGTGGACAGCTAACTCAACCAGCTATAAGGTCTGGTCTGAAGTGACACAACATGTGGACAGCTAACTCAACCAGCTATAAGGTCTGGTCTGAAGTGACACAACATGTGGACAGCTAACTCAACCAGCTATAAGGTCTGGTCTGAAGTGACACAACATGTGGACAGCTAACTCAACCAGCTATAAGGTCTGGTCTGAAGTGACACAACATGTGGACAGCTAACTCAACCAGCTATAAGGTCTGGTCTGAAGTGACACAACATGTGGACAGCTAACTCAACCAGCTATAAGGTCTGGTCTGAAGTGACACAACATGTGGACAGCTAACTCAACCAGCTATAAGGTCTGGTCTGAAGTGACACAACATGTGGACAGCTAACTCAACCAGCTATAAGGTCTGGTCTGAAGTGACACAACATGTGGACAGCTAACTCAACCAGCTATAAGGTCTGGTCTGAAGTGACACAACATGTGGACAGCTAACTCAACCAGCTATAAGGTCTGGTCTGAAGTGACACAACATGTGGACAGCTAACTCAACCAGCTATAAGGTCTGGTCTGAAGTGACACAACATGTGGACAGCTAACTCAACCAGCTATAAGGTCTGGTCTGAAGTGACACAACATGTGGACAGCTAACTCAACCAGCTATAAGGTCTGGTCTGAAGTGACACAACATGTGGACAGCTAACTCAACCAGCTATAAGGTCTGGTCTGAAGTGACACAACATGTGGACAATCATCATCCTGGAAAGGGAAGCACAACTCTAACCTTCCACAGAGATTGACTGAAAATAGATTCTAAATCTGATAATCACTCTCAACAAGATACAATCTCTGTGAAATCTTTGCGATGGTTGATAGTTTTGATCGTTTTAAGAGCAGTACTGTAGATGATTGTTAGGTATCGGTTTTAAGAGGAGTACTGTAGTTGATTGTTAGGTATCTGTTTTAAGAGGAGTACTGTAGTTGATTGTTAGGTATCTGTTTGAAGAGGAGTACTGTAATTGATTGTTAGGTATCTGTTTGAAGAGGAGTACTGTAATTGATTGTTAGGTATCTGTTTGAAGAGGAGTACTGTAATTGATTGTTAGGTATCTGTTTGAAGAGGAGTACTGTAATTGATTGTTAGGTATCTGTTTGAAGAGGAGTACTGTAATTGATTGTTAGGTATCTGTTTGAAGAGGAGTACTGTAGTTGATTGTTAGGTATCTGTTTGAAGAGGAGTACTGTAGTTGATTGTTAGGTATCTGTTTGAAGAGGAGTACTGTAGTTGATTGTTAGGTATCTGTTTTAAGAGGAGTACTGTAGTTGATTGTTAGGTATCTGTTTGAAGAGGAGTACTGTAGATGATTGTTAGGTATCTGTTTGAAGAGGAGTACTGTAGATGATTGTTAGGTATCTGTTTGAAGAGGAGTACTGTAGTTGATTGTTAGGTATCTGTTTGAAGAGGAGTACTGTAATTGATTGTTAGGTATCTGTTTGAAGAGGAGTACTGTAGTTGATTGTTAGGTATCGGTTTTAAGAGGAGTACTGTAGTTGATTGTTAGGTATCTGTTTGAAGAGGAGTACTGTAATTGATTGTTAGGTATCTGTTTGAAGAGGAGTACTGTAATTGATTGTTAGGTATCTGTTTGAAGAGGAGTACTGTAATTGATTGTTAGGTATCTGTTTGAAGAGGAGTACTGTAGTTGATTGTTAGGTATCTGTTTGAAGAGGAGTACTGTAGTTGATTGTTAGGTATCTGTTTGAAGAGGAGTACTGTAGATGATTGTTAGGTATCTGTTTTAAGAGGAGTACTGTAGTTGATTGTTAGGTATCTGTTTGAAGAGGAGTACTGTAATTGATTGTTAGGTATCTGTTTGAAGAGGAGTACTGTAGTTGATTGTTAGGTATCTGTTTTAAGAGGAGTACTGTAGTTGATTGTTAGGTATCGGTTTTAAGAGGAGTACTGTAGTTGATTGTTAGGTATCTGTTTGAAGAGGAGTACTGTAGTTGATTGTTAGGTATCTGTTTTAAGAGGAGTACTGTAATTGATTGTTAGGTATCTGTTTGAAGAGGAGTACTGTAGTTGATTGTTAGGTATCTGTTTGAAGAGGAGTACTGTAGTTGATTGTTAGGTATCTGTTTGAAGAGGAGTACTGTAGTTGATTGTTAGGTATCTGTTTGAAGAGGAGTACTGTAATTGATTGTAAGAGGAAATAACATCAGAAACACAGAGGAGACTGCTGAGGGAGGACAGATCATAATAATGGCTGGAAAGGAGCGAATCATCGCATTCACTCTGTTCCAGCCATTACCACAAGCCAGTCCTCCCCTATTAAGATGCCACCAATTTCTTGTTCCAGAAACACCTTTATTTACAGACACTATAGATAAATTAAATGTAAGTGGATTTCTGGAACAAAATGACATTAATCAATAAAAATGTCAGTGTTGTTCCAACGAATAGAAAAACTACAGACACAAAGTGAAAAACTGAATGTGTTGTTCAAAGGTACAGTTAAAAGTAGAAAACCTGTACTTTTATTGATTTATCAAGGATCCCTCCCCAGTCACCCCTAGCCCAGACCCAGCCCTAACCCTCCCCAGTCCCCTCTAGCCCAGACCCAGCCCTAACCCTCCCCAGTCCCCCCTAGCAGATCCAGACCCAGCCCTAACCCTCCCCAGTCCCCTCTAGCAGATCCAGAGCCAGCCCTAACCCTCCCCAGTCCCCTCTAGCCCAGACCCAGCCCTAACCCTCCCCAGTCACCCCTAGCCCAGACCCAGCCCTAACCCTCCCCAGTCCCCCCTAGCCCAGACCCAGCCCTAACCCTCCCCAGTCACCCCTAGCCCAGACCCAGCCCTAACCCTCCCCAGTCCCCCCTAGCAGATCCAGACCCAGCCCTAACCCTCCCCAGTCCCCTCTAGCAGATCCAGACCCAGCCCTAACCCTCCCCAGTCCCCCCTAGCCCAGACCCAGCCCTAACCCTCCCCAGTCCCCTCTAGCAGATCCAGACCCTAACCCTCCCCAGTCCCCTCTAGCCCAGACCCAGCCCTAACCCTCCCCAGTCCCCCCTAGCCCAGACCCAGCCCTAACCCTCCCCAGTCCCCCCTAGCCCAGACCCAGCCCTAACCCTCCCCAGTCCCCTCTAGCAGATCCAGACCCAGCCCTAACCCTCCCCAGTCCCCTCTAGCCCAGACCCAGCCCTAACCCTCCCCAGTCCCCTCTAGCCCAGACCCAGCCCTAACCCTCCCCAGTCCCTCTAGCAGATCCAGACCCAGCCCTAACCCTCCCCAGTCCCCTCTAGCCCAGACCCAGCCCTAACCCTCCCCAGTCCCCTCTAGCCCAGACCCAGCCCTAACCCTCCCCAGTCCCTCTAGCAGATCCAGACCCAGCCCTAACCCTCCCCAGTCCCCCCTAGCCCAGACCCAGCCCTAACCCTCCCCAGTCCCCCCTAGCAGACATTCCTGGCCTTCCCCCCTAGCAGATGCTGGCCTTCTAGGCATAGTTGCAAAGAAAAAGCCATATCTTAGACTGGCCAATAAAAATAGATTAAGCTGGGCAAAAGAACACAGACACTGGACAGAGGACCTCTGCCTAGAAGGCCAGCATCCCGGAGTCGCCTCTTCACTGTTGATGTTAAGACTGGTGTTTTGCGGGTATTATTTAATGAAGCTGCCAGTTGAGGACTTGTGAGGCATGTTTCTCAAACTAGACACTTAATGTTCTTGTCCTCTTGTTCAGTTGTGCACCGGGGTGGGGATAGTATATGATGGGGTGGGGATAGTATATGATGGGGTGGGGAGAGTATGTGATGGGGTGGAGATAGTATGTGATGGGGTGGAGATAGTATATGATGGGGTGGGTATAGTATATGATGGGGTGGGTATAGTATATGATGGGGTGGGTATAGTATATGATGGGGTGGGGATGGTATATGATGGGGTGGGGATGGTAT
This sequence comes from Salmo salar, assembly GCF_965601325.2. Taxonomy (NCBI): domain Eukaryota; kingdom Metazoa; phylum Chordata; class Actinopteri; order Salmoniformes; family Salmonidae; genus Salmo; species Salmo salar. The sequence goes on along the minus strand of NC_138314.1, from coordinate 50,556,227 downwards.
ATGATGGGGTGGGTATAGTATATGATGGGGTGGGTATAGTATATGATGGAGTGGGTATAGTATATGATGGGGTGGGTATAGTATATGATGGGGTGATGGGGTGGGGATAGTATATGATGGGGTGGGGATAGTATATGATGGGGTGATGGGGTGTGGATAGTATATGATGGGGTGATGGGGTGGGGATAGTATATGATGGGGTGATGGGGTGGGGATAGTATATGATGGGGTGGGGATAGTATATGATGGGGTGGGGATAGTATATGATGGGGTGATGGGGTGGGGATAGTATATGATGAGGTGATGGGGTGGGGATAGTATATGATGGGGTGATGGGGTGGAGATAGTATATGATGAGGTGATGGGGTGGGGGATAGTATATGATGGGGTGGGGATAGTATATGATGGGGTGATGGGGTGGGGATAGTATATGATGGGGTGATGGGGTGGGGATAGTATGTGATGGGGTGATGGGGTGGGGATAGTATATGATGGGGTGGGGATAGTATATGATGGGGTGGGGATAGTATATGATGGGGTGATGGGGTGGGGATAGTATATGATGGGGGGATGGGGTGGGGATAGTATATGATGGGGTGGGGATAGTATATGATGGGGTGATTGGGTGGGGATAGTATTTGATGGGGTGATGGGGTGGGGATAGTAAATGATGGGGTGGGGATAGTATATGATGGGGTGGGGATAGTATATGATGGGGTGGGGATAGTATATGATGGGGTGATGGGGTGGGGATAGTATATGATGGGGTGGGGATAGTATATGATGGGGTGGGGATAGTATATGATGGGGTGATGGGGTGGGGGATAGTATATGATGGGGTGATGGGGTGGGGATAGTATATGATGGGTTGGGGTATAGTATGTGATGGGGTGGGGATAGTATATGATGGGGTGGGGATAGTATATGATGGGGTGGGGATAGTATATGATGGGGTGGGGATAGTATATGATGGGGTGGGGATAGTATATAATAGGGTGGGGATAGTATATAATGGGGTGGGGATAGTATATCATGGGGTGGGGATAGTATATCATGGGGTGGGGATAGTATATCATGGGGTGGGGATAGTATATGATGGGGTGGGGAGAGTATATGATGGGGTGGGGAGAGTATATCATGGGGTGGGGATAGTATATCATGGGGTGATGGGGTGGGGATAGTATATGATGGGGTGATGGGGTGGGGATAGTATATGCTGGGGTGATGGGGTGGGGATAGTATATGATGGGGTGGGGATAGTATATGATGGGGTGATGGGGTGGGGATAGTATATGATGGGGTGGGGTATAGTATATGATGGGGTGATGGGGTGGGGATAGTTTATGATGGGGTGGGGATAGTATATGATGGGGTGGGGATAGTATATGATGGGGTGGGGGATAGTAGATGGGGTGGGGTGGGGATAGTATATGATGGGGTGGGGATAGTATATGATGGGGTGGGGGATAGTATATGATGGGGTGATGGGGTGGGTATAGTATATGATAGTATATGATGGGGTGATGGGGTGGGGATAGTATATGATGGGGTGATGGGCTGGGGATAGTATATGATGGGGTGGGGATAGTATATGATGGGGTGGGGGATAGTATATGATGGGGTGGGGATAGTATATGATGGGGTGGGGATAGTATATGATGGGGTGGGGATAGTATATGATGGGGTGGGGATAGTATATGATGGGGTGATGGGGTGGGGATAGTATATGATGGGGTGATGGGGTGGGGATAGTATATGATGGGGTGGGGATAGTATATGATGGGGTGGGGATAGTATATGATGGGGTGGGGATAGTATATGATGGGATGGGGATAGTATATGATGGGGTGGGGATAGTATATGATGGGGTTGGGATAGTATATGATGGGGTGGGGATAGTATGTGATGGGGTGGGGATAGTATGTGATGGGGTGGGGATAGTATATGATGGGGTGGGGATAGTATATGATGGGGTGGGGATAGTATATGATGGGGAGGGGATAGTATATGATGGGGTGGGGATAGTATATGATGGGGTGATGGGGTGGGGATAGTATTTGATGGGGTGATGGGGTGGGGATAGTATATGATGGGGTGATGGGGTGGGGATAGTATATGATGGGGTGGGGATAGTATATGATGGGGTGGGGATAGTATATGATGGGGTGGGGATAGTATATGATGGGGTGGGGATAGAAACGCTGTTTGACTTGGCAAACAAGATGAGCTTGCACAGAGATTCAGGAAACACCGGGATATATACACCGGGGCAGAGAGACAGGAAACACAGGGATATATACACCGGGGCAGAGAGACAGGAAACACAGGGATAAATACACTGGAGCAGAGAGACAGGAAACACAGGGATATATACACCGGAGATAATAAGCGACACCTGGAGGGGGTGGAGACAATCACAAGGACAGGTGAACCAGATCAGGATGTGACACATTCACTCCAAATCAAAACTCCAAGCCTACAACCTGTAGGTTTTTGGACAAGATTACCTGGAAGGATCCCTACTACCAAAGAGTCTTATTCCCAAGGACTATACAGCAAATGCTCTGGTAAACCAACAACCTGCAAAAGAAGCACAACAGAAACCTGCAAATACCATCCAACCTGGAACTGAGTGAGTAATGTTTAGTCTGAAGCTACATTTAAAGCCAAGAAGGGAAATACATTACAATAATCTATTTTACTGAATGCTAACATTTTTGTACATTTTAGTCATTTAGCAGACGCTCTTATCCAGAGTGATTTACAGTAGTGAATGCATACATTTCATTCAACAAAAAAAATCCTTTCTGTGCTGGCCCCCCGTGGGAACCCACAACCTTGGCGTTGCAAACATCATGCTCTACCAACTGAGCTACAGGGAAGGCTGTTAAGTTAAGGCTACCAAATTGCTAGGACAGAACAGATCCGGTTGCAACTTTAATTAGCACTGAGGTGTGAAGTGAGAGGTGTCAAAGCCATTGAGCCCAAAAATGGCAGGAGAGTTTCACAGCCTCCCCCACCCAAATGCAAAGGCCTTTGAGACCCCTGCTCCATGGCTGATCAGAGGTCATCTCAATACAGTATCTCTTGGATATAAAAAATGAGAAGGCACGGAATGAGTACAAAAAGAAGCTCCTCATGGACAATCCAGAGACAGTTTTTGCTGATTGTTACAAAACTGGAAAAGTAAGCAACTTAATCCCTTGGCATGGCACAGTGCTATATATGTGGGGGGTGGGGTGGGGGGGGGGGGGAAGGACAATGAGGACTCTGAGTCAGCCAAAGTCTGGAATAGTATTGGCACAGGGCAACCCCGGACAGTTTCAGCTGGACTTCCACAGAATCAAAGAGCGAGTGCAGCAGGATAAACTCTCTTGATGAAGACTACCCAACCCCGAGTAAGTCAGACCAGACCTCTTCTTTAAACAACCCCACAGACGAGCAACCCCAAGCACGGAGTCAACTCCCCAGCACAGATCACTACTCCCTCACAGAAATGAAGGATGAATTCACCCAGCTGGAGGTAAGGCAGGTTGAGCTGGAACAGCAGCTGAACACATTCAGCACAGACCCAGACAACAGTCCAGCACAACACCCCCTCAACCAGACCCGGAGAGCTGGAGGTGGAGAGGGACATATCTGCACTCTCAACTGTGCTGAGACAACATCAATTGGAGAAGGAGCAGGAGAAGAACAGAGCATTAGAGGAGAAGTTGAGAAAGATGACGTGTGACAGAGAACAACCCATTAGAGAGCTGGCCACCCCCACAGAGAAGCCAGCAGAACAGCCCACCTCAGATCCTGACCAATGTCTCCACACCACAGCAGAACAATCCACCCCAGACCATAGCCTTCACAGCAGGACAGATAAATGAAAAACCCCAAGATCAGGGGACCCCACCCCCTCCTAGCATCCCCCCTCTCAGGCCCCTTGTTAGCCCTCCTGACAACCCCCCCCCCCGCCCAAACACATTGAACATTTTAGCAGGATTCTCTCTCTTCACAACTGGCTACGTAGGCTATTACAGCTCAATGGGTGTAACTTTTGTTGACAATTTCGATACCTTTTGGAAGCAAAACACATTTTATAATGAGGATGGGATCCCTCCATATCATTTGGGTTCCTGGATCCTTTCACAGCATTATAAGGCTGCGTTGAGACAATGACCCAAGCCCAGCTCAGTTAAATCCTACCATTTTGACGCTGAGTTGTCATAATGCTTCAGTAACCTAATTTATGTCCTTCTAACTGCCCTAAATTCCTCTACTGATCCTACAGCTATTGTATGCAGTAATCATGTGCCTATGAACCAGATTTATACTGTTAGCACTGAGGCGGTGTGCCCTGTAAGGAAGTCCACTGTGTGCAGCTCACCCTGCACTAACATAAATAACAGAGCATATCTACTTCTGCTAAGCTTCCCAGTAAAGCAATGAAAACAAGCAAGCATCCCAGAAGAAACGTTAACATATAACTAGTTTCTGGAATGTCGCAAATTACTACTTCACAGGAGAGCCATTTGAATGTAAACTTTTGTTTAAATCAAAATGCGTATTTTGTATCTTTTTTTTACCCACTTTTTTCTCCCCAATTTCGTGGTATCCAATAGGTAGTCACAGTCTTGTCCCATCACTGCAACTCCTGTACGGACTCGAGGCGAGAGCCGTGCTTTCTCAAACACGACCCAGCCAAGCCACACTGCTTCTTGACACAATGCCCACTTAACCTGTTGGGGATAGGGGGCAGTATTTGCACGGCCGGATAAAAAAACGTACCCAATTTAATCTGGTTATTACTCCTGCACAGAAACTAGAATATGCATATAATTAGAAAACACCCTAACGTTTCTAAAACTGTTTGAATGGTGTCTGTGAGTATAACAGAACTCATATGGCAGGCCAAAACCTGAGAAGATTCCAAACAGGAAGCGCTCTCTCTGACCATTTCATGGCCTTCTTGATCATCTCTAACCAAAACAGGGGATCTCTGGCATAACGTGACATTTTCTAACGCTCCCATAGGCTCTCAGAAGGCGCCAGAACGATGAATGGTGGCTTTGCAGGCCATGGCTGAAAAACATTAGCGCATTTGGATAGTGGTCGATCTGAGGACAATGAGACTGGAGGCGCGTGCACGAGCCAACACCATGTTTACTTTCTCTCTCTTTGAACGAAAACAACGACTCCCGGTCGGAATATTATCGCTTTTTTACGAGAAAAATCCCATAAAAATTGATTTTAAACAGCGGTTGACATGCTTCGAAGTACGGTAATGGAATATTTAGAATTTTTTTGTCACGAAACGCGTCGGGCGCGTCACCCTTTACCCTTTAGGATAGTGTCTTGAACGCACAAACAAAACGCCGCTATTTGGATATAACTATGGATTATTTGGGACCAAACCAACATTTGTTGTTGAAGTAGAAGTCCTGGGAGTGCATTCTGACGAAGAACAGCAAAGGTAATCAAACTTTTCTAATAGTAAATCAGAGTTTGGTGAGTACCACACTTGGTGGGTGTCAAAATAGCTAGCCTGTGATGGCCGGGCTATCTACTCAGAATATTGCAAAATGTGCTTTCACCGAAAAGCTATTTTAAAATCGGACATAGCGAGTGCATAAAGGAGTTCTGTATCTATAATTCTTAAAATAATTGTTATGTTTTTTTGTGAATGTTTATCGTGAGTAATTTAGTAAATTCACCGGAAGTGTTCGGTGGGAATGCTAGTCACATGCTAATGTAAAAAGCTGGTTTTTGATATAAATATGAACTTGATTGAACAAAACATGCATGTATTGTATAACATAATGTCCTAGGATTGTCATCTGATGAAGATCATCAAAGGTTAGTGCTTCATTTAGCTGTGGTTTGGGTTTATGTGACATTATATGCTAGCTTGAAAAATGGGTGTCTGATTATTTCTGGCTGTGTACTCTGCTGACATAATTTTACTATTTTACACCATTTGAAATATAAGACTCTCGTTAATCTAACCACATTGTCCGATTTCAAAAAGGCTTTACAGCGAAAGCAAAACATTAGATTATGTTAGGAGAGTACATAGACACAAATAACCACACAGCCATTTTTCAAGCAAGCATATATGTCACAAAAACCCAAAACACAACTAAATGCAGCACTAACCTTTGATCTTCATCAGATGACACTCCTAGGACATTGTTATACAATACATGAATGTTTTGTTCAATCAAGTTCATATTTATATCAAAAAACAGCTTTTTACATTGGCGTGTGATGTTCAGAAATTGTATTCCCACCGAAAACTTCCGGTGAATTTACTAAATTACTCATGATAAACGTTGACAAAATACATAACAATTATTTTAAGAATTATAGATACAGAACTCCTTTATGCAATCGCTATGTCAGATTTTAAAATAGCTTTTCAGCGAAAGCACATTTTGCAATATTCTGAGTACATAGCTCAGCCATCACGGCTAGCTAATTTGACACCCGCCAAGTTCGGGGCTCACTAAACTCAGAATTAGTATTAGAAAAATTGGATTACCTTTGCTGTTCTTCGTCAGAATGCACTACCAGGACTGCTACTTCCACAACAAATGTTGTTATAATCCATAGTTATGTGCAAATACCTCCGTTTGTTCGTGCGTTCAGGTCACTATCCAAAGGGTAACGCGCGAGCGCATTTCGAGACAAAAAAATTCAAAATGTTCCATTACCGTACTTAGAAGCATGTCAACCGCTGTTTAAAATCAATTTTTATGGTATTTTTCTCGTAAAATAGGGATAATATTCCAACCGGACAATGCTGTATTCATTCAAAAAGGAAGAGTAAAAATGGCGAGGTCTCGTGAACACGCATTTCCAATCTCTTAGTCACCAGGCAGTCCACTGACAAACTGTGCTCCTGTTATCTGCCCAGAGACAGGAGACGCCTCAATCCACTTTCTGAACGCTTTAGAGAGCGAATGGAAGCCTTAGAAAGTGCTACATAACCCCATGGTTAACCCCAAGGTTTGATAGAGAAGCAAATGGAGAACTACAAATTCGCAGACAGGCCACCTCCTGCTTGGAATTTTCTCAGGTTTTTGCCTGCCATATGAGTTCTGTTATACTCAGACACCATTCAAACAGTTTTAGAAACTTCAGCGTGTTTTCTATCCAAATCTTCTAATAATATGCATATTCTCGTTTCTGGGCAAGAGTAGTAACCAGTTTAAATCGGGCACATTTTTTATCCGGCCGTGAAAATACTGCCCCCTATCCCAGACAGGTTAACTGCCTTGTTCAGGGGCAGAACGACAGATTAGTACCTTGTCAGCTAGGGGATTCAATCTTGCAACCTTTCGGTTACTAGTCCAACGCTCTAACCACTAGGCTATGCTGCCGCCCCGGCTACTGAGAGTCTGATCACAGAGTCGTCCGGAACAGCTGGTGCTCTCATGTATGCTTCAGTGTTGCTTGCCTCAAAGCAAGCATACAAGGTATTTAGCTAGTCTGGTAGAATCGCATCACTGGGCAGCTCGCGGCTGGGTTTCCCTTTATAGTCCATAATAGTTTGCAAGCCCTGCCACATCCGACAAAAGTCAGAGCCGGTGTAGTAGTATTCAATCTTAGTCCTGTATTGATGGTTTGCCTGTTTGATGGTTCGTCTGAGGGCAAAGCAGGATTTCTTGTAAGCATCCGGATTAGTGTCCCATTCCTTGAAAGCGGCAGCCCTAGCCTTTAGCTCGGTGCATATGTTGCCTGTGGCTTCTGGTTGGGATATGTACGTACTGTACGGTCACAACTTCGTCGATGTACTTATTGATGTAGCCGGTGACTGAGGTGGTCTAATGCAATCCAACTCCAATGCTGCCACAACACTTAAGTGAGTGATTTTAAAAGCTTCTTCCACTTTCCCCAACGCACAAGTGGTTATCTCCACTCTGCTACCATGAGAATACTTCCACCCTGCTACCATACAGCAGGTAAACACAAGTATTTTCTGTGACTTTGCCTCAAAACCAAATGTTTTCCTGGCACACCACCCCACCCTGAACTTGAACAGCCACGACCAGGTCCACCTCTACAAGGCAGCAATGCCCACCTTTGCCAGGACCCTAAAGGACATCGCCCTCATCCGCAGCCCCAACCCCTCACACAGGAGCAACAGATAAAGACACCCCGCCCAAAACAGCGAGACACATTCCCAGACCTGAGGGACCCCCCCCCCCCTCTGGACCTACACATAGAGGACCCATGCCGAGAGGAACAACCAATCAATACCCCCCCAAACTAACCATGCCTAATTCCCATATAGACCCCTTCAGATCAGACCTATGCCCCACCTTCCCAACCCATGCCTCCCACTCCCGCAAAGAGGGCCTCAACATGAAAGAAGGCCTGTCGTCTGCAAACTTCATGATTGAGTTGGAGGCATGCATGGCCACAAGGGTGCATGCTCAGTCCCCTCCTGTACTCCCTGTTCACCCATGACTGCTTGGCCATACACACCTCCAACTCAATCATCAAGTTTGCAGACGACACAACAGTAGTGTACTTGATTACCAACAATGACGAGACAGCCTACAGGGAGGAAGTGAGGGCACTCAGAGTGTGGTGTCAGGAAAACAACCTCACTCAACGTCAACAAAACAAAGGAGATGATCTTTGACTTCAGGAAACAGCAGAGAGAGCAACCCCTATCCACATCGAAGGGACAGTAGTGGAGAAAGTGGAAAGTCTAAAATTCCTCGGCGTACACATCACGGACAACTTGAAATAGTCCACCCACACAGACAGCATGGTGAAGATGGCACAACAGCACCTCTTAAACCTCAGGAGGCTGAAGAAATTTGGCTTGTCTCCTAAAACCCTGACAAACGTTTACAGATGCACAATTGAGAGCATCCTGTCGGGCTGTATCACCGCCTGGTAAGGAAATTGCACCTCTCTCAACAGCAGGGCTCTCCAGAGGGTGGTGCGGTCTGCACAACGCATCACTGGGGGCAAACTACCTGCCCTCCAGGACACTTACAGCACCCGATGTCACAGGAAGGCCAAAAATATCAAGGACAACAACCACCAGAGCCACTGCCTGTTCACCCCGCTATCATCCAGAAGGTGAGGTCAGTACAACTGCATCAAAGTTGGGACCGAGAGACTGAAAAACATCTTCTTTCTCAAGGCTGTCAGACTGCTAAACAGCAATCACTAACTCAGGGAGGCTGCTGCCTACATAGACTCACTAGTCACTTTAAATAATGCCACTTTAATATTGTTTACATATCTTACATTACTCATCTCACATGTATATACTGTATCTTATACCATCTATTGCATCTTGCCTATGCCACTCGGCCATCCCTCATCCATGTATTTATATGTACATATTCTTATTCGATCCCTTTAGATTTGTGTGTATTAGGTTTTTGTTGGGGAATTGTCAGATTACTTGTTAGATATTACTGCACTGTTGGAACTAGAAGCACAAGCATTTAGCTACACTCACATTAACATCTGCTAACCATGTGTATGTGACCAACAAAATGTGATTTGATTTGGCCTCACACATACGCCCAGGCCATGAGCAGGCAAACAAGGCCAACTCCCCCTCTTACACTAGCCCAAGCCAATGGCATGTATCAGATGCTCAGCAGGCTCTGCTCACACTTACTGATCTGAGGCCAAACCATACGACAAGCAACATTGTACACTTCATGGAAAAGAAAGCCTTCACAATCTCATCCTGGAATTGTCACGGGTGTTGTAGGGTAGAGACCAAGACGCAGCGGGAAAATGTACACTCATCTTCTTTTATTATAGTGAAGAAGGAAAAACGTATAACGTATACAAAAACACAAACGAACTAGACAGTCTTGTCAGGCGAACAGCTAAACAAGAACAATCTCCCACAAAACCCCATGAAAAACAAACTCCTAATTATAGGACCCTCAATCAGAGGCAACAATAACCAGCTGCCTCCAACTGAAGGTCCAACCCCAATTAACCTCTCTGGGCTAGGCGGGACGAATTCGTCCCACCTACGTAACAGCCAGTTGAAGCCTGTGGCGCGATTTTCAAAACCTTAAAAATCCTATTACTTCAATTTCTCAAACATATGACTATTTTACAGCTATTTAAAGACAAGACTCTCGTTAATCTAACCACACTGTCCGATTTCAAAAAGGCTTTACAACGAAAGCAAAACATTAGATTATGTCAGCAGAGTACCAAGCCAGAAATAATCAGACACCCATTTTTCAAGCTAGCATATAATGTCACAAAAACCCAGAAGACAGCTAAATGCAGCACTAACCTTTTGATGATCTTCATCAGATGACAACCCTAGGACATTATGTTATACAATACATGCATGTTTTGTTCAATCAAGTTCATATTTATATCAAAAACCAGCTTTTTACATTAGCATGTGACGTTCAGAACTAGCATACCCCCCGCAAACTTCCGGGGAATTCGCTAACATTTTACTAAATTACTCACGATAAACGTTCACAAAAAGCATAACAATTATTTTAAGAATTATAGATACAGACCTCCTCTATGCACTCGATATGTCCGATTTTAAAATAGCTTTTTGGTGAAAGCACATTTTGCAATATTCTAAGTACATAGCCCAGGCATCACGGGCTAGCTATTTAGACACCCGGCAAGTTTAGCACTCACCATAATCATATTTACTATTATAAAAGTTTGATTACCTTTTGTTGTCTTCGTCAGAATGCACTCCCAGGACTTCTACTTCAATAACAAATGTTGGTTTGGTCCAAAATAATCCATCGTTATATCTGAATAGCGCCGTTTTGTTCGTGCGTTCCAGACACTATCCGAAATGGTAAAGGGTCGCGCGCATGGTGCAATTCGTGACAAAAAACATCTAAATATTCCATTACCGTACCTCGAAGCATGTCAACCGCTGTTTAAAATCAATTTTTATGCCATTTTTCTCGTAGAAAAGCGATAATATTCCGACCAGGAATCTCCTTTTCGGCAAACAGAGGAAAAAAATCACAAAGATGGGGGCGGCCTGGTCATGCGCCTAAGCCCAGAGTCCCTTGATCGGCCACTTGAGAAAGGCGATAATGAGTTTCAGCCTGGGGCTGGGATGACGACATTCAGGTTTTTCCCGGGCTCTGAGCGCCTATGGACGACGTAGGAAGTGTCACGTTAGAGCAGAGATCCTTAGTAAAAGATAGAGATGGCAAAGAAGTTCCAGAAATGGTCAGATAGGCCACTTCCTGTAAAGGAATCTCTCAGGTTTTGACCTGCCATTTGAGTTCTGTTATACTCACAGACACCATTCAAACAGTTTTAGAAACTTTAGGGTGTTTTCTATCCATATGTAATAAGTATATGCATATTCTAGTTACTGGGTAGGAGTGGTAACCAGATTAAATCGGGTACGTTTTTTATCCGGCGGTGTAAATACTGCCCCCTAGCCCTAACAGGTTAACTAAACATAGAACTACAAAAGACTAGATAGAACTACAAAAGACTAGATAGAACAATGACTAACAAACCCCGGACTAATAAATCAAATACCCCTCTACCTAAACACATACACAAAACACACCCTGAACCACATAAAACAAACACCCCCTTGCCACGTCCTGACCAAACTACAATAACAAATAACCCCTATACAGGTCAGGACGTGACAGGAATATCCAAGGCCTGAGGTCATCTGCCTTTGGCCTAAAGAGCAGGAACCTGGACTTCACCAAAGAAATCAGAAATACAGACATTGTAATCCTACAAGAAACATGATACAGAGGAGATGAACCCACTGGTTATCCTCTAGGTTACAGAGAGCTGGTAGTCCCATCCACCAAACTACCAGGTGTGAAACAGGGAAGGGACTCAGGGGGTATACTAATTTGGTATAGAGCAGACCTAACCCACTCTATTAAATTAATAAAAACAAGAACATTTTACATTTGGCTAGAAATTCAAAATTAAATGATCTCAACAGAGAAAAATGTCCTCCTGGGTGCTACCTATATCCCCCCCACTAGAATCCCCATACTTTAATGAAGACAGCTTCTCCATCCTACCTATATCCCCCCACTAGAATCCCCATACTATAATGAAGACAGCTTCTCCATCCTACCTATATCCCCCCACTAGAATCCCCATACTTTAATGAAGACAGCTTCTCCATCCTACCTATATCCCCCCACTAGAATCCCCATACTATAATGAAGACAGCTTCTCCATCCTACCTATATCCCCCCACTAGAATCCCCATACTATAATGAAGACAGCTTCTCCATCCTACCTATATCCCCCCACTAGAATCCCCATACTATAATGAAGACAGCTTCTCCATCCTACCTATATCCCCCCACTAGAATCCCCATACTATAATGAAGACAGCTTCTCCATCCTACCTATATCCCCCCACTAGAATCCCCATACTATAATGAAGACAGCTTCTCCATCCTACCTATATCCCCCCACTAGAATCCCCATACTATAATGAAGACAGCTTCTCCATCCTACCTATATCCCCCCACTAGAATCCCCATACTATAATGAAGACAGCTTCTCCATCCTACCTATATCCCCCCACTAGAATCCCCATACTATAATGAAGACAGCTTCTCCATCCTACCTATATCCCCCCACTAGAATCCCCATACTATAATGAAGACAGCTTCTCCCTCCTACCTATATCCCCCCACTAGAATCCCCATACTATAATGAAGACAGCTTCTCCATCCTACCTATATCCCCCCACTAGAATCCCCATACTATAATGAAGACAGCTTCTCCATCCTACCTATATCCCCCCACTAGAATCCCCATACTATAATGAAGACAGCTTCTCCATCCTACCTATATCCCCCCACTAGAATCCCCATACTATAATGAAGACAGCTTCTCCATCCTACCTATATCCCCCCACTAGAATCCCCATACTATAATGAAGACAGCTTCTCCATCCTACCTATATCCCCCCACTAGAATCCCCATACTATAATGAAGACAGCTTCTCCCTCCTACCTATATCCCCCCACTAGAATCCCCATACTATAATGAAGACAGCTTCTCCATCCTACCTATATCCCCCCACTAGAATCCCCATACTATAATGAAGACAGCTTCTCCCTCCTACCTATATCCCCCCACTAGAATCCCCATACTATAATGAAGACAGCTTCTCCATCCTACCTTTATCCCCCCACTAGAATCACCATACTATAAATCAGAAACACAGACAATTTCATCTTACAAGAAACATGGTATAGAAGAGGTAGTCCCATCCACCAAACTACCAGGTGTGAAACAGGGAAGGGACTAAGGCGATATGCTAATTTGGTATAGAGCAGACCTAACTTACTCTATTCAATTCAGCAAAACAGGAACATTTTACATTTGGCTAGAAATTAATAAGGCATTAACAGAGAAAAATGTCCTCCTGTGTGCTACCTATATCCCCCCACTAGAATCACCATACTTTAACGATGATAGCTTCTCCATCTTAGAGGGGGAGTTCAATCATTTCCCGGCCCAGGGACATGTACTAGTCTGTGGCGACCTAAATACCAGAACGGGACAAGAACCTGACACCCTCAGCACACAGGGGGACAAACACCTACCTGGAGGTGACAGCATTCCCTCCCCGATATGCCACCCTAGACACAACTATGACAACATAACCAACAAAAACGGGTGACAACTCCTGCAGCTCTGTCGGATGCTGGGTCTGTACATAGTCAATGGTAGGCTTCGAGGGGACTCCTATGGTAGGTACACCTATAGCTCATCTCTTGGCAGTAGTACTGTAGACTACTTTATCACTGACCTCAACCCAGAGTCTCTCAGAGCGTTCACAGTCAGCCCACTGACACCCCTATCAGATCACAGTCTACTTGAACAGAGCAATACGCAGTCATGAGGCAGCAAAGCCAAAGGTACTGAATAATATTAAGAAATGCTATAGATCAAAGGAAAGGAGTGTGGAAACCTACCAAAAAACTATTAGGCAACAACAAATTCAATCCCTTTTAGATAACTTCCTGGACAAAATATTTCACTGTAATAGTGAAGGAGTAAACCTGGCAGTAGAAAGCCTAAACAGTATAAGAATATTTTAAGATAGAAACACAATGCAAGGAATTAACAATCAATGGAAATAGTTGTTTTTCAATCTGGGTTCCAGGACTCATAGCTACATGTGGCAAGTACTCATTGATCCAAATTGTCTGTACATTGAGCCTGAAACAGGGTATTTGGTCATTGGGCCCATTTTACTGCAAGGAATTGTAATTGGTCAACCACAGGCTAGGTTATAAACTACATCCTGTCTCTTTGTTCAGAGGAGAAACCATTGAGGACAGGGAAGAATGAACATCTACTTTCCAGCATAACAACTATGATTTGTGTTCTTTGAATAAATATATTTTTCTACACCTGATTTGCTTTGGGGTCTGTGTTATTGAAGAATAACATCAACTGCTGACAACAGTATATTTGACCTCTCAGCTTACCTATCAAATCTAAAAATGTCAGGCAGTCAACCTAAGAAACTTAAACAACAATGACAAATGGTTTGATGAAGAATGGAAAAACCTAAGACATTGAGGAACCTATCCAACCAAATACATAGAGACGCAGCAAACCGGACTCTACGCCTTCAATGTGGTGAAAAATTAATACAGTACAGAAGTACACTACGGAAAAAGAAGGAACAGCCCGTCAGAAATCAGCTCAATGTAACAAAGATCAAACAGCAAAACCATATACATGATCAAATACAAATCTTAAAATCAAATATTAAAGACTACCAGAACCCACTGGATTCTCCAATTACATTGAATGAACTACAGGACAAAATACAAATACAAACCGTCTAACCCAAAAAGGCCTGTGATGTTGATTGTATCCTAAATTAAATCATAAAATATACAGACCACAAATTCCAATTGGCTATACTTAAACTTTTTAACATTAACATCCTCAGCTCTGGCATCTTGGAACCAATATTTGGAACCAAGGACTGATCTCCCCAATGGTAACGGAGCCTCGGGGAGTCAGGAAGCAGGTGCAATTGGTGAGTTTAACAGGAATGAAAATTGAGGGAATGCAAAAAGAGGATTAACGTCTAAACATGAAAACATGAAACAATACTACCTAATGGGTGATATAACGGAGTGGTAGATAAAGGGGAAGTCCAGGTGTGCCTCATGATGTGGATCAGGTGTGCGTATTTAGGGTTGCCAGGTGTGCGTATTGAGGGTTGCCAGGTTTGACGCATGATGTGGATCAGGTGTGCGTATTGAGGGTTGCCAGGTGTGCCTCATGATGTGGATCAGGTGTGCGTATTGAGGGTTGCCAGGTGTGCCTCATGATGTGGATCAGGTGTGCGTATTGAGGGTTGCCAGGTGTGCCTCATGATGTGGATCAGGTGTGCGTATTGAGGGTTGCCAGGTGTGCGTATTGAGGGTTGCCAGGTGTGCCTCATGATGTGGATCAGGTGTGAGTATTGAGGGTTGCCAGGTGTGCGTAATGGTGGGTTGCCAGGACCGGTGGTTAGTAGACTGGCGACATTGAGCGCCGGTGAAGGGGAGTGGGAGAAGCCGTGACAGTACCCCCCCCCCGACACGCGTCTCCAGCCGCAAGACGACGCCAGCCAAGGGGACTTCCAAAAGGAACACCTACGTGAGAATGCTACTCATTGACTACAGCTAAGTGTTCAACACCATAGTGCCCTCAAAGCTCATCACTAAGCTAAGGACCCTGGGACTAAACACTTCCCTCTGCAACTGGATCCTGGACTTACTGGATTACCTACCCTTACCGCCGAGTGGTAACAACACATATGCCATGCTGATCCTCAACACAGGGGCCCCTCAGGGGTGTGTGCTCAGTCCCCTCCTGGACTCCCTGTTAACACATTACTGCGTGGCCATGCATGACTCAAACACCATCATTAAGTTTGCCGACGACACAACAGTGGTAGGCCTGATCACCAACAATGATGAGACAGCCTATAGGGCGGTCAGAAACCTGGCAGTGTGGTGTCAGGATAACAACCTCTCCCTCAACGTGATTAAGACAAAGGAAATGATTGTGGACTACAGGAAAAGGAGGACCGAGCACGCCCTCATTCTCATTGACGGGGCTGTAGTGGAGCAGGTTGAGAGCTTCAAGTTCCTTGGTGTGCACATCACCAACAAACTAACATGGTCCAAACACAACAAGACAGTCGTGAAGAGGGCACGACAACGCCTATTCCCCCTCAGGAAAGATTTGGCATGGGTCCTCAGATCTTCAAAAAGTTCTAGAGCTGCACCATCGAGAGCATCCTGACCGGTTCATCACTGCCTGGTATGGCAACTGCTCGGCCTCCGACCGCAAGTCACTACAGAGGGTAGTGCGTTTGGTCCAGTACATCACTGGGGCCAAGCTTACTGACATCCAGGACCTCTATATCAGGCGGTGTCAGAGGAAGGCCCCAAAAAATTTCCAAAGACTCCAGCTACCCTAGTCATAGACTGTTCTCTCTGCTACCGCACGGAAAGCGGTACCAGAGCGCCAAGTCTAGGTCCGAAAGTCTTCTTGTTAACAGCTTCTGCCCCTAAGTCATAAGAGTCCTGAACAGCTAGTCAAATAACTTCCCGGACTATTTGCATTGTCCCCACCCCACCTCCATTTGTACACTGCTGCTACTCCCTGTTATTATCCATGCATAGTCACTTTACCTCGACCTACATGTACATATTAACTCAATTACCTCAACTAACCGGTGCCCTCGCACATTGACTCTCTACCGGTACCCCCTGTATATAGCCTCCACATTGACTCTGTACCGTAATACCCCCTGTATATAGCCTCCACATTGACTCTCTACTGGTACCCCCTGTATATAGCCTCCACATTGACTCTCTACTGGTACCCCCTGTATATAGCCTCCACATTGACTCTGTACTGGTACCCCCTGTATATAGCCTCCACATTGACTCTCTACCGGTACCCCCTGTATATAGCCTCCACATTGACTCTGTACCGTAATACCCCCTGTATATAGCCTCCACATTGACTCTCTACTGGTACCCCCTGTATATAGCCTCCACATTGACTCTCTACTGGTACCCCCTGTATATAGCCTCCACATTGACTCTGTACCGTAATACCCTGTATATAGCCTCCACATTGACTCTGTACCGGTACCCCCTGTATATAGCCTCCACATTGACTCTGTACTGGTACCCCCTGTATATAGCCTCCACATTGACTCTGTACCGGTACCCCCTGTATATAGCCTCCACATTGACTCTGTACCGAGTACCCCCTGTATATAGCCTCCACATTGACTCTCTACTGGTACCCCCTGTATATAGCCTCCACATTGACTCTCTACTGGTACCCCCTGTATATAGCCTCCACATTGACTCTCTACTGGTACCCCCTGTATATAGCCTCCACATTGACTCTCTACTGGTACCCCCTGTATATAGCCTCCACATTGACTCTCTACTGGTACCCCCTGTATATAGCCTCCACATTGACTCTCTACTGGTACCCCCTGTATATAGCCTCCACATTGACTCTCTACTGGTACCCCCTGTATATAGCCTCCACATTGACTCTCTACTGGTACCCCCTTGTATATAGCCTCCACATTGACTCTGTACCGGTACCCCCTGTATATAGCCTCCACATTGACTCTGTACCGGTACCCCCTGTATATAGCCTCCACATTGACTCTGTACCGGTACCCCCTGTATATAGCCTCCACATTGACTCTCTACTGGTACCCCCTGTATATAGCCTCCACATTGACTCTCTACCGGTACCCCCTGTATATAGCCTCCACATTGACTCTGTACCGGTACCCCCTGTATATAGCCTCCACATTGACTCTGTACCGGTACCCCCTGTATATAGCCTCCACATTGACTCTGTACCGGTAGCCCCTGTATATAGCCTCCACATTGACTCTCTACTGGTACCCCCTGTATATAGCCTCCACATTGACTCTGTACCGGTACCCCCTGTATATAGCCTCCACATTGACTCTCTACTGGTACCCCCTGTATATAGCCTCCACATTGACTCTGTACCGGTACCCCCTGTATATAGCCTCCACATTGACTCTCTACTGGTACCCCCTGTATATAGCCTCCACATTGACTCTGTACCGGTACCCCCTGTATATAGCCTCCACATTGACTCTGTACCGGTACCCCCTGTATATAGCCTCCACATTGACTCTGTACCGGTACCCCCTGTATATAGCCTCCACATTGACTCTCTACTGGTACCCCCTGTATATAGCCTCCACATTGACTCTGTACCGGTACCCCCTGTATATAGCCTCCACATTGACTCTGTACCGGTACCCCCTGTATATAGCCTCCACATTGACTCTGTACCGGTACCCCCTGTATATAGCCTCCACATTGACTCTGTACCGGTACCCCCTGTATATAGCCTCCACATTGACTCTGTACCGGTACCCCCTGTATATAGCCTCCACATTGACTCTGTACCGGTACCCCCTGTATATAGCCTCCACATTGACTCTGTACCGGTACCCCCTGTATATAGCCTCCACATTGACTCTGTACCGGTACCCCCTGTATATAGCCTCCACATTGACTTTGTACCGGTACCCCCCCTGTATATAGCCTCCACATTGACTCTGTACCGGTACCCCCTGTATATAGCCTCCACATTGACTCTGTACTGGTACCCCCTGTATATAGCCTCCACATTGACTCTGTACCGGTACCCCCTGTATATAGCCTCCACATTGACTCTGTACCGGTACCCCCTGTATATAGCCTCCACATTGACTCTCTACTGGTACCCCCTGTATATAGCCTCCACATTGACTCTGTACCGGTACCCCCTGTATATAACCTCCACATTGACTCTGTACCGGTACCCCCTGTATATAGCCTCCACATTGACTCTGTACCGTAATACCCTGTATATAGCCTCCACATTGACTCTGTACCGTAATACCCTGTATATAGCCTCCACATTGACTCTGTACCGTAATACCCTGTATATAGCCTCCACATTGACTCTCTACCGGTACCCCCTGTATATAGCCTCCACATTGACTTTGTACCGGTACCCCCTGTATATAGCCTCCACATTGACTCTGTACCGGTACCCCCTGTATATAGCCTCCACATTGACTCTGTACCGTAATACCCTGTATATAGCCTCCACATTGACTCTGTACCGTAATACCCTGTATATAGCCTCCACATTGACTCTGTACCGTAATACCCTGTATATAGCCTCCACATTGACTCTCTACCGGTACCCCCTGTATATAGCCTCCACATTGACTCTGTACCGGTACCCCCTGTATATAGCCTCCACATTGACTCTGTACCGGTACCCCCTGTATATAGCCTCCACATTGACTCTGTACCGGTACCCCCTGTATATAGCCTCCACATTGACTCTGTACCGGTACCCCCTGTATATAGCCTCCACATTGACTCTGTACCGGTACCCCCTGTATATAGCCTCCACATTGACTCTGTACCGGTGCCCCCTGTATATAGCCTCCACATTGACTCTGTACCGGTACCCCCTGTATATAGCCTCCACATTGACTCTGTACCGGTGCCCCCTGTATATAGCCTCCACATCGACTCTGTACCGTAATACCCTGTATATAGCCTCCACATCGACTCTGTACCGTAATACCCTGTATATAGCCTCCACATCGACTCTGTACCGTAATACCCTGTATATAGCCTCGCTACTGTTATTTTATTGTTGCTCCTTAATTATAATTTTGTTCTATTTTTTTATTTTTTAACTTCAGTTTATTTTAGTAAATCCTTTAACACTTTTTTTCTTCTTAAAACTGCATTGTTGGTTAAGGGCTTGTATTCAGCATTTCACTGTAAGGTCTAAGCCTGTTGTATTCAGCATTTCACTGTGAGGTCTAAGCTTGTTGTATTCAGCATTTCACTGTGAGGTCTAAGCCTGTTGTATTCAGCATTTCACTGTGAGGTCTAAGCTTGTTGTATTCAGCATTTCACTGTGAGGTCTACTACACCTGTTGTATTCAGCATTTCACTGTGAGGTCTACTACACCTGTTGTATTCAGCATTTCACTGTGAGGTCTACTACACCTGTTGTATTCAGCATTTCACTGTGAGGTCTACTACACCTGTTGTATTCAGCATTTCACTGTGAGGTCTACTACACCTGTTGTATTCAGCATTTCACTGTGAGGTCTAAGCTTGTTGTATTCAGCATTTCACTGTGAGGTCTAAGCTTGTTGTATTCAGCATTTCACTGTGAGGTCTAAGCTTGTTGTATTCAGCATTTCACTGTGAGGTCTAAGCTTGTTGTATTCAGCATTTCACTGTGAGGTCTAAGCTTGTTGTATTCAGCATTTCACTGTGAGGTCTAAGCTTGTTGTATTCAGCATTTCACTGTGAGGTCTAAGCTTGTTGTATTCAGCATTTCACTGTGAGGTCTAAGCTTGTTGTATTCAGCATTTCACTGTGAGGTCTAAGCTTGTTGTATTCAGCATTTCACTGTGAGGTCTAAGCTTGTTGTATTCAGCATTTCACTGTGAGGTCTAAGCTTGTTGTATTCAGCATTTCACTGTGAGGTCTACTACGCCTGTTGTATTCAGCATTTCACTGTGAGGTCTACTACACCTGTTGTATTCAGCATTTCACTGTGAGGTCTACTACACCTGTTGTATTCAGCATTTCACTGTGAGGTCTACTACACCTGTTGTATTCAGCATTTCACTGTGAGGTCTACTACACCTGTTGTATTCAGCATTTCACTGTGAGGTCTACTACACCTGTTGTATTCAGCATTTCACTGTGAGGTCTACTACACCTGTTGTATTCAGCATTTCACTGTGAGGTCTACTACACCTGTTGTATTCAGCATTTCACTGTGAGGTCTACTACACCTGTTGTATTCAGCATTTCACTGTGAGGTCTACTACACCTGTTGTATTCAGCATTTCACTGTAAGGTCTACTACACCTGTTGTATTCAGCATTTCACTGTAAGGTCTACTACACCTGTTGTATTCAGCATTTCACTGTGAGGTCTACTACGCCTGTTGTATTCAGCATTTCACTGTGAGGTCTACTACGCCTGTTGTATTCAGCATTTCACTGTGAGGTCTACTACGCCTGTTGTATTCGGCGCTTGTAGTCACGTTGTATAATGATAGGAGTAATCATTAAAAAACAACAACTACCCAAAACATCATGAATATGACATGAACGAAGCCCAAAACAAACACGTGTATATACAGCTGAAGTCGGAAGTTTACATATACTTAGTCATTAAAACTCATTTTTCATCCACTCCACAAATTTCTTGATAACAAACTATAGTTTTGGCAAGTCGGTTAGGACATCTACTTTGTGCAAGACACAAGTAATTTTTCCTACAATTGTTTACAGACAGATTATTTCACATAATTCACTTTTTCACAATTCCAGTTGGTCAGAAGTTCACATACACTAAGTTGACTGTGCCTTTAAACAGCGGGAAAATTCCAGAAAATTATGTGCATGGCTTTAGAAGCTTCTGATAGGCTAATTGACATCATTTGAGTCAATTGGAGGTGTACATGTGGATGTATTTCAAGGCCTACCTTCAAACTCAGTGCCTCTGCTTGACATCATGGGGAAATCAAAAAATTGTAGACCTCCACAAGTCTGGTTCATCCTTGGGAGCAATTTCCAAATGCCTGAAAGTACCATGTTCATCTGTACAAACAACAGTACGCAAGTATAAACACCATGGGACCACGCAGCCATCATACCGCTCAGGAAGAAGACGCGTTCTGTCTCCTAGAGAACAATCTACTTTGGTGCGAAAAGTGCAAATCAATCCCAGAACTACAGCAAAGGACCTTGTGTAGATGCTGAAGGAAACAGGTACAAAAGTCTCCATATCCACAGTAAAACAAGTCCTATATCGACATAACCTGAAAGCCCACTCAGCAAGGAAGAAGACACTGCTCCAAAACCGCCATAAAAAAGACAGACTACAGATTGCAACTGCACATGGGGACACAGATCGTACTTTTTGGAGAAATGTCCTCTGGCCTGATGAAACAAAACTAGTACTGTTTGGCCATAATGACCATCGTTATGTTTGGAGGAAAAGGGGGAGCCTTGCAAGCCGAAGACACCATCCCAACTGTGAAGAACGGGGGTGGCAGCATCATGTTGTGGGGGTGCTTTGCTGCAGGAGGGACTGGTACACTTCACAAAATAGATGGCGTCATGAGGAGGAAAATTATGTGGATATATTGAAGCAACGTCTCAAGACATCAGTCAGGAAGTTAATTAAAGCTTTTTCGCAAATGTGTCTTCCAAATGGACAATGACCCCAAGCATACGTCCAAAGTTGTGGCAAAATGGCTTAAGGACAACAAAGTCAAGGAATTGGAGTGGCCATCACAAAGCCCTGACCTCAATCCTATAGAAAAGTTGTGGGCCGAACTGAAAAAGCTTGTGCGAGCAAGGAGGTCTACAAACCTGACTCAGTTACACCAGCTCTGTCAGGAGGAATGGGCCAAAATTCACCCAACTTATTGTGGGAAGCTTGTGGAAGGCTACCTGAAACATTAACCAAATTAAACAATTTAAAGGCAATGCTACCAAATACTAATTGAGTGTTTGTAAACCTCTGACCGACTGGGAATGTGATGAAAGAAATAAAAGCTGAAATAAATCATTCTCTCTGATATTATTCTGACATTTCACATTCTTAAAATAAAGTGGTGATCCTAACTGACCTAAAACAGGGAATTTTTACTAGGATTAAATGTCAGGAATTGTGAAAAACTGACTTTAAATGTATTTCACTTAGGTGTATTTAAACTTCCGACTATCTCCCAATGTAATTTCTTATAATGTGTCTTTTACCTCTGGTGTTACTAACATCATGCCTTTCGTTTCCTTTTCAAGACTTACCCTGCAGCAGGTAGAAACACTTGAACTGACCAACGGTGTGTAGTGTCCATGTGAAAACAGTGCTTCAGGTTTACCTCCATTTTGAGGCCATTAAAAGTAACGGTTTTTCCTTCTCATGCCGTAAATGTGGGAACCATCACAGTGATCAACACCAGTAGTGATTATGGACCTTGACCATGTTTTACTGTGACATGAAATCTGTTGTATCGAAGTGATGAATCCGTTGTATTGAATTGATGAATCTGACTCAGTTACACCAGCTCTGTCAGGAGGAATGGGACAAAATCCACCCAACTTATTGTGGGAAGCTTGTGGAAGGTTTCCCGAATCGTTTGACCCAAGTTCAACAATTTTAAGGTAATGCTACCGAATACTGTCTGACCCACTAGGAATGTGATGAAACAAATAAAAGCTGAAATAAATCATTCTCTCTACTATTATTTTGACATTTCACATTCTTAAAATAAAGTGGTGATCCTAACTGACCTAAGACAGGGAATTTTTACTAGGATTAAATGTCAGGAACTGTGAAAAACTGAGTTTAAATGTATTTGGCTAAGGTGTATGTAAACTTCCGACTTCAACTGTACACTTTCTAATCAGGGGGAATGGGAACCAGTTGTGCGTAATGAGACAAAACAGTCCAGGTTTGTGGTGATGATCCAGTTCAGTGACGCCTAGAATGCCGGTGACATAGACCCCCGGAGCAGAACGAGCAGCCATACCGGGAGAATCCGTGACACTTGTGACAAATACAATTGGATTTGATTTGTGCCCTTGGACTGAATTTAATAGTTATAATTTCCTTCTCCCGGCTGCATGCCAAACACCTCTCACTCACATGGCTCTCTGTCACGTGATTAGGTCTTTCTCACAGGCTACAAGTGAAGACAGACACATCAGGGACGCAACTGTGTGCATCCTTATCCAATTCCCAGGCGTATATAGAAGATATTGGAAGATCTGTCCACATTTTTTCTTTTCGACAGCCAACAAGATGAGTAGGCCTAACGAACACCAAAAGCACTAGCCTATGTTTAATCTACTTTCCCCCATAGTACAAAAGTTGACCTATTCTGTACGATAAATAAATATTCCAAAAATAGTCTGGGACAGTTGTGGGATGTCATAGATCCCAAATTAATACAACTACTAGCATCAAAAAACATGTTTTAAGAAATGAGGCTGACGCAACAGATGAGAACGTTTAGTTTAAAATGTTGATAAACTATTAGGCTATTTCTTCACATTATAAGCGCAGCAATGCACACATGGCAGTAGGCTAAAAGCCGCAAATGTTCCATTAGCAGGAAAACACCATTCTCAAAAGTGACCACAAATGTGATTATGTGTCACGGATCCCCCCGGTACTGCTGCACATTCAGGTAACCAGTTCCGGAGGTCTAGGTCACCGGCAGTCATTATCATCAACCCTTTGTTTGATTTCACACACCTGGTTCCCATTTCCCCTGATCAGTATGTTATATATGTGCCCTCTGTCTTTGTCGGTTATTGTTCCATTGTTCGTCGGTGGTGTGAGTACCTATGCGTTGGTGCAGCTGTTATATACTCTTTTATAACGTATTGGAACGAGGGTACCCAACATGAACTCGCGCGCCAGGTGTCTAATGGGACATCATCGTTCCATGGCTCTTGTTCGGTCAGATCTCCCTCCAGAAGACTCAAAACACTTTGTAAAGGCTGGTGACATCTAGTGGAAGCAATAGGAAGTGCCAAAATATTCCTCAGCCCCTGTGTTTTTCAATGGGATAGGTTTAAAGTCAATACAACACATCAGGTATCCACTTCCTGTCAGAAAATGTCTCAGGGTTTTGCCTGCCAAATGAGTTCTGTTATACTCACAGACACCATTCAAACAGTTTTAGAAACTTTAAAGTGTTTTCTATCCATATATAATAAGTATATGCATATTCTAGTTACTGGGTAGGATTAGTAACCAGATTAAATCGGGTACATTTTTTTTATCCAGACGTGCAAATGCTGCCCCCTAGCCCTAACAGGATATGCTGCGTGCTATATCTATATATATATTGTGTATTGCGGGTATCGCCCCGTGTCGTTTAACTCGCTCTTTTGTTTGGTTACAGCTCAGTGTTTTTGTATACGTGTTTGTTTTGGGTGTATTAAAAAACCCTATTGTGTCCTGTCCTGAGCCGGTCTTCAAAATCCTTTAGACCAGCGTGACATTATGCATTTAATGCTTTTTTTTATAAAGGTGTATTTTTTTTTGGTGAAAATCATCTATGCACTTAAATATTTAATGGAGGATGCTTTTCCCGTGGTTCATTTTCATGCCAGCCAGGTAGGCTATACTCCTGTTGTGAAGAGAAGCAATGTGCTAATTATTAGGAAAGTTGAAAAATAAATATGGTAAGCCTAGCCTGTAGAAAGCTGATGGGACCCTCCTCTTTTTAATAGAGGCCATCACTCTGTTTTCTAGCGGAATTTGCATAGCCTATTGAAATGCTGCGCAACATGAGCTCATGGGCTCTCATGAAGTGTTTGATTAGATTTTGGATTACATTTGCATTGATGTCAGAGTGATTAGAGGGACAATAGTGTGCTGAGTACCAGGCAGTTATCTGGTAGGCTACTAATGACCATCAGCAGCATCAGAGCTTGGAGAAGTGTAATTACCGTGTGGAATTTGACTGCTGTCATGACTCGTGACTGCCGGTGTGGCGGTAATAAGGTCACCATAACAACCTTCGCTATAACACAAGTTTTTTAAAAATATTTTCTGGGTCAAGGTTTGGCTTTTTCAAGAGAGGCTTTATTACTGCCACTTTTAGTGAGTTTGGTACACATCCGGTGGATAGAGAGACGTTTATTATGTTCAACATAGGAGGGCCAAGCACAGGAAGCAGCTCTTTCAGTAGTTTAGTTGGAATAGGGTCCAGTATGCAGCTTGAAGGTTTAGAGGCCATGATTATTTTCATCATTGTGTCAAGAGATATAGTACTAAAACACTTGAGTGTCTCCCTTGATCCTAGGTCCTGGCAGAGTTGTGCAGACTCAGGACAACTGAGCTTTGGAGGAATACGCAGATTTAAAGAGGAGTCCGTAATTTGCTTTCTAATGATCATGATCTTTTCCTCAAAGAAATTTATGAATTTATTACTGCTGAAGTGAAAGCCATCGTCTCTTGGGGAATGCTGCATTTTAGTTAGCTTTGCGACAGTATCAAAAATACATTTTGGATTGTTCTTATTTTCCTCAATTAAGTTGGAAAAACAGGATGATTGAGCAGCAGTGAGGGCTCTTCGATACTTGGAAAGACGGTACTGTCTTTCCAAGCTAGTCGGAAGACTTCCAGTTTGGTGTGGCGCCATTTCCGTTCCAATTTTCTGGAAGCTTGCTTCAGAGCTCGGGTATTTTCTGTATACCAGGGAGCAAGTTTCTTATGACAAATGTTTTTAGGTTTTAGGGGTGCGACTGCATCTAGGGTATTGCGCAAGGTTAAATTGATTCCTCAGTTAGGTGGTTAACTGATTTTTGTCCTCTGATGTCCTTAGGCAGGCAGAGGGAGTCTGGAAAGGGCATCATGGAATCTTTGAGTTGTCTGAGAGTTTATAGCACGACTTTTGATGATCCTTGGTTGGGGTCTGAGCAGATTATTTGCTGTGATTGCAAACGTAATAAAATGGTGGTCCGATTAGTCCAGGATTATGAGGAAAAACATTAAGATCCACAACATTTATTCCATGGGATAAAACTAGGTCCAGAGTATGACTGTGGCAGTGAGTAGGTCCGGAGACATGTTGGACAAAACCCACTGAGTCGATGATGGCTCTGAAAGCCTTTTGGAGTGGGTCTGTGGACTTTTCCATGTGAATGTTAAAGTCACCAAAAATTGGAATATTATCTGCTATGACTACAAGGTCCGATAGGAATTCAGGGAACTCAGTGAGGAACGCTGTATATGGTCCAGGAGGCCTGTAAACAGTAGCTATAAAAAGTGACTGAGTAGGCTGCATAGATTTCATGACCAGAAGCTCAAAAAACTAAAACGTTTTTTTTGGGGGGGAAATTGAAATTTACTATCGTAAATGTTAGCAACACCTCCGCCTTTGCCGGATGCACGGGGGATATGGTCACTAGTGTAACCAGGAGGTGAGGCCTCATTTAACACAGTAAATTCATCAGGTTTAAGCCATGTTTCAGTCAGGCCAATCACATCAAGATTATAATCAGTGATTATTTCATTGACTATAACTGCCTTGGAAGTGAGGGATCTAACATTAAGTAGCCATATTTTGAGATGTGAGGTATCACAATCTCTTTCAATAATGACAGGAATGGAGGAGGTCTTTATACTAGTGAGATTGCTAAGGCGAACACCGCCATGTTTAGTTTTGCCTAACCTAGGTCGAGGCACAGACACCGTCTCAATGGGGATAGCTGAGCTGATTACACTGACTGTGCTAGTGGCAGACTCCACTAAGCTGGCAGGCTGGCTAACAGCCTGCTGCCTGGCCTGCACCCTATTTCATTGTGGAGCTAGAGGAGTTAGAGCCCTGTCTATGTTCGTAGATAAGATGAGAGCACCCCTCCAGCTAGGATGGAGTCCGTCACTCCTCAGCAGGCCAGGCTTGGTCCTGTTTGTGGGTGAGTCCCAGAAAGAGGGCCAATTATCTACAAATTCTATCTTTTGGGAGGGGCAGAAAACAGTTTACAACCAGCGATTGAGTTGTGAGACTGCTGTAGAGCTCATCACTCCCCCTAACTGGGAGGGGGCCAGAGACAATTACTCGATGCTGACACATCTTTCTAGCTGATTTACACGCTGAAGCTATGTTGCGCTTGGTGACCTCTGACTGTTTCATCCTAACATCGTTGGTGCCGACGTGGATAACAATATCTCTATACTCTCTACACTCGCCAGTTTTAGCTTTAGCCAGCACCATCTTCAGATTAGCCTTAACGTCGGTAGCCTTGCCCCCTGGTGAACAGTGTATGATCGCTGGATGATTTGTTTTAAGTCTAATACTGCGGGTAATGGAGTCGCCAATGACTAGGGTTTTCAATTTGTCAGAGCTAATGGTGGGAGGCTTCGGCGTCTCAGACCCCGGAACGGGAAGAGTAGAGGCCAGAGAAGGCTCGGCCTCTGACTCCGACTCGCTTAATGGGGAGAACCGGTTGAAAGTTTCTGTCGGCTGAATAAGCGACACCGGTTGAGCATTCCTACAGCGTTTCCCTCCAGAAGCCATGAGAAAGTTGTCCGGCTGCGGGGACTGTGCGAGGGGATTTATATTAACGTTACTATCTGTACTTACTGGTGGCACAGACGCTGTTTCATCCTTTCCTACACTGAAATTACCCTTGCCTAACGATTGCGTCTGAAGCTGGGCTTGCAGCACAGCTATCCTTGCCGTAAGGCGATCGTTCTCCTGTATATTATGAGTACAACGACTGCAATTAGAAGGCATCATGTTAATGTTACTACTTAGCTTCGGCTGGTGGAGGTCCTGGCGAAACACGTCTAGATAAAGCGTCCGCAGTGAAAAAGTTGAATGGGAAAAAAGAGTTTAGAGAGGGAAAAACTAAAAATATACGGTAATGAAAAACTAAAAACCGTGAAGTAGTCAGGTAGCAAAGTAACGTTAACAACAAAACGCCCAGCAGCACGTAAACAAGTCTATAGGGTCAGAGACAGTTTCTATCTACAAGCCATCAGACTGCTGAACTCTTGAGCTGAACTGACCACCTGCTCTGATTCTCCACACCTTAGCACTCTCTCACACACTCTCTCACACTCTCTCACTCTCTCTCACTCTCTCACACTCTCTCACACTCTCTCACACTCTCTCACTCTCTCTCACTCTCTCTCACTCTCTCTCACTCTCTCTCACTCTCTCTCACACACACAGACACACACAGCTGACACAACACTAACAATTAACAAACCCACATCCCCCTTCCATAAAGCACGTGTAAATATTGGACTATAAATGGTGCCTCCCTGTATTATATTGAGTCTAAAATGTTTTTTTTCTAATGAGCCATTTACTTTATGTTCCTATTCTTATCTTTTTATTATCTCTTCTTGTTGTTTTATTGTTGAAAAGGACCTGCAAGTAATCATTTCATTGGGCGATGTATACCATGTGTATCCCATACGTAGGACTAATAGAACTAGAAACGTGACAATATCTAGGGTTGATACAGTAGACCTATCTATATCGTCTTGTTCTGCTCTGGCTATACATGGAATATCACCTGTTTTCACTGAGCTGAGTATTTTATAATTGTCAACTTTTTGTTTCTTTGACAAGGGGTGTGTCGGTTTCTGAAAACGATTGTCTTTAGAACCCAGGTTGTGTTGATACAACAGCCGTCCTAAAAGAGGAATCACTATTTGACATCAAGCAGAAGGCACTGGTCCATGTTGTGTAAAGACTATGTTGTTTGTCTATATGTCAATACTGTCCAAGCTGGTTTTTCAGGGATACAAGTTAATGCCCTACATGTCTGACTAGCAGCTCTGTAGCTTGATGCTTGTTGGTAAAGGAAGCATTAGGTAAAGCTTTCAATATATTTTCCTGTATTGGGATGTTATAGGGTGAAATGTTTGATTTGAAGTCAAAGGTATAATATAAAATAGATATTTAGTGTTTGAACACCGACCTGTAACCTCATGAGTCTGAGGTCAGATAATTCACTTTATTACGGTTTGACATCACTGGGCTCCATTTATTCCACCAAGGGCTTATTAACATTATATCACATCTGGGCCAATTCATCTGCCAAATCACTGCCATTGACAAGATATTCCATCTATTCACAATGTCCTGAGTACATAAATACAGCTCTCACCATTTAATCCGATTGATATGTAATTTGTACAGAAAGTAGAATACACAAAGAGTTTGTCACTCAGTGTTTCCAGGCTTCGTCAGCCCAAGGCTAAATTCCATTAATGCTGCTGGCACCGATTCAAACACAAGACAAACCAACAGTTCATTGCTACCAGAGACCCCTCTTAACCACACCTCAAAGACAACAACACATTAAACAGATCAAGTGTTGTCTACTCGTTCAATATCCCTGCTGACACCAGGGGCTGATGTCTCTGGCAGTAGGAGTGAAAAATCTGGTTACATGCTTCTGTGACAGCTTTCACTATTACCACCACAAAACCACTAGTGAAAGAAGGATGTGGAGAATGAGGAGGGGTGAGGGGAGTAGGGGGGGGGGGGGGTGGCGGCCGGAAGAGGAGAGGAGGCTGAGAAGGAGGAAAAACCTGGAGTGGGGAGGTGCAGGAGGTGAACGAGGAAAAAAGACAATAAAGGTGGATAAACATCTCTCTCGCCGTCTCATTCATCATAGGTTAAGCCTTAACGAAGGTATCTGCATCATGCTTTATAGCAATAAAGCCTCTGAAACCAGAGCTGAGTTCTTGCTAAATTCCCCCATTAGTCAAGGGCCAATATTTCAGGATTAGCTGAGCAGCCCAGGGGGATTGATTGTAGCAGGGACTGTAGAGACTGTAAGCCTGGTGGATTACTGCAGCTCTTAACTTTAACAGTGTTTGTTTAGGCATCATTTAGAAGGCGGTGTCATGTCTCTGGATCAGCCTCTACATTCCAAGCTTTGTGTTTTGTGTTCTTGAGGCTGGGCTGAGTGAGTGATCTCAGGGTTCGACACTATATCACAGAGTTAGACACTATATCTCAGAGTTAGACACTATATCTCAGAGTTAGACACTATATCTCAGAGTTAGACACTATATCTCAGAGTTAGACACTATATCTCAGAGTTAGACACTATATCTCAGAGTTAGACACTATATCTCAGAGTTAGACACTATATCTCAGAGTTAGACACTATATCTCAGGGTTACACACTATCTCAGGGTTAGACACTATATCTCAGGGTTAGACACTATATCTCAGAGTTAGACACTACATCTCAGAGTTAGACACTACATCTCAGAGTTAGACACTAGACACTATATCTCAGGGTTAGACACAATATCTCAGGGTTAGACACTATATCTCAGAGTTAGACACTATATCTCAGAGTGAGACACTATATCTCAGGGTTAGACACTATATCACAGAGTTAGACACTATATCTCAGAGTTAGACACTATATCTCAGAGTTAGACACTATATCTCAGGGTTACACACTATATCTCAGAGTTAGACACTATATCTCAGAGTTAGACACTATATCTCAGGGTTACACACTATCTCAGGGTTAGACACTATATCTCAGGGTTAGACACTATATCTCAGAGTTAGACACTACATCTCAGAGTTAGACACTACATCTCAGAGTTAGACACTAGACACTATATCTCAGGGTTAGACACAATATCTCAGGGTTAGACACTACATCTCAGGGTTAGACACTACATCTCAGGGTTAGACACTGCATCTCAGAGTTAGACACTGCATCTCAGAGTTAGACACTATATCTCAGGGTTAGACACTATATCTCAGGGTTAGACACTATATCTCAGGGTTAGACACTATATCTCAGGGTTAGACACTATATCGCAGGGTTAGACACTATATCGCAGGGTTAGACACTAGACACTATATCTCATGGTTAGACACTATATCTCATGGTTAGACACTATATCTCAGAGTTAGCCTGTTGGGTCTAGGGGGCATTATTTGCACGGCTGGATAAAAAAATGTACCCGATTTAATCTGGTTACTAATCCTACCCAGTAACTAGAATATGCATATACTTATTATATATGGATAGAAAACACCCTAAAGTTTCTAAAACTGTTTGAATGGTGTCTGTGAGTATAACAGAACTCATTTGGAAGGCAAAACCCTGAGACATTTTCTGACAGGAAGTGGATACCTGATGTGTTGTATTACCTTTAAACCTATGCCATTGAAAAACACAGGGGCTGAGGAATATTTTGGCACTTCCTATTGCTTCCACTAGATGTCACCAGCTTTTACAAAGTGTTTTGAGTCTTCTGGAGGGAGATCTGACCGAACAAGAGCCATGGAACGATGATGGCCCATTAGACACCTGGCGCGCGAGTTCATGTTGGGTACCCTCGTTCCAATACGTTATAAAAGAGAATGCATTCGTCCACCTTGAATATTATTCATGTTCTGGTTAAAAAAGGCCCTAATGATTTATGCTATACAACGTTTGACATGTTTGAACGAACGTAAATATATTTTTTCCCCTCGTTCATGAAGTGAAGTCCGGCGGGCTTAGATCATGTGTTAACAAGACGGAGATTTTTGGACATA
The DNA here is from genome assembly GCF_965601325.2 of Salmo salar. NCBI lineage: Eukaryota > Metazoa > Chordata > Actinopteri > Salmoniformes > Salmonidae > Salmo > Salmo salar. The sequence goes on along the minus strand of NC_138314.1, from coordinate 50,524,049 downwards.
AATGATGAGCTTTTTTGAACAAAACTACATTCGTTATGGACCTGTGATACCTGGAAGTGACATCTGATGAAGAGAATCAAAGGTAATGGATTATTTACATAGTATTTTCGATTTTAGATCTCCCCAACATGGCGGCTAGTCTGTATCGCAACGCGTATTTTTCTGGGCGCAGTGCTCAGATTATTGCAAAGTGTGATTTCCCAGTAAGGTTATTTTTAAATCTGGCAAGTTGATTGCGTTCAAGAGATGTAAATCTATAATTCTTTAAATGACAATATAATATTTTACCAATGTTTTCTAATTTTAATTATTTAATTTGTGGTGCTGACTTGAATGTCGGTTATTGAAGGGAAACGATTTCCTGAACATCAACGCCACAGTAAAACGCTGTTTTTGGATATAAATATGAACTTGATAGAACTAAAAATGCATGCATTGTCTAACACAATGTCCTAGGAGTGTCATCTGTTGGAGATTGTAAAAGGTTAGTGCATCATTTTAGCTGATTTATGGTTTTGGTGACGCCTGTCTTTGAATTGGCACAACATTACACACAACTCTTGTAAATGTACTGTCCTAACATACTCTAAATTTATTCTTTCGCCGTAAAACCTTTTTGAAATCGTAAAACATGGTTAGATTAAGGAGATGTTTATCTTTCAAAGGGTGTAAAATAGTTGTATGTTTGAAAAATTTGAATTTTGACATTTATTTGGATTCAAATTTGCCGCTCTTGAAATGCACCTGCTGTTGATGGAGTGCACCATGGGTGGGACGCTTGCGTCCCACCTAGCCCATAGAAGTTAGACACTATATCTCATGGTTAGACACTATATCTCAGTGTTAGACACTATATCTCAGAGTTAGACACTATATCTCAGGGTTAGACACTATATCTCAGAGTTAGACACTATATCTCAGAGTTAGACACTAGACACTATATCTCAGGGTTAGACACTAGACACTATATCTCAGGGTTAGACACTATATCTCAGAGTTAGACACTATATCTCAGGGTTAGACACTATATCTCAGTGTTAGACACTATATCTCAGGGTTAGACACTATATCTCAGAGTTAGACACTATATCTCAGAGTTAGACACTATATCTCAGAGTTAGACACTATATCTCAGAGTAAGACACTATATCTCAGGGTTAGACACTATATCTCAGGGTTAGACACTATATCTCAGGGTTAGACACTATATCTCAGGGTTAGACACTATATCTCAGGGTTAGACACTAGACACTATATCTCAGTGTTAGACACTATATCTCAGTGTTAGACACTATATCTCAGAGTTAGACACTATATCTCAGGGTTAGACACTAGACACTATATCTCAGAGTTAGACACTATATCTCAGGGTTAGACACTATATCTCAGAGTTAGACACTATATCTCAGGGTTAGACACTATATCTCAGGGTTAGACACTATATCTCATGGTTAGACACTATATCTCAGAGTTAGACACTATATCTCAGAGTTAGACACTATATCGCAGGGTTAGACACTATACACTATATCTCAGGGTTAGACACTACATCTCAGGGTTAGACACTAGACACTAGACACTATATCTCATGGTTAGACACTATATCTCATGGTTAGACACTATATCTCAGAGTTAGACACTATATCTCAGAGTTAGACACTATATCTCAGGGTTAGACACTATATCTCAGAGTTAGACACTATATCTCAGAGTTAGACACTATATCTCAGGGTTGGACACTAGACACTATATCTCAGGGTTGGACACTAGACACTATATCTCAGTGTTAGACACTATATCTCAGTGTTAGACACTATATCTCAGGGTTAGACACTATATCTCAGAGTTAGACACTATATCTCAGAGTTAGACACTATATCTCAGAGTTAGACACTATATCTCAGAGTTAGACACTATATCTCAGAGTTAGACACTATATCTCAGAGTTAGACACTATATCTCAGAGTTAGACACTATATCTCATGGTTAGACACTATAATTCAGAGTTAGACACTATATCTCATGGTTAGACACTATATCTCAGAGTTAGACACTATATCTCAGAGTTAGACACTATATCGCAGGGTTAGACACTATACACTATATCTCAGGGTTAGACACTATATCTCATGGTTAGACACTATATCTCAGAGTTAGACACTATATCTCAGAGTTAGACACTATATCTCAGGGTTAGACACTATATCTCAGAGTTAGACACTAGACACTATATCTCAGGGTTGGACACCAGACACTATATCTCAGGGTTGGACACTAGACACTATATCTCAGGGTTAGACACTATATCTCAGAGTTAGACACTATATCTCAGAGTTAGACACTAGACACTATATCTCAGGGTTGGACACTAGACACTATATCTCAGGGTTAGACACTATATCTCAGGGTTAGACACTATATCTCAGGGTTAGACACTATATCTCAGTGTTAGACACTATATCTCAGGGTTAGACACTATATCTCAGGGTTAGACACTATATCTCAGAGTTAGACACTATATCTCAGAGTTAGACACTATATCTCAGAGTTAGACACTATATCTCAGAGTTAGACACTATATCTCAGGGTTAGACACTATATCTCAGAGTTAGACACTATATCGCAGGGTTAGACACTATACACTATATCTCAGGGTTAGACACTATATCTCATGGTTAGACACTATATCTCAGAGTTAGACACTATATCTCAGAGTTAGACACTATATCTCAGGGTTAGACACTATATCTCAGAGTTAGACACTACATCTCAGAGTTAGACACTACATCTCAGAGTTAGACACTAGACACTATATCTCAGGGTTAGACACAATATCTCAGGGTTAGACACTACATCTCAGGGTTAGACACTACATCTCAGGGTTAGACACTGCATCTCAGAGTTAGACACTGCATCTCAGAGTTAGACACTATATCTCAGGGTTAGACACTATATCTCAGGGTTAGACACTATATCTCAGGGTTAGACACTATATCTCAGGGTTAGACACTATATCGCAGGGTTAGACACTATATCGCAGGGTTAGACACTAGACACTATATCTCATGGTTAGACACTATATCTCATGGTTAGACACTATATCTCATAGTTAGACACTATATCTCAGAGTTAGACACTATATCTCAGGGTTAGACACTATATCTCAGGGTTAGACACTATATCTCAGAGTTAGACACTATATCTCAGAGTTAGACACTAGACACTATATCTCAGGGTTGGACACTAGACACTATATCTCAGGGTTGGACACTAGACACTATATCTCAGGGTTAGACACTATATCTCAGAGTTAGACACTATATCTCAGAGTTAGACACTAGACACTATATCTCAGGGTTGGACACTAGACACTATATCTCAGGGTTAGACACTATATCTCAGGGTTAGAGACTATATCTCAGGGTTAGACACTATATCTCAGAGTTAGACACTATATCTCAGTGTTAGACACTAGACACTATATCTCAGGGTTGGACACTAGACACTATATCTCAGGGTTAGACACTATATCTCAGATTTAGACACTATATCTCAGGGTTAGACACTATATCTCAGTGTTAGACACTATATCTCAGGGTTAGACACTATATCTCAGTGTTAGACACTATATCTCAGAGTTAGACACTATATCTCAGGGTTAGACACTATATCTCAGAGTTAGACACTATATCTCAGAGTTAGACACTAGACACTATATCTCAGGGTTAGACACTAGACACTATATCTCAGGGTTAGACACTATATCTCAGAGTTAGACACTATATCTCAGGGTTAGACACTATATCTCAGTGTTAGACACTATATCTCAGGGTTAGACACTATATCTCAGAGTTAGACACTATATCTCAGAGTTAGACACTATATCTCAGAGTTAGACACTATATCTCAGAGTAAGACACTATATCTCAGGGTTAGACACTATATCTCAGGGTTAGACACTATATCTCAGGGTTAGACACTATATCTCAGGGTTAGACACTATATCTCAGGGTTAGACACTAGACACTATATCTCAGTGTTAGACACTATATCTCAGTGTTAGACACTATATCTCAGAGTTAGACACTATATCTCAGGGTTAGACACTAGACACTATATCTCAGAGTTAGACACTATATCTCAGGGTTAGACACTATATCTCAGAGTTAGACACTATATCTCATGGTTAGACACTATATCTCAGGGTTAGACACTATATCTCATGGTTAGACACTATATCTCAGAGTTAGACACTATATCTCAGAGTTAGACACTATATCGCAGGGTTAGACACTATACACTATATCTCAGGGTTAGACACTACATCTCAGGGTTAGACACTAGACACTAGACACTATATCTCATGGTTAGACACTATATCTCATGGTTAGACACTATATCTCAGAGTTAGACACTATATCTCAGAGTTAGACACTATATCTCAGGGTTAGACACTATATCTCAGAGTTAGACACTATATCTCAGAGTTAGACACTATATCTCAGGGTTGGACACTAGACACTATATCTCAGGGTTGGACACTAGACACTATATCTCAGGGTTAGACACTATATCTCAGGGTTAGACACTATATCTCAGGGTTAGACACTATATCTCAGTGTTAGACACTATATCTCAGGGTTAGACACTATATCTCAGGGTTAGACACTATATCTCAGGGTTAGACACTATATCTCAGAGTTAGACACTATATCTCAGAGTTAGACACTATATCTCAGAGTTAGACACTATATCTCAGAGTTAGACACTATATCTCAGAGTTAGACACTATATCTCAGAGTTAGACACTATATCTCATGGTTAGACACTATAATTCAGAGTTAGACACTATATCTCATGGTTAGACACTATATCTCAGAGTTAGACACTATATCTCAGAGTTAGACACTATATCGCAGGGTTAGACACTATACACTATATCTCAGGGTTAGACACTATATCTCATGGTTAGACACTATATCTCAGAGTTAGACACTATATCTCAGAGTTAGACACTATATCTCAGGGTTAGACACTATATCTCAGAGTTAGACACTATATCTCAGAGTTAGACACTAGACACTATATCTCAGGGTTGGACACCAGACACTATATCTCAGGGTTGGACACTAGACACTATATCTCAGGGTTAGACACTATATCTCAGAGTTAGACACTATATCTCAGAGTTAGACACTAGACACTATATCTCAGGGTTGGACACTAGACACTATATCTCAGGGTTAGACACTATATCTCAGGGTTAGACACTATATCTCAGGGTTAGACACTATATCTCAGTGTTAGACACTATATCTCAGGGTTAGACACTATATCTCAGGGTTAGACACTATATCTCAGAGTTAGACACTATATCTCAGAGTTAGACACTATATCTCAGAGTTAGACACTATATCTCAGAGTTAGACACTATATCTCAGGGTTAGACACTATATCTCAGAGTTAGACACTATATCGCAGGGTTAGACACTATACACTATATCTCAGGGTTAGACACTATATCTCATGGTTAGACACTATATCTCAGAGTTAGACACTATATCTCAGAGTTAGACACTATATCTCAGGGTTAGACACTATATCTCAGAGTTAGACACTATATCTCAGAGTTAGACACTAGACACTATATCTCAGGGTTGGACACTAGACACTATATCTCAGGGTTGGACACTAGACACTATATCTCAGGGTTAGACACTATATCTCAGAGTTAGACACTATATCTCAGAGTTAGACACTAGACACTATATCTCAGGGTTGGACACTAGACACTATATCTCAGGGTTAGACACTATATCTCAGGGTTAGACACTATATCTCAGGGTTAGACACTATATCTCAGTGTTAGACACTATATCTCAGGGTTAGACACTATATCTCAGGGTTAGACACTATATCTCAGGGTTAGACACTATATCTCAGAGTTAGACACTATATCTCAGAGTTAGACACTATATCTCAGAGTTAGACACTATATCTCAGAGTTAGACACTATATCTCAGAGTTAGACACTATATCTCAGAGTTAGACACTATATCTCAGAGTTAGACACTAGACACTATATCTCAGGGTTGGACACTAGACACTATATCTCAGGGTTAGACACTATATCTCAGAGTTAGACACTATATCTCAGTGTTAGACACTATATCTCAGGGTTAGACACTATATCTCAGAGTTAGACACTATATCTCAGAGTTAGACACTATATCTCAGAGTTAGACACTATATCTCAGAGTTAGACACTATATCTCAGAGTTAGACACTATATCTCAGAGTTCGACACTATATCTCAGAGTTCGACACTATATCTCAGGGTTAGACACTATATCTCAGGGTTAGACACTATATCTCAGGGTTAGACACTATATCTCAGGGTTAGACACTAGACACTATATCTCAGTGTTAGACACTATATCTCAGAGTTAGACACTATATCTCAGAGTTAGACACTATCTCTCAGAGTTAGACACTATCTCTCAGAGTTAGCACACTAGGTAGCACTATTCTCAGGGTTAGACACTATATCTCAGGGTTAGACACTATATCTCAGGGTTAGACACTATATCTCAGGGTTAGACACTAGACACTATATCTCAGTGTTAGACACTATATCTCAGAGTTAGACACTAGACACTATATCTCAGTGTTAGACACTATATCTCAGAGTTAGACACTATATCTCAGGGTTAGACACTAGACACTATATCTCAGTGTTAGACACTATATCTCAGAGTTAGACACTATATCTCAGGGTTAGACACTATATCTCAGGGTTAGACACTATATCTCATGGTTAGACACTATATCTCAGGGTTAGACACTATATCTCAGGGTTAGACACTATATCTCATGGTTAGACACTATATCTCATGGTTAGACACTATATCTCAGAGTTAGACACTATATCTCAGGGTTAGACACTAGACACTATATCTCAGAGTTAGACACTATATCTCAGAGTTAGACACTATATCTCAGAGTTAGACACTATATCTCAGAGTTAGACACTATATCTCAGAGTTAGACACTATATCTCAGGGTTAGACACTATATCTCAGGGTTAGACACTATATCTCAGGGTTAGACACTATATCTCAGGGTTAGACACTATATCTCAGGGTTAGACACTATATCTCATGGTTAGACACTATATCTCATGGTTAGACACTATATCTCAGAGTTAGACACTATATCTCAGAGTTAGACACTATATCTCAGAGTTAGACACTATATCTCAGGGTTAGACACTATATCTCAGGGTTAGACACTATATCTCAGGGTTAGACACTATATCTCATGGTTAGACACTATATCTCAGAGTTAGACACTATATCTCAGAGTTAGACACTATATCTCATGGTTAGACACTATATCGCAGGGTTAGACACTATACACTATATCTCAGGGTTAGACACTACATCTCAGGGTTAGACACTAGACACTAGACACTATATCTCATGGTTAGACACTATATCTCATGGTTAGACACTATATCTCAGAGTTAGACACTATATCTCAGAGTTAGACACTAGACACTATATCTCAGGGTTAGGACACTAGACACTATATCTCAGGGTTGGACACTATCTCAGGGTTAGACACTATATCTCAGGGTTAGACACTATATCTCAGAGTTAGACACTATATCTCAGGGTTAGACACTATATCTCAGGGTTAGACACTATATCTCAGAGTTAGACACTATATCTCAGAGTTAGACACTATATCTCAGAGTTAGACACTATATCTCAGGTTAGACACTATATCTCAGAGTTAGACACTATATCTCAGGGTTAGACACTATATCTCAGGGTTAGACACTATATCTCAGGGTTAGACACTATATCTCAGGGTTAGACACTATATCTCAGGGTTAGACACTATATCTCAGGGTTAGACACTATATCTCAGGTTAGACACTATATCTCAGAGTTAGACACTATATCTCAGGGTTAGACACTATATCTCAGGGTTAGACACTATATCTCATGGTTAGACACTATATCTCATGAGTTAGACACTATATCTCAGGGTTAGACACTATATCTCATGGTTAGACACTATATCTCAGGTTAGACACTATATCTCAGAGTTAGACACTATATCTCAGGGTTAGACACTATATCTCAGAGTTAGACACTATATCTCATGATTAGACACTATATCTCAGAGTTAGACACTATATCTCAGAGTTAGACACTATATCGCAGGGTTAGACACTATACACTATATCTCAGGGTTAGACACTATATCTCAGGGTTAGACACTAGACACTAGACACTATATCTCATGGTTAGACACTATATCTCAGAGTTAGACACTATATCTCAGAGTTAGACACTATATCTCAGAGTTAGACACTATATCTCAGGGTTAGACACTATATCTCAGAGTTAGACACTATATCTCAGAGTTAGACACTAGACACTATATCTCAGGTTGGACACTAGACACTATATCTCAGAGTTAGACACTATATCTCAGGGTTAGACACTATATCTCAGGGTTAGACACTATATCTCAGGGTTAGACACTATATCTCAGGGTTAGACACTATATCTCAGAGTTAGACACTATATCTCAGGGTTAGACACTATATCTCAGAGTTAGACACTATATCTCAGGTTAGACACTATATCTCAGAGTTAGACACTATATCTCAGAGTTAGACACTATATCTCAGAGTTAGACACTATATCTCAGAGTTAGACACTAGACACTACATCTCAGGGTTAGACACTATATCTCAGGGTTAGACACTATATCTCAGGGTTAGACACTATATCTCAGGGTTAGACACTATATCTCAGGGTTAGACACTATATCTCAGGTTAGACACTATATCTCAGGGTTAGACACTAGACACTATATCTCAGAGTTAGACACTATATCTCAGAGTTAGACACTATATCTCAGAGTTAGACACTATATCTCAGAGTTAGACACTATATCTCAGAGTTAGACACTATATCTCAGAGTTAGACACTATATCTCAGAGTTAGACACTATATCTCAGAGTTAGACACTATATCTCAGAGTTAGACACTATATCTCAGAGTTAGACACTATATCTCAGGGTTAGACACTATATCTCAGGGTTAGACACTATATCTCAGAGTTAGACACTATATCTCAGAGTTAGACACTATATCTCAGGGTTAGACACTAGACACTATATCTCAGAGTTAGACACTATATCTCAGGGTTAGACACTATATCTCAGGGTTAGACACTATATCTCAGCGTTAGACACTAGACACTATATCTCAGTGTTAGACACTATATCTCAGAGTTAGACACTATATCTCAGGGTTAGACACTAGACACTATATCTCAGAGTTAGACACTATATCTCAGGGTTAGACACTATATCTCAGGGTTAGACACTATATCTCATGGTTAGACACTATATCTCATGGTTAGACACTATATCTCAGGGTTAGACACTATATCTCAGGGTTAGACACTATATCTCAGGGTTAGACACTATCTCAGAGTTAGACACTATATCTCAGAGTTAGACACTATATCTCAGGGTTAGACACTATATCTCATGGTTAGACACTAGACACTATATCTCAGAGTTAGACACTAGACACTACATCTCAGGGTTAGACACTATATCTCAGGGTTAGACACTAGACACTATATCTCAGGGTTAGACACTAGACACTATATCTCAAGGTTAGACACTATATCTCAGGGTTAGACACTAGACACTATATCTCAGAGTTAGACACTAGACACTATATCTCAGAGTTAGACACTATATCTCAGAGTTAGACACTATATCTCAGAGTTAGACACTATATCTCAGAGTTAGACATTATATCTCAGAGTTAGACACTATATCTCAGAGTTAGACACTAGACACTATATCTCAGGGTTAGACACTATATCTCAGGGTTAGACACTATATCTCAGGGTTAGACAGTACATCTTAGGAAAAAAACCTGCTATCTGGAACCAAAATTGTTATTTGACTGTCCACATAGGTAGAACCCTTTGAAACAACCCCTATTGTTTCCAGGTAGAACCCTTTGAAACAACCCCTATTGTTTCCAGGGAGAACCCTTTGAAGCAACCCCTATTGTTTCCAGGGAGAACCCTTTGAAGCAACCCCTATTGTTTCCAGGGAGAACCCTTTGAAGCAACCCCTATTGTTTCCAGGTAGACCCCTTTGAAACAACCCCTATTGTTTCCAGGGAGATCCCTTTGAAGCAACCCCTATTGTTTCCAGGGAGAACCCTTTGAAGCAACCCCTATTGTTTCCAGGGAGAACCCTTTGAAGCAACCCCTATTGTTTCCAGGGAGATCCCTTTGAAGCAACCCCTATTGTTTCCAGGTAGAACCCTTTTTGGGTTTCATGTAGAATCCTTTCCAAGGAGGGTTGGAACCCAAAAGAGTTCGAACTGGATCCAGAGAGGATTATCCTATGGGTCAGCCGCAGAACTCTTTTGGAAGTCCTTTCTCTAAGAGTGCGAGACAGGTTTCGAAACACACAGTGCAGTGGAACGGTTACTGTATATTTTTAAAGGTATAATGTTTACCCCTAGATGTCTAAATTGTTACGTTGATGCTTGTCTCTTTTCTCTGGCAGAACTCTTAAGTTTCCTGAGGTGAGACGCTACATGTCGCTAGAAGACCACTTAATCGTTATGGTGATATTTGATAGCAGCTTAATCGTTATGGTGATATTTGATAGCAGCTTAATCGTTATGGTGATATTTGATAGCAGCTTAATCGTTATGGTGATATTTGATAGCAGCTTAATCGTTAGGGTGATATTTGATAGAAGCTTAATCGTTAGGGTGATATTTGATAGAAGCTTAATCGTTAGGGTGATATTTGATAGAAGCTTAATCATTATTTGGCCGATGGGGGAAAAAATGGCGCCTGCTTAAGAACCAGGTTAAATTGGGTTCCATGTCGTAGCGACGACCGTTTGCAGCGGAGTGGACTAACGTGGTATTTAAAAAAATAAATAATTATTTAACCTTTACTTGACTAGGCAAGTCAGTTAAGAACAAATTTTTACTTGACGGCCTACCAAAAGGCAAAAGGCCTCCTGCGAAGATGGGGGCCCTGGGATAAAAAAAAAAAAAGAAAACAAATTCAATATCAATATAGGACAAAACACACATCACAACAAGAGACAACACTACATAAAGAGAGACCTAAGACAACAACATAGCAACATGGCAGCAGCACATGACAACACAGCATGGTAGAAACACAACATAACAACAACATGGCAGCAACACAAAACATGGTACAAACATTATTGGGCACAGACAACAGCACAAAGGTCAAGAAGGTAGAGACAACAATACATCACGCAAAGCAGACACAACTGTCAGTAAGAGTGCCCATGATTGAGTCTTTGAATGAAGAGATTGAGATAAAACTGTCCAGTTTGAGTGTTTGTTGCAGCTCGTTCCAGTCGTCAGCTGCAGCGAACTGAAAAGACGAGCGACCCAGGGATGTGTGTGCTTTGGGGACCTTTAACAGAATGGGACTGTCAGAACGGGTGCTGTATGTGGAGGATGAGGGCTTCAGTAGGCATCTCCGATAGGGGGAAGTGAGGCCTAAGAGCGTTTTATAAATAGGCGAGAGAGATGACCCGTTTACAGAGGAGTATAGAGTGCAGTGATGTGTCCTAGAAGGAGCATTGGTGGCAAATCTGATAGCTGACCCCCTGCACCGAGAGAACCCACGATAAGAGGACCTACACCTAAACCACAGCTTCACCAGCCACAGCCCAACCAGCTGAGACAACCCCAAACAAACCCTGCCCCCCCCCCCCCACAGAACAGACCTATGCCCCTTCTGCCCCCCCCCCCCACAGAGCAGACCTATGCCCCTTCTGCCCCCCCCCCCCCCCCCCATCCCTGCAGCAAGGACCTTAACATGACAGCCGCACATACACCCAGGCTGTGAGCAGAGCAACAGGCCCAACCCCCACTAATGCACCCTAACCCAAATCCCCCCTCAACAGAGAAAAATGTCCTCAAGTGTGCTACATACAGTGAAGGGAAAAAAGTATTTGATCCCCTGCTGATTTTGTACGTTTGCCCACTGACAAAGAAATGATCAGTCTATAATTTTAATGGTAGGTTTATTTGAACAGTGAGAGACAGAATAACAACAAAAAAATCCAGAAAAACGCAGGTCAAAAATATTATAAATTGATTTGCATTTTAATGAGGGAAATAAGTATTTGATCCCCTCTCAATCAGAAAGATTTCTGGCTCCCAGGTGTCTTTTATACAGGTAACGAGCTGAGATTAGGAGCACACTCTTAAAGGGAGGGCTCCTAATCGCATCTCGTTACCTGTTGTAACGGTTGTCATATATAGTGGACCAAGGCGCAGCGGGTTGAGTGCTCATATTAACTTTTATTAGAACACTTACAAAAAAACAAAACAAGAAAACGAACGAACGAGCGAACAGTATTGCAGGCTAACACAGCAGTGCAAAAACAACTTCCCACAAAACCCATTACAAAAACACCCCTCTATATAGGACCTTCAATCAGAGGCAACGAGGAACAGCTGCCTCCAATTGAAGGTCCATCCAATAACCCTAAACATAGAACAGAACATAGAAATATACTAACATAGAACATAACCAAAAACTCCGGAACACTCTCAACAAACACCCCTCTACCTAAACACATAGCCCAACAAACCCCGAAACACTCTAAACAAATACCCCCCTGCCACGTCCTGACCAAACTATAATAACAAATAACCCCTTTACTGGTCAGGACGTGACACATGTATTAAAGACACCTGTCCACAGAAGCAATCAATCAATCAGATTCCAAACTCTCCACCATGGCCAAGACCAAAGAGCTTTCCAAGGATGTCAGGGACAAGATTGTAGACCTACACAGGGCTGGAATGGGCTACAAGACCATCGCCAAGCAGCTTGGTGAGAAGGTGACAACAGTTGGTGCAATTATTTGCAAATGGAAGAAACACAAAATAACTGTCAATCTCCCTCGGCCTGGGGCTCCATGCAAGATCTCACCTTGTGGAGTTGCAATGATCATGAGAACGGTGAGGAATCAGCCCAGAACTACACGGGAGGATCTTGTCAATGATCTCAAGGCAGCTGGGAGCATAGTCACCAAGAAAACAATTGGTAACACACTACGCCGTGAAGGACTGAAATCCTGCAGCGCCCGCAAGGTCCTCCTGCTCAAGAAAGCACATATACATGCCCGTCTGAAGTTTGCTAATAAACATCTGAATGATTCAGAGGACAACTGGGTGATAGTGTTGTGGTCAGATGAGACCAAAATGGAGCTCTTTGGCATCAACTCAACTCGCCGTGTTTGGAGGAGGAGGAATGCTGCCTATGACCCCAAGAACACCATCCCCACCATCAAACATGGAGGTGGAAACATTATGCTTTGGGGGTGTTTTTCTGCTAAGGGGACAGGACAACTTCACCGCATCAAAGGGACAATGGACGGGGCCATGTACCGTCAAATCTTGGGTGAGAACCTCCTTCCCTCAGCCAGGGCATTGAAAATGGGTCGTGGATGGGTATTCCAGCATGACAATGACCCAAAACACACGGCCAAGGCAACAAAGGAGTGGCTCAAGAAGAAGCACATTAAGGTCCTGGAGTGGCCTAGCCAGTCTCCAGACCTTAATCCCATAGAAAATCTGTGGAGGGAGCTGAAGGTTCGAGTTGCCAAACGTCAGCCTCGAAACCTTAATGACTTGGAGAAGATCTGCAAAGAGGACTGGGACATAATCCCTCCTGAGATGTGTGCAAATCTGGTGGCCAACTACAAGAAACATCTGACCTCTGTGATTGCCAACAAGGGTTTTGCCACCAAGTACTAAGTCATGTTTTGCAGAGGGGTCAAATACTTATTTCCCTCAATAAATGCAAACCAATTTATAACATTTTTGACCTGCGTTTTTCTGGATTTATTTGTTGTTATTCTGTCTCTCACTGTTCAAATAAACCTACCATTAAAATGATAGACTGATCATTTCTTTGTCAGTGGGCAAACGTACAAAATCAGCAGGGGATCAAATACTTTTTTCCCTCACTGTATATCCCCCCAATAGAATCCCCATACTTTAATGTAGACAGCTTCTCCATCCTAGAGGGGAAGATCAATCATTTCCAGTCCCAGGGACATGTCTATGGCAACCTAAATGCCAGAACTGGACAAGAACTTTACACTCAGCACACAGGGGGACAAACCCCTACCTGGAGGTGACAGTATTCCCTCCCTCCCAAATATGCCTCTCTAGACACAACTATGACAAAACAACCAACGAAAATGAGTCAAAACTCCTGCAGCTCTGTCGCACGCTGGGTATGTACATAGTCAATGGTAGGCTTCGAAGAGACTCCTATGGTAGGTACACCTACAGCTCATCCCTTGGCAGTAGTACTGTATATTACTTTATCACTGACCTCAACCCAGAGTCTCTCAGAGCGTTCACAGTCAGCATACTAACTTCTGTACAATAGGATCTTGTTGCCATCTAATGCACATTCAAAATCCACATTCAAATGTCATAAATCAACACTGCAGAGCTCTCCCTGTCCTCTGCCGTGCCCTGGTCGTATTACTGCTGATTATATCTGGAAATGTTCATGTACACCCTGGCCCATCTACTGTTGCCAATTCTGATTTATGTTGTGATATCTGCTTCACTGATTTCTGCTCTCGTAAAAGCCTTGGTTTTCTGCATGTTAACAATAGAAGCTTATTACCTAAAATTGATCAATTGAAAGTGTGGGTTCACAGCTCCAATCCAGATGTGTTGATCATTACTGAGACGTGGTTAAGGAAGAGTGTTTTGTACACTGATGTTAACCTTACTGGTTGTAATCTTTTTCAGACAGATCTTCCAAAGGTGGTGGAGCGGCAATCTTTACCAAGGAACACCTTCAGTGCTCAGTTGTCTCCACAAAGTCTGTCCCCAAACAATTTGATTTGCTGGTTTTAAGCATTAAACTTTAAAATAGGTCTTTGTTGACTGTTGCAGGGTGTTATCATCCACCATCAGCACCAGCCTGTACCCTACCTGCCCTAAGCTCTCTCCTGGCCCCTTACACTAAGTCTGAATTTGTCCTGCTAGGTGACCTAAACTGGGACATGCTTAAACCACTTGACCAAGTCCTAAAGCAATGGGACTGCCTAAATCTTTCTCAGATTATTACCAATCCCACAAGGTATGACTCCAAACACCCAGAAAAGGCTACTCTCCTTGATGTTATCCTCACAAATAATCCTGATAGGTATCAGTCTGGTGTTTTCTGTAATGACAATAGTGATCACTGTTTTACAGCCTGTGTCCGTAATGGATGTTCAGTGAAATTACCTGTCCTGACTTGTTATAGACGCTGCTAAAACACTTTCATGAGCAAGCTCTCCTTCATGATCTGGTAAATTGGTATGGAATATTGGACCTTCTTTTTTGATATTTTCAGTGGTATCGTTATTAACAAATACGCACCCATAAAAATCATGAGAATTACAAACAGGTTCAGCCGCTGGTTTGATCCTGATCTGGCAGAGTTAATCCACCTTAAGAATTCCATTTGGCAAATCGCTCGGCACATGCATACTCAGGCTGACTGGCTCTTGTTCAGGCAAATTAGAAATATGTGCACTCAGGCTATCCGGAAGGCCTAAGTTAGTTACTTTAAGGAGCAGTTCTCTCTCTGTGGGACTAACCCCAAGAAGTTCTGGAAAATGGTTAAAGTCCTGGAGAATAAACCCTCCTCCTCACAGCTGGCCATGTCCCTTGATGTTGATAATGTGGTTGTTACTGACAATAAGCACACGGCTGAGATCTTTAATCACCACTTCATTAAGTCAGGATTCCTATTTGACTCAGCCATGCCTTCTTGCCCATCCAACATTTACTCATCTCCCACCCCTTCTAATGCGACTATCCCAGATGCTCCTGTAACCGATGTGAAATGGCTAGCTAGTTAGCGGTGGTGCGCGCTAATAGCATTTCAATCGGTGATGTCACTCGCTCTGAGACCGTGAAGTAGTTGTTCCCCTTGCTCTGCAAGGGCCGCGGCTTTTGTGGCGCGATGGGTAACGATGCTGCGAGGGTGGCTGTTGTCGATGTGTGCAGAGGGTCCCTGGTTCGGGGCGAGGAGAGGGACAGAAGCAATACTGTTACACTCCTCCCCCTTTTTCCCCTGCCCCGCTACAAGGTTTCTCCCTACAGTCACTGAGGTGCTAAAGGAGGTCCTTAAACTTGACCCCCAAAAAACATCTGGTTCAGATGGTTTAGACCCTCTATCATCGCCAAGTTTATCTCTGACCTTTTCAACCCTTCTCTCCTCTCTGGGGAGGTTCCCATTGCTTGGAAGGCAGCCACGGTGCATCCTTTATTTAAAGGGTGAGATCAAGATGATCCTAACAGTTATAGGCCAATTTCAATGTTGCCCTGTTTATCAAAAGAAAAACTTGTCAATAATCAACTGACTGGCTTTCTTGATGTTTATATTATTCTCTTGGGTAAGCAGTCTGGTTTCCGCTCAGGTTATGGATGTGTCACTGCAACCTTAAAGTTCCTAAATGATGTCACCATTGCCATTGATTCTAAGCAACGTTGTGATGCTATTTTTATTGACTTGGCTTTTGATACAGAAGACCATTCCATTCTTGTGGGCCGGCTAAGGACTATTGGTGTCTCTGAGGGGTCTTTGGCCTGGTTTGCTTAACTACCTCTCTTAAAGAGTGTAGTGTATGAAGTCAGAACATCTGCTGTCTCAGCCACTGCCTGTCACCAAGGGAGTATCCCAAGGCTCGATCCTAGGACTCCTGACATTTAATCCGAGTAAAAATTCCCTGTCTCAGGTCAGTTAGGATCACCACTTTATTTTAAGAATGTGAAATGCCAGAATAATAGTTGAGAGAATGATATATTTCAGATTTTCTTTCTTTCATCACATTCCCAGTGGTTCAGAAGTTTAGATACACTCAATTAGTGTTTTGTAGCATTGCCTTGAAATTGTTTAACTTGGGTCAAATATTACGGGTAGCCTTCCACAAGCTTCCCACACTAAGTTGGGTTAATTTTGGCCCATTCCTCCTGATAGAGTTGGTGTAACTGAGTCAGGCTTGTAGGCCTCCTTGCTCGCACAGGCTTTTTCAGTTCTGCACACACATTTTCTATGGGATTGAGGTCAGGGCTTAGTGACGGTCACTCCAATACCTTGAATTTGTTGTCCTTAAGCCATTTTGCTACAACTTTGAAAGTATGCTTGGGGTCATTTTCCATTTGGAAGACCCATTTGGGACCAAGCTTTAACATCCTGACTGATGTCTTGAGATGTTGCTTCAATATATCCACATAATTTTCCTCCCTCATGATGCCATCTATTTTGTGAAGTGCACCAGTCCCTCCTGCAGCAAAGCACCCCCACAACATGATGCTGACACACCCGTGCTTCACGGTTGGGATGGTGTTCTTCGGCTTGCAAGCCTCCCCCTTTTTCCTCCAAACATAACGATGGTCATTATGGCCAAACAGTTCTATTTATGTTTCATCAGACCAGAGGACATTTCTCCAAAAAGTACAATCTTTGTCCCCATGTGCAGTTGCAAACCGTAGTCTAGCTTTTTAATGGTGGTTTTGTAGCAGTGGTTTCTTCCTTGCTGAGCGGCCTTTCAAGTTATGTCGATATAGGACTCGTTTTACTGTGGATATAGAGATTTTTGTACCTGTTCCCTCCAGCATCTTCACAAGGTCCTTTGCTGTTGTTCTGGGATTGATTTGCAATTTTCGCACCAAAGTATGTTCATCACTAGGAGACAGAATGCATCTCTTTCCTGAGTGGTGTGACAGCTGCACGGTCCCATGGTGTTTATACTTACGTACTATTGTTTGTACAGATGAACGTGGTACCTTCAGGCGTTTTAGAAAATGCTAATACGGATTAACCAGAATAGTCTGGTTCTACAATTTTTTTTCTGAGGTCTTGGCTGATTTCCTTTCATTTTCCCATGATGTCAAGCAAAGAAGCACTGAGTTTGATGGTAGGCCTTGAAATACATCCACAAGTACACCTCCAATTGACTCAAATGATGTCAATTAGAATATAAGAAGCTTCTAATGCCATGACATCATTTTCTGGAATTTTACAAGATGTTTAAAGGCACAATAAACTTAGTGTATGTAAACTTCTGACCCACTGGATGTCACGTCCTGACCATAGAAAGATGCTATTTTCTATGGTAGAGTAGGTCAGGGCGTGACAGTTTTTTTTTCTATGTTTTCTTTTTCAATTTTGTCAGGGTCTAGTTTTGTATGTTATATGTTGGGGTTTTGTTTGGTATGATCTCCAATTAGAGGCAGCCGGTCCTCGTAAGTATTCTTTTTTTTAAACGTCTCTAGAAACTATGTCTCTCTCATCATTACTCAATGCCTAGGTTTACCTCCAATATACTCACATCCTACCTTACCTTTGTCTGTACACTATGCCTTGAATCTATGCTATCGTTCCCAGAAACCTGCTCCTTTTACTCTCTGTTCCAAACGTGCTAGACGGCCAGTTCAGATGGGATGGGCCAGCACGGGAGCCGAGGTAAACAGAGCCCTCAGGTGACTAAAAGCCGTGTCCGCCTCAGCTGACCTCTGCAAACGCACCGGGCCCCCCTTCAGCAGTGAGGTAATGGGAGCCGCGGTAGGAGTTGGTAAACCCTAAGAACCGCTGCACCTCCTTTACTGTGGTTGGAGTCGGCCAATTACGCACGGCTGAAATGCGGTCACTCTCCATCTCCACACCTGACTCTGACAGACGATACCCTAGGAAGGAGACGGACTGCTGGAAGAACAGGCATTTCTCAGCCTTGACGTACAGGTCATGCTCCAACAGGCGACCAAGCACCCTGCGCACCAGGGACACATGCTCGGTGCGTGTAGCGGAGTATATCAAAAATCAAAATATACACCACTACACCCTGCCCGTACAGGTCCCTGAAAATCTCGCCTACAAAGACTTGGAAGACTGATGGAGCATTCATCAACCCGTACGGCATGACAAGGTACTCATAGTGCCCTGAGGTGGTACTGAATGCCATCTTCCACTCGTCTCCCTCCCGGATACGCACCAGGTTATAAGCGCTCCTGAGATTTAGTTTGGTGAAGAAGCGCGCCCCGTGCATTGACTCAATCGCTGTGGCTATGAGCGGTAGTGGGTAACTATACCTCACAGTGATCTGGTTCAGACCCAGATACAATACACAGGCGCAGACCTCCCTCCTTCTTCTTCACAAAAAAGAAACTTGAGGATGCGAGTGAAGTGGAGGACCGAATGTACCCCTGACACAGGGATTCGGAGACATATGTTTCCATAGCCTCCGTCTCCGCCTGTGAGAGGGGATACACGTGACTCCTGGGAATTGCAGCGTCTACCAGGAGATTTATCGCACAATCGCCCCGTCGATGGGGTGGTAATTGAGTTGCCTTCTTTTTACAGAAGGCGAGAGCCAAATCGGCATATTCAGGGGGAATGCGCATGGTGGAGACCTGGTCTAGACTTTCCACCGTAGTAGCACCAACGGAAACCCCTAAACACCTCCCCGAGCACTCTCGCGACCACCCCGTGAGAGCCATTTGTGGCCAAGAAATAGTGGGGTTATGACAAACTAACCAGGGTAGGCCTAGCACCACGGGAAACGCAGGCGAGTCAATAAGGAGACTAATTCTCTCCTTGTGATCCCCCTCCTGGACGCTCCTCGTCCCCTGCCTCAGATGGAAGAGGCGCTCACCCGCTGCTCTACCCTCGGGCGGGTGGTTGAAGACCGCCCGGAAACGGTGGGTGAACTCCTCAAACTGGACCAACGCCGCATCTCCCGCTCTCCACACAGCGTTGGCCCACTCCAGGGCTTTCCCGGTGAGGCATGAGATGAGGGTGGACACCCTCTCACGGCCCGAAGGAGCCGGGTGGACTGTTACCAGGTATAGGTCCAGTTGTAATAGGTTCGCAGCCGTCCCATCATATTTCTGAGGAAGGGAGAGACGAATCCCACTGGGACCAGGAGAATGAGGAGCGCGTAGTGGAGACCCCGGTTGTGCTGGTGGTGGCGCTGGGAGAACTCCCTGTCTCTCCCAGCGGTCCATCTTCTGGACAACGCGGTCCATAGCGGTGCCAAGATGGTGGAGCATTGCTGCGTGCTCCCGGAAGCGCTCCTCCACCCCTATACCCGGGGTACCTGCTCCTGCTGACTCCATAAGTTTGGTCCGGTATTCTGTAATGTGTGCGTACTGGCGGCAGAGAAGTCAGGTGCAGGAGAGCAAAGACTGTGTTACAACGGTGCAGTTTAATGATAAAAATCACCGTGAACAAAAACAATAAATAAATCAATCGGACAAAACCCTTCGCACGTCAGACATATCGTGCACAAACTCTTACAATCAACAATACCGGACAAGGACATGTGGGGAACAGAGGGTTAAATACACAACATGTAATTTATGGGATTGAAACCAGGTGTGTGGGAAGACAAGACAAAACAAATGGAAAATGAAAAGTGGATCGGTGATGGCTAGAAGACCGGTGACGTCAACCGCCGAACGAACAAGGAGAGGGATCGACTTCGGAGGAAGTCGTGACAGTTCTACAATCCTACTATAATAGTTCTACTATCCTACTATAATAGTTCTACTATCCTACTATACTAGTTCTACTATCCTTCTATAATAGTTCTACTATCCTACTATAATAGTTCTACTATCCTACTATACTAGTTCTACTATCCTACTATAATAGTTCTACTATCCTACTATAATAGTTCTACTATCCTACTATAATAGTTCTACTATCCTACTATAATAGTTCTACTATCCTACTATAATAGTTCTACTATCCTACTATAATAGTTCTACTACCCTACTATAATAGTTCTACTATAATAGTTCTACTATCCTACTATAATAGTTCTACTATCCTACTATAATAGTTCTACTATCCTACTATCCTACTATAATAGTTCTACTATCCTACTATAATAGTTCTACTATCCTACTATAATACTATAATAGTTCTACTATCCTACTATAATACTATAATAGTTCTACTATCCTACTATAATAGTTCTACTCTCTTACTATAATATTTATACTATCCTTCTTTTACTCCTCCACACCCCTCCTCTCTCTCCTCCGCACCCCTCCTCTCTCTCCTCCGCACACCTCCTCCCTCTCTTCTCCACACCCCTCTTCTCCCTCTCTCCTCCACACCCCTCCTCTCTCTCTCTCTCCTCCACACCTGTCCTCTCCCTCTCTCCTCCACACCCCTCCTCTCCCTCTCTCCTCCACACCCCTCCTCTCCCTCTCTCCTCCACACCCCTCCTCTCCCTCTCTCCTCCACACCTGTCCTCTCCCTCTCTCCTCCACACCCCTCCACTCGCTCTCTCCTCCACACCCCTCCTCTATCTCTCTCCTCCATACCCCTCTTCTCTCCCTCTCTCCTCCACACCCCTCTTCTCTCCCTCTCTCCTCCACACCCCTCTGCTCTCCCTCTCTCCTCCACAACCCTCTTCTCTCCCTCTCTCCTCCACACCCCTCTTCTCTCCCTCTCTCCTCCACACCCCTCTTCTCTCCCTCTCTCCTCCACAACCCTCTTCTCTCCCTCTCTCCTCCACACCCCTCTTCTCTCCCTCTCTCCTCCACACCCCTCTTCTCTCCCTCTCTCCTCCACACCCCTCCTCTCCCTCTCTCCTCCACACCCCTCTTCTCTCCCTCTCTCCTCCACACCCCTCCTCTCATTCTCCTTTCTAAGTAGAAAGATCACTCTTCTTGGTGCCTGTAGCAAGCGTGTCTTAACTCGAAACTATTTGCTTCTTCAATATTTAACAGAACCTGTCATTCCCGAACGGTAGCCAAGGCATCTGACCTCGATGTTCAGAAACTGAAATGGCTAAAAAATAATGCATATACTAGAGCAAAGACAATCTACATGTCATATGTGCTTTATATTTGCCTGTTTATGACACTGTATATAAGCCCATATGGGCCTGGCTAAGAGCTGCCACACGGTCAAATCAATCCAAAAGAAAGACAATTTTTCAATACAATATACACTGCTCAAAAAAATAAAGGGAACACTTAAACAACACAATGTAACTCCAAGTCAATCACACTTCTGTGAAATCAAACTGTCCACTTAGGAAGCAACACTGATTGACAATACATTTCACATGCTGTTGTGCAAATGGAATAGACAACAGGTGAAAATTATAGGCAATTAGCAAGACACCCCCAATAAAGGAGTGGTTCTGCAGGTGGGGACCACAGACCACTTCTCAGTTCCTATGCTTCCTGGCTGATGTTTTGGTCAATTTTGAATGCTGGCGGTGCTTTCACTCTAGTGGTAGCATGAGACGGAGTCTACAACCCACACAAGTGGCTCAGGTAGTGCAGCTCATCCAGGATGGCACATCAATGCGAGCTGTGGCAAGAAGGTTTGCTGTGTCTGTCAGCGTAGTGTCCAGAGCATGGAGGCACTACCAGGAGACAGGCCAGTACATCAGAAGACGTGGAGGAGGCCGTAGGAGGGCAACAACCCAGCAGCAGGACCGCTACCTCCGCCTTTGTGCAAGGAGGAGCAGGAGAAGCACTGCCAGAGCCCTGCAAAATGACCTCCAGCAGGCCACAAATGTGCATGTGTCTGCTCAAACGGTCAGAAACAGACTCCATGAGGGTGGTATGAGGGCCCGACGTCCACAGGTGGGGGTTGTGCTTATAGCGCAACACCGTGCAGGACGTTTGGCATTTGCCAGAGAACACCAAGATTGGCAAATTCGCCACTGGCGCCCTGTGCTCTTCACAGATGAAAGCATGTTCACACTGAGCACATGTGACAGTCTGGAGACGCTGTGGAGAACGTTCTGCTGCCTGCAACATCCTCCAGCATGACCGGTTTGGCGGTGGGTCAGTCATGGTGTGGGGTGGCATTTCTTTGGGGGGCCGCACAGCCCTCCATGTGCTCGCCAGAGGTAGCCTGACTGCCATTAGGTACCGAGATGAGATCCTCAGACCCCTTGTGAGACCATATGCTGGTGCGGTTGGCCCTGGGTTCCTCCTAATGCAAGACAATGCTAGACCTCATGTGGCTGGAGTGTGTCAGCAGTTCCTGCAAGAGGAAGGCATTGATGCTATGGACTGGCCCACCTGTTCCCCAGACCTGAATTCAATTGAGCACATCTGGGACATCATGTCTCGCTCCATCCACCAACGCCACGTTGCACCCGACTGTCCAGGAGTTGGCGGATGCTTTAGTCCAGGTCTGGGAGGAGATCCCTCAGGAGACCATCCGCCACCTCATCAGAAGCATGCCCAGGCGTTGTAGGGAGGTCATACAGGCATGTGGAGGCCACACACACTACTGAGCCTCATTTTTATTTGTTTTAAGGACACTACATCAAAGTTGGATCAGCCTGTAGTGTGGCTTTCCACTTTAATTTTGAGTGTGACTCCAAATCCAGACCTCTATGGGTTGATAAATTGGATTTCCATTGATTATTTTTGTGTGATTTTGTTGTCAGCACATTCAACTATGTAAAGAAAAAAGTATTTAATAAGATTATTTCATTCATTCAGATCTAGGATGTGTTGTTTAAGTGTTCCCTTTATTTTTTTGAGCAGTATATATATAATTATCAACATGTTATCTCTGGAACATCTACAATATAAACCTAGTTGGAACCGGACAAAGATTAGCAGAACATTGATACTTCTCTACATAGTTCTGAATGATCCACCTCTACACAATAGCTTAAGAAAACACCAGGCTGACATTGTGACAGCTCTGCTTGTTTATAAGCTGCAAGTCATCACAGGAGGAAAGAGAGAGGGTGAACAAGTTACATACACATCATTCTCACCTGAGAGAGAGGGGGAGAGCGAGGGAGAAAGAAAGAAAGTGAAAGGAGGCCTGCCCTTCTGAGGAGAATGGAGGGATTTAGTGAGAGAATGGTAGAATTACGAGAGGTGAAAGGAGGAGAGTGGAGAGGTGGGGCAGGTTGACATGTTTGTTGAGTGCAGAGGAACAGTAAATTATTAGAAGTACAGGGTAGCTGCCATACTGTCAGTGGCCTCTCGTCCACAAAGTCCTGTAGAATACCTGAACCCTGAGGTCAACAGGTGAACACAGACTCTCTTTGTCCTTTCTCTGTCACTAGACTCTCAAACAGCACCTTTGTCAGGAGACGAACGCTGACATGTCTACAGCGCGATCAGAGAGGGACCAGAGGGCGATCAGAGGGCGATCAGAGAGGGATCAGAGAGGGGATCAGAGAGGAGATCAGAGAGGGGATCAGAGAGGGGATCAGAGAGGGGATCAGAGAGGGGATCAGAGAGGGGATCAGAGAGGGGATTAGAGAGGCGATCAGAGAGGGGATCAGAGAGGGGATCAGAGAGGGGATCAGAGAGGCGATCAGAGGAGATCAGAGAGGAGATCAGAGAGGGGATCAGAGAGGGGATCAGAGAGGGGATCAGAGAGGGGATCAGAGAGGGGATCAGAGAGGAGATCAGAGAGGGGATCAGAGAGGAGATCAGAGAGGAGATCAGAGAGGGATCAGAGAGGGATCAGAGGGGGGATCAGAGAGGGGATCAGAGAGGGGATCAGAGAGGGGATCAGAGAGGGGATCACAGAGGGGATCAGAGAGGGATCAGAGAGGGATCAGAGGGGGGATCAGAGAGGGGATCAGAGAGGGGATCACAGAGGGGATCAGAGAGGGGATCACAGAGGGGATCAGAGAGGGGATCAGAGAGGGGATCAGAGAGGGGATCAGAGAGGGGATCAGAGAGGGGATCAGAGAGGGATCAGAGAGGGGATCAGAGAGGGGATCAGAGAGGGGCTCAGAGAGGGGATCAGAGAGGGGATCACAGAGGGGATCAGAGAGGGGATCAGAGAGGGGATCAGAGAGGGGATCAGAGAGGGGATCAGAGGCCACAGATCGGCAGCTAGATCAACAAGTCTGTCGTTACCTCAGAAAACACTTAAACCCTAATAATAAGTCACATCACACAGGAATGGCCAAGTATTTACCTCCTGAGAGTTCTGACTGGACATCCTCTTCAATTCACCTTAACCTCCCTGGGCTGGGTGGGACGTTTAGCCCAGAAAGGTTAACTATAACCTTGTTTAGCAGGGCAGGGGTCAAACACATTACAATTCAGTTCATTCAGGGGATGTAATGAAATAAAATGAATTCATTGAAAATATCACATTCTGTAGATAAGAATTGAAAATGCCCAGTTCATGAGTCAAATTCAATTTCATCCCTGAATTGAAATGGAATGGAAATGACTGTTCTGGCCCAGGCGTCAGATGAAAGCTGTTTCAGTGAGCTGTATAGATCAAGGAAACCACTACCACATTCACAACCCCTTGAGTAAATACATGTTAGAATCACCTTCGGCATTGATTACAGCTGTGAGTCTCTCTGGGTAAGTCTCTAAGAGCTTTCTATACCTGGATTGTGCAACAACTTCCCATTATTCTGTTCAAAATTCTTCAAGCCTTGTCAAATTGGTTGTTGATCATTGCTAGACAACAGTTTTCAGGTCTTGCCATAGATTTTCAAGCAGATTAAAGTCAAAATTGTAACTCGGCCACTCAGGAACTAGAGTATCTACAGTATGTAATGTATCTCCAGTATGTAATGTATCTGTATCTCCAGTATGTAATGTATCTGTATCTACAGTATGTAATGTATCTACAGTATGTAATGTATCTGTATCTACGGTATGTAATGTATCTACAGTATGTAATGTATCTCCAGTATGTAATGTATCTGTATCTCCAGTATGTAATGTATCTGTATCTACAGTATGTAATGTATCTACAGTATGTAATGTATCTGTATCTACAGTTTGTAATGTATCTACAGTATGTAATGTATCTGTGTCTATGTAGTGCATCTGTATCTATGTATTGTACCATTTGGAAGACCCATTTGCCACCAATCTTTAACTTCCAGACTGATGTCTTGGGATGTTGCTTCAATATATCCACAAAATCTTCTTCCTCATGATGCCATCTATTTAGTGATGTGCACCAGTCCCTCCTGCAGCAAAGCACCCCCACAACATGATGCTGCCACCCCCGTGCTTCACGGTTGGGATGGTGTTCTTCGGGTTGCAAGCCTCCTCCTTTTTCCTCCGAAACATAGGAACAAGGACTATGTTGGTCATTATGGCCAAACAGTTTTATTTTGTTTCATCAGACCAGAGGACATTTCTCCAAAAAGTGCGATCTTTGTCTCCATGTGCAGTTGCAAACCGTAGTCTGGCTTTTTTATGGCGGTTTTGGAGCAGTGGCTTCTTCCTTGCTTAGCGGCCTTTCAGGTCATGTCGATATAGGGCTCGTTTTACTGTGGATATAGATACTTTTGTACCTGTTCCTCCAGCATCTTCACAAGGTCCTTTGCTGTTGTTCTGGGATTGATTTGTACTTTTTGATTACCAGGATGTGTACTCAAAGCATGCATGGACCAACTGGCAAGTGTCTTCACTGATATTTTCAACCTCTCCCTGACCGAGTCTGTAATACCTACATGTTTCAAGCAGACCAACATAGTCCTTGTTCCCAAGAAAGATAATTTAACCTGTTTGGGATAGGGGGCAGTATTTGATAGAAAACACTCTAAAGTTTCTAAAACTGTTTGAATGGTGTCTGTGAGTATAACAGAACTCATATGGCAGGCCAAAACCTGAGAAGATTCTATACAGGAAGTGCCCTTGTCTGACAATTTGTTCTCCTTCTAGGGCATCTCTATCAAAAATACAGCATCTCTGCTGTAACGTGACATTTTCTAAGGCTTTCATTTGCTCTCAGAAGGCGCCAGAAAGTGGAATGAGAGCTCTCCAGTCTCTGGGCGAAAAACAGCAGGAGTTTTTGTGAGTGGTCCTGCTGAGAACAATGACACTGGAGCGCGCATGCACGAGAGGACTCCATTTTTTTCTTTCAGTGTTTGAACGAATACAACGTCGCCCGGTTGGAATATTATCGCTATTTTACTAGAAAAATGGGATAAAAAAATATTTTAAACAGCGTTTGACATGCTTCGAAGTACGGTAATGGAATATTTTGAAATTTTTTGTCATGAAATTCCCGGCGCGTCACCCTTCGGAGAGTGACTTCAACGCACGAACAAAACGGAGCTATTTGGATATAACTATGGATTATTTCGAACCAAAACAACATTTGTTGTTGAAGTAGAAGTCCTGGGAGTGCATTCTGACGAAGAACAGCAAAGGTAATCCAATTTTTCTTTTAGTAAATCTGAGTTTGGTGAGGGCCAAACTTGGTGGGTGTCAAATTAGCTAGCCCTTGATGGCGAGCTATCTACTCAGAATATTGCAAAATGTGCTTTCACCGAAAAGCTATTTTAAAATCTGACACCGCGATTGCATAAAGGAGTTCTGTATCTATAATTCTTAAAATAATTGTTATGTTTTTGTCAACGTTTATCATGAGTAATTTAGTAAATTCACCGGAAGTTTGCGGTGGGTATGCTAGTTCTGAACGTTACATGCTAATGTAAAAAGCTGTTTTTTGATATAAATATGAACTTGATTGAACAAAACATGCATGTATTTCGCGCTGTGCGATACCATTGGATATTGGTGAGGCGTTCCGCTAGCGGAACATCTGTCCCTAACAGGTTTTAAGCTGCCTAAATGACTACCACCCTGTAGCACTCATGTTGGTAGCCATGAAGTGCTTTGAAAGGCTGGTCATGGCTCACATCAACACCATTATCCCGGAAACCCTAGACCCACTCCAATTCGCATACCGCCCCAACAGATCCACAAATGATGCAATCTCAATCACACTCCACACTGCCCCTTCCCAGCTGGACAAAAGGAATTCCTATGTGAGAATACTGTTAATTGACTACAGCTCAGTGTTCAACAGCATAGCCACTTCACACCTATCTCTACTGCAGCAGTAACCATGAAGGGGAGTCCATGTCTATCTCTGCTGCAGCAGTAACCATGAAGGGGAATCCATGTCTATCTCTGCTGCAGCAGTAACCATGAAGGGGAGTCCATGTCTATCTCTGCTGCAGCAGTAACCATGAAGGGGAATCCATGTCTATCTCTGCTGCAGCAGTAACCATGAAGGGGAATCCATGTCTATCTCTGCTGCAGCAGTAACCATGAAGGGGAGTCCATGTCTATCTCTGCTGCAGCAGTAACCATGAAGGGGAATCCATGTCTATCTCTGCTGCAGCAGTAACCATGAAGGGTAGTCCATGTCTATCTCCCCGCTGGTGCGAAGCTATCTTTTCATAAGATTGGCTGGAGAAGTGCAATCTATGATTTACTACATTCATGTGGCTCAAGGGGCTTTGATGGAGTCCCAATAGTGGAAGTTTGAAGATGGGCCTGCATCCTAGCCAAGGAGCTCCAAATTATCCTTTATCATCTTTTTTGACTCCTCTTTTTTCCCTTTCTTTCTCTCCCTCTGCCCCCCTCCCTACCTCTCTCCTTCCCTGCTTCCCTCTCTCCCGCCCTCCAGTAGTACATGTACAGTACATATGGAGGTGGATTAGATTAGTTCTGGTGTTGGACCATTCTTAATGCACACAGCTTTGCAGTTCTTGACACACTCAAAAATATTTTGTCTTGCCCATTCACCACCTGAATGATACACATACACAATCCATGTCTCAATTGTCTCAAGGCTTAAAAGTCCTTCGTTAACCTGTCTCCTCCCCTCATCTACACTGATTGAAGTGGATTTAACAAGTGACATCAATAAGGGATCAATAAGTGATCATGGCATTCAACTGGATTCACCTGCTCAGTCTACAGTGGTTCTTCCTGTAAAAGTTGTGTCATACTGCAGCACACCTTGCGGGCTGCCGCAGAAATCGATGGCACGTTATTTAAGTGTCAGCCATTGTTACCATTAATGCTAGTTAGTGCTAGTTTGACCACCAGAGGGCATCTTTGAGAAGCATTTGACAGTCTAATATTGGCTGTACTAGAGAATTTAAATCCTTTTTTTGTAAGAACGTAGGATATGGGATTGATTTTAAGAAATGTAGTCTAACCAATACCCAAATGAGATTCAGTGAAAATACAAATCTCATTGATTTATCAAGACCAGTCTCCATGCTTGTCTCAGAGCAGCGCGAAACGATGCTGAAATAGTTGACCATAGGCTATTGCTTAAAAGGCCTATTGCTTTAATCTTCAATATGTTTTAAATGCCACAATGTCACAAATAATTGAACAAACACAATTCTTAAAACTCAGAGAAGGGTAATAGGAGGTGATCTGCACTGCATATTAAAATGACTTTCTTATTGCCATATTCCACGTGTTACTGTGTGTGTTTCGATCCTCCGATCTCTCTCTCTCTCTCTCTCTCTCTCTCTCGCACACGCACTTGCTGTCTTGACCTCTGAATGCTCAGCTATGAAAAGCCAACTGGCATTTACTCCTAAGGTGCTGACCGGTTGCACCCTCTATAACCACTGTTTATATTATTTGACCTGATCATCTATGAATGTTTGAACAGCATGAAAAATTATCTAACCTTAAATATTTTTATTTTCTTTCACCTTTATTTACCCAGGTAGGGTAGATGAGAACAAGTTTTCATTTGCAACTGCGACCTGGCCAAAATAAAGCAAAGCAGTTCGACACATACAACAACACAGAGTTACACATGGAATAAACAAACATACAATCAATAATACAGTAGAAAAATCTATATACAGCATGTGCAAATGAGGTAGGATAAGGGAGGTAAGGCAATAAATAGGCCATGGTGGCAAAGTAATTACAATATAGCAATTAAACACTGGAATGGTAAATGTGCAGAAGATGACTGTGCAAGTAGAGATATTGGGGTGCAAAGGAGCAAGATAAATAAATAAATACAGTATGGGGATGAGGTAGTTGGATGGGCTATTTACAGATGAGCTATGTACAGGTGCAGTGATCTGTGAGCTGCTCTGACAGCTGGTGCTTAAAGCTACTGAGGGAGGTAAGAGTCTCCAGCTTCAGAGATTTTTGCAGTTCGTTCCAGTCATTGGCAGCAGAGAACTGGAAGGAGAGGCGGCCAAAGGAAGAATTGGCTTTGGGGGTGACCAGTGAGATATATCTGCTGGAGCACGTGCTACGGGTGGGTGCTGCTAGGGTGACCAGTGAGCTGAGATAAGGCGGGGCTTTACCTAGCAGAAACTTGTAGATGACCTGAAGCCAGTGGGTTTGGCGACAAGTATTAAGCGAGGGCCAGCCAACGAGAGCGTACAGGTCGCAGTGGTGGCTAGTATATGGGGCTTTGTGAAGGATGCTTTGTTGCGAAATAGGAAGCCGATTCTAGATTTAATTTTGGATTGGAGATGTTTAATGTGAGTCTGGAAGGAGAGCTTACAGTCTAGCCAGACACCTAGGTATTTGTAGTTGTCCACATATTCTATGTCAGAACTAAATGCATGCTCTTCAACCGTTCACTGGCCGCACCTGCCCGCCCGTCCAGCATCACTACTCTGGACGGGCGGCCAGGTGCGGCCAGTGAACGGTTGAAGAGCATGCATTTAGTTTTACTTGCATTTAAGAGTAGCTGGAGGCCACGGAAGGAGAGTAGTATGGCATTGAAGCTCATCTGGAGGTTAGTTAACATAGTGTCCAAAGAAGGGCCAGAGGTGTGTGTATATATATATATATATAAAGCCTTGGTTTCATGCATGTTAACATGAGCAGCCTCCTCCCTAAGTTTGTTTTATTCACTGCTTTAGCACACTCCTCCAACCCTGATGTCCTAGCCGTGTCTGAATCCTGGTTCAGGAAGGCCACCAAATACCCTGAAATTTCCATCCCCAACTACAACATTTTCTGTCAAGATAGAACTGCCAAAGGGGGTGGAGTTGCAATCTACTGCAGAGATAGCCTGCAGAGTTCTGTCATGCTATCCAGGTCTGTGCCCAAACAGTTTGAGCTTCTATAAGTCTCTCACTGTTGCCGCTTGTTATAGACCCCCCTCAATCAATTAATCAAATGTATTTATAAAGCCCTTCTAACATCATTTAATGTCACAAAGTGCTCATCGTCACTCCCTCAGCACCCAGCTGTGCCCTGGACACCATATGTGAATTGATTGCCCCCCATTTAACTTCAGAGTTCGTACTGTTAGGTGACCTAAACTGGGATATGCTTAAAACCTTTTAAAATTATGTTTACATTGTAATACTTCTGACAGCCAACTTTCTTGCTCAGCCCACAACATAGCCGTTGGACTTCATATCATTTGCAGAAAGCATGGATTATTGAATCATTGTTTGTTTTACACTTAAGACATGTCTCTGCTGTTGTGCTGTAGAATTTGTGAATGCTGTCTCTTGTATAATAAATACTATACATTAGTTAATACTGGATTAAGTTTACATTTTCATTAACTGTAATTTCAATAGTTATGCTACAATGTTCCGTCTATCTTGTGCAACATTGGTTCTTTTGAAGTCTTGGTTCCAATAGTTCATATTGTTTTCTAAGAGATTGTCAGTTGGATATGCTCTCTGCAAGGTTTGTATATCTTACCTATTATGTGAACATCCTTTTCTGACTCAAGTAAGATTACCTGAAGGTTGCTCTGATGTCCAAAATATTTCAAATCGAAATTTCATGACATGTGCCTTTTTAAGTTGCATGTATTTGAAACTACATTGGTCAGTCCAAAATTACTTTTAAATTCTGTCATGGAAATACATTAACTTCCTGTTTCCTGGGCCATCTAAACAGCTTCTCTTTCACCTGTACACAGAACTAGATTATATTTCTATGGTAAAGCATGTCTTTACACCCCTCCCTTAGGGGTTGGGCAATCTAAACATGAGCTTCTCTTTCACACAGAAAGGAAAAGAGAAAAGGCAAGCCGCTTGTTATTTTTTCTCTTTTCAGTTATTTCAACTTGTCCTCGGGAGTAGCTTGGACACACAATGTAATATCAAAACAGATTTGGTTGCTATGCCAACACCATCAATCACCTCAGCAACAGTCTTTCCTGTATTTGTGTTCATAAAATGCTCACATACTATGAATAACCACAATACAGTTCTATCTATCTATATTTCAATAGCAGATTAATTATGGCCCCCACTTTACAATGTGGAACTAATGTGTATTTAAATGGCATTAGAAACGACACACAATACTGTATGCTGTTTTTGTTTCTTTCTCATTTTTGCTGAACCGCTCTAAAGAAGTTCTCCAAAAGCAAATATATATTCTAGACACTATTAGGTTTAGAGCCAGTAATGCATGATACAGTGAGTATTTCCCATTGTCATTTCTCCGTCAACACTACAGAACGAAAGTTGGCACACCGGGTTAAGATCTCAATTACCTAAATGGTCAGCAGATGGCACCGCGATCCGCTCCCTAGTTTTCTTGCTGGAAGAATGGATAGAAATGTCTCCCATAGAGATTCTCCAATAAGACATTTATGAAATTCCACTAAATTGTCAACAGTGACACTCGACCGACAGAGAGAGATTACATATCGGAAGTGCCTTCCGTTTTAATAGCCGAGAAAGGTGTTTATAGCCGAGAAACAATATTTTTTTTCAGCTATTTTTACGTGCAAACAATGAAGGAATGCTAACTAATTACATAGGGATTCTTCCGATGGCATTGAGGGGAACACCACATCAGTCACTGGCTTTATTGATAAGTGCATCGAGGACGTCGTCCCCACGGTGACTGTACGTACATGCCCCAACCAGAAGCCATGGATTATAGGCAACATTCGCACTGAGCTAAAGGGTAGAGCTGCCGCTTTCAAGGAGTGGGACTCTAACCTGGAAGCTTATAAGAAATCCCGTTATGTCAATACAGGGCTAAGATCGAATCGCACTACACCGGCTACGACGCTCGTCGGATGTGGCAGGGCTTGCAAACTATTACAGACTACAAAGGGAAGCACAGCCGAGAGCTGCCCAGTGACACGAGCCTACCAGACGAGCAAAATAACTTCTATGCTTCGAGGCAAGTAACACTGAAACATGCATGAGAGCATCACCTGTTCCGGATGTCTGTGTGATCACACTCTCCGCAAACGATGTGGGTAAGACCTTTAAACAGGCCAACATTCACAAGGCCTCAGGGCCAGATTACCTGGACGTGTACTCTGAGCATGTGCTGACCAAGTGTCTTCACTGACATTTTCAACCTCTCCCTGTCTGAGTCTGTAATACCTACATGTTTCAAGCAGACCACCATGGTCCCTGTGTCCAAGAATGCGAAGGTAACCTTAAACAGTTTTGAAAGGCTGGTCATGGCTCACATCAACACCATCATCCCGGAAACCCGAGACCCACTCCAATTTGCAAACTGCCCCAAATGATCCACAGATGATGCAATCTCAATTGCACTCTACACTGCCCTTTCCCACCTGCACAAAAGGAACACCTAAGTGGGAATGCTGTTAATTGACTACAGCTCAGCGTTCAACACCATAGTGCCCTCAAAGCTCCTTACAAAGCTAAGGACCCTGGGTCTAAACACCTCCCTCTGCAAGTGGATCCTGGACTTCCTGAAGGGTCGCCCGCAGGTGGTAAGGATAGGCAACAACACATCTGCCACGCTGATCCTCAACACAGGGGCCCCTCAGGGGTGCGTGCTTAGTCCCCTCCTGTGCTCCCTATTCCCCCATGACTGTGTGGCCAAGCACGACTCCAACATCATTGTTAAGTTTGTTGACAACACAACGGAAGTTGGCCTGATCACCGACAACGATGAGACAGCCTATAGGGATGAGGTCAGAGACCCGGCAGTGTGGTGCCAAGACAACAACCTCTCCCTCAATGGGAGCAAGACAATGAAGCCGATAGTGGACAACAGGAAAATTTGTGCCGAACACATCGCCATTCACATCGACGGGGCTGTAGTGGAGTGGGTCGAGAGCTTCAAGTTCCTTGGTGTCCACATCACCAACAAGCCATCATGGTCCAAACACAAAAAGACAATCGTGAAGAGAGCACGACAATGCCTATTCCCCATCGGGAGACTGAAAAGATTTGGCATGGGTCCCCAGATTCTCAAATTTCTACAGCTGCACCATCGAGAGCATCCTGACCGGTTGCATTACCGCCAGGTATGGCAACTGCTCGGCATCCGACCGTAAGGTTCTACAGAGGGTAGTGCATATGACCCAGTACATCACTGGGGCCAAGTTTCCTGCCATCCAGGAGCTATATACTAGGTGGTGTCAGAGGAAGGCCCAACTCCAGTCACCCAAGTCATAGACTGTTCTCTCTGCTACTGCATGGCAAGCGGTACCGGAGCACCAAGTCTAGGTCCAAAAGGCTCCTTAACATCTTCTACCACCAAGCCGTAAGACTGCTGAACAATTCATCAAAAGGCCAACTGGACTGTTTGCATTGACCCTGGTACCGGAG
Source organism: Salmo salar (assembly GCF_965601325.2). Classification (NCBI taxonomy): domain Eukaryota; kingdom Metazoa; phylum Chordata; class Actinopteri; order Salmoniformes; family Salmonidae; genus Salmo; species Salmo salar. Next base: position 50,489,596 of record NC_138314.1, on the reverse strand, counting down.
TGGAATGTTTACCTGGCTGGAGGAAGTTCACGCTTGTTGGATTCATCTCCGCCTTGTAGTTTTTTGTAATCCAACTGGCCCCATCTGATGGTGGAGTAGAAGGTTCACAGCATGAGGAGCATGGCAATCAATGATGGTCGCATGTCACGAGCAGTGGAAGCCAAAGACAGTGGCCTTTGGCTTCCACGGCTACATCAGGACATGGAAATAGATACAATCGTAGTCTAAGTGGGTTTTAATTACAGTATGAAGGGCACCTCTGAACAGTTGAAACTGGATTTTAAAGAGCTGATTGACTCTCTGCTACACACTAATAAAAGACCCATCTTATCTGGCCCTGTGCCCTCTCTGAATCGTGGCATTGAACGCTTTAGCAACATTATTTCTCTTCACAGCTGGCTACGTGATTATTGCAGCTCAATGGGTGTAACTTTTGTTTACAATTTCGGTACCTTTTGGAAACAAAGCTCATATTATAAGGAGGATGGGATCCACCCAAATCATTTGGGTTCCTGAATCCTTTCACAGCATTAGAATGCTGCCTTGAGACAATGACCCAAGTCCAGCTCAGTTAAATCCTACCATTGTGATGCTGAGTTGTCATAATGCTTCAACAAATGTACATTATACATTAGTAAGCTAATATATGTCCCTCTAACTGCCCTGAATGCATCTGCTGATACTATAGTTATTGTATGCTGTAATCATGCGCCTATGAACCAGATTTCTACTGTTAGCACTAAGGCAGTGTGCCATAATGTGCAGCTCAACCTGCACTAACATAAATAACACAAGCGTACAGTTGAAGTTGGAGGTTTACATACACCTTAGCCAAATATATTCAAACTCAGTTTTTCACAATTCCCGACATTTAGTCCTAGTAACAATTCACTGTCTTAGGTCAGTTAGGATCACCACTTTATTTTATGTGAAATGTCAGAATAATAGTAGAGAGGATGATTATTTCAGCTTTAATTTCTTTCATTACATTCCCAATGGGTCAAAAGTTTACATACACACAATTAGTATTTGGTTACATTGCCTTTAAATTGTTTAACTTGGGTCAAACGTTTTGGGTAGCCTTCCACAAGCTTCCCACAATAAGTTAGGTGAATTCTGACAGCACTGGTGTAACTGAGTCAGGTTTGTAGGCCTCCTTGCTCGCACACACCTTTTCAGTTCTGCCCACAAATTTTCTATAGGATTGAGGTCAGGGCTTTGTGATGGACACTCCGATACCTTGACTTTGTTGTCCTTAAGTCATTTTGACTGTCGTGGTCTGGGTGTAGCTGGTGCAGAGGAGTCAGGCGCAGGACAGCAGAGATGAGTAACACAAGTAACTTTACTGAAATATTCCAATAACATGTCGTAATAAGCGAGCCCACAATAACGGACCGAACATACATAAAACAATCATGCACAAAAACCATAGGGAAAACAGAGGGTTAAATAATGAACATGTAATTGGGGAATTGAAACCAGGTGTGTAAAACAAAGACAAAACAAATGGAAAATGAAAAGTGGATCGGCGATGGCTAGAAGGCCGCCCGAACAAGGAGAGTGACCGACTTCGTCGGAAGTCGTGACATTGACACAACTTTGGAAGTATGCTTGGGGTCATTGTCCATTTGGAAGACCCATTTGCGACCAAGCTTTAACTTCCTGACTGATGTCTTGAAATGTTGCTTCAATATATCCACATAATTTTCTTTCCTCATGATGCTGTCTATTTTGTGAAGTGCACCAGTCCCTCCTGCAGCAAAACACCCCCACAACATGATGCTTCACGGTTGGGATAGTGTTCTTCGGCTTGCAAGCCTCCCCCTTTTCCTCCAAACATAACGATGGTCATTATGGCCAAACAGTTCTATTTTTGTTTCATCAGACCAGAGGACATTCTCCAAAAAGTACAATCTTTGTCCCCATATGCAGTTGCAAACCATAGTCTGGCTTTTTTATGGCGGTTTTAGAGCAGTGGCTTCTTCTTTGCTGAGTGGCCTTTCAGGTTATGTCGATATAGGACTCATTTTACTGTGGATATAGAGACTTTTGTACCTGTTTCCTCCAGCATCTTCTCAAGGTCCTTTGCTGTTGTTCTGGGATTGATTTGCACTATTGGCACCAAAGTATGTTCATCTCTAGGAGACAGAATGCGTCTCCTTCCTGAGCAGTATGACAGCTGTGTGGTCCCATGGTGTTTATACTTGCGTACTATTGTTTGTATAGATGATCGTGGTACCTTGAGGCATTTGGAAATTGCTCCCAAGGATGAACCACACTTGTGGAGGTCTACCATTTTTTTTCTGAGGTCTTGGCTGATTTCTTTAGATTTTCCCATGATGTCAAGCAAAGAAGGTAGGCCTTGAAATACATCCACAGGTACACCTCTAATTGACTTAAATGATGTCAATTAGCCTATCAGATGCTTCTAAAGCCATGACATCATGTTCTGGAATTTTCCATGCTGAAACTTCTGACCGACTGGAATTGTGATACAGTGAATGATAAGAGAAATAATCTGTCTGTAAACATTTGTTGGAAAATGTACTTGTGTCATGCACAAAGTAGATGTCCTAACCGACTTGCCAAAACTATAGTTTGTTAACAATACATTTGTGGAGTGGTTGAAAGTCTTGAAAGCAGTATCCAGATCCATCGGAAGTAGTGATCACAATATAGCAGCCATATCTAGGAAAACCAAAGTTCCAATGGCTGGGCCTATATAGCGTATAAGGGGTCATACAAGAAGTTTTGTAGTGATTCCTATGTTATTTATGTAAAAAAATATCTGTTGGTCCGTGGTGTGTAATGAGGAGCAAACATACACTGGACTTGACACATTTATGAAATTGCTTATTCCAGTTGCTAATAAGCACCCATTAAGAAAATGACTGTAAAAACTGTCAAATCCCAGTGGATTGATGAGGAATTTAAAAAATGGTATGGTTGAGCGGGATGAGGCAAAAGGAAAGGCAAATAAGTCTGGCTGCACAACCGATTGGCAAACGTACTGCAAATTCAGAAATCATGAGACTAAAGTGAATAAAAAGAAGAAGAAACTACGCTAAGAAACCATGATAAATGAAATAAAGAATGATAGTAAAAAGCTTTGGAGCGCCTTAAATGAAATTCTGGGAAAAAAGGCAAACTCAGCTCCATCATTCATTGAATCAGATGTCATCACAAAACCAACTGATATTGCCAATTACTTTAATGATTTTTGTCATTGGCAAGATTAGCAAACTTAGGTATGACATGCCAGCAACAAATACTGACACTACTCATCCAAGTCTTACCAAATTATGAAAGACAAGCATTGTAATTTTAAATTCTGTAAAGTTAGTGGGGAAGAGGTGAACAAATTATTGTTGTCTATCAACAATGACAAGCCACCGGGGTCTGACAACTTGGATGGAAAATTACTGAGGATAATAGAGGACGATATTGCCACTCCTATTTGCCACATCTTCAATTTAAGCCAACTCTGAAGTGTGTTGCCCTCAGGCCTGGAGGGAAGCAAATGTCATTCCGCTACCTAAGAATAGTAAAGCTCCCTTTACTGGCTCAAATAGCCGACCAATCAGCCTGTTACTAACCCTTAGTAAACTTTTGGAGAAAAAAATTGTTTGTGTCACCCCTGCTCCCGCACCCGCTCCCCCTCCCTGGCGCTCCAAGGCGCCAGGCTCCCCAGCAGTACGCACTCCTGCCACCATCATTACGCACTCCTGCCACCATCATTACGCACTCCTGCCACCATCATTACGCACTCCTGCCACCATCATTACGCACACCTGCCTTCCCCCCGTCACGCGCATCAGCGATTATTGGACTCACCTGGATTCAATCACTTCTGTCATTACCTTCGCTATATTTGTCTGGTTCCCTGCTTCAGCATTAATTGTTGTTAGTCGTTTTGTACCCCTGTGCTGATGCTGTTCTTGTCTTGGTCTTTGTCTGTTTCCTGATTTTTACATTTTTACTCCCCGTACCTGCTTCTCATCACCGGCGTCGGTCCTTACAGTTTGACCAGCTACAATACTATTTTACAGTAAACAAATTGACAACAACCTTTCAGCACGCTTATAGAGAAGCACATTCAACAAGCACAGCACTTACACTTTAAACAAGGTTTATCTTATAAATCTTAATGAAGCGTTCATAAAGCCTTTGTAAGGAAAACGTACATAAATGTTTCACAAATCATTTATGAGCAAATGTGACTTTCCATGTTTCCGTGATATTGCAGTAAAGCTACATTACATTTCTACGAACCCCTTGGCAGATGGTTTGTCTAGTCAACAGAGGGATCGCTATGGTTCCCTGACCAGATACTCAGAACAGAAACCTGATGTTAGTACCCACAATAAACATACAGGCTTCTTCTGGTTCACAGTCAGATACTAAGAACAGATTGTGTCAACCAACAAACTAAATTCTCTCTTCTCTCTCTCTCTCTCTCTCTCTCTCTCTCTCTCTCTCTCTCTCTCTCTCTCTCTCGCTCCTCTCTCTCTCTCTCTCTCTCTCTCTCGCTCCTCTCTCTCTCGTAATAACATATAGAGCAGTGCATCCAAGTCATCGTTTCTGGAAATAAGCATGTCTGGACCGTCCCAGGAGACAGGTAAACAGACATTTAGACATACGACAGATGAGAAGTAGAAACCAGTTGGTTCTGTACAGTAGATGAGGAGTAGAAACCAGTTGGTTCTGTACAGTAGATGAGATGTTGAAACCAGTTGGTTCTGTACAGTAGATGAGAAATTGAAACCAATTTGTTCTGTACAGTAGATGAGGAGTAGAAAACCAGTTTGTTCTGTACAGTAATATACAGTGTGTTGATGTATCAACAGGGAGAATAGCACACGGCCTGTAGACTAAACAGTTTGTGTGACAGTAGCAACAGGCAACTTTGTGTTATCGAAGAGTTGTGGTTAACCCTGCTCCAAGGTCTCTGTTCCGTTCTGTTCAGCCTCCTCCAAGGTTAAAGCATCGTCCCTGCAACTGGACACCTCTACCAAACAACCCCTAGCCCCTACCTCCTATCTCCCACAGTAAAACTGCTAGTCTTAAATCAACTCTTATAGTGTCCGATTTAATACTGAAAAAGTGTCTGTATTGTCTCAATCTATACAGAGTTAATGTAACACTTTCAAAAGTGTTACCCTTTTCACACTAACCAAGAGTTCATTACCCTGGCATGGGAGGCAGAGTTCCTCTGTCTAGTGTCTGTGTTATTTTACCCATCTTAATATTTTATTTTTATTGGCCAGTCTGAGATATGGCTTTTTCTTTGCAACTCTGCCTAGAAGGCCAGCATCCCGGAGTCGCCTCTTCACTGTTGACGTTGAGACTGGTGTTTTGCGGGTACTATTTAATGAAGCTGCCAGTTGAGGACTTGTGAGGCGTCTGTTTCTCAAACTAGACACTCTAATGTACTTGTCCTCTTGCTCAGTTGTGCACTGAGGCCTCCCACTCTTTACATTCTGGTTCGATCCTGTACTTTGTTTCTGGCCATTTTGAGCCTGTAATCGAACCCACAAATGCTGATGCTCCAGATACTCAACTAGTCTAAAGAAGGACAGTTTTATTGCTTCTTTAATCAGAACAACAGTTTTCAGCTGTGCTAACATCACTGCAAAAGGGTTTTCTAATGATCAATTAGCCTTTTAAAATTATAAACTTGGATTAGCTAACACAACGTGCCATTGGAACACAGGAGTGATGGTTGCTGATAATGGGCCTCTGTACGCCTATGTAGATATTCCATAAACAATCTGCCATTTCCAGCTACAATAGTCATTTACAACATTAACAATGTCTACATTGTATTTCTGATCAATTTGCTGTTATTTTAATGGACAGAAAATCTGCTTTTCCTTCAAAGTCAAGGACATTTCTAAGTGACCCCAAACTTTTGAACAGTAGTGTACATTATCAAGCATTTCCCTCATGTTATCCAGATACTGACTGTTAGCACTTGGTGGTCTATAGCAGCTTCCCACCAGAATGGGCTTTAGTTGAAGCAGATGAACCTGTAGCCATATTACTTCAACATTATTTAAAATGGTATCCTTTCTAATCTTTACAGGAATGAAGTTCTGAATATAAACAGCAACCCCTCCACCACTGGCATTTCTGTCTTTTCTGTAAATGTTCTAACCTTGTATTACTACCACTGCATCATCAAAGGTATTGTCTCAGTGAGTTTCAGAGATAAATGCTGCTACCAGCAAGCTATTCATTTCATGAACCTTGTTTCTTAAGATACATATGTTAACGTGGGCTATTTTGAGCACTTTTCTGGGATGCTTGCTTGTTTTCACTGCTTTACTTGGAAGCTTAACAGAAGTAGATATTCTCATGTTATTTATGTTAGTGCAGGGTGAGCTGCACACAGTAGACTTCCTACTAGGGCACTACTAGGGCACACCACCTCAGTGCTAACAGCATAAATAGGGTTCAGAGGCATCGCTGCAGCTAGCGACTGGAACGAGCTGCAACAAACACTCAAACTGGACAGTTTTTTCTTAATCTCTTCCCTCAAAGGCTCAATCATGGACACTCTTATTGACAGTTGTGGCTGCTTTGCGTGATGTATTGTTGTCTCTACCTTCTTTCCCTTTGTGCTGTTGCCTGTGCCCAATAATGTTTGTACCATGTTTTGTGCTGCTACCATGTTGTGTTGCTACCATGTTGTCATGTTGTGTTGCTACCATGCTGTGTTGTCATGTGTTGCTGTCTTGCTATGTTGTTGTCTTAGGTCTCTATTTATGTAGTGTTGTCTCTTGTTGTGATGTGTGTTTTGTCCTATATTTATATATATTTATTTATATATATATTTGTATTTATTTTGTATCCCAGCCCCTGTCCCAGCAGGAGGCCTTTTGCCTTTTGGTAGGCCGTAATTGTAAATTAGAACTGACTTGCCTAGTTAAATAAAGGTTGAATAAAATAAAAATTAAATAAAAATTAAATATGGTTACTGCAATATGGATCAGCAGGTCAGTTAGAGGGACACAAATTATGTTATTTACATTTTGTCTACCAATGCCCCTGGTATAATGTACATTTGCTAAAGCATTATGATGACTCAGCGAGACAATGGTAGGGATTAACTGTGCTGGACTTGGGTCATTGATATGTTATTGTCTCAACGCAGCCTTATAATGCTGTGAAAGGATCCAGAAACCCAAATGATTTGGAGGGATCCCATCCTCCTTATAAAATGTGTTTTGTTTTGTTTCCAAAAGGTATCAAAATTGTCAACAAAAGTTACACCCATTGAGCTGCAATAATCACGTAGCCAGTTGTGAAGAGCAAGAATCCTGCTAAAGCGTTCAATGCCACGATTCAGAGAAGGGCACTGGGCCAGATATGATGGGTCATTTATTAGTGTCTAGCGGAGAGTCAATCAGCTCTTTGAAATCCAGTTTCAACTGTTCAGGGCAGCACTTCATAATGTCATTAAAACCCACATGGACTAGGATAGAATCGAGGTCCGTGTCCTGACGTAGTACATTCAGAAGCAGCTTAGTAATGTCGTACTCTGACCTGTTCACCGGACGTGCTTGTTGCACCCTCTACAACCACTGTGATTATTATTATTTGACCATGCTGGTCATTTATGAACATTTTAACATCTTGACCATGTTCTGTTATAATATCCACCCGGCACAGCCAGAAGAGGACTGGCCACCCCTCATAGCCTGGTTCCGCTCTAGGTTTCTTCCTAGGTTTTGGCCTTTCTAGGGAGTTTTTCCTAGGGAGTTTTTCCTAGCCACCGTGCTTCTTTCACATGCATTGCTTGCCGTTTGGGGTTTTAGGCTGAGTTTCTGTACAGCACTTTGAGATATCAGCTGATGTACGAAGGGCTATATAAATAAATTTGATTTGATTTTGATTTGATACTCGAGCTCTATTAAGAGCCGTATCCGAGTCAGTGATAGTTGACAAGTCACTAGTCACTCAACCCCAGCTCATAAAAATTCCTAAAATGTCTCTTTGTAATAATGCGTGAGGGAGATTTAGGTAGTTTAACATCTCTTATACAGGCAACGGTACACTGAAGTCATTACCAAATATCCCATTGGAAGTAAACTTATGAGGGGAGATTTTTTTTTAAATAATAGATTTTTCTGGGTGTTTAAAGTTGGTTCAAGTTTGTTTAGTTATCAGCTAGACAGCAGGTCCATTTTCTGGCATAGTAAGACATCAGGTCCATTTTCTGGCATAGTAAGACAGCAGGTCCATTTTCTGGCATAGTAAAACAGCAGGTCCATTTTCTGGCATAGTGAGACAGCAGGTCCATTTTCTGGCATAGTTAGACAGCAGGTCCATTTTCTGGCACAGTTAGACAGCAGGTCCATTTTCTGGCATAGTTAGACAGCAGGTCTATTTTCTGGCATAGTTAGACAGCAGGTCCATTTTCTGGCATAGTTAGACAGCAGGTCCATTTTCTGGCATAGTAAAACAGCAGGTCCATTTTCTGGCATAATTAGACAGCAGGTCCATTTTCTGGCATAGTAAAACAGCAGGTCCATTTTCTGGCATAGTTAGACAGCAGGTCCATTTTCTGGCATAGTTAGACAGCAGGTCCATTTTCAGGCATAGTTAGACAGTAGGTCCATTTTCTGGCATAGTTAGACAGCAGGTCCATTTTCTGGCACAGTTAGACAGCAGGTCCATTTTCTGGCACAGTTAGACAGCAGGTCCATTTTCTGGCATAGTTAGACAGCAGGTCTATTTTCTAAATCAATCTTCTGTCATTTCCATGAATCAGCCCAATATATAAATCAGTATTGCCTACACTGAGCTAAAATCGCTCTAATGACATAAAAACTTCTTTAAGTGACAAAAAGGCCACCAGTAAGTACAGATAGTAGTTTAAATCCCCTCGTGTAGTCTCCGCAGCCAGACAATTTTCTCATGGCTTCTTGAAGGAAATGCTGTAGGAATGTTCAACCAGTTCGCTCATTCAGCCGACAGAAACTTTCAATCGGTTTTCCCCATTAAGCTTGGAGTTGGAGTCAGAGGCCGAGCCTTCTCTGGTCTCTCCTACACCCGTTACGGGGTCAGAGGCCGAGCTTTCTCTGGGCTCTCCTACACCCGTTGCGGGGTCTGAGACGCCAAAGCCTCCCACCATTAGTTCTGACAAATTGAATACCCTAGTCATTGGCAACTCCATTACCCGCAGTATTAGACATAAAACTAATCATCCAGCGATCATACACTGTTTACCAGGGGGCAGGGCTACAGACGTTAAGGCTAATCTAAAGACGGTGCTGGCTAAAGCTAAAACTGGCGAGTGTAGAGAGTATAGAGATATTGTTATCCACGTCGGCACCAACGATGTTAGGATGAAACAGTCAGAGGTCACCAAGCGCAACATAGCTTCAGCGTGTAAATCAGCTAGAAAGATGTGTCGGCATCAAGTAATTGTCTCTGGCCCCCTCCCAGTTAGGGGGAGTGATGAACTCTACAGCAGTCTCACAACTCAATCGCTGGTTGAAAACTGTTTTCTGCCGCTCCCAAAAGATAGAATTTGTAGATAATTGGCACTTTTTTGGGGTCTCACCCACAAACAGGACCAAGCATGACCTGCTGAGGAGTGATGGACTCCATCCTAGCTGGAGGGGTGCTCTCATCTTATCTACGAACATAGACAGGGCTCTAACTCCCCTAGCTCCACAATGAGACAGGGTGCAAGCCAGGCAGCAGGCTGTTAGCCAGCCTGCCAGCTTAGTGGAGTCTGCCACTAGCACAGTCAGTGTAGTCAGCTCAGCTATCCCCATTGAGACCGTGTCTGTGCCTCGACCTAGGTTGGGCAAAACTAAACATGGCGGTGTTCGCCTTCGCAATCTCACTGGAATAAAGACCTCCTCCATTCCTGTCATTAAAGAGATTGTGATACCTCACATCTCAAAATAGGGCTACTTAATGTTAGATCCCTCACTTCCAAGGCATTTTCGTTTTTGAGCTTCTAGTCATGAAATCTATGCAGCCTACTCAATCACTTTTTATAGGTACTGTTTACAGGCCTCCTGGGCCATATACAGCGATCCTCACTGAGTTCCCTGAATTCCTATCAGACCTTGTAGTCATAGCAGATAATATTCACATTTTTGGTGACTTTAATATTCACATGGAAAAGTCCAGACCCACTCCAAAAGGCTTTCGGAGCCATACTCGACTCAGTGGGTTTTGACCAACATGTCTCTGGACCTACTCACTGCCACAGTCATACTCTGGACCTAGTTTTGTCCCATGGAATAAATGTTGTGGATCTTAATGTTTTTCCTCATAATCCTGGACTATCGGACCACCATTTTATTACGTTTGAAATCGCAACAAATAATCTGCTCAGACCCCAACCAAGGATCATCAAAAGCTGTGCTACAAATTCTCAGTCCAACCCAAAGATTCCTAGATGCCCTTTCCAGACTCCCTCCACCTACCCAAGGATGTCAGAGTACAAAAATCGGTTAACCACCGAACTGAGGAACTAAATGTAACCTTGTGTAATACCCTAGATGCAGTCGCACCCCTAAAAACTAAAAACATCTGTCATAAGAAACTTGCTCCCTGGTAAATACCCGAGCCCTGAAGTCAGCTTCCAGAAAATTGGAACGGAAATGGCGTTACAGCACACCAAACTGGAAGTCTTTGTCACGTCCTGACCAGTAGAGGGAGTATTTGTATTGTAGTTTGGTCAGGACGTGGCAGAAGGGTATTTGTTTCATATGGTTCGGGTTGTGTGTGTTATTAAAGGGGTGTTTGGTTCATGTAGTCTGGGGTTTGAGTGTATGTTCTAGTGTTGGTTTTCTATGGTTTTCTAGTCTGTCTATTTCTGTGTGGTTTGTGTGGCTCCCGATCAGGAACAGCTGTACGTCGTTGTTCCTGATTGGGAGTCATATATTAGATGCTTGTTTTCACCTGGGGATTTTGTGGGTAGTTGTCTTTAGCACTGCTGTTTGTGAGTATAGCCTGCTAAACTGTCTCCTGTTTAAAGTTAACTAAAAAACAGCATTCCCCAAGAGAGGATGGCTTTCACTTCAGCAGTAATAAATTCATGAACTTCTTTGAAGAAAAGATGATGATCATTAGAAAGCAAATTACGGACTCCTCTTTAAATCTGAGTATCTCTCCAAAGCTCAGTTGTCCTGAGTCTGCACAACACTGCCAGGATCTAGGATCAAGGGAAATATTCCAGATTTTTAATTCTATACCTCTTGACACATTGATGAAAATAGTCAAGGTCTCTAAGCTGTAAACTGGACCCTATTCCAACTAACCTACTGAAAGAGCTGCTTCCTGTGCTTGGCCCTTCTATGTTGAACATAATAAATGCCTCCCTATCCACTGGATGTGTACCAAACTCAATAAATGTGGCAGTAATAAAGCCTCTCTTGAAAAAGCCAAACCTTGACCCAGAAAATATAAAAACTATCGGCCTATATCGAATCTCTCATTCCTCTCAAAGATTTTTAAAAAGCTGTTGCGCAGCAACTCACTGCCTTCTTGAAGACAAACAATGTATACGAAACGCTTCAGTCTGGTTTTAGACCTCATCATAGCACTGAGACTGCACTTGTGAAGGTGGTAAATTACCTTTTGATGGCGTCAGACCAAGGCTCTGCATCTGTCCTCGTGCTTCTAGAACGCGGTGCTGCTTTTGATACCATCGATCACCACATTCTTTTGGAGAGATTGGAAACCCAAATTGGTCTACACGGACAAGTTCTGGCCTGGTTTAGATCTTATCTGTCAAATCAACTGTAAATATCGGTGTTCCTCAAAGTTCCGTTTTAGGACCACTATTGCTTTCACTATATATTTTACCTCTTGGTAATGTCATTCGGAAACATAATGTTAACTTTCACTACTATGCAGATGATACACAGCTGTACATTTCAATGAAACATGGTGAGGCCCCAAAATTGCCCTCTCTGGAAGCCTGTGTTTCAGACATAAAGAAGTAGATGGCGGCAAATGTTTTACTTTTAAACTCGGACAAAACAGAGATGCTTGTCCTAGGTCCCAAGAAACAAAGAGATCTTCTGTTGGATCTGACAATTAATCTTGATGGTTGTACAGTTGTCTCAACATAAAACTGTGAAGGACCTTGGCATTACTCTGGACCCTGATCTTTCTTTTGATTAACATACTAAGACTGTTTCAAGGACAGCTTTTACCAATCTACCTAACATTGCAAAAATCAGAAACTTTCTGTTGAAAAATGATGCAGAAAAATGTATCCATTCTTTTGTCAGATCTAGATTAGACTACTGCAATGCTTTACTTTCCAGCTACCCAGATGAAGCACTAAATAAACTTCAGTTAGTGCTAAACACGGCTGCTAGATTCTCGACTAAAACCCCAAAATTGGATCATATTACTCCAGTGCTAGCCTCTGGCTTCGGATGATTTCAAGGTTTTACTGCTAACCTACAAAGCATTACATGGGCTTGCTCCAACCTATCTTTCAGATTTGGTCCTGTCGTACATACCTACACATACGCTACGGTCACAAGACACAGGCCTCCTTATTGTCCCAAGAATTTTAAGCAAACAGCTGGAGGCAGGGCTTTCTCCTATAGAGCTCATTTTTATGGAATGGTCTGCCTACCCATGAGCCACAGACTCGGTCTCGACCTTTAAGTCTTTACTGAAGACTCATCTCTTCAGTAGGTCCTATGATTGACTAGTCTGGCCCAGGAGTGTGAAGGTGAACGGAAAGGCACTGCAGCAACCAACCACCCTTGCTGTCTCTGATTGGCCGGTTCCCCTCTCTCCACTGGGATTCTCTGCCTCTAACCCTTTTACAGGGGCTGAGTCACTGGCTTACTGGTGCTCTTCCATGCCGTCCCTAGGAGGAGTTCACCACTGAGTGGGTTGGGTCGCTAACGCCCCCCCCCCCCCCCCCCCCCCCCCCCCCCTCGGGTTCGTGCTGTGGGGGAGATCTTCATGGGCTATACTCGGGCCTGGTCTCAGGGTCTTAACTTGGTAGTTTAATATATCACTCTAGTGGTGTGGGGGCTGTGCTTTGGCAAAGTGGGTGCGGTTTTATCCTGCCTGGTTGGCCCTGTCCGGGGGTATCGTCAGAAGGGGCCACAGTGTCTCCCGACCCCTCCTGTCTCAGCCTACAGTATTTATGCTGCAATAGTTGATGTGTCGGGGGGCTTGAATCAGTCTGATATATCTGGAGTATTTCTCCTGTCTTATCCGGTGTCCTGTATGAATTTACGTATGCTCCCACTAACTAACTCTCTTTCTCTCTTTTCTCTCTTCTCTCGGGGGACCTGAGCCCTAGGACCATGCCTCAGGACCACCTGGCCTGATGACTCCTTGATGTCCCCAGTCCACCTGGTCGTGCTGCTGCTCCAGTTTCAACTGTTCTGCCTGCGGCTATGGAACCCTGACCTGATCACCCAACGTGCTACCTGTCCCAGACCTGCTGTTTTCAACTCTCTCTCTCAAATGCACCTGCTGTCTCTAACTGAATGATCGGCTATGAAAAGCCAACTGATATTTGCTCCTGAGGTGCTGACCTGTTGCACCCTCTACAACCACTGTGATTATTATTATTTGACCCTGCTGGTCTTCTATGAACGTTTGAACATCTTGGCCATGTACTGTTATAATCTCCACCCGGCACAGCCAGAAGAGGACTGGCCACCCCTCATAGCCTGGTTCCTCTCTAGGTTTCTTCCTTGGTTCCTGCCTTTCTAGGGAGTTTTTCCTAGCCATCATGCTTTTGCATCTGCATTGCTTGCTGTTTGGGGTTTTAGGCTGGGTTTCTGTATAGCACTTTTTGACATCAGCTGATGTAAAAAGGGCTTCATAAATACATTTGATTGATTGATTGATCTGACCCTCTTAGAGGCAGGCCCATCCCTTCTTCCCTACAGGTACTGATCACCTTGAGGTTTTTGGCATCTGGAACCTTCCATCAACAAACAGGAGATTTGTGTGATGTAAGTGATCCAACGGTATGCAGAATAGTCCACAAAGTCTGCAATGACAGTTAGATCAAGTTCCCTGATGCTGCTGCCCAAGACAACTACAAGCTAGAGTTTTATTACTATGGGAACTTCCCTGGAGTCTTTGGCTGTACAGATGGATGTGATATTTACATCAAGTGTCCCTCTACAGCAGATGCTGAGGAGTACAGGAATCAATAAATATAGAAATGTTGTGCTCTCCCAGTGTGCAGTTCTCCAACATTGTTGCACGTTGAACAGTGGGTATATGCACAGACCAACTTCTTGTTCACCCCCTATCTTCATTCAATAGGACCTGAGCAACAACGGTACAACCAAGATCATATCCGCACCAGATGTGTAGTGGAGCGCATATTTGGTCACATACCCCCTGGAAGAGACTTTTTCAGTGTTTCAGATATTGCGTTACAATGACCTCAAACAGCATGACTGCCCAGATCCTCACAATGACCTCAAACAGCATGGCTGCCCAGTACTTCACAATGACCTCAAACAGCATGGCTGCCCAGTACTTCACAATGACCTCAAACAGCATGGCTGCCCAGTACTTCACAATGACCTCAAACAGCATGGCTGCCCAGTACTTCACAATGACCTCAAACAGCATGGCTGCCCAGATCCTCACAATGACCTCAAACAGCATGGCTGCCCAGATCCTCACAATGACCTCAAACAGCATGGCTGCCCAGATCCTCACAATGACCCTCAAACAGCATGGCTGCCCAGATCCTCACAATGACCTCAAACAGCATGGCTGCCCAGTACTTCACAATGACCTCAAACAGCATGGCTGCCCAGATCCTCACAATGACTTCAAACAGCATGGCTGCCCAGATCCTCACAATGACCTCAAACAGCATGGCTGCCCAGTACTTCACAATGACCTCAAACAGCATGGCTGCCCAGATCCTCACACTGACCTCAAACAGCATGGCTGCCCAGTACTTCACAATGACCTCAAACAGCATGGCTGCCCAGTACTTCACAATGACCTCAAACAGCATGGCTGCCCAGTACTTCACAATGACCTCAAACAGCATGGCTGCCCAGATCCTCACAATAACCTCAAATAGCATGGCTGCCCAGATCCTCACAATGACCTCAAACAGCATGGCTGCCCAGTACTTCACAATGACCTCAAATAGCATGGCTGCCCAGATCCTCACAATGACCTCAAACAGCATGGCTGCCCAGATCCTCACAATGACCTCAAACAGCATGGCTGCCCAGATCCTCACAATGACCTCAAATAGCATGACTGCCCAGATCCTCACAATGACCTCAAACAGCATGGCTGCCCAGATCCTCACAATGACCTCAAACAGCATGGCTGCCCAGATCCTCACAATGACCTCAAACAGCATGGCTGCCCAGTACTTCACAATGACCTCAAACAGCATGGCTGCCCAGTACTTCACAATGACCTCAAACAGCATGGCTGCCCAGTACTTCACAATGACCTCAAACAGCATGGCTGCCCAGTACTTCACAATGACCTCAAACAGCATGGCTGCCCAGTACTTCACAATGACCTCAAACAGCATGGCTGCCCAGTACTTCACAATGACCTCAAACAGCATGGCTGCCCAGTACTTCACAATGACCTCAAACAGCATGGCTGCCCAGTACTTCACAATGACCTCAAACAGCATGGCTGCCCAGTACTTCACAATGACCTCAAACAGCATGGCTGCCCAGTACTTCACAATGACCTCAAACAGCATGGCTGCCCAGTACTTCACAATGATCTCAAACAGCATGGCTGCCCAGTACTTCACAATGACCTCAAACAGCATGGCTGCCCAGTACTTCACAATGACCTCAAACAGCATGGCTGCCCAGTACTTCACAATGACCTCAAACAGCATGGCTGCCCAGTACTTCACAATGACCTCAAACAGCATGGCTGCCCAGTACTTCACAATGACCTCAAACAGCATGGCTGCCCAGTACTTCACAATGACCTCAAACAGCATGGCTGCCCAGTACTTCACAATGACCTCAAACAGCATGGCTGCCCAGATCCTCACAATGACCTCAAACAGCATGGCTGCCCAGATCCTCACAATGACCTCAAACAGCATGGCTGCCCAGATCCTCACACTGAAGATGAGGATGACCTAGATGTTCTCATGGTTGAGGTAGTAAATAACAGAAATGGACTAGCCTGCGGAGATGCTTTTTCTATGCGGAACTACTTTACAATAAACAATAGCCATGGATTGGTAACACATTTTTTATTTTATTCAGAATTGAAAATAATGGGACCCCGAACTGGTGCTGGTTTTAAAAGAACATTGGTACTGCTGCTGCTTTACGTTTCTCTCCTCCTCCTTCATAGCCGTCTCAACATGAGGTTTCTCTCCTCCTCCTCCTTCATAGCCAACTCAATATGAGGTTTCTCTCCCTCCTCCTCCTTCATAGCCAACTCAATATGAGGTTTCTCTCCTCCTCCTTCATAGCCAACTCAGTATGAGGTTTCTCTCCTCCTCCTCCTTCATAGCCGTCTCAACATGAGGTTTCTCTCCTCCTCCTCCTTCATAGCCAACTCAATATGAGGTTTCTCTCCTCCCCTCCTTCATAGCCAACTCAGTATGAGGTTTCTCTCCTCCTCCTCCTTCATAGCCAACTCAATATGAGGTTTCTCTCCTCCTCCTTCATAGCCAACTCAATATGAGGTTTCTCTCCTCCTCCTCCTTCATAGCCAACTCAATATGAGGTTTCTCTCCTCCTCCTCCTTCATAGCCAACTCAATATGAGGTTTCTCTCCTCCTCCTTCATAGCCAACTCAATATGAGGTTTCTCTCCTCCTCCTCCTTCATAGCCAACTCAACATTAGGTTTCTCTCCTCCTCCTTCATAGCCAACTCAATATGAGGTTTTACATCTTCATATTTTAATTTAACCCTTATTTCACCTGGTAAGTTGACTGAGAACACATTCTCATTTACAGCAACGACCTGGGGAATAGTTACAGGGGAGAGGAGGGGAATGAATGAGCCAATTGTAAGTTGGGGATGATTAGTTGACCGTGATGGTATGAGGGCCAGTTTGAGAATTTAGCCAGGACACCAGGGGTTAACACCCCTACTCTTACAATAAAGTCCAATGAGATCTTAAATTACCACAGAGTCAAAACACCAGTTTAACGTCACATCCGAAAGACAGCACCCTACACAGGGAAATGTCCCCAATCACTGCCCTGGGGCATTGGGATATTTTTTGGACCAGATGAAAAGGTGCCTCCTACTGGCCCTCCAACACCACTTCCAGCAGCATCTGGTCCCCCATCCAGGACCAATCCTGCTTAGCTTCAGAAGCAAGCCAGCAGTGTGGTATGCTGCTCTACTTTTAAATACATTAGTTTGAGCTCGTTAAATTCCATGGGCAGTTCCTCATGCATGCTCAGCATCTTTGCCTTTGTGTCACTAACCCGGGCCAGAAGACGATCTCCCTCCTGGCTGCTGCAGATGTAGCAGGCTGACCTTCATCCTGTTAAGACAAGTCTGTCTTAACCTCCAAGCTATGGTGATCATCAGCCTCTAGAAAATGATTACATTGCTGCATTAGAGAACATTATTTCTTCAAGAGTTAAGTTCATTACGTCAGTTTTATTATGGGAGTGCAAGAGATGACTGACAATATCACATATTCCCTGCAGTCTGGGGATGGAACATGTTGAATGAATGTGTCCTACCAAATGAAGATTGGAACGGTCCCCCATCTGAACTGTCCAAATGGTCGTTGTCTAGGATACCCTCCAGGGGTTTCTGGCTATCAATGAGCCCTGTCAACAAGTCTCCCAGCTCATCTGCCGATGGTCTTACTGAGGGCCAGCCACCATCTTGAAATGCTCCCCACGACCAACCGCATTTGTCTTCTTTATGTCGATTTTTATGTTTTTTCCACAGGACTTTAGAAAGACAAGACAATATAGAAATGATGTTAGTAATTATGGATGATATTTTTTGTTACATTTCTGTCTCACAAATACATTTGGGTCCCACTGTGTTATGTTACAGAAGAAAACTACCATTTCAGAGTGACTCGGATTTGTAAAAAGTGGGCAAACAATAAATCCAGTATCTTACCTGAAGTTGTAGTTCCTGTTCCTTTTGTTTACTTTTTTAATTTGAGTTTAATTCATTACAAATGGTATCATTATTTTTGTGGTTTTCTGTTGATGAATCATGCGGTCACGGAAATGGATTTAATCAAAGTCATTCCGTGGGTTTCGCTTCGATCTATAACCAGCCTTCTGCCTGGCCTTGATGGTGCTCTGTGATTATCATTGAAAAAGTCCAGGTAATCAAATCAAATCAAATGTATTTATAAAGCCCCTTCTTACATCAGCTGATATTCTCAAAGTGCTGTACAGAAACCCAGCCTAAAACCCCCCAAACAGCAAGCAATGCAGGTGTAGAAGCACGGTGGCTTAGGAAAAACTCCCTAGAAAGGCCAAAAACCTAGGAAGAAACCTAGAGAGGAACCAGGCTAATGAGGAGTGGCCAGTCCTCTTCTGGCTGTGCCGGGTGGAGATTATAACAGAACATGGCCTAGATGTTCAAATGTTCATAAATGACCAGCATGGTCAAATAATAATAATCATAGTTGTCGAGGGTGTAACAAGTCAGCACCTCAGGAGTAAATGTCAGTTGGCTTTTCATAGCCGATCATTGAGAGTATCTCTACCGCTCCTGCTGTCTCTAGAGAGTTGAAAACAGCAGGTCTGGGACAGGTAGCACGTCCGGTGAACAGGTCAGGGTTCAATAGCCGCAGGCAGAACAGTTGAAACTGGAGCAGCAGCACGGCCAGGTGGACTGGGGACAGCAAGGAGTCATCATGTCAGGTAGTCCTGAGGCATGGTCCTAGGGCTCAGGTCCTCCGAGAGAGAGAAGGAAAGAAAGAGAGAAAGAGAGAGTTAGAGAGAGGGGTCAGGAGACACCGTGGCCCCATCTGACGATACCCCCAGACAGGGCCAAACAGGAAGGATATAACCCCACCCACTTTGCCAAAGCACAGCCCCCACACCACTAGAGGGATATCTTCAACCACCAACTTACCATCCTGAGACAAGGCCGAGTGTAGCCCACAAAGATCTCCGCCACGGCACAACCCAAGGGGGGGCGCCAACCCAGACAGGAAGACCACGTCAGTGACTCAACCCACTCAAGTGACGCACCCCTCCTAGGGACAGCATGGAAAAGCACCAGTAAGCCAGTGACTCAGCCCCTGTAATAGGGTTAGAGGCAGAGAATCCCAGTGGAGAGAGGGGAACCGGCCAGGCAGAGACAGCAAGGGCGGTTCGTTGCTCCAGAGCCTTTCCGTTCACCTTCACACTCCTGGGCCAGACTATACTTAATCATAGGACCTACTGAAGAGATAAGTCTTCAGTAAAGACTTAAAGGTTGAGACTGAGTCTGCATCTCTCACATGGGTAGGCAGATCATTCCATAAAAATGGAGCTCTATAGGAGAAAGCCCTGCCTCCAGCTGTTTGCTTAGAAATTCTAGGGACAATTAGGAGGCCTGCGTCTTGTGACCGTAGCATACGTGTAGGTATGTACGGCAGGACCAAATCGGAAAGATAGGTAGGAGCAAGCCCATGTAATGCTTTGTAGGCTAGCAGTAACACCTTGAAATCAGCCCTTGCCTTAACAGGAAGCCAGTGTAGGGAGGCTAGCACTGGAGTAGTATGATACAATTTTTTGGTTCTAGTCAGGATTCTAGCAGCCGTATTTAGCACTAACTTAAGTTTATTTAGTGCTTTATCCGGGTAGCCGGAAAGTAGAGCATTGCAGTAGTCCAACCTAGAAGTAACAAAAGCATGGATAAATATTTCTGCATCATTTGTGGACAGAAAGTTTCTGATTTTTGCAATGTTACGTAGGTAATCTATTTCCCTTCATTGCCCAGGTCAGCCTGGGGGCCAACATCCTACAACATGCCTCTGGCCGCCTGGGGGCCAACATCCTACAACATGCCCCAGGTCAGCCTGGGGGCCAACATCCTACAACATGCCCCAGGTCAGCCTGGGGGCCAACATCCTACAACATGCCCCAGGTCAGCCTGGGGGCCAACATCCTACAACATTCCTCTGGTCAGCCTGGGGGCCAACATCCTACAACATGCCTCTGGTCAGCCTGGGGGCCAACATCCTACAACATGCCTCTGGTCAGCCTGGGGGCCAACATCCAACAACATGCCTCTGGTCAGCCTGGGGGCCAACATCCTACAACATGCCCCAGGTCAGCCTGGGGGCCAACATCCTACAACATGCCTCTGGCCAGCCTGGGGGCCAACATCCAACAACATGCCTCTGGCCAGCCTGGGGGCCAACATCCTACAACATGCCTCTGGTCAGCCTGGGGGCCAACATCCTACAACATGCCTCTGGTCAGCCTGGGGGCCAACATCCAACAACATGCCTCTGGTCAGCCTGGGGGCCAACATCCAACAACATGCCTCTGGCCAGCCTGGGGGCCAACATCCTACAACATGCCTCTGGTCAGGCTGGGGGCCAACATCCTACAACATGCCTCTGGCCAGGCTGGGGGCCAACATCCAACAACATGCCTCTGGCCAGGCTGGGGGCCAACATCCAACAACATGCCTCTGGCCAGCCCGGGGGCCAACATCCTACAACATGCCCTAGGTCAGGCTGGGGGCCAACATCCTACAACATGCCTCTGGCCAGCCTGGGGGCCAACATCCAACAACATGCCTCTGGCCAGCCTGGGGGCCAACATCCTACAACATGCCTCTGGCCAGCCTGGGGGCCAACATCCAACAACATGCCTCTGGCCAGCCTGGGGGCCAACATCCTACAACATGCCTCTGGTTTATTTAAGCCTTCAGTTAGATCTAGATTAACCCTAATCGTCCTTATGGAAATCAGATTTTTAAATCTAGACTAGGGCAACTCTAAAACTCTTTTAATAAACTGCAATTTCAGTTAGTCCTGTTTAAAAGTGCAATTTAGTCTAGGATTACGCTTAATCTGTGTCCACGAAGCCAACCCATAGAGTCCCACTAATCCAGTGTTAAATGAACACCTTTGAGTTGATAAAACAACACTTGCTTGATCTCACAGGCGTGACAAAGTGTAGCGTAATCGCCAATATTTAGTTTTAATGCAAATCTTTTCAGGTAATTTCCTTTTCTTCTCCCAGGTAGGTTATTGAGTAAACATGATCTTCTATAGAAATAACCTGACCACAGTAGATGTGGTGACCTTTGACTGAAACAACAGCAGGGTACAAAAGGCTGGTGCGTTCCTCTCTCTGCCTGTTCTATTGTTACCCCTTTTAGGAAAAGACAACTCCTCTATATTTGAATACAGTTTTACTGGGCCATGCAAATCACAGTATTTAAGTGTTAACCTTCATCAGGCTGTCTCAACATGTCACTAGCCAGGTGTCCTGCCGGTCAATTAGTTAGTTAGTTAGTTAGTTAGTTAGTTAGTTAGTTAGTTAGTTAGTTAGTTAGTTAGTTAGTTAGTTAGTTAGTTAGTGCATGGTGTGACTGACTGACCCTCTCCTGTCCCCCTCCTCCTCCTCTTCTTCTACCTCCTTCTTTCCCCTGTATACCCTCCGTCTCTATTGATAGTAACGGTGTTATGATGATGTTACTCAAAGGATAACAACACTGATCGTGATTGTGCTACATCGCCGTAGAAGAAGGTATTTTCTTTGGGACAAAATGCAACACAAGGCCTTTTTCCATAGCATTTACATGTTGCTTTAGAATACCAAATCTTCATGCCTCAGCAGAAACAGAAGATACTCTGAGCGTTGGTCTCAGATGACAGAGGCCTGAACACGCTGATAGAGCTGGAACAATGTGACTGCTCTACTCAAGATACATCAAACATAACAAACATATTATACATGACCCGGTATTTAACGATCTGATACAGAATGTCTCACGGTTAAATGTCCCACCGTGTCTGTCACTCCTGAGACTGAGCTTTCTGAACTCGGGTTCCTAGAAGATTTACAAACATTTGCAAGAATTCGTAAATTTGCTTACTTTGCAAACTTGTGAAGTTGAAGGATTTGCTTGAGACTATCTCCTTGATCTCGTTGTTGTTATTGACAACCATACACACATCCAGGTAGCCTGGTGCCAGTCTGTTTGTGCCATCATGCCACTCCTTGCCACGTCAGATATGTTTGGCAAATGACAATGAGTTGACATGAAAGCACAAACTGATCTGGGACCAGATAGTATTATTATTTTATTTTATTTAACCTTTATTTAACTAGGCAAGTCAGTTAATAACAAATTCTTCTTCCAAATTATTAGGGTTAGAGAGTCTGGTTATTAGGGTTAGGAGTCTGGTTATTAGGGTTAGGGTTAGGGAGTCTGGTTATTAGGGTTAGGGTTAGGGAGTCTGGTTATTAGGATTAGAGAGTCTGGTTATTAGGGTTAGGGTTAGGGAGTCTGGTTATTAGGGTTAGGGAGTCTGGTTATTAGGGTTAGGGTTAGGGAGTCTGGTTATTAGGGTTAGGGAGTCTGGTTATTAGGGTTAGGATTAGAGAGTCTGGTTATTAGGGTTAGAGAGTCTGGTTATTAGGATTAGAGAGTCTGGTTATTAGGGTTAGAGAGTCTGGTTATTAGGGTTAGAGAGTCTGGTTATTAGGGTTAGAGAGTCTGGTTATAAGGGTTAGAGAGTCTGGTTATTAGGGTTAGGGAGTCTGGTTATTAGGATTAGAGAGTCTGGTTATTAGGGTTAGGGAGTGGTTATTAGGGTTAGGGTTAGAGAGTCTGGTTATTAGGGTTAGAGATAGGGTTATTAGGGTTAGAGAGTCTGGTTATTAGGGTTAGGGAGTCTGGTTATTAGGGTTAGGAGTCTGGTTATTAGGGTTAGAGAGTCTGGTATATTAGGGTTAGAGAGTCTGGTTATAAGGGTTAGAGAGTCTGGTTATAAGGGTTAGAGAGTCTGGTTATTAGGGTTAGGGAGTCTGGTTATTAGGATTAGAGAGTCTGGTTATTAGGGTTAGGAGTCTGGTTATTAGGGTTAGAGAGTCTGGTTATTAGGGTTAGAGAGTCTGGTTATTAGGGTTAGAGAGTCTGGTTATTAGGGTTAGGAGTCTGGTTATTAGGGTTAGAGAGTCTGGTTATTAGGGTTAGGGTTAGGGAGTCTGGTTATTAGGGTTAGAGAGTCTGGTTATTAGGGTTAGAGAGTCTGGTTATTAGGGTTAGAGAGTCTGGTTATTAGGGTTAGGGAGTCTGGTTATTAGGGTTAGGGAGTCTGGTTATTAGGTTTAGAGAGTCTGGTTATTAGGGTTAGAGAGTCTGGTTATAAGGGTTAGAGAGTCTGGTTATTAGGGTTAGGGAGTCTGGTTATTAGGGTTAGAGAGTCTGGTTATTAGGGTTAGAGAGTCTGGTTATTAGGGTTAGGAGTCTGGTTATTAGGGTTAGGGTTAGGGAGTCTGGTTATTAGGGTTAGGGAGTCTGGTTATTAGGGTTAGGGTTAGGGAGTCTGGTTATTAGGGTTAGGAGTCTGGTTATTAGGGTTAGGGAGTCTGGTTATTAGGGTTAGGGAGTCTGGTTATCAGGGTTAGGAGTCTGGTTATTAGGGTTAGGGAGTCTGGTTATTAGGGTTAGGGAGTCTGGTTATTAGGGTTATAGAGTCTGGTTATTAGGGTTAGGAGTCTGGTTATTAGGGTTAGAGAGTCTGGTTATTAGGGTTAGGAGTCTGGTTATTAGGGTTAGGGTTAGAGAGTCTGGTTATTAGGGTTAGGGAGTCTGGTTATTAGGGTTAGGGTTAGGGAGTCTGGTTATTAGGGTTAGGAGTCTGGTTATTAGGGTTAGAGAGTCTGGTTATTAGGGTTAGAGAGTCTGGTTATTAGGGTTGGGAGTCTGGTTATTAGGATTAGGGAGTCTGGTTATTAGGGTTAGAGAGTCTGGTTATTAGGGTTAGGAGTCTGGTTATTAGGGTTAGAGAGTCTGGTTATTAGGGTTAGAGAGTCTGGTTATTAAGGTTAGAGAGTCTGGTTATTAGGGTTAGGAGTCTGGTTATTAGGGTTAGAGAGTCTGGTTATTAGGGTTAGGATTAGAGAGTCTGGTTATTAGGGTTAGAGAGTCTGGTTATTAGGGATAGAGAGTCTGGTTATTAGGGTTAGGAGTCTGGTTATTAGGGTTAGAGAGTCTGGTTATTAGGGTTAGAGAGTCTGGTTATTAGGGTTAGGGTTAGAGAGTCTGGTTATTAGGGTTAGAGAGTCTGGTTATTAGGGTTAGGGAGTCTGGTTATTAGGGTTAGAGAGTCTGGTTATTAGGGTTAGGGAGTCTGGTTATTAGGGTTATAGAGTCTGGTTATTAGGGTTAGAGAGTCTGGTTATTAGGGTTAGAGAGTCTGGTTATTAGGGTTAGGGAGTCTGGTTATTAGGGTTAGGGTTAGAGAGTCTGGTTATTAGGGTTAGGGTTAGGGAGTCTGGTTATTAGGGTTAGAGAGTCTGGTTATTAGGGTTAGAGAGTCTGGTTATTAGGGTTAGGATTAGGGAGTCTGGTTATTAGGGTTAGAGAGTCTGGTTATTAGGGTTAGGGTTAGGGAGTCTGGTTATTAGGGTTATAGAGTCTGGTTATTAGGGTTAGAGAGTCTGGTTATTAGGGTTAGAGAGTCTGGTTATTAGGGTTAGGGAGTCTGGTTATTAGGGTTAGAGAGTCTGGTTATTAGGGTTAGGGAGTCTGGTTATTAGGGTTAGGGAGTCTGGTTATTAGGGTTAGGGAGTCTGGTTATTAGGGTTAGGGAGTCTGGTTATTAGGGTTAGGGTTAGAGAGTCTGGTTATTAGGGTTAGGGAGTCTGGTTATTAGGGTTAGGGTTAGAGAGTCTGGTTATTAGGGTTAGGAGTCTGGTTATTAGGGTTAGAGAGTCTGGTTATTAGGGTTAGGGAGTCTGGTTATCAGGGTTAGGAGTCTGGTTATTAGGATTAGAGAGTCTGGTTATTAGGGTTAGAGAGTCTGGTTATTAGGGTTAGAGAGTCTGGTTATTAAGGTTAGAGAGTCTGGTTATTAGGGTTAGGAGTCTGGTTATTAGGGTTAGGGAGTCTGGTTATTAAGGTTAGAGAGTCTGGTTATTAGGGTTAGGGTTAGGAGTCTGGTTATTAAGGTTAGGGAGTCTGGTTATTAGGGTTAGAGAGTCTGGTTATTAGGGTTAGGAGTCTGGTTATTAGGGTTATAGAGTCTGGTTATTAGGGTTAGAGAGTCTGGTTATTAAGGTTAGAGAGTCTGGTTATTAGGGTTAGGAGTCTGGTTATTAGGGTTAGAGAGTCTGGTTATTAGGGTTAGAGAGTCTGGTTATTAGGGTTAGGAGTCTGGTTATTAGGGTTAGGGAGTCTGGTTATTAGGGTTAGAGAGTCTGGTTATTAGGGTTAGAGAGTCTGGTTATTAGGGTTAGGGAGTCTGGTTATTAGGGTTAGGGAGTCTGGTTATTAGGGTTAGAGAGTCTGGTTATTAGGGTTAGAGAGTCTGGTTATTAGGGTTAGGGAGTCTGGTTATTAGGGTTAGAGAGTCTGGTTATTAGGGTTAGGGAGTCTGGTTATTAGGGTTAGGGTTAGGGAGTCTGGTTATTAGGGTTAGAGAGTCTGGTTATTAGGGTTAGGAGTCTGGTTATTAGGGTTAGGGTTAGGGAGTCTGGTTATTAGGGTTAGGGTTAGGGAGTCTGGTTATTAGGGTTAGGAGTCTGGTTATTAGGGTTAGGGTTATAGAGTCTGGTTATTAGGGTTAGGGAGTCTGGTTATTAGGGTTAGGAGTCTGGTTATTAGGGTTAGGGTTAGGGAGTCTGGTTATTAGGGTTAGGGAGTCTGGTTATTAGGGTTAGAGAGTCTGGTTATTAGGGTTAGGGAGTCTGGTTATTAGGGTTAGGAGTCTGGTTATTAGGGTTAGGGTTAGGGAGTCTGGTTATTAGGGTTAGGGAGTCTGGTTATTAGGGTTAGAGAGTCTGGTTATTAGGGTTAGGGAGTCTGGTTATTAGGGTTAGGGAGTCTGGTTATTAGGGTTAGGGAGTCTGGTTATTAGGGTTAGAGAGTCTGGTTATTAGGGTTAGAGAGTCTGGTTATTAGGGTTAGGGAGTCTGGTTATTAGGGTTAGGGAGTCTGGTTATTAGGGTTAGGGTTAGGGAGTCTGGTTATTAGGGTTAGGGAGTCTGGTTATTAGGGTTAGGGAGTCTGGTTATTAGGGTTAGGGAGTCTGGTTATTAGGGTTAGAGAGTCTGGTTATTAGGGTTAGAGAGTCTGGTTATTAGGGTTAGAGAGTCTGGTTATTAGGGTTAGAGAGTCTGGTTATTAGGGTTAGAGAGTCTGGTTATTAGGGTTAGAGAGTCTGGTTATTAGGGTTAGGGAGTCTGGTTATTAGGGGTAGGAGTCTGGTTATTAGGGTTATAGAGTCTGGTATATTAGATTGACAGATTTGAGCTTTTTCAAGGCTAGTGTAACAAAACAAAAATTAAGTTTACAAGAGACTTTTTGTCTTTGTTTATTTTACCTTTATTTAACTAGGCAAGTCAACAACAAATTCTTATTTACAGTGACGGCCTACCGCGGAACAGTGAGTTAATTGCCTTGTTCAGGGGTAGAACGACAGATTTTCACCTTGTCAGCTCGGGGATTCGATCCAGCAACCTTTCGGTTACTGGCCCAACGCTACCTGCCGTAAATGATACATCCTCATTTCATTAAAACCTTGCCCTCTACCCCACGGTACAAAACATCACAATAACCAAAACCTCAACACTTCTACAGCCGTATATCCCATCTTCCC
Source organism: Salmo salar (assembly GCF_965601325.2). Taxonomy (NCBI): domain Eukaryota; kingdom Metazoa; phylum Chordata; class Actinopteri; order Salmoniformes; family Salmonidae; genus Salmo; species Salmo salar. Next base: position 50,462,838 of record NC_138314.1, on the reverse strand, counting down.
CAGCTATACAGACTACCCCCCCCCCCCCCAGAGAATATCCCATTAAATAATTGTAAAGGGTCTGTTATCCCCTCACCTTTACCCTATTCCTCCATGTTAGACAATGCATACCCTTGGCTTCACTGCTCTGTCTTTCCAAACCAAAGAAGAAGGAGCTGAGAGCATCCATCTCCTTTAGCATGGAGAACCTAGCTCTTACAAGTGCACCCTTTGCTTTAACCTGGAAAAAACTGCCCAGGTCCCTACGTAATTCAGCTAAATTAGCCTGGTGGCCTACATTGCCTTTCCCCATCAGCTCTACCTCCACTTCACTGAGACTACGCTTTAGTTCCCCCAATACTCTCCTAGCCTCTGAGGATGAGAGAGCTGTACAGTCGTGACCAAAAGTTTTGAGAATGACACAAATATTAATTTCCACAAAGTTTGCTGCTTCATTGTCATTACATATTTTTGTCAGATGTTACTATGGAATACTGAAGTATAATTACAAGCATTTCATAAGTGTCAAAGGCTTTATTGACAATTACATGAAGTTGATACAAAGAGTCAATATTTGCAGTGTTGACCCTTCTTTTTCAAGACCTCTACAATCCGCCCTGGCATGCTGTCAATTAACTTCTGGGCCACATCCTGACTGATGGCAGCCCATTCTTGCATAATCAATGCTTGGAGTTTGTCAGAATTTGTGGGGTTTTGTTTGTCCACCCGCCTCTTGAGGATTGACCAGAAGTTCTCAATGGGATTAAGGTCTGGGGAGTTTCCTGGCCATGGTCCCAAAATATCGATGTCTTGTTCCCCGAGCCACTTAGTTATCACTTTTGCCTTATGGCAAGGTGCTCCGTCATGCTGGAAAGGCATTGTTCGTCACCAAACTGTTCCTGGATGGTTGGGAGAAGTTGCTCTCGGAGGATGTGTTGGTACCGTTCTTTATTCATGGCTGTGTTCTTAGGCAAAATTGTGAGTGAGCCCACTCCCTTGGATGAGAAGCAACCCCACACATGAATGGTCTCAGGATGCTTTACTGTTGGCATGACAAAGGACTGATGGTAGCGCTAACCTTGTCTTCTCCGGACAAGCTTTTTTTCTGGATTCCCCAAACAATCGGAAAGGGGATTCATCAGAGAAAATTACTTTACCCCAGTCCTCAGCAGTCCAATCCCTGTACCTTTTGCAGAATATCAGTCTGTCCCTGATGTTTTTCCTGGAGAGAAGTGGCTTCTTTGCTGCCCTTCTTGACACCAGGCCATCCTCCAAAAGTCTTCACCTCACTGTGCGTACAGATGCACTCACACCTGGCTGCTGCCATTCCTGAGCAAGTTCTGTACTGGGGTGCCCCAATCCCGCAGCTGAATCAACTTTAGGAGACGGTCCTGGCGCTTGCTAGACTTTCTTGGGCGCCCTGAAGCCTTCTTCACAATTGAACTGCTCTCCTTGAAGTTCTTGATGATCCGATAAATGGTTGATTTAGGTGCAATCTTACTGGCAGCAATATCCTTGCCTGTGAAGCCTTTTTTGTGCAAAGCAATGATGACAGCACGTGTTTCCTTGCAGGTAACCATGGTTGACAGAGGAAGAACAATCATTCCAAGCACCACCCTCCTTTTGAAGCTTCCAGTCTGTTATTCGAACTCAATCAGCATGACAGAGTGATCTCCAGCCTTGTCCTCGTCAACACTCACACCTGTGTCAACGAGAGAATCACTGGCATGATGTCAGCTGGTCCTTTTGTGGTAGGGCTGTAATGCAGTGGAAATGTTTTTTGGGGCTTCAGTTCAGTTGCATGACAAAGAGGGACTTTGCAATTAATTGCAATTCATCTGATCACTATTCATAACATTCTGGAGTATATGCCAATTGCCATCATACAAACTGAGGCAGCAGACTTTGTGAAAATGTATATTTGTGTCATTCTCAAAACTTTTGGCCACGACTGTATAGTGTTGACAGAAAAGCTGAATTTTGACTTTTCCAACATCCCACTATTGACACAGAGACTCATACTCCTCTTTTCGCTGCCCCCACCTTTCCCAGAAAGTCTGGAAACCTGTGTCAGGGCTGTGGGTAACTGGTGAAAGGAGTCAGGCGCATGAGAGCTGAGATGCGTGGACAAGGTATTTAATACAAGAAAACACCAGTATAAACACAATACTACGGTGCGGGAAAAATACCGGTACCACGAAATAAACGGGCGTGATAACAAAACCCGGCAACAAAATACCAGCCAGCAGTAACAGCCTGAACAATAGAACAAACACGTCTACAAACATGGGGGAAACCAGAGGGTTATATAATGAACATGTAATGGGGGACTTGAAACCAGGTGTGTAGAAAACAAAGACAAAACAAATGGAAAATGAAAAGTGGATCGGCGATGGCTAGGAGGCCGGTGACATCGAGCACCGCTTGAACAAGGAGAGGGACTGACTCCGGTGGAAGTCGTGACAACCTGAGCAAAAAGTGGCATATTGTAAGAGCTTTACATTAAACTTCCAATAGGATACCTGCTGAAGCCCTGGTGAAATAGACAGCCGAGCCCTGGTTGTGTGGTGATCTCTGGCTCCATTTATATTAAGTGAGCCTACCCGAAGAGCCTGCATAAGAAGTGGGAGAAAAGCCAGCGAAGAAAGAGACCAATAGCAAAGCTCAAAAAGCCCCAGTACCAAAAAAACAATTAATCTAAACAGCATCTGAAGGTAGACCCTTACGCACGGTTGTGACCCACTTCCTCAACCTAAAACGTTTCCTGGGTGAGAGGTCACCATGCTCTTCATTTTTCATAGCGTGTTGTACTGATCTTACAACATGCTTAACGGATTCTGCCTGAAAACCTGCCGACAGTACATGAAAACTGCTAGCAAACTTACCATACCGACTCAGTTCTTTCCGGATTTCATCCTCCTTAAAAATGGAGGCAGATTCGCAACTATCAACCTAGTCGAAGGAGTCGAAAGAGGAGTAATCAGCAGCAACACATCCCTTACAAATATTCCACTAGCAATCAGCCTACCCACTAAATGTACTATTTTCATGAACACAACCACAGCTTTATTAATTCTGGATGCAGAATGTATAAATTCAGCTCCTTCCTGTTCACCGACCGTGAGCAGAACCTCCTCCACCTCAACTCCATTCTCAGGACACACCTGAAACCTCCTGTATTCCCTGTTCACCCATGACTGCATGGCCAAGAACGACTCCAACACCATGATTAAGTTTTCCGACGACACAACAGTGGTAGGCCTGATCACCGACAACGATGAGACAGCCTATAGGGAGGAGGCCAGAGAACTGGCTATGTGGTGCCAGGATAACAACCTCTCCCTCAACGTGATCAAGACAAAGGAGATGATTGTGGACAACAGGAAAAGGAGGGTCGAGCACGTCCCCATTCTCATCGACGAGGCTGTAGTGGAGCAGGTTGAGGAGCTGCAAGTTCCTTGGTGTCCACATCACCAACAAACTATCATGGTCCAAACACACCAAGACAGTCGTGAAGAGGGCACGACAAAAGATTTGGCATGGGTCCTCAGATCCTCCAAAAGTTCTACAGCTGCACCGTGGAGAGCATCCTGACTGTTTGCATCATGGCCCTGTATGGCAACTGCTCGGCCTCTGACAGCAAGACACTACAGATGGTAGTGCATATGGTCCAGTACATCACTGGGGCCAAGCTTCCTGACATACAGGACCCCCATACCAAGCGGTGTCAGAGGAAGGCCCAAAAAATTGCCAAAGACTCCAGCCACCCTAGTCATAGACTGTTCTCTCTGCTACCACACGGCAAGCCGTACCGGAGCGCCCAAGTATAGGTCCAAAAAGCTTCTTAACAGCTTCTACCCTCAAGCCATATGACTCATGAACAGCTAATCAAATGTCTACCCGGACTATTTGCATTGTCCCCACCCCCATTTTTACGCTGCTGCTACCCTCTGTTTACTATCCATGCAAGGTCACTTTATCTCTACCTACATGTACATATTACCGAAATTACCATGACTAACCGGTGCCCCCGCACATTGACTCTGTACCGGTACTCACTATATATAGCTACTGTTATTTTATTGCTGCTCCTTAAATTGTTGTTATTTTTGTTATTTTTGATTTTAGTAGTAGTAGTAGCACCAGTATTAGTAGCACCAGAATTAGTAGCACTAGTATTAGTAGCACCAGAATTAGTAGCACTAGTATTAGTAGCACTAGTATTAGTAGTAGTAGCAATAGTATTAGTAGCACTAGTAGTAGCAGCAGTAGTTGCACCAGTACTAGTAGCATATAGTAGTAGTAATAGTAGTAGTAGTAGTAGTAGTAGTAGTAGTAGTAGTTACACCAGTATTAGTAGCTCTAGTAATAGTAGCAGTAGTAGCAGTAGCACCAGTATTAGTAGTACCAGTATTAGTAGTACCAGTAGTAACAGTAGCTCCTGTATTAGTAGCTCCAGTATTAGTAGCACTAGTAGTAGTAGTAGTAGTAGTAGTAGAAGTAGTAGTAGTAGTAGTTACACCAGTATTAGTAGCTCTAGTAATAGTAGCAGTAGTAGCAGTAGCACCAGTATTAGTAGTACCAGTAGTAACAGTAGCTCCTGTATTAGTAGCTCCAGTATTTGTAGCACTAGTAGTAGTAGTAGTAGTAGTAGTAGTAGTAGTAGTAGTGGTAGTAGTAGGAGTAGTAGGAGTAGTAGCAGTAGCAGTAGAGAAAGTATTAGTAGCACCAGTATTATTACTATTATTAGTAGTAGCAGTTGCACCAGTATTAGTAGCACTAGTAGTAGTAGTAGTAGTAGGAGCAGTATCAGTAGGGAAAGTATTAGTAGCACCAGTATTATTACTATTATTAGTAGCAGCAGTTGCACCAGTATTAGTAGCACTAGTAGTAGTAGTAGTAGTAGGAGCAGTATCAGTAGGGAAAGTATTAGTAGCACCAGTATTATTACTATTAGTAGTAGTAGCAGTTGCACCAGTATTAGTAGTAGTAGTAGTAGTAGTAGCAGTATCAGTAGGGAAAGTATTAGTAGCACCAGTATTATTACTATTAGTAGTAGTAGCAGTTGCACCAGTATTAGTAGTACTACTAGTAGTAGTAGTAGGAGCAGTAGCACCAGTATTAGTAGTAGTAGCAGTAGCAGCAGCATCAGTATTAATTGCACCAGCAGTAGTATTAATAGCAGTAGCAGCAGCAGATGCAGTAGTAACAGAAAAAGTAGCAGAAAAAATAACAGAAAAAGTAGCAGTAGTAGCAGTACTAACAGTAGTAACAGTAGCAACAGTAGTAATAGTTTCAGCGAAAGTAACAGTTGCAGTGGTAGTAACAGTAGAAGCAGTAGTAACAGTAGCAGCAGTAGTAAGTAACAGCAGCAGCAGTTGTAACAGCAGCAGCAGTAGAGGCAGCAGTAACCGTAGCAGCAGTAGTAGCAGCAGTAACCGTAGCAGCAGTAGTAGCAGCAGTAACCGTAGCAGCAGCAGTAGTAACAGTAGCATTAGCAGGAGTAGTAACAGCAGTAGTAGTAGTAACAGTAGCAGCAGTAGTAGCAGTATCAGCAGTAGTAGCAGTATCAGCAGCAGTAGTAAAAGTAGCAGCAGTAGTAACAGTAGAAGCAGCAGTAGTAGTAACAGTACAGTAGTAACAGTAGCAGCAGCAGTAGTAGTAGCAGGAGTAGTAACAGTAGCAGCAGTACAGTAGTAACAGTAGCAGCAGCAGTAGAAGTAGCAGGAGTAGTAACAGTAGCAGCAGTACAGTAGTAACAGTAGCAGCGGCAGTAGTAACAGTAACAGTAGTAGTAGTAGCAGGAGTATGAACAGCAGCAGCAGCAGTAGTAACAGCAGTAGCAGCAGCAGCAGTAGCATCAATAGCAGCAGCAGGAGTAGTAACAGTACTAACAGCAGTAACAGTAGTTGCAGTAGTAACAGTAGTAACAGTAGTAACAGTAGCAGCAGTAGTAACAGTAGTAACAGTAGTAGCAGTAGTAACAGTAGTTGCAGTAGTAACAGTAGCAGCAGTAGTAACAGTAGTAACAGTAGTAGCAGTAGTAACAGTAGCAGCAGTAGTAGTAGCAGCAGGAGTAGTAACAGTAGTAACAGTAGCAGTAGCAGCAGTACAGTAGTAACAGCAGCAGTACAGTAGTAACAGCAGCAGTACAGTAGTAACAGCAGTAGCAGCAGCAGCAGCAGCAACAATAGAAGCAGCAGGAGTAGTAACAGTAGTAACAGTAGTAGCAGTAGTAACAGCAGTAACAGCAGCAGTAGTAACAGTAGCAGCAGCAGCAGTAGTAACAGTAGTAACAGTAGCAGCAGTAGTAACAGTAGTAACAGCAGCAGCAGTAGTAACAGTAGCAGCAGTAGTAGTAGCAGTAGCAGCAGTAGTAACAGTAGCAGCAGTAGTAACAGTAGTAACAGTAGTAACAGTAGCAGCAGTAGTAACAGCAGCAGCAGCAGCAGTAGTAACAGTAGCAGCAGTAGTAACAGTAGTAGCAGTAGTAACAGTAGTAACAGTAGTAACAGCAGCAGTACAGTAGTAACAGCAGCAGTACAGTAGTAACAGCAGTAGCAGCAGCAGCAGCAGCAACAATAGAAGCAGCAGGAGTAGTAACAGTAGTAACAGTAGTAACAGCAGTAACAGCAGCAGTAGTAACAGTAGCAGCAGCAGCAGTAGTAACAGTAGTAACAGTAGCAGCAGTAGTAACAGTAGTAACAGCAGCAGCAGTAGTAACAGTAGCAGCAGTAGTAGTAGCAGTAGCAGCAGTAGTAACAGTAGCAGCAGTAGTAACAGTAGTAACAGTAGTAACAGTAGCAGCAGTAGTAACAGCAGCAGCAGCAGCAGTAGTAACAGTAGCAGCAGTAGTAACAGTAGTAACAGTAGTAACAGTAGTAACAGTAGTAGCAGTAGTAACTGTAGTAGCAGTAGTAACAGCAGCAGTAGTAACAGTAGTAACTGTAGTCACAGCAGCAGCAGTAGTAACAGTAGCAGCAGCAGTAGTACCAGTAACAGTAGCAGTAGTAACAGTAGCAGCAGTAGTAACAGTAGCAGCAGCAGTAGTAACAGTAGTAACTGTAGTCACAGCAGCAGGAGCAGCAGTAGTAACAGTAGCAGCAGCAGCAGCAGTAGTAACAGTAGCAGCAGCAGCAGTAGTAGCAGTAGCAGTAGCAGTAGTAACAGTAGCAGCAGTAGTAACAGTAGCAGCAGCAGCAGTAGTAACAGTAGCAGCAGCAGCAGCAGTAACAGTAGCAGCAGCAGCAGCAGCAGTAGTAACAGTAGCAGCAGCAGCAGTAGTAACAGCAGCAGCAGCAGTAGTAGCAGTAGTAACAGCAGCAGCAGTAGTAACAGTAGTAACTGTAGTAGCAGTAGTAGCAGTAGTAACAGTAGTAACAGCAGCAGCAGTAGTAACAGTAGCAGCAGTAGTAACAGTAGCAGCAGCAGCAGTAGTAACAGTAGTAGCAGCAGCAGTAGTAACAGTAGTAACAGTAGTAACAGTAGCAGCAGTAGTAACAGCAGCAGCAGCAGCAGTAGTAACAGTAGCAGCAGTAGTAACAGTAGTAGCAGTAGTAACAGTAGTAACAGTAGTAACAGCAGCAGCAGTAGTAACAGTAGCAGCAGTAGTAACAGTAGTAACTGTAGTAGCAGTAGTAACAGCAGCAGTAGTAACAGTAGTAACAGTAGTCACAGCAGCAGTAGTAACAGTAGCAACAGCAGTAGTACCAGTAACAGTAGCAGTAGTAACAGTAGCAGCAGTAGTAACAGTAGCAGCAGCAGTAGTAACAGTAGTAACTGTAGCACAGCAGCAGGAGAGCAGTAGTAACAGTAGCAGCAGCAGCAGCAGTAGTAACAGTAGCAGCAGCAGTAGTAGCAGTAGCAGTAGCAGTAGTAACAGTAGCAGCAGTAGTAACAGTAGCAGCAGCAGCAGTAGTAACAGTAGCAGCAGCAGCAGCAGTAACAGTAGCAGCAGCAGCAGCAGCAGTAGTAACAGTAGCAGCAGCAGCAGTAGTAACAGCAGCAGCAGCAGTAGTAGCAGTAGTAACAGCAGCAGCAGTAGTAACAGTAGTAACTGTAGTAGCAGTAGTAGCAGTAGTAACAGTAGTAACAGCAGCAGCAGTAGTAACAGTAGCAGCAGTAGTAACAGTAGCAGCAGCAGCAGTAGTAACAGTAGCAGCAGTAGTAACAGTAGTAGCAGTAGTAGCAGTAGTAACAGTAGTAACAGCAGCAGCAGTAGTAACAGTAGCAGCAGTAGTAGCAGTAGTAACAGTAGTAACAGCAGCAGCAGTAGTAACAGTAGCAGCAGTAGTAACAGTAGCAGCAGCAGCAGTAGTAACAGTAGCAGCAGCAGCAGCAGTAACAGTAGTAACAGTAGCAGCAGTAGTAACAGTAGTAACAGTAGCAGCAGTAGTAACAGTAGAAGCAGTAGTAACAGTAACAGTGGCAGCAGTAGTAACAGTATCAGGAGCAGCAGTAGTAACAGTAGCAGCAGTAGTAACAGTAACAGTGGCAGCAGTAGTAACAGTAGCAGGAGCAGCAGTAGTAACAGTAGCAGCAGTAGTAACAGTCAGCAGCAGTAGTAACAGTAGCAGTAGCAGTAGTAACAGTAGCAGCAGCAGCAGTAGTAACAGTAGCAGCAGCAGTAGTACTAACAGCAGCAGCAGTAGTAACAGTAGCAGCAGTAGTAACAGCAGCAGCAGCAGTAGTAGCAGTAGTAACAGTAGCAGCAGTAGTAACAGCAGCAGCAGTAGTAACAGTAGTAACAGTAGCAGCAGTAGTAACAGCAGCAGCAGTAGTAACAGTAGCAGCAGCAGCAGTAGTAACAGTAGCAGCAGCAGTAGTAACAGTAGCAGCAGTAGTAACAGTAGTAACAGTAGCAGCAGTAGTAACAGCAGTAGCAGTAGTAACAGTAGTAACAGCAGCAGCAGTAGTAACAGTAGCAGCAGTAGTAACAGTAGCAGCAGCAGCAGTAGTAACAGTAGCAGCAGTAGTAACAGTAGTAACAGTAGTAACAGTAGCAGCAGTAGTAACAGCAGCAGCAGCAGCAGTAGTAACAGTAGCAGCAGTAGTAACAGTAGTAGCAGTAGTAACAGTAGCAGCAGTAGTAACAGCAGCAGCGGTAGTAACAGTAGCAGCAGTAGTAGTAGCAGCAGTAGTAACAGTAGTAACAGTAGTAGCAGTAGTAACAGCAGCAGTAGTAACAGTAGTAACAGTAGTCACAGCAGCAGTAGTAACAGTAGCAGCAGCAGTAGTACCAGTAACAGTAGCAGTAGTAACAGTAGCAGCAGTAGTAACAGTAGCAGCAGCAGTAGTAACAGTAGTAACAGTAGTCACAGCAGCAGGAGGAGCAGTAGTAACAGTAGCAGCAGCAGCAGCAGTAGTAACAGTAGCAGCAGCAGTAGTAGCAGTAGCAGTAGCAGTAGTAACAGTAGCAGCAGTAGTAACAGTAGCAGCAGCAGCAGTAGTAACAGTAGCAGCAGCAGCAGCAGTAACAGTAGCAGCAGCAGCAGCAGCAGTAGTAACAGTAGCAGCAGCAGCAGTAGTAACAGCAGCAGCAGCAGTAGCAGCAGTAGTAGCAGTAGTAACAGTAGTAACAGCAGCAGCAGTAGTAACAGTAGCAGCAGTAGTAACAGTAGCAGCAGCAGCAGTAGTAACAGTAGCAGCAGTAGTAACAGTAGTAGCAGTAGTAGCAGTAGTACAGCAGTAGTAACAGCAGCAGCAGTAGTAACAGTAGCAGCAGTAGTAACAGTAGCAGCAGCAGCAGTAGTAACAGTAGCAGCAGCAGCAGCAGTAACAGTAGTAACAGTAGCAGCAGTAGTAACAGTAGTAACAGTAGCAGCAGTAGTAACAGTAGTAACAGTAGCAGCAGTAGTAACAGTAGCAGCAGTAGTAACAGTAGTAGCAGTAGTAGCAGTAGTAACAGTAGTAACAGCAGCAGCAGTAGTAACAGTAGCAGCAGTAGTAACAGTAACAGTGGCAGTAGTAGTAACAGTATCAGGAGCAGCAGTAGTAACAGTAGCAGCAGTAGTAACAGTAACAGTAGCAGTAGTAACAGTAAGCAGTAGCAGTAGTAACAGTAGCAGCAGCAGCAGTAGTAACAGTAGCAGCAGCAGTAGTACTACAGCAGCAGCAGTAGTAACAGTAGCAGCAGTAGTAACAGCAGCAGCAGCAGTAGTAGCAGTAGTAACAGTAGCAGCAGTAGTAACAGCAGCAGCAGTAGTAACAGTAGTAACAGTAGCAGCAGTAGTAACAGCAGCAGCAGTAGTAACAGTAACAGCAGCAGTAGTAACAGTAGCAGCAGCAGTAGTAACAGTAGCAGCAGTAGTAACAGTAGTAACAGTAGCAGCAGTAGTAACAGCAGTAGCAGTAGTAACAGTAGTAACATTAGCAGCAGTAGTAACAGCAGCAGCAGTAGTACCAGTAGTAACAGTAGCAGCAGTAGTAACAGCAGCAGCAGTAGTAACAGTAGCAGCAGCAGCAGCAGTAGTAACAGTAGCAGCAGTAGTAACAGTAGCAGTAGTAACAGCAGCAGCAGTAGTAACAGTAGCAGCAGTAGTAACAGTAACAGCAGCAGTAGTAACAGTAGCAGCAGTAGTAACAGTAGCAGCAGCAGTAGTAACAGTAGTAACAGTAGTCACAGCAGCAGGAGCAGCAGTAGTAACAGTAGCAGCAGCAGCAGCAGTAGTAACAGTAGCAGCAGCAGCAGTAGTAGCAGTAGCAGTAGCAGTAGTAACAGTAGCAGCAGTAGTAACAGTAGCAGCAGCAGCAGTAGTAACAGTAGCAGCAGCAGCAGCAGTAACAGTAGCAGCAGCAGCAGCAGCAGTAGTAACAGTAGCAGCAGCAGCAGTAGTAACAGCAGCAGCAGCAGTAGTAGCAGTAGTAACAGCAGCAGCAGTAGTAACAGTAGTAACAGTAGTAGCAGTAGTAGCAGTAGTAACAGTAGTAACAGCAGCAGTAGTAACAGTAGCAGCAGTAGTAACAGTAGCAGCAGCAGCAGTAGTAACAGTAGCAGCAGTAGTAACAGTAGAACAGTAGTAACAGTAGCAGCAGTAGTAACAGCAGCAGCAGCAGCAGTAGTAACAGTAGCAGCAGCAGCAGTAGTAACAGTAGTAACAGTAGCAGCAGTAGTAACAGTAGTAACAGCAGCAGCAGTAACAGTAGCAGCAGTAGTAGTAGCAGTAGCAGCAGTAGTAACAGTAGTAACAGTAGTAACAGTAGCAGCAGTAGTAACAGCAGCAGCAGCAGCAGTAGTAACAGTAGCAGCAGTAGTAACAGTAGCAGCAGTAGTAACAGTAGCAGCAGTAGTAACAGCAGCAGCAGTAGTAACAGTAGCAGCAGTAGTAGTAGCAGCAGTAGTAACAGTAGTAACAGTAGTAGCAGTAGTAACAGCAGCAGTAGTAACAGTAGTAACAGTAGTCACAGCAGCAGCAGTAGTAACAGTAGCAGCAGCAGTAGTAACAGTAACAGCAGCAGTAGTAACAGTAGCAGCAGTAGTAACAGTAGCAGCAGCAGTAGTAACAGTAGCAGCAGTAGTAACAGTAGCAGGAGCAGCAGTAGTAACAGTAGCAGCAGCAGCAGCAGTAGTAACAGTAGCAGCAGCAGTAGCAGCAGTAGCAGTAGCAGTAGTAACAGTAGCAGCAGTAGTAACAGTAGCAGCAGCAGCAGTAGTAACAGTAGCAGCAGCAGCAGCAGTAACAGTAGCAGCAGCAGTAACAGCAGCAGTAGTAACAGTAGCAGCAGTAGTAACAGTAGTAACAGCAGCAGCAGTAGTAACAGTAGCAGCAGTAGTAACAGCAGCAGTAGTAACAGTAGCAGCAGCAGCAGTAGTAGCAGTAGTAACAGTAGCAGCAGTAGTAACAGTAGCAGCAGTAGTAACAGCAGCAGCAGTAGTAACAGCAGCAGCAGTAGTAACAGCAGCAGTAGTAACAGTAGCAGCAGCAGTAACAGCAGCAGCAGTAGTAACAGTAGCAGCAGTAGTAGCAGCAGCAGTAGTAACAGTAGTAGCAGCAGTAGTAATAGTAGCAGCAGCAGTAGTAATAGTAGCAGCAGCAGTAGTAACAGCAGCAGCAGTAGTAACAGCAGCGGCAGTAGTAGCAGTAGTAACAGTAGCAGCAGTAGTAACAGCAGCAGCAGTAGTAGCAGTAGTAACAGTAGCAGCAGTAGTAACAGCAGCAGCAGTAGTAACAGTAGCAGCAGTAGTAACAGTAGCAGCAGCAGTAGTAACAGTAGCAGTAGTAACAGTAGCAGCAGTAGTAACAGCAGTAGCAGTAGTAACAGCAGTAGCAGTAGTAACAGTAGTAACAGCAGCAGCAGTAGTGACAGCAGCAGCAGTAGTAACAGTAGCAGCAGTAGTAGTAGCAGCAGCAGTAGTAACAGTGAGCAGCAGTAGTAACAGACAGCAGCAGTAGTAACAGCAGCAGTAGTAACAGTAGCAGTAGTAACAGTAGCAGCAGCAGTAGTAGTAACAGCAGCAGCAGTAACAGCAGCAGTAGCAGTAGCAGCAGTAGTAACAGTAGCAGCAGCAGTAGTAGCAGCAGCAGTAGTAACAGCAGCAGCAGTAGTAACAGCAGCAGGCAGCAGCAGTAACGAGCAGCAGTCAGTAACAGTAGCAGCAGCAGTACAGCTAGAGCAGTAGCAGCAGCAGTAGTAGCAGCAGCAGTAGTAACAGTAGCAGCAGTAGTAACAGTCAGCAGCAGTAGTAACAGCAGCAGAGTAGTAACAGCAGTAGTAACAGCAGCAGTAGTAACGTAGCAGCAGTAGTAACAGCAGCAGCAGTCAGTAGACAGCAGCAGCAGTAGTAACAGCAGTAGTAGCAGCAGCAGTAGTAACAGTAGCAGCAGCAGTAACAGTAGCAGCAGCAGTAAGCAGCAGCAGCAGCAGTAGCAGCAGCAGTAGCAGCAGCAGTAGTAACAGTAGCAGCAGCAGTAGCAGTAGCAGTAGTAACAGTAGCAGCAGTAGTAACAGTAGCAGCAGTAGTAACAGTAGGAGCAGCAGAAGTAGAACCAGCAGTATCAATCAGTCAAATGTAATTATACTGAACACATATATAAACTCAACATGTAAAGTGTTGGTCCCATGTTTCATGAACTGAAATAAAAGATCCCAGAAATGTTCCATTCCCACAAAAAGCTCAAATGTTCTGCAAATGTGAGCATTCCTTTGCCAAGATAATCCATCCACCTGACAGGTGTGGCACATCAAGAATCTGATTAAACATAATGATCATTACACAGATGTACCTTGTGCTGGGGACAATAAAAGTTCACTCTGTTGCCAGAGAATTGAATGTCCATTTCTCTACCATAAGCCGCCTCCAACGTCGTTCTAGAGAATTTGGCTGTACGTCCAACCGGCCTCACATTCGCAGACCATGTATTACCTGCGGTACTGCCCAGTACTTCCACATCCGGCTTCTTCACCTGCGGGATCGTCTGAGACCAGACACCAGACAGCCCTTTTGTGGGGAATTACTCGTTCTGATTGGCTGGGCCTAGCTGCCCAGTGGGTGGGCATGGCTCCCAAGTGGGTGGGCCTATGCCTTCCCAGGCCCACCCATGGCTGCGCCCCTGCCCAGTCATGTGAAATACATCGAATTTGGGCTCCCGAGTGGCCAGCAGTCTAAGGAACTGCATCTTAGTGCTAGAGCCGTCAACACAGACCCTGGTTTGATTCCAGGCTGTATTACAACCGGCAAGGGAAAGTGACAACCAGGCAGGATATAACCCCAACCACTTTGAAAAAGCACAGCCCCCACACCACTAAAGGGATATCAACAGGCCTTTAACTTACTACCCTCAGGCAAGACCGAGTACAGCCCACGAAGATCACCCCACCAGACAAGGACAGGAAGGATGGAAGAGCGCGAGCAAGCCAGTGACTCAGCCCCCGTCAGAGGATCACAGTGGAGATATGGGAGCCGGCCAGGCAGAGACAGCAAGGGTGTTTGTCACACTAGTGCCTTGCCATTCGCCTTCGCACCCCTGGGCCAGACTACACTCAATCATAGGACCTACTGAAGAGATGAGTCTTCAGTAAAGACTTAAAGGTCGATAGGCAGATCATTCCATAAAAATTGAGCTCTGTAGGAGAAAGCCCTGCCTCCAGCTATTTGCTTAGAAATTCTAGGGACAATTAGGAGGCCTGCGTCTTGTGACCGTAGCGTACGTGTAGGTATGTACGGTAGGACCAAATCGGAGAGATAGGTATGAGCAAGCCCATGTAATGCTTTGTAGGTTATCAGTAAAACCTTGAAATCATCCCTATCCTTAAAACAGGAAGTCAGTGTAGAGAGGCTAGCACTGGAGTAGTATGATAAAAAATATTTTTTGTTTCTAGTCAAGATTCTAGCAACCGTGTTTAGCACTAACTGAAGTTTATTTAGTGCTTTATCCGGGTAGCCGGAGAGTAGATCATTGCAGTAGTCTAATCTAGAAGTGACCAAAGTTTCAGATTTTTGCAATGTTAAGAAGATGGAAAAAAGCTGCCCTTGAAATATTCTTGATGTCAAAAGAGAGACCAGGGGTCCTTCAGTTTTATTTGAGACGGCTGTCACATCAAACAGCAGATCTCTTTGTTTCTTGGGATCTAGAACTAGCATCTCTGTTTGTCCAAATTTAAAATCTAAACATTTGCCGCCATTCACTTCCTTATGTCTGGAACACAGGCTTCCAGGGTAGGTACTTTTGTTTTCTCGAAATGTACAGCTTTGTGTCGTCCACATAGCAGTGAAAGTTGACATTGTGTTTCCCGAATGACATCACCAAGAGATCGGGATATATATATGTTTGTCTATGGAGATTGCGTGTGCTCGATTTTATACACCTGTCAGCAACAGATGTGACTGAAATAGCCGAAACCATTGATATGACGGATTGTCCACGTACTGCTGTACATACAGTAACAGTGTATTCTATAAAACACATTCCTCTTTTTTAGTTGTGCTTTTAATCCTCTCTAATGACTTCTAAACACTTGTACTTGGGCTGTATTCAATCGGTAGTGTTGAATCTAAATTTAAAGCTAATTTCCAAATATGGCGACATATGCAGCGTTTACCGTGACTGCAGTGTCCGCTACTGCGGGAACATTGCCTTTAAATTTAAATCATGCTGTAACGCCAAACTTCAGCGCAATTGATTGAATCCAGCCCTTAGAAATGCTTGGGGGAAAAAATGCTGATTTTATAAAATTCTTAATGTCTAATATATAACCAATAGTCAATGACAAGGTTGACCCACAGCCCATCACATCAAACATCATTAAATCCTTATGGTTAAATCATTATAATGAAATCATTCTCATTAAATCATTATCATTCTCATTAAATCATTATCATTAAATTATTATCATTAAATCATTCTCATTAAATCATTATCATTCTCATTAAATCATTATCATTAAATCATTATCATTATCATTAAATCATTATCATTAAATCATTATCATTAAATCATTCTCATTCTCATTAAATCGTTCTCATTAAATCATTCTCATTAAATCATTCTCATTCTCATGAAATCATTATCATTAAATCGTTATCAATAAATCGTTATCATTAAATCATGATCATTCTCATTAAATCATTATCATTAAATCGTTATCATTAAATCGTTATCGTTAAATCATTATCATTAAAACAAATGTATCCAAAGAATTAAACACCAAACCTGATACAAGAGCTTGATTATTTATAAAGTTTATTGACACATTAGTGATACATTTAAATACTCTACACCATAAAGAGATTTACAACATGCTCATTTAAAATATAATATACATATAAACATTTACATTACCGCTTGAATGAAGTATGTCGGTACTGAGAGGCAGTGCTTATTTAAAAAGAATAACAAAATAGACCAACTACAGCAATAAGTACAGTGACAGACATCGGCATCTAATGGAGTGTCTGTGTGTAATGGAAGACCAGTTAAAACAATTTCCTGATCAAATCCTTGGACAGTAGATGGTCTGAGAGAGCACTGCATAGTTCAGAGCAGACAGAAACGGATATGTCTTAGGGCAATTGGTCCAATGCCAGAATGGTTGGTCTATTTCAAGCCAGTGGGCCAGACTTAATTGAGGGGTTTGTGCAGAATCATCATTATTTAGCCGATAATGGAGGTCTCAAGGAAAAAATAAATACGAGGTTGATTTTTGGTCCCAGTCCGTTCCTGGTAAACATGACTGTTATTACTGTGATGCTCTGTTCGTAACGTTAGTGTGATGTTCTGTTCGTAACGTTAGTGTGATGCTCTGTTCGTAACGTTAGTGTGATGCTCTGTTCATAACGTTAGTGTGATGCTCTGTTCGTAACATTAGTGCTCTGTTCGTAACGTTACTGTGATGCTCTGTTCGTAACGTTACTGTGATGCTCTGTTCGTAACGTTAGTGTGATGTTCTGTTCATAACGTTAGTGTGATGCTCTGTTCATAACGTTACTGTGATGCTCTGTTCGTAACGTTAGTGCTCTGTTCGTAACGTTACTGTGATGCTCTGTTCGTAACGTTACTGTGATGCTCTGTTCGTAACGTTAGTGTGATGTTCTGTTCATAACGTTAGTGTGATGCTCTGTTCATAACGTTACTGTGATGCTCTGTTCGTAACGTTAGTGTGATGTTCTGTTCATAACGTTAGTGTGATGCTCTGTTCATAACGTTACTGTGATGCTCTGTTCGTAACGTTAGTGCTCTGTTCGTAACGTTAGTGTGATGTTCTGTTCATAACGTTAGTGTGATGCTCTGTTCATAACGTTACTGTGATGCTCTGTTCGTAACGTTAGTGTGATGTTCTGTTCATAACGTTAGTGTGATGTTCTGTTCGTAACGTTACTGTGATGCTCTGTTCGTAACGTTAGTGTGATGCTCTGTTCATAACGTTAGTGTGATGCTCTGTTCGTAACGTTAGTGTGATGCTCTGTTCATAACGTTAGTGTGATGCTCTGTTCATAACGTTAGTGTGATGCTCTGTTCGTAACGTTAGTGTGATGCTCTGTTCGTAACGTTAGTGTGATGCTCTGTTCATAACGTTAGTGTGATGCTCTGTTCATAGCCGGTGATGGCCTATTCAAAATGGCCTCCACAGAGAAGGATAGAGACTGGCTGGACACGACCTTCGTCCCGGCTGACTTAGACAGGAACTCCTTGCTGTATCTATTAGAGCCTTTGAAACTGTAGAAGTCCTTAGAAGGTCCTTCACGGTATTTTCTAGCTGCTTCCTCCAGCAGTTCGTTACAGTAAGGGCCCCGGAGCTCGACCCCGGTCCCAGCTCTCTCCCCAGCCCCAGCTCCTACCTCTGCCCCGGCCCTCTCGCTTTCTCCAGCCCCGGCCCTAGCCTTCTCACTCAGTGTCTGCTGGATGAGTGAGTGAAAGGAGTTGAGCTTCATGGATAGCGTGTGTTTGGCGCTGTCCTTGCTCAGCTTGTTCAGGACATGTTCGTGGCTGGGGTGGTGAGGGTGAGGCTGGGGGTGAGATGTACTTGGAGGGAAGGCCTGTCCGAAGCCTCTTTTCGGGGGAGAGAAGGCTGATCGTTTGCGGTGCCCCCCCTGGGACTGGGCGTGGCCGTCCTGCTGCTGGGGGTCAAAACCCTCGGGGAGGCCCACAGCGACCCTCGACCCCTCCAGCTTGGGGGCAGTGATGGCAGTGGTTGCCGTGGCGTCGTGGTCGGGCGGGAGGCTCTCTGCGGCAGCGGCCATCGTCCTGGGATCCCAGACTGCACCTGGCTTCATGTTCTGGATGGCCGTGGTATTGCGCAGGCACTGCTGGTACAGGAGGGAGGGCCCACGTGGCCACACCATGAACCCCCGCGAAGAGGTCAGCGGTGAGGTCAGAGGGTACTGGCGGTAGGTGGTCGCCACGGAGACATTGGAGGAGATGAGCTCCATGTTGCTGGGGCTGGTGGCATATTTCAGGGAGAGGTCCACACAGCTGGGTGACAGGAAGCGACAGAGTTCCTTGTTGTTGTGCTGAGGCTCCTCCGGGGCTGCCTTGTAGGACTTGTACTCTGCAGCATGCCGGACCAGACTGTTGGGGAAGAGCAGAGAGGCTGTAGCAGCCTGGGAGGTTCCTAGCAGCTCTCTCTCCTTGTACTCTCTCTCCAGCATGATCCTCTCCAGCTCTTTGTCAGCAAACGCTCTCCTCTTCCTCATCCTGTCGCTGAGAGGCGGCGGGAGGGACGGGCTGGCCCCCAGGTACGGGTCACCCTGCACCGGACGGTATCCTGAGAGGAGAGATGACATACAAATCAAATCAAATCGGTCACATACACATGGTTAGCAGCACATACACATGGTTAGCAGATGTTATTGTGAATGTAGAGAAGTGCTTGTGCTTCTAGTTCCGACAGTAGAGCAATTTATTTTTTTTTTTTTATTTTACCTTTATTTAACCTTTATTTAACCAGGCAAGTCAGTTAAGAACAAATTCTTATTTACAATGACGGCCTAGGAACAGTGGGTTAACTGCCTTGTTCAGGGGCAGAACGACAGATTTGTACCTTGTCAGCTCGGGGATTCGATCTTTTGGTTACTAGCCCAACGCTCTAACCACGAGGCTACGCTGCCGCCCCAATGCAGCAATTGAACTATATAACAATATGATAGTACATGATAATAATATAGTACTATATTAATAATATTATACCATAATAATAATATAATACTATATGACACTATATGATATTAATTGATACTATATAATAACAATATAATACAATATGATACTATATTATAGTAATACTAAAAATAATAATAATACAATATTCGATTTCATTCTGGGTTAGACTTAATGTTATAGTAAACTGCTGTAAGTATACTTGATCTGTTTCGATATAACTGTTCATTTTATGGATGTTAAAACTGTTCAAAAGAAAGGTAACTGCTTGTAAATGATTGCAGGTTTACGGTGTGGAGTTAAACCTATTGGATATATTTATTATTTACTTTTATGGATGTATGAATCAGATTAGGTTAAATAAGCAGGTTAGATATCAGTCAGATTAGGTTAAATAAAGCAGGTTAGATATCAGACAGATTAGGTTAAATAAAGCAGGTTACATTTAAATCAAATTAGGATAAATGAAGCAGGTTAGATATCAATGAGATTATGTTAAAAAAAAAGCAGGTTAGATATCAATGAGATTAGGATAAATAAAGCAGGTTAGATATCAATGAGATTAGGTTAAAAAAAAGCAGGTTAGATATCAATGAGATTAGGTTAAATAAAGCAGGTTAGATATCAGCCAGATTAGGTTAAATAAAGCAGGTTAGATATCAGCCAGATTAGGTTAAATAAAGCATGATAAAACATAGAAAGTATTGAATATAAGACTAATTATGTATGTGTCTTTTCCACTTTAAAGCATTTTACAAAACATCTCAAGGAGATAAACAAATAATAACGAGAGAGAGAGAGAGAGAGAGAGAATAAACAGGAAGGGTAGGGGAGAGGAGAGGAGAGGATAGGATGAACAGAATAGGAAAGGATAGGAGAGGAGAGGATAAAACAGAATAGGATAGGAGAGGATAACATAGAATATAATAAAATAGAATAGGATATAATAGTATAGGACAAAATAGAATAGGATAGAATAGAATAGAAGATTATAGGATAGAATAGTATAGTATAGGACAAAATAGAGTAGTATAGGACTAGTATAGAATAGGATAGGACAAAATAGAATAGGAGTGAATAGAATAGAATAGGATAGAATAGAATAGGTTTGAATAGAACAGAATAGTATAGGATAGAATAGAATAGGATTGAATAGAATAGAAGAGTGTAGGATAGAAGAGAATAGGTTTGAATAGAACAGAATAGTATAGGATAGAATAGAATAGGATTGAATAGAATAGAAGAGTATAGGATAGAATAGAATAGGATACAATAGTATAGGATAGAATAGTATAGGATACAATAGTATAGGATAGAATAGTATAGAATAGTATAGGATATAATAGTATAGGATAGAATAGTATAGGATACAATAGTATAGGATAGAATAGAATAGAATAGTATAGAATAGAATATTATAGGATAGAATAGAATATAAAATAATAGTATAGAATAGAATAGTATAGAATAGAATAGAATATTATAGGATAGAATAGAATAGGATAGAATAGAATAGTATAGAATATAATATTATAGGATAGAATAGAATAGAATAGAATAGTATAGAATAGGATAGGATAGAATAGAATATTATAGAATAGAATAGAATAGGATAGAATAGAATAGTATAGAATAGAATATTATAGGATAGAATAGAATAGAATATGATAGTATAGAATAGGATAGAATAGAATAGAATATTATAGGATAGAATAGAATATAAAATAATAGTATAGAATAGAATAGTATAGAATATAATATAATATTATAGGATAGAATAGAATAGAATATAATAGTATAGAATAGGATAGAATAGAATAGAATATTATAGAATAGAATATAAAATAATAGAATAGAATAGTATAGAATATAATATAATATTATAGGATAGAATAGTATAGGATAGAATATTATAGGATAGAATAGGATAGAATAGTATATTATAGGATAGAATATAATAGAATAGAATAGTATAGAATATAATAGGATATAATAGAATAGGATATAATAGTATATGATAGAATAGAATAGGATATAATAGTATATGATAGAATAGGATAGGACAAAACAGAATAGTATACAATAGTTTAGTATAGGATAGACTAGACAAGACTAGAATAGACTGTTACCTTCCAGAATGCTCTTAGCCAGCATCGTTGATGGCCTGATGTGTCTCTGGTATATTGCTCTTCTCTCTGCTGGAATTTGCTTCCCACAAATTCCCTTTTTATCCTGATAAAATTACAGAAATAAAAACATTTGAATCGTGATTTCAGAGACCTTATTCGTTTGATACCAGTCCCAAGGTTTTGAAAATATTCGATAATTTATACCAAGAGGCTACTTATAATATAAATACTGTTATTAATGTATTATTCATATCATCCTAGCATGTTACTGTGTTTGGTGAGGAAATAAATAAAATAACTCTACTAAACTAAAACTAAACATTTAAAAATATATTCTGTGTTAGACTTTGCTGCTTCTCTCTTTGTCCTGATAATTCCAATGCTTAAGACCGAAACGGGACATGATTTCAATGTAGGCCCTTTTTACAATGTTTTTTACAATGTAAAAATGACATATGTTTCTAGTCAATGAAGACAGTTGGAATCGATTTTAAATTAAAATGATTTTAAGATACAGTTTTGGCAACATTGCTTCCAAAAAGTTGCATGTGAAACCAACGAGTTTTACACCCTCTCGAATGACTGGGAAAAAACACACACACACACACACACACACACACCTTAATTTAATAACATTATAATTTAGTAGAATCCAAACACACACCTCTGTAGCTTGTTGTCTCCGTAGCGCCACCTGAGCCGCCATGACCCGCTGTCTCTCCACTACCAGAAGACAGTTGGCACACTGGCAGTCCCTCCAGCGACAGAACCGCTTATGCCCCTTCAGACACGACACCACGCCGTGGTTTCTGCAGCGGGCACACTTCGGCGTCCGGCTTAGCTTCCGCTGTTCACCGGACCCCTGGCTGGTGGCGGCCGGCTTGTCATCTCCCTTGGCCCGCGGCTCGTTGTCTCCTGCGCAGGGCAGAGAAGAGCTGTAGTCCGGCTGGTCCTGGTCGTCACTTTCGGTCTCCAGACTCTCCACGTCGATCTCAAACTCTGCACCGGTGATATCCGTCATCATGTCTGTTGCCTGTCTCCCGGTGCCTCGTGCCTACCGTCTTATCTCACGCGACGGTTAGTTCACTACAGTCAATACAGTCTGAAATAAAATAATACATCTGTCATTAAAAGCACTATGGAATTATGTTCCATATTGCGCGCCCTATGGATGACACTTTAATAAATGTCCAATAAAAATACAAATGAGTAATAAACAGAGAAATAATAACAGCATATATTCCCTCCAATCTATGAAGTGTGAAAAACGAGTAAGATAAATGGGTAAACCAGTTAGACTTTACCTCAATGCAGCCAGGTTCCTCCAGAAAAGTTCCTTGACAACATCTAATACTTATTGCAGTTTGTCTCTAGTCAGTGCGCTGTGAACTGATGAACTTGTCTGTAAAACAGCACTGACAGACACCGCTGACAATCTGTTTAATTGTTGCTCAATGTACCGCGGAACAAAGATATCCCAACGACGTGGTCTGTCACTCTGGTCCGCTCCACGGTTTTCTTCCAGGCTTGAAGCCAGAGCACCATCCCAATGAAGAATTTGGGTGCGAGTGGATTCCATCGTGATTGGCTCGTTTTTAACCCCTCGACCCTATTGGCTGTTCACGACGTTCTCTTCCTTGATGGAATTGTTGTAATGGCGTGGAGTTACAATCTAAACAAAACGAGGAAATGACTCGTCAACATATTGGAGCGCAGAAAGAGAGAGAGAGAGAGTGAGAGAGAGAGAGAGAGAGAGAGAGAGAGAGAGAGATGGAGAGAGAGAGAGCAGAGAGAGAGAGAGAGAGAGAGAGACAGAGAGAGAGAGAGAGAGAGAGAGATGGAGAGAGAGAGAGCAGAGAGAGAGAGAGAGAGAGACAGAGAGAGAGAGAGAGAGAGAGAGAGGAGAGAGAGAGAGGGCTTGATGGTGGCGTCATGCGTAACGACAGCCTGTAGCATAGGCCTCATATTCAATGGTAAGAACTTGAAGCTCTTATCAGTTCATGAAGTGTAACAAAGTTGTCTGAGATAAGATAGGTTTCCATCCAATTGGCGCCAGATTTTCATGCGAATATTCAAAAATTCGCATAAAAATATCCATCAAATTTACTTGCTGCTGAAAGAAATGATGTGCGTGATGAGGTAGTGCACATACAAATTACTTTTGTGGATTAAATTCCCATGTACCGAATAAAGAAATACACGTTAAATGTGTTTCCATCGTATTTTCAACTCTACTGATGGTTTTGTCACCAAAAATGTTGCGTTAAATAGTGAATGTGTGTGTAGCCAACTGCTCGCAGGTAAAGTGCGGGTACATCATTACATTATTATGGACAAAAGAGCTAAATTATTTTAATTTGTCAACCTCATCACCGTGCCTTTTCACCACCCTGTGAAGTTTATCATAATGTATGTAATATGTAACCTATTATCTTAAACCGCGTGCTTTCCCGAGTCGTAGTGGGAGGACGACACGATATACTACCACCGCGTGACTCCAAGTTTATTTCAAAATCAAGGTTATTATATCAATGTTTGTCCATAAAAGCGTTTACACGCCGTTTCTCGCATAGTTCATTTTACTGACACAATAAGAGCCCACCGTGTTTAGCATATTTCGTTTTGTCTACATTTGGTCCATTTACCGAGAGATTTGCTGTTTTCATCAGGCCTGTTGTGTCATGTACTTTACTTTCATAAAACGGTGGTTATTTCAAATACAACTTTTTAGAGATGTTCTTTGCATTTTATTATGTTTTTTTAAATGGTCCTACTGTCGGTTTGGAATGATCCCAATTAGGCCCTATTAAATTGTAAATTATTCAACAGCATTTACGCTTTGTTACAATGACCGTTAGACGGTTCAGCAGACACTCTTATACAGAGCGATGCGTAATTAAGAGGAAGTCCCTTGCTCAAGGGCACATCGACATCAGCGCCGGGATACAGCGCCGGGATACAGTGTGTTCAGGTGTAAATTGGTTTTCATTTGTAATATGTAACATTCCTTCCTACTTGTTTTATTTTGGATGTTTCGGCCTCTAATAATCTTATTCACACTCGCTCGTAAACACCAAAACGGAGTTTCATTTATATTGACATTTCGAGTACAACATAGGCTATGAAGAATTTACAGGTGTTTATAAAAAAAAAAAAATACATTTGTTTTAAAATAATACTCTGAATAATTCTAAATAATAGTCCTATTACAATCAGATGCTAAATATTCCTAAAATAACTGTCGGTTACATGTTGTACGAGGAAACAACATTTAGGCAAGGCCTGTATGACAAATGTAGGCTACAAAATTAAATATATTGGTCAAAAATGATCAAAATACTTTCAGACTTTACCAATGCCTACATTGGCTTTGTTATTGCTGTTTTAATGTATAAATACATTACCACTGTGGAATAATAAGTGCTTACAAACTGGCATATTTTTACCTGATGTGGCACCATTTTATTTTATAGAATGTATTTCATCATAACACAGGGCTTTAGATATTATCCAGTTACATTACCTATCACCTCGCTACCGTTTCGACCCTGTCAATGTGAGCAGCTGGAATTAGTGAGACAAAGTGACAGAGTACATATTGGCCTGATTAGAAAGTTGACACAACAAACGAGTCTGTGAAAACACGGTGTCAGCATGCGGGACTAGAGAACACTCTCACTGCCCGCCCGCTCCGCCCGCTCGCCCGCACCGCCCCGCCCGCACCGCCCGCCCCGCCAGACAGACCTTGAAGTTATAGTATGATACACACGCGACGACGTGAGAAGAAATCTTTACAATGTCACCCTACAGATTCATGCCTGGTGTTTCAATATAAATTGCAACTTAAATGTGACATCCTATAGGAATATATATATAAATCCATTCAAATCAAATCAAATGTTATTGGTCACATAGACATGGTTAGCAGATGTGAATGCGAGTGTAGCGAAATGCTTGTTTTTCTAGTTCCGACTATGCAGTAATATCGAACAAGTAATCTAACAAATTCACAACTACCTTAAACACACAAATACACACAAATGTAAAGGGATGAATAGAATATGTACATATAAATATATGGATGAGTGATGACCGAGCAGCATAGTCAAGATGCAGTAGATGGTATAAGATACAGTATATACATATGAGATGAGTAATGTAGGGTATGTAAACATTATTAAAGTGGTGTTATTTAAAGTGACTAGTGATACCTTTATTAAGTCAATTTATTTAAGTGGCCAGAGATTTGAGTCTGTATGTAGGCAGCAGCCTCTCTATGTAAGGGACGGCTGTTTACCAGTCTGATGGTCTAGCGGGTTAGTCCATGAGAAGGTTAGCGATCTGTTGAGGAATGGAATGTGACACCGAACAATAGGAACAGAGTTGACCGCGGGAGATACCAGGGGAGAGGGGAGATACCAGGGGAGAGGGAGATACCAGGGGAGAGGGGGGAGAGAGGGAGATACCAGGGGAGAGAGGGGAGAGAGGGAGATACCAGGGGAGAGAGGGAGATACCAGGGGAGAGGGGGAGATACCAGGGGAGAGGGGGAGATACCAGGGGAGAGAGGGAGATACCAGGGGAGAGGGGGAGATACCAGGGGAGAGGGGGAGATACCAGGGGAGAGAGGGAGATACCAGGGGAGAGGGGGAGATACCAGGGGAGAGGGGGGATACCAGGGGAGAGAGGGAGATACCAGGGGAGAGGGGGAGATACCAGGGGAGAGAGGGAGATACCAGGGGAGAGAGGGAGATACCAGGGGAGAGAGGGAGATACCAGGGGAGAGAGGGAGATACCAGGGGAGAGGGGGGAGAGAGGGAGATACCAGGGGAGAGAGGGGAGAGAGGGAGATACCAGGGGAGAGAGGGAGATACCAGGGGAGAGGGGGAGATACCAGGGGAGAGAGGGAGATACCAGGGGAGAGAGGGAGATACCAGGGGAGAGAGGGAGATACCAGGGGAGAGGGGGAGATACCAGGGGAGAGGGAGATACCAGGGGAGAGGGGGAGATACCAGGGGAGAGGGGGAGATACCAGGGGAGAGGGAGATACCAGGGGAGAGAGGGGAGAGAGGGAGATACCAGGGGAGAGGGGGAGATACCAGGGGAGAGGGGGAGATACCAGGGGAGAGGGGGAGATACCAGGGGAGAGGGGGAGATACCAGGGGAGAGAGGGAGATACCAGGGGAGAGGGGGAGATACCAGGGGAGAGAGGGAGATACCAGGGGAGAGGGAGATACCAGGGGAGAGGGGGAGATACCAGGGGAGAGGGAGATACCAGGGGAGAGGGGGATATACCAGGGGAGAGGGGGAGATACCAGGGGAGAGGGAGATAGCAGGGGAGAGGGGGAGATACCAGGGGAGAGAGGGAGATACCAGGGGAGAGAGGGGAGAGAGGGAGATACCAGGGGAGAGGGAGATACCAGGGGAGAGAGGGGAGATACCAGGGGAGAGAGGGAGATACCAGGGGAGAGAGGGGAGAGAGGGAGATACCAGGGGAGAGGGGGAGATACCAGGGGAGAGGGGGAGATACCAGGGGAGAGGGAGATACCAGGGGAGAGAGGGAGATACCAGGGGAGAGGGGGAGATACCAGGGGAGAGGGAGATACCAGGGGAGAGGGGGATATACCAGGGGAGAGAGGGGAGAGAGGGAGATACCAGGGGAGAGAGGGAGATACCAGGGGAGAGGGGGAGATACCAGGGGAGAGGGAGATACCAGGGGAGAGGGGGAGATACCAGGGGAGAGAGGGATACCAGGGGAGAGGGGGAGATACCAGGGGAGAGGTAGATACCAGGGGAGAGGGGGAGATACCAGGGGAGAGAGGGAGATACCAGGGGAGAGGGAGATACCAGGGGAGAGGGGGAGATACCAGGGGAGAGGGGGAGATACCAGGGGAGAGAGGGAGATACCAGGGGAGAGGGGGAGATACCAGGGGAGAGGGGGAGATACCAGGGGAGAGGGGGAGATACCAGGGGAGAGGGGGAGATACCAGGGGAGAGGGGGATACCAGGGGAGAGGGGGAGATACCAGGGGAGAGGGAGATCGATTAGACGGTGTTTCAGACGCTTCTGTTGTAGATCAGTACATCTGAGGGATTTTATTTTTAGGGACATATAAAAACTTGTTGAAGCTGTTTCCTTCAATATGGCGCCTCCAAGAAAAGAACAATTCAAGGAAACAAACGTGTTGAATTGGTCATTAAAATAGGTTGGACAAAGCTTTAGCCTTTTACTGCAGCGGGCTAAATCAGGGTCACGCGGTGTTTCTGGGTAGTCTTTAACAATTCTACTTTTAAACTAAAGTATCCACCTCACACACACACACGGTTATTGGCTTTAATAAAGAAGACACCTGGACCATGTCAGATAGAGAGTTGAAATTTATTACATTTTGAGTTTACATCCCAATATTACACTTCATAAGACTGAAATTGAACAAAACCGTTTGACATAGAAACCAGATTAAAATATGAACATTCCACCCATGAGGCCAGAGAGGGCAATTTGGTAATTTGACTGCAGGAAGGCGTTACATACTGTAGGCCTAGGCCTGTTTAGGGGTCCCCAGTAGCCTATACAGCCATATGTGAGACACTTTTTATCAATCATCCCCGCAATGAGGGCCCTTTGAAAAAGATTAGGCTGCATAAAGGTCTACATCAGAACCTGTAAGGATTTGCATTTCAAAAGGATGATCCTTTTGTGCGTTGCAAAATAATGAAACAACATAAAGATGATGATGAAAAAAATCTGTGGCAGCTTGAAGATAAAGTTCATTTTTTTCTTGTAGATGAACATTTTCTTTAGTTTTAGCAGTTTTCATTGGCTAGTCCTATAGGTTATAGGCTGCACATAAGACCTATGTATAATACGTGATCTGATTAATACAAAATGGGAAGCTTAGGCTTAAATCATTTATCTGAAAGTGCAGATGGGAAATATTGGTTAGACTTTTTTTTTTTATGAGAAAAAAACACAAAATACGAAATGTATTTTGATATATTCAAAATTAAGAGTGTGTTTTTGGGAAATGGGTAACATTTGGCCTAGACCTACATGAAAACAGAGAAGAAGAATTGGATATGAAAAGACTATTGGCCTAGCCTACTCATTTCAGTAGAACCGTTTAGCTGCCTGTTTTGACTGCAGTTGGTAACTTAACTTGTTGTCCAGTTGTTGCATTGTTGAGACCTGCCGTACCCCGAGCAGGCACACAGACCTCTCTCCCAACATGTGGTGAAGCCGTCAGCGGGCTATGCAGGTGCAGCTCGCCACTCTCTCCTCTTCTCTAATTTATTATCGGGGTTATGACCGCCTCTACCGTAGCACTACCCAGGGTGCCGTTTCCCCCGGCAGGAATGCTTTGATGTCACCGGTCACAGTGTCTTCCAAACAGATTAGATGACCCAATATGAGGTCCGATCTATGTAACCTCTTCGCTCCCAAAAAGGAAATATACTGTCTTTGGGTTTTCTCTATTAGACCAAATAAGACATATTGTATTCATGGCTTTGGTTCCGACTGTTGAAGTGGCGAGTTTATTTTTCATATCAGAGATCTTCATTGGGAAATCAAGCCGGTTATTTAACTTCATGTGTGTTGTTAGGCCTCGTAAAATTCAAAATGTTTCATATAATTCTATTAATGATATTTCTATGGTATGAATGAAATCAGGGTTCCAGTAAGAGCCTGACTATATCCCAGTTTATACATGGTTCTAACTTGCATCTTTGTCCAGATTCTGATTGTGTCCACATTTTCAGACAGGTGTAGACGATTAAAAAGACACATTGTGATCTGATTGTGATCTGATCTTCCTGCTCTCCTCCATAGGTAGTCAGACACACATTGTGTCTGGATATCTTACAAGTGTTTACAGATCTGGACAGATCTTTTATTTTTGTAAACAAAGTTTACAATTTTAATTCAGAAAATGAAAACAAATGGCATGGACAAAATGATCGTCACCCAAGAGCTAGTACTTGGTTGCAGAACCTTTGGCCAAGATAACTACTGACAAATGCTTCTTGTAGCCATCAATAGAGTACCACAGTATGAGTCATAATGCACATAAAACCTAGCGGACAAACAGGGAAATGGTTCCAATAGTTTTTCCACCACTCATTTTTCCCATAGGGGACTTTAGAAACACATAAAATAAGGGCTGTGTTTTGTGTCGGGCTTACCCTGGAATTACGTTTTGATAATGGTGTAAATCTCTGTAGGACAAAGTGACTTGTATCAATGTTTGCCTGTATTTACGCCCCTAAAGTGAAATGTTGATTAGCTGCTAATGTGGCTATCATAAAGAACTACAAATACCATGATGATCTGGACGAGACTACAGAATCAACGGTAAGAATCTCTGGATTAACTATCTAATGTTAGCTAAATGTAGTAAATAATAAACTGGCTACATTTCTTTAAATTTACAATTCTGTGAACTGTCTTGTGCAAGTTTTAAATTGACACAATACCTGTTAGAAAAGGGGTCAGTTAGAGATGACCTGTAGGATCAATACCTGTTAGAGATGACCTGTAGGATCAATACCTGTTAGAGATGACCTGTAGGATCAATACCTGTTAGAGATGACCTGTAGGATCAATACCTGTTAGAGATGACCTGTAGGATCAATACCTGTTAGAGATGACCTGCAGGATCAATACCTGTTAGAGATGACCTGTAGGATCAATACCTGTTAGAGATGACCTGTAGGATCAATACCTGTTAGAGATGACCTGTAGGATCAATACCTGTTAGAGATGACCTGTAGGATCAATACCTGTTAGAGATGACCTGTAGGATCAGTACCTGTTAGAGATGACCTGTAGGATCAATACCTGTTAGAGATGACCTGCAGGATCAATACCTGTTAGAGATGACATGTAGGATCAATACCTGTTAGAGATGACCTGTAGGATCAATACCTGTTAGAGATGACCTGTAGGATCAATACCTGTTAGAGATGACCTGTAGGATCAATACCTGTTAGAGATGACCTGTAGGATCAATACCTGTTAGAGATGACCTGTAGGATCAATACCTGTTAGAGATGACCTGTAGGATCAATACCTGTTAGAGATGACCTGTAGGATCAATACCTGTTAGAGATGACCTGCAGGATCAATACCTGTTAGAGATGACCTGTAGGATCAATACCTGTTAGAGATGACCTGTAGGATCAATACCTGTTAGAGATGACCTGTAGGATCAATACCTGTTAGAGATGACCTGTAGGATCAATACCTGTTAGAGATGACCTGTAGGATCAATACCTGTCAGAGATGACCTGTAGGATCAATACCTGTTAGAGATGACCTGTAGGATCAATACCTGTTAGAGATGACCTGTAGGATCAATACCTGTTAGAGATGACCTGTAGGATCAATACCTGTTAGAGATGACCTGCAGGATCAATACCTGTTAGAGATGACCTGCAGGATCAATACCTGTTAGAGATGACCTGTAGGATCAGTACCTGTTAGAGATGACCTGTAGGATCAATACCTGTTAGAGATGACCTGTAGGATCAATACCTGTTAGAGATGACCTGTAGGATCAATACCTGTTAGAGATGACCTGTAGGATCAATACCTGTTAGTAAAGGTGATGACCTGTAGGATCAATACCTGTTAGAGATGACCTGTAGGATAAATACCTGTTATAGATGACCTGTAGGATCAATACCTGTTAGAGATGACCTGCAGGATCAATACCTGTTAGAGATGACCTGTAGGATCAATACCTGTTAGAGATGACCTGTAGGATCAATACCTGTTAGTAAAGGTGATGACCTGTAGGATCAATACCTGTTAGAGATGACCTGTAGGATCAATACCTGTTAGAGATGACCTGTAGGATCAATACCTGTTAGAGATGACCTGTAGGATCAATACCTGTTAGAGATGACCTGTAGGATCAATACCTGTTAGAGATGACCTGTTGGATCAATACCTGTTAGAGATGACCTGTAGGATCAATACCTGTTAGAGATGACCTGTAGGATCAATACCTGTTAGAGATGACCTGTAGGATCAATACCTGTTAGAGATGACCTGTAGGATCAATACCTGTTAGAGATGACCTGTAGGATCAATACCTGTTAGAGATGACCTGTAGGATCAATACCTGTTAGTAAAGGTGATGACCTGTAGGATCAATACCTGTTAGAGATGACCTGTAGGATCAATACCTGTTAGAGATGACCTGTAGGATCAATACCTGTTAGAGATGACCTGTAGGATCAATACCTGTTAGAGATGACCTGTAGGATCAATACCTGTTAGAGATGACCTGTAGGATCAATACCTGTTAGAGATGACCTGTAGGATCAATACCTGTTAGAGATGACCTGTAGGATCAATACCTGTTAGAGATGACCTGTAGGATCAATACCTGTTAGAGATGACCTGTAGGATCAATACCTGTTAGAGATGACCTGTAGGATCAATACCTGTTAGAGATGACCTGTAGGATCAATACCTGTTAGAGATGACCTGTAGGATCAATACCTGTTAGAGATGACCTGTAGGATCAATACCTGTTAGCTACAGATTACTTGCAGGAGCTTGCAGGGATTTGATGGTAATAAGCATTTTCGAATCTGAGAGTAAATTGAAAGAGTAAACGAAAGGAGGGATAGATAGTCAGTTGTAATGGTATTAACACAGCTGTAAAGCTATTACCACAGCTGTAACATAATTACTACAGCTGTAAAGCTATTACCACAGCTGTAACATAATTACTACAGCTGTAAAGCTATTACCACAGCTGTAACATAATTACTACAGCTGTAAAGCTATTACCACAGCTATTTATTTTATTTATTTATTTATTTCACCTTTATTTAACCAGGTAGGCAAGTTGAGAACAAGTTCTCATTTACAACTGTGACCTGGCCAAGATAAAGCAAAGCAGTTCGACACAAACAACAACACAGAGTTATACATGGAATAAAACAACATACAATAAATGATACAGTAGAAAAATAAGACTATATACAATGTGAGCAAATGAGGTGAGATAAGGGAGGTAAAGGCAAAAAATGCCATGGTGGCAAAGTAAATAAAGTATAGCAAGTAAAACACTGGAATGGTAGATTTGTAATTTGAAGAAAGTTCAAAGTTAAAATATAAATAATATGGTGCAAAGGAGCAAAATAATAAATAAAATAAATAAATA
The DNA here is from genome assembly GCF_965601325.2 of Salmo salar. Lineage (NCBI taxonomy): Eukaryota > Metazoa > Chordata > Actinopteri > Salmoniformes > Salmonidae > Salmo > Salmo salar. The sequence goes on along the minus strand of NC_138314.1, from coordinate 50,430,960 downwards.
CAGTAGGGGAAGAGGTAGTAGTTTGGGCTAAATTATAGATGGGCTATGTACAGGTGCAGTGATCTGTGAGCTGCTCTGACAGCTGGTGCTTAAAGCTAGTGAGGGAGATAAGTGTTTCCAGTTTCAGAGATTTTTGTAGTTCGTTCCAGTCATTGGCAGCAGAGAACTGGAAGGAGAGACGACCAAAGGAGGAGTTGGCTTTAGGGGTGACCAGAGAGATATACCTGCTGGAACGCGTGCTACAGGTGGGTGCTGCTATGGTGACCAGTGAGCGGAGATAAGGGGGGACTTTACCTAGCAGGGTCTTGTAGATGACCTGGTGCCAATGTGTTTGGCGACTATTATGAAGCGAAGGCCAGCCAACGAGAGCATACAGGTCGCAGTGGTGGGTAGTGTATGGGGCTTTGGTGACAAAACGGATGGCACTGTGATAGACTGCATCCAGCTTGTTGAGTAGGGTATTGGAGGCTATTTTGTAAATGACATCGCCGAAGTCGAGGATTGGTAGGATGGTCAGTTTTACGAGGGTATGTTTGGCAGCATGAGTGAAGGATGCTTTGTTGCGAAATAGGAAGCCAATTCTAGATTTAACTTTGGATTGGAGATGATTGATGTGAGTCTGGAAGGAGAGTTTACAGTCTAACCAGACACCTAGGTATTTGTAGTTGTCCACAAATTCTAAGTCAGAACCGTCCAGAGAAGTGATGCTGGACGGGCGGGCAGGTGCAGGCAGCGATCGGTTGAAGAGCATGCATTTAGTTATACTAGCGTTTAAGATCAGTTGGAGGCCACGGAAGGAGAGTTGTATGGCATTGCAGCTCGTCTGGAGGTTAGTTAACACAGTGTCCAAAGAAGGGCCAGAAGTATACAGAATGGTGTCGTCTGCGTAGAGGTGGATCAGAGACTCACCAGCAGCAAGAGCGACATCATTGATGTATACAGAGAAAAGAGTTGGCCCAAGAATTGAACCCTGTGGCACCCCCATAGAGACTGCCAGAGGTCCGGACAACAGGCCATCCGATTTGACACACTGAACTCTATCAGAGAAGTAGATGGTGAACCAGGCGAGGCAGTCATTTGAGCTAGCTATAATGATATTACTACAGATGTAACGATATTACCACAGCTATAATGATATTACTACAGATATAATTGTATAACTACAGCTGTAAAGCTATTACCACAGCTGTAACATAATTACTACAGCTGTAAAGCTATTACCACAGCTATAACATAATTACTACCGCTGTAAAGCTATTACCACAGCTGTAACATAATTACTACAGCTGTAAAGCTATTACCACAGCTGTAACATAATTACTACAGCTGTAAAGCTATTACCACAGCTGTAACATAATTACTACAGATATAATTGTATAACTTCCGCTGTAAAGCTATTATCACAGCTGTAACATAATTACTACAACTGTAAAGCTATTACCACAGCTGTAACATAAATACTACAACTGTAATGATATTACTACAGCTGTAACATAATTACTACAGCTGTAATGATATTACTACAGCTGTATAGCTATTACCACAGCTATAACACTATCAAAAGGGAAAGGGAAAGGGGGATACCAAGTCAGTTCTATCAGTAACATTGGGGCAACAGGTAGCCTAGTGGTTAGAGCGTTGGGCCAGTAACCAGCAGGTAGCCTAGTGGTTAGAGCGTTGGGCCAGTAACCAGCAGGTAGCCTAGTGGTTAGAGCGTTGGGCCAGTAACCAGCAGGTAGCCTAGTGGTTAGAGGAGGCAGGTAGCCTAGTGGTTTGAGCGTTGGACCAGTAACCAGCAGGTAGCCTAGTGGTTAGAGGAGGCAGGTAGCCTAGTGGTTTGAGCATTGGACGAGTAACCAGAAGGTTGCAAGATCAAATCCCCGAGCTGGCAAGGTAGTTAACCCACTGTTCCTAGGCCGTCATTGAAATTTGTTCTTTACTGACTTGCCTGGTTAAATAAAGGTAAAATAATTAAAAATATTACTACAGCTGAAAAGCTCTAACAATATTACTACAGCTATAATGGTATTATTACTACAGCTGTAATGGTATTACTACAGCTATAATGCTATTACTACAGCTATAATGGTATTATTACTACAGCTATAATGATATTACTACAGCTATAATGGTATTACTACAGCTATAATGGTATTATTACTACAGCTATAATGGTATTACTACAGCTATAACGGTATTATTACTACAGCTATAATGGTATTACTACAGCTATAATGGTATTACTACAGCTATAATGGTATTATTACTACAGCTATAATGGTATTACTACTGCTATAATGGTATTACTACAGCTATAATGGTATTGCTACAGCTGAAATGGTATTACTACAGCTATAATGGTATTACTACAGCTATAATGGTATTACTATAGTTATAATGGTATTACTACTACAGCTATAATGGTATTACTACAGCTATAATGGTATTGCTGCAGCTGAAATGGTATTACTACAGCTATAATGGTATTACTACAGCTGAAATTGTATTACTACAGCTATAATGGTATTACTACAGCTGTAAAGTAATTACTACAGCTATAATGGTATTATCACAGATATATGTGATATATATATTACTACAGCTATAACACAATTACTACAGCTATAATGGTATTACTACAGCTATAACACAATTACTACAGCTATAATGGCATTACTACAGCTATAATGGTATTACTACAGCTATAACACAATTACTACAGCTATAATGGTATTACTACAGCTACAATGGCATTACTACAGCTATAATGGTATTACTACAGCTATAATGGCATTACCATAGCTGTCACAATATTACTACAGCTATAATGGTATTACTACAGCTATAATGGTATTACTACAGCTATAATGGTATTACTACAGCTATAATGGTATTACTACAGCTATAATGGTATTACTACAGCTTTAATGGTAATACTACTGCTATAATGGTATTACTACTGCTATAATGGTATTACTACAGCTATAATGGTATTACCACAGCTGTAACAATGTTACTACAACTATAATGGTATTACTGCAGCTATAATGGTAATATCACAGATATAATGGTATTACTACAGCTATAACAATATTACTACAACTATAATGGTATTACTGCAGCTATAACAATATTACTACAACTATAATGGTATTACTGCAGCTATAATGGTATTATCACAGATATAATGGTAATACTCCAGCTTTAACAATATTACTACAGCTATAATGATGTTACTACAGCTATAATGGTATTATCAAATCAAATTTCAAGTCAAATGTATTTATATACCCCTTCTTACATCAGCTTATATCTCAAAGTGCTCTACAGAAACCCAGCCTAAAACCCCAAACAGCAAGTAATGCAGGTGTAGAAGCACGGTGGCTAGGAAAAACTCCCTAGAAAGGCCAAAACCTAGGAAGAAACCTAGAGAGGAACCAGGATATGAGGGGTGGCCAGTCCTCTTCTGGCTGTGCCGGTTGGAGATTATAACAGAACATGGCCAAGATGTTCAAATGTTCATAAATGACCAGCATGGTCAAATCATAATAATCACAGTAGTTGTCGAGGGTGCAACAAGTCAGTAACACAAGAGTAAATGTCAGTTGGCTTTTTCATAGCCGATCTTTGAGAGTATCTCTACCACTCCTACTGTCTCTAGAGAGTTGAAAACAGCAGGTCTGGGACAGGTAGCACGTCCGGTGAACAGGTCAGGGTTCCATAGCCGCAGGGAGAACAGTTGAAACTGGAACAGCAGCACGGCCAGGTGGACTGGGGACAGCAAGGAGTCATCATGCCAGGTAGTCCTGAGGCATGGTCCTAGGTCTCAGGTCCTCCGAGAGAGAGAAAGAAAGAAAGAATTAGAGAGAGCATACTTAAATTCACACAGGACACCGGATAAGACAAGAGAAATACTCCAGATATAACAGACTGACCCTAGCCCCCCGACACATAAACTACTGCAGCATAAATACTGGAGGCTGAGACAGGAGGAGCCAGGAGACACTGTGGCCCCATCCGATGATACTCCCGGACAGGGCCAAACAGGCAGGATATAACCCCACCCACTTTGCCAAAGCACAGCCCCCACACCACTAGATGGATATCTTCAACCACCAACTTACCATCCTGAGACAAGGCCGAGTATAGCCCACAGATATCTCCGCCACGGCACAACCCAAGGGGGGGCGCCAACCCAGACAGGAAAACCACGTCAGTGACTCAACCCACTCAAGTGACGCACCCCTCCTAGGGACGGCATGGAAGAACACCAAGTAAGCCAGTGACTCAGCCCCTGTAATAGGGTTAGAGGCAGAGAATCCCAGTGGAGAGAGGGGAACCGGCCAGGCAGAGACAGCAAGGGCGGTTCGTTGCTCCAGAGCCTTTCTGTTCACCTTCACACTCCTGGGCCAGACTACACTCAACATAGGACCTACTGAAGAGATGAGTCTTCATTACAGACTCAAGTCTGCGTCTCTCACATGGGTAGGCAGACCATTCCATAAAAATGGAGCTCTATAGAAGAAAACCCTGCCTCCAGCTGTTTGCTTAGAAATTCTAGGGACAATTAGGAGGCCCGCATCTTGTGACCGTAGCGTACGTGTAGGTATGTACGGCATGACCAAATCGGAAAGATAGGTAGGAGCAACCCCATGTAATGCTTTGTACGTTAGCAGTAAAACCTTGAAATCAGCCCTTGCCTTAACAGGAAGCCAGTGTAGGGAGGCTAGCACTGGAGTAATATGATCACATTTTTTCGTTCTAGTCAGGATTCTAGCAGCCGTATTTAGCACTAACTGAAGTTTATTTAGTGCTTTCTCCGGGTAGCCGGAAATTAGAGCATTGCAGTAGTCCAACCTAGAAGTAACAAAAGCATGGATTAGTTTTTCTGCATAATTTTTGGACAGAAAGTTTCTGATTTTTGCAATGTTACGTTGATGGATAAAAGCTGTCCTTGAAACAGTCTTGATATGTTCTTCAAAAGAGAGATCAGGGTCCAGAGTAACTCCGAGGTCCTTCACAGTTTTATTTGAGACGACTGTACAACCATCCAGATTAATTGTCAGATTCAACAGAAGATCTCTTTGTTTTTTGGGACCTAGGACAAGCATCTCTGTTTTGTCCGAGTTTAAAAGTAGAAAGTTTGCAGCCATCCACTTCTTTATGTCTGAAACACAGGCTTCTAGCGAGGGCAATTTTGGGGCTTCACCATGTTTCATTGAAATGTACAGCTGTGTGTCATCTGCATAGCAGTGAAAGTTAACATTATGTTTTCGATTGACATCCCCAAGAGGTAAAATATATAGTGAAAACAATAGTGGTCCTAAAACGGAACCTTGAGGAACACCGAAATTTACAGTTGATTTGGAGGACAAACCGTTCACAGAGACAAACTGATATCTTTCCGACAGATAAGATCTAAACCAGGCCAGAACTTGTCCATGTAGACCAATTTGGGTTTCCAATCTCTCCAAAAGAATGTGGTGATCGATGGTATCAAAAGCAGCACTAAGATCTAGGAGCACGAGGACAGATGCAGAGCCTCGGTCTGATGCCATTAAAAGGTCATTTACCACCTTCACAAGTGCAGTCTCAGTGCTATGATGGGGTCTAAAACCAGACTGAAGCGTTTCGTATACATTGTTTGTCTTCAGGAAGGCAGTGAGATGCTGCGCAACAGCTTTTACATTTTTTTTGAGAGGAATGGAAGATTCGATATAGGCCGATAGTTTTTGATATTTTCTGGGTCAAGATTTGGCTTTTTCAAGAGAGGCTTTATTACTGCCACTTTTAGTGAGTTTGGTACACATCCGGTGGATAGAGAGTCGTTTATTATGTTCAACATAGGAGGGCCAAGCACAGGAAGCAGCTCTTTCAGTAGTTTAGTTGGAATAGGGTCCAGTATGCAGCTTGAAGGTTTAGAGGCCATGATTATTTTCATCATTGTGTCAAGAGATACAGTACTAAAACACTTGAGTGTCTCCCTTGATCCTAGGTCCTGGCAGAGTTGTGCAGACTCAGGACAACGGAGCTTTGGAGGAATACGCAGATTTAAAGAGGAGTCCGTAATTTGCTTTCTAACAATGATGATCTTTTCCTCAAAGAAGTTCATGAATTTATTACCGCTAAAGTGAAAGCCATCCTCTCTTGGGGAATGCTGCATTTTAGTTAGCTTTGCGACAGTATCAAAAATACATTTCGGATTGTTCTTATTTTCCTCAATTAAGTTGGAAAAATAGGATGATCGAGCAGCAGTGAGGGCTCTTCGATACTGCACGGTACTGTCTTTCCAAGCTAGTCGGAAGACTTCCAGTTTGGTGTTATAATGGTATTATCACAGATATATTGGTAATACTACAGCTGTAACAATATTACTACAGCATTAACAATATTACTACAGCTATAATGGTATTGCTACAGCTATAATAGTATTTCTACAGCTGTCACAATATAACTACAGCTATAATGGTATTATTACAGCTATAATGATATTACTACAGCTATAATAGTATTTCTACAGCTGTCACAATATTACTACAGCTATAATGGTATTGCTACAGCTATAATGGTATTGCTATAGCTATAATGGTATTGCTACAGCTGTCACAATATTACTTCAGCTATAATGGTATTATTTTAGCTTTAACATTACTACAACAGCTGTATCAATATTACTAGGGCTGTAACAATATTACTACACCTATAATGTTATTACTACTGCTGTAATGGTATTACTAAAGCTATAATGGTATTACTACAACTGCAATTGTATTGGTCACAACTTGCAGACTTGTTTACGCTGCTGTGCGTTTTTGTTGCCGTTCTTACTTTGATACCTGACGGTTTTTTACTTTTTCATTACCGTATATTTTTACTTTTTCCCTCACTCAACTTTTTTCATTCAACTTTTTCACCCCGGAGGTTTTATCTGGACATGGTTCGTCAGGACTTCAAACAGCCGAAGCTAAGTAACATTAACATGATGCCTTCTAATTGCAGTCGTTGTACTTATAATATACAGGAGAACGATCGCCTTACGGCAAGGATAGCTGTGCTGCAAGCCCAGCTTCAGACGCGATCGTTAGGCAAGGGTAATTTCAGTGTAGGAAAGGATGAAACAGCGTCTGTGCCACCAGTAAGTACAGATAGTAACGTTAGTATAAACCCCCTCGCACGGTCCCCGCAGCCGGACAACTTTCTCATGGCTTCTGGAGGGAAACGCTGTAGGAATGCTCAACCGGTGTCGCTTATTCAGCCGACAGAAACTTTCAACCGGTTCTCCCCATTAAGCGAGTCGGAGTCGGAGGCCGAGACTTCTCTGGTCTCTACTCCTCCCGCTGTGGGGTCTGAGACGCCGACGGCTCCCACCATTAGCTCTGACAAATTGAAAACCCTAGTCATTGGCGACTCCATTACCCGCAGTATTAGACTTAAAACTAATCATCCAGCGATCATACACTGTTTACCAGGGGGCAGGGCTACCGAAGTTAAGGCTAATCTAAAGACGGTGCTGGCTAAAGCTAAAACTGGCGAGTGTAGAGAGTATAGAGATATTGTTATCCACGTCGGCACCAACGATGTTAGGATGAAACAGTCAGAGGTCACCAAGCGCAACATAGCTTCAGCGTGTAAATCAGCTAGAAAGATGTGTCGGCATCGATTAATTGTCTCTGGCCCCCTCCCAGTTAGGGGGAGTGATGAGCTCTACAGCAGAGTCTCACAACTCAATCGCTGGTTGAAAACTGTTTTCTGCCCCTCCCAAAAGATAGAATTTGTAGATAATTGGCCCTCTTTCTGGGACTCACCCACAAACAGGACCAAGCCTGGCCTGTTGAGGAGTGACGGACTCCATCCTAGCTGGAGGGGTGCTCTCATCTTATCTACGAACATAGACAGGGCTCTAACTCCTCTAGCTCCACAATGAAATAGGGTGCAGGCCAGGCAGCAGGCTGTTAGCCAGCCTGCCAGCTTAGTGGAGTCTGCCACTAGCACAGTCAGCGTAGTCAGCTCAGCTTTCCCCATTGAGACCGTGTCTGTGCCTCGATCTAGGTTGGGCAAAATTAAAAATGGCGGTGTTCGCTTTAGCAATCTCACTAGTATAAAGACCTCCTCCATTCCTGCCATTATTGAAAGAGATTGTGATACCTCACATCTCAAAATTGGGTTACTTAATGTTAGATCCCTCACTTCCAAGGCAGTTATAGTCAATGAACTAATCACTGATAATAATCTTGATGTGATTGGCCTGACTGAAACATGGCTTAAGACTGATGAATTTACTGTGTTAAATGAGGCCTCACCCCCTGGTTACATTAGAGACCATACCCCCCGTGCATCCGGCAAAGGCGGAGGTGTTGCTAACATTTACGATAGCAAATTTCAATTTACAAAAAAAAAAACAACAATGACGTTTTCGTCTTTTGAGCTTCTAGTCATGAAATCTATGCAGCCTACTCACTCACTTTTTATAGCTACTGTTTATAGGCCTCCTGGGCCATATGCAGTGTTCCTCACTGAGTTCCCTGAATTCCTATCGGATCTTGTAGTCATAGCAGATAATATTCTAATTTTTGGTGACTTTAACATTCACATGGAAAAGTCCACAGACCCACTCCAAAAGGCTTTCGGAGCCATCATCGACTCAGTGGGTTTTGTCCAACATGTCTCTGGACCTACTCACTGCCACAGTCATACTCTGGACCTAGTTTTGTCCCATGGAATAAATGTTGTGGATCTAAATGTTTTTCCTCATAATCCTGGACTATCGGACCACCATTTTATTACGTTTGCAATTGCAACAAATAATCTGCTCAGACCCCAACCAAGGAGCATTAAAAGTCGTGCTATAAATTCTCAGACAACCCAAAGATTCCTTGATGCCCTTCCAGACTGCCTCTGCCTACCCAAGGACGTCAGAGGACAAAAATCAGTTAACCACCTAACCGAGGAACTCAATTTAACCTTGCGCAATACCCTAGATGCAGTTGCACCCCTAAAAACTAAAAACATCTGTCATAAGAAACTAGCTCCCTGGTATACAGAAAATACACGAGCTCTGAAGCAAGCTTCCAGAAAATTGGAACGGAAATGGCGCCACACCAAACTGGAAGTCTTCCGACTAGCTTGGAAAGACAGTACCGTGCAGTATCGAAGAGCCCTTACTGCTGCTCGATCATCCTATTTTTCCAACTTAATTGAGGAAAATAAGAACAATCCGAAATTTCTTTTTGATACTGTCGCAAAGCTAACTAAAACCAGCCTTCGCAAATGGAGGATGGCTTTCACTTCAGCAGTAATAAATTTATGAACTTCTTTGAGGAAAAGATCATGATCATTAGAAAGCAAATTACAGACTCCTCTTTAAATCTGGGTATTCCTCCAAAGCTCCATTGTCCTGAGTCTGCACAACTCTGCCAGGACCTAGGATCAAGGGAGATACTAAAGTGTTTTAGTACTATATCCCTTGACGCAATGATGAAAATAATCATGGCCTCCAAACCCTCAAGCTGCATACTGGACCCTATTCCAACTAAACTACTGAAAGAGCTGCTTCCTGTGCTTGGCCCTCCTATGTTGAACATAATAAACGGCTCTCTATCCACCGGATGTGTACCAAGCTCACTAAAAGTGGCAGTAATAAAGCCTCTCTTGAAAAAGCCGAATCTTGATCCAGAAATTATAAAAAACTATCGGCCTATATCGAATCTTCCATTCCTCTCAAAAATTTTAGAAAAAGCTGTTGCACAGCAACTCACTGCCTTCCTGAAGACAAACAATGTATACGAAACGCTTCAGTCTGGTTTTAGACCCCATCATAGCACTGAGACTGCACTTGTGAAGGTGGTAAATGACCTTTTAATGACGTCAGACCGAGTCTCTGCATCTGTCCTCGTGCTCCTAGATCTTAGTGCCGCTTTTGATACCATCGATCACCACATTCTTTTGGAGAGATTGGAAACCCAAATTGGTCTACATGGACAAGTTCTGGCCTGGTTTAGATCTTATCTGTCGGAAAGATATCAGTTTGTCTCTGTGAATGGTTTGTCCTCTGACAAATCAATTGTAAATTTCGGTGTTCCTCAAGGTTCCGTTTTAGGACCACTATTGTTTTCACTATATATTTTACCTCTTGGGGATGTCATTCGAAAACATAATGTTAAATTTCACTGCTATGCGGACGACACACAGCTGTACATTTCAATGAAACATGGTGAAGCCCCAAAATTGCCCTCGCTAGAAGCCTGTGTTTCAGACATAAAGAAGTGGATGGCTGCAAACTTTCTACTTTTAAACTCGGACAAAACAGAGATGCTTGTTCTAGGTCCCAAGAAACAAAGAGATCTTCTGTTGAATCTGACAATTAATCTGGATGGTTGTACAGTCGTCTCAAATAAAACTGTGAAGGACCTCGGCGTTACTCTGGACCCTGATCTCTCTTTTGAAGAACATATCAAGACTGTTTCAAGGACAGCTTTTTTCCATCTACGTAACATTGCAAAAATCAGAAATGTTCTGTCCAAAAATGACGCAGAAAAATTAATCCATGCTTTTGTTACTTCTAGGCTGGACTACTGCAATGCTCTACTTTCCGGCTACCCGGATAAAGCACTAAATAAACTTCAGTTAGTGCTAAATACGGCTGCTAGAATCCTGACTAGAACCAAAAAATTTGATCATATTACTCCAGTGCTAGCCTCCCTACACTGGCTTCCTGTTAAGGCAAGGGCTGATTTCAAGGTTTTACTGCTAACCTACAAAGCATTACATGGGCTTGCTCCTACCTATCTTTCCGATTTGGTCCTGCCGTACATACCTACACGTACGCTACAGTCACAAGACGCAGGCCTCCTAATTGTCCCTAGAATTTCTAAGCAAACGGCTGGAGGTAGGGCTTTCTCCTATAGAGCTCCATTTTTATGGAATGGTCTGCCTACCAATGTGAGAGACGCAGACTCAGTCTCAACCTTTAAGTCTTTACTGAAGACTTATCTCTTCAGTAGGTCCTATGATTTAGTATAGTCTGGCCCAGGAGTGTGAAGAGGAACGGAAAGGCTGGAGCAACGAACCGCCCTTGCTGTCTCTGCCTTGCCGGTTCCCCTCTTTCCACTGGGATTCTCTGCCTCTAACCCTTTTACAGGGGCTGAGTCACTGGCCTACTGGTGTTCTTCCATGCCGTCCATGGGAGGGGTGCGTCACTTGAGTGGGTTGAGTCACTGACGTGGTCTTCCTGTCTGGGTTGGCGCCCCCCCCCCTTGGGTTGTGCCATGGCGGAGATCGTTGTGGGCTATACTCGGCCTTGTCTTAGGACGGTAAGTTGGTGGTTGGAGACATCCCTCTAGTGGTGTGGGGGCTGTGCTTTGGCAAAGTGGGTGGGGTTATATCCTGCCTGTTTGGCCCTGTCCGGGGGTATCATCGGATGGGGCCACAGTGTCTTCTGATCCCTCCTGTCTCAGCCTCCAGTATTTATGCTGCAGTAGTTTATGTGTCGGGGGGCTAGGGTCAGTCTGTTACATCTGGAGTATTTCTCTTGTCTTATCCGGTGTCCTGTGTGTATTTAAATATGCTCTCTCTAATTCTCTCTTTCTCTCTTTCTGTCTTTCTCTCGGAGGACCTGAGCCCTAGGACCATGCCTCAGGACTACCTGGTATGATGACTCCTTGCTGTCCCCAGTCCACCTGGCCGTGCTGCTGCTCCAGTTTCAACTGTTCTGCCTGCGGCTATGGAACCCTGACCTGTTCACCGGACGTGCTTGTTGCACCCTCGACAACTACTATGATTATTATTATTTGACCATGCTGGTCATTTATGAACATTTTAACATTTTAACATTTTGACCATGTTCTGTTATAATATCCACCCTGCACAGCCAGAAGAGGACTGGCCACCCCTCATAGCCTGGTTCCTCTCTAGGTTTCTTCCTAGGTCTTTGGCCTTTCTAGGGAGTTTTTCCTAGAGAGTTTTTCCTAGCCACCGTGCTTCTTTCACATGCTTTGCTTGCTGTTTGGGGTTTTAGGCTGGGTTTCTGTACAGCACTTTGAGAATATCAGTTGATGTACGAAGGGCTATATAAAAATACATTTGATTTGATTTGATTTGATGCAGCTATAATGGTATTATTACCGTTATGATGATATTATTACAGCTATAATGGTATTACTACAGCTGTAATGGTAATACTACAGCTATAATGGTTTTACTACAGCTATAATGGTATTACTACAGCTACAATGGTATTACTACAACTATAATGGTATTACTACAGCTATAATGGTATTACTACAGCTATAATGGTATTACTACAGCTATAATGGTATTACTACAGCTACAATGGTATTACTACAACTATAATGGTATTACTACAGCTATAATGGTATTACTACAGCTACAATGGTATTACTACAGCTATAATGGTTTTACTAAAGCTATAATGGTATTAGTACAGCTACAATGGTATTACTACAGCTACAATGGTATTACTACAGCTATAACACAATTACTACAGCTATAATGGTATTACTACAGCTATAATGGTATTACTACAGCTATAATGGTATTACTACAGCTACAATGGTATTACTACAACTATAATGGTATTACTACAGCTACAATGGTATTACTACAACTATAATGGTATTACTACAGCTATAATGGTATTACTACAGCTATAATGGTATTACTACAGCTACAATGGTATTACTACAACTATAATGGTATTACTACAGCTATAATGGTATTACTACAGCTATAATGGTATTACTACAGCTATAATGGTATTACTACAGCTACAATGGTATTACTACAACTATAATGGTATTACTACAGCTATAATGGTATTACTACAGCTATAATGGTATTACTACAGCTACAATGGTATTACTACAACTATAATGGTATTACTACAGCTACAATGGTATTACTACAGCTACAATGGTATTACTACAGCTATAATGGTATTATCCTCCTGCTGTAAAGCTGTTACAACAGCTGTAACACTATTAAAAGGGAAAGGGGGATACCTAGTCCTCTAGGGATAGCTAGGGGATAGCTAGTCCTCTAGGGATAGCTAGGGGATAGGTAGTCCTCTAGGGATAGCTAGGGGATACCTAGTCCTCTAGTCCTCTAGGGATAGCTAGGGGATAGCTAGTCCTCTAGTCCTCTAGGGATAGCTAGGGGATAGCTAGTCCTCTAGGAATAGCTAGGGGATACCTAGTCCTCTAGGGATAGCTAGGGGATAGCTAGTCCTCTAGGGATAGCTAAGGGATAGCTAGTCCTCTAGGGATAGCTAGGGGATACCTAGTCCTCTAGTCCTCTAGGGATAGCTAGGGGATACCTAGTCCTCTAGTCCTCTAGGGATAGCTAGGGGATACCTAGTCCTCTAGTCCTCTAGGGATAGCTAGGGGATAGCTAGTCCTCTAGTCCTCTAGGGATAGCTAGGGGATAGCTAGTCCTCTAGGGATAGCTAGGGGATACCTAGGGGATAGCTAGTCCTCTAGTCCTCTAGTCCTCTAGGGATAGCTAGGGGATAGCTAGTCCTCTAGGGATAGCTAGGGGATACCTAGTCCTCTAGTCATCTAGGGATAGCTAGGGGATAGCTAGGGGATACCTAGTCCTCTAGGGATAGCTAGTCCTCTAGTCCTCTAGGGATAGCTAGGAGATAGCTAGTCCTCTAGGGATAGCTAGGGGATACCTAGTCCACTAGTCCTCTAGGGATAGCTAGGGGATAGCTAGTCCTCTAGGGATACCTATTCCTCTAGGGATAGCTAGGGGATAGCTAGTCCTCTAGTCCTCTAGGGATAGCTAGGGGATAGCTAGTCCTCTAGGGATCGCTAGGGGATAGCTAGTCCTCTAGGGATAGCTAGGGGATACCTAACCGCATGTATTCATCATGTATTCATCTGAAATATGCCTTTCCCATGCAACCCCTCTGAATCAGAGAGGTGCGGAGGAGGGCTGCCTTAATCTACATCCTCGGTCCCCGGGGAACAGTGGATTAACTGCCTTGCACAGGGAGCCTAATGTATTGATAAAAGCCACCTTTTTCAGAGAGAGATTTACATTGTAGGGCTCACGCAGTAAACAGTAACATGATCATGGTATAGATATAGCCATGTTATGTTAATCAGCTCTGCTAAAGGTTCATCACTAACCAGACATCATTTATCTCCATATGACGTGGGCCCTAAACTCTCACGCACACATACACACACCGTGCACACAGACACACACACACACACACACACCGTGCACACACCGTGCACACAGACACACATACACACACACCGTGCACACACACACACACACATCGTGCACACACTCACACCAAAGGCTTGTTGACTTAGTGGAGGGCAATCAAATGTTTTGCGGTCCAAGTCAGACCCAGAGTCCTATTTACAGGGTGGCCTATATGGCTCTGGTCCAAGTCAGACCCAGAGTCCTATTTACAGGGTGGCCTATATGGCTCTGGTCTAAGTCAGACCCAGAGTCCTATTTACAGGGTGGCCTATATGGCTCTGGTCCAAGTCAGACCCAGAGTCCTATTTACAGGGTGGCCTATATGGCTCTGGTCTAAGTCAGAGTCCTATTTACAGGGTGGCCTATATGGCTCTGGTCTAAGTCAGAGTCCTATTTACAGGGTGGCCTATATGGCTCTGGTCTAAGTCAGAGTCCTATTTACATGGTGGCCTATATGGCTCTGGTCTAAGTCAGAGTCCTATTTACAGGGTGGCCTATATGGCTCTGGTCTAAGTCAGAGTCCTATTTACAGGGTGGCCTATATGGCTCTGGTCTAAGTCAGAGTCCTATTTACAGGGTGGCCTATATGGCTCTGGTCTAAGTCAGAGTCCTATTTACAGGGTGGCCTATATGGCTCTGGTCTAAGTCAGAGTCCTATTTACAGGGTGGCCTATGTGGCTCTGGTCTAAGTCAGAGTCCTATTTACAGGGTGGCCTATGTGGCTCTGGTCTAAGTCAGAGTCCTATTTACAGGGTGGCCTATATGGCTCTGGTCTAAGTCAGAGTCCTATTTACAGGGTGGCCTATATGGCTCTGGTCTAAGTCAGAGTCCTATTTACATGGTGGCCTATATGGCTCTGGTCTAAGTCAGAGTCCTATTTACAGGGTGGCCTATGTAGCTCTGGTCTAAGTCAGAGTCCTATTTACAGGGTGGCCTATATGGCTCTGGTCTAAGTCAGAGTCCTATTTACAGGGTGGCCTATATGGCTCTGGTCTAAATCAGAGTCCTATTTACAGGGTGGCCTATATGGCTCTGGTCTAAGTCAGAGTCCTATTTACAGGGTGGCCTATATGGCTCTGGTCTAAGTCAGGGTCCTATTTACAGGGTGGCCTATATGGCTCTGGTCTAAGTCAGAGTCCTATTTACAGGGTGGCCTATATGGCTCTGGTCTAAGTCAGAGTCCTATTTACAGGGTGGCCTATATGGCTCTGGTCTAAGTCAGGGTCCTATTTACAGGGTGGCCTATGTAGCTCTGGTCTAAGTCAGAGTCCTATTTACAGGGTGGCCTATATGGCTCTGGTCTAAGTCAGAGTCCTATTTACAGGGTGGCCTATATGGCTCTGGTCTAAGTCAGAGTCCTATTTACAGGGTGGCCTATATGGCTCTGGTCTAAATCAGAGTCCTATTTACAGGGTGGCCTATGTAGCTCTGGTCTAAGTCAGAGTCCTATTTACAGGGTGGCCTATATGGCTCTGGTCTAAGTCAGAGTCCTATTTACAGGGTGGCCTATATGGCTCTGGTCTAAGTCAGAGTCCTATTTACAGGGTGGCCTATATGGCTCTGGTCTAAGTCAGAGTCCTATTTACAGGGTGGCCTATGTGGCTCTGGTCTAAGTCAGAGTCCTATTTACAGGGTGGCCTATGTAGCTCTGGTCTAAGTCAGAGTCCTATTTACAGGGTGGCCTATATGGCTCTGGTCTAAGTCAGAGTCCTATTTACAGGGTGGCCTATATGGCTCTGGTCTAAGTCAGAGTCCTATTTACAGGGTGGCCTATATGGCTCTGGTCTAAGTCAGAGTCCTATTTACAGGGTGGCCTATATGGCTCTGGTCTAAGTCAGAGTCCTATTTACAGGGTGGCCTATGTGGCTCTGGTCTAAGTCAGAGTCCTATTTACAGGGTGGCCTATGTAGCTCTGGTCTAAGTCAGAGTCCTATTTACAGGGTGGCCTATATGGCTCTGGTCTAAGTCAGAGTCCTATTTACAGGGTGGCCTATATGGCTCTGGTCTAAGTCAGAGTCCTATTTACAGGGTGGCCTATATGGCTCTGGTCTAAGTCAGAGTCCTATTTACAGGGTGGCCTATATGGCTCTGGTCTAAGTCAGAGTCCTATTTACAGGGTGGCCTATATGGCTCTGGTCTAAGTCAGAGTCCTATTTACAGGGTGGCCTATGTGGCTCTGGTCTAAGTCAGAGTCCTATTTACAGGGTGGCCTATATGGCTCTGGTCTAAGTCAGAGTCCTATTTACAGGGTGGCCTATATGGCTCTGGTCTAAGTCAGAGTCCTATTTACAGGGTGGCCTATATGGCTCTGGTCTAAGTCAGAGTCCTATTTACAGGGTGGCCTATATGGCTCTGGTCTAAGTCAGAGTCCTATTTACAGGGTGGCCTATATGGCTCTGGTCCAAGTCAGAGTCCTATTTACAGGGTGGCCTATATGGCTCTGGTCTAAGTCAGGGTCCTATTTACAGGGTGGCCTATATGGCTCTGGTCTAAGTCAGAGTTCTATTTTGCTCTGGTCTAAGTCAGAGTCCTACGTTGCTCTGGTCCAAGCAATCGGGGATGCAAATATAGACAATTAGGATACATTTTTTACATTTATTGTTAGGCCTTATTGGTCAACAATACAATATGACAATTAAATGAATGAGATTCAGTTAATCTTCTCCTTTACCCTACGCTAGAGCAGGCAGATTACATTTTATCCTCTTTGAACATCTCACCATCAATGTTGGAGAGGAGTAGAATGCGCTCAACCGCCTACTGGCACTGACTCAGCAGATAACTTCTGTACTGAGGGAAAATGATATTGCTACGACTGTGATGTGGTTGTCTCGCCGAGCTACTTTAAGATGAGTGGACTAACGGTAAGTCACTCTGGATAAGAGCATCTGATAAATTACTAAAATGTACTGTAAAATTGTCCGTGACCCAAAATCATAAAACCAGTTGAAGGGAATTGGCACAACTCTCTCTCTCTCTCTCATAGCCCAATTCAAATATTAATTTAGCAAGTATTCAGACCCTTTAGTATGAGACTCGAAATTGAGCTCAGGTGCATCCTTGTTTCCATAGATCATCCTTGAGATCTTTCTACAACTTGGAGTCCAGCGGTGGTAAATTCAAATGATTGGACATGATTTGGAAAGGCACACACCTGTCTATATAAGGTCCCACAGTTGACAGTGCATGTCAGAGCAAAAACCAAGCCATGAGGTTGAAGGAATTGTCCGTAGAGCTCTGAGACAGGACTGTGTAGACATTGTTAATGTTGTAAATGACTATTGTAGCTGGAAAAGGCGTATTTCTTTAATGGAATATCTACACAGGTGTACACAGGCCCATTATCAGCAACCATCACTCCTGTGTTCCAATGGCACGTTGTGTTAGCTAATCCAAGTTGATCATTTTAAAAGGCTAATTGATCATTAGAAAACCCTTTTGCAATTATGTTAGCACAGCTGAAAACTGTTGTCCTGGTTAAAGAAGCAATAAAACTGGCCTTCTTTATACTAGTTGAGTATCTGGAGCGTCAGCATTTGTGGGTTCAATTACAGGCTCAAAATGGCCAGAAACAAAGACCTTTCTTCTGAAACTCACCAGTCTATTCTTGTTCTGAGAAATGAAGGCTATTCCATGTGAGAAAATGAAAATGGATTAGCTAACACAACGTCCATTGGAACACAGGAGTGATGGTTGCTGATAATGGGCCTCTGTACACCTATGTAGATTTTCCATTAAAAAAAAGGCCTTTTCCAGCTACAATAGTCATTTACAACATTAACAATGTCTACACTGTATTTCTGATCAATTTAATGTTATTTTAATGGACAAAAAAATATGCTTTTCCTTCAAAAACAAGGACGTTTCTAAGTGACCCAACTTTTGAACGGTAGTGTAGGCGATTATAAATGTGGTGTTTTAGTAGCAGGGTTAAATACAGCCTGTTAGAAAAGTTGTCACGCCCTGATCTGTTTCACCTGTGCTTGTTTCCACCCCTTCCAGGTGTCACCCATCTTCCCCACTTACCCTCTGAGTATTCATACCTGTGTTTTCTGTCTGTCTGTGCCAGTTCTTCTTGTTTGTTCCAGCCTACCAGCGTTTTGTCTCAGCCTCCTGCTTTTTCCAGTTTCTCTTTTTTCGCCCTCCAGGTTTTGACCCTTGCCTGTCCTGACTCCGAGCCCGCCTGCCTTGACCACTCTGCCTGTCCTGACTCCGAGCCCGCCTGCCTTGACCACTCTGCCTGTCCTGACTCCGAGCCCGCCTGCCTTGACCACTCTGCCTGTCCTGACTCCGAGCCCGCCTGCCTTGACCACTCTGCCTGTCCTGACTCCGAGCCCGCCTGCCTTGACCACTCTGCCTGTCCTGACTCCGAGCCCGCCTGCCTTGACCACTCTGCCTGTCCTGACTCCGAGCCCGCCTGCCTTGACCACTCTGCCTGTCCTGACTCCGAGCCCGCCTGCCTTGACCACTCTGCCTGTCCTGACTCCGAGCCCGCCTGCCTTGACCACTCTGCCTGTCCTGACTCCGAGCCCGCCTGCCTTGACCACTCTGCCTGTCCTGACTCCGAGCCCGCCTGCCTTGACCACTCTGCCTGACCTGACTCCGAGCCCGCCTGCCTTGACCACTCTGCCTGTCCTGACTCCGAGCCCGCCTGCCTTGACCACTCTGCCTGTCCTGACTCCGAGCCCGCCTGCCTTGACCACTCTGCCTGACCTGACTCCGAGCCCGCCTGCCTTGACCACTCTGCCTGTCCTGACTCCGAGCCCGCCTGCCTTGACCACTCTGCCTGTCCTGACTCCGAGCCCGCCTGCCTTGACCACTCTGCCTGACCACTCTGCCTGGACCACTCTGCCTGGACCACTCTGCCTGGACCACTCTGCCCTGACCACTCTGCCTTGACCACTCTGCCTGACCACTCTGCCTGGACCACTCTGCCTGGACCACTCTGCCTGGACCACTCTGCCTGGACCACTCTGCCTGGACCACTCTGCCCTGACCACTCTGCCTGGACCACTCTGCCTGACCACTCTGCCTGGACCACTCTGCCTGACCACTCTGCCTGGACCACTCTGCCTGGACCACTCTGCCTGGACCACTCTGCCTGGACCACTCTGCCTGGACCACTCTGCCCTGACCACTCTGCCTGGACCACTCTGCCTGACCACTCTGCCTGGACCACTCTGCCCTGACCACTCTGCCCTGACCACTCTGCCTGGACCACTCTGCCCTGACCACTCTGCCTGGACCACTCTGCCCTGACCACTCTGCCCTGACCACTCTGCCCTGACCACTCTGCCTGGACCACTCTGCCTGGACCACTCTGCCCTGACCACTCTGCCCTGACCACTCTGCCTGACCACTCTGCCTGGACCACTCTGCCTGACCACTCTGCCTGACCACTCTGCCTGGACCACTCTGCCTGGACCACTCTGCCTGGACCACTCTGCCCTGACCACTCTGCCTGGACCACTCTGCCCTGACCACTCTGCCCTGACCACTCTGCCCTGACCACTCTGCCCTGACCACTCTGCCTGGACCACTCTGCCTGGACCACTCTGCCCTGACCACTCTGCCTGGACCACTCTGCCTGGACCACTCTGCCCTGACCACTCTGCCTGGACCACTCTACCTGGACCACTCTGCCTGACCCTGAACTCTGCCTGCCGTCCTGTACCATTGCTCCACCCCTGGATAACTGAACTCTGCCTGGACCACTCTGCCTGACCCTGAACTCTGCCTGCCGTCCTGTACCTTTGCTCCTACTCTGAATTATCGACCCCTGCCTGCCTTGACCTGTCGTTTGTCAACTCCCTGTTACAATAAACATTGTTACTTCACACAGTCGGCACTTGGGTCTTACCTTGATCCCTGAAGGTTTTAGGAGCATGGTTCAATATAGCTCATTATAAATGTGGTGTTTTAGTAGTAGGGCTAAATATAGGCTATTATAAATGTGTTTTAGTATAATGGCTAAATATAGCTTATTATAAATGTATTATTTTAGTAGCAGGCTTAAATATAGGCTATTATAAATGTGTTTAAGTACAATTGCTAAATATAGCATATTATAAATGTGGTGTTTTAGTACAAAAACAATTAAATACATTTTAGAATAAGGCTGTTTTAATAGCAGCGTTAAAAATAGGCTATTATAAATGTTTTTTAGTAGCAGGGTTAAAAATAGGCTATTATAAATGTGTTTCTTAGTAGCAGGGTTAAAAACAGGCTATTATAAATGTTATTTTTGTAGCAGGGTTAAAAATAGGCTATTATAAATGTTTTTTTTAGTAGCAGGGTTAAAAATAGGCTATTATAAATGTTTTTTAGTAGCAGGGTTAAAAATAGGCTATTATAAATGTTTTTTAGTAGCAGGGTTAAAAATAGGCTGTTATAAATGTTTTTTAGTAGCAGGGTTAAAAATAGGCTATTATAAATGTTTTTTTAGTAGCAGGGTTAAAAATAGGCTATTATAAATGTTTTTTAGTAGCAGGGTTAAAAATAGGCTATTATAAATGTTTTTTAGTAGCAGGGTTAAAAATAGGCTATTATAAATGTTTTTTTAGTAGCAGGGTTAAAAATAGGCTATTATAAATGTTTTTTAGTAGCAGGGTTAAAAATAGGCTATTATAAATGTTTTTTAGTAGCAGGGTTAAAAATAGGCTATTATAAATGTTTTTTAGTAGCAGGGTTAAAAATAGGCTATTATAAATGTTTTTTAGTAGCAGGGTTAAATAACACTAGGGTAACTAAAATGTTACTAGATCATTTTTTGTTAAATTGTTATCGAATTGAATTATTGATTGCGCAATAATGATATTTTATTTTTTACATAGATGGGGCTTCTGAGGAAAATAACCTGGGTAGCTCAGTTGGTGGGGCTTGCAACGCCAGGGTTGTAAGTTCAATTCCCACGCGGGACCAGTATGATAAAACAAGTATGATAATGTATGAAGTCGCTGTGGATAAGAGCGTTTGCTAAATGACGTAAATGTAAAATACCCGAAGTCCTTATGCACTTGTATTACCCTGATATTATGGAAGTGTGTTTCCTCTCCTGACCACACGGTGGTAGAATAGAGTCCAATTTCATAAGCCCTTTATGGCACAACATCTCCTGCTGAAAGTTGGTCTGTGGTCATTTTCATCCAATTCTATTCTCATTGATTCTTGAAGAATAGAACTGAGGAATTAGCTTATCTAATTCCATAATAACCAGCAATAAGGTAGTTTTACTCAATGGTTTATCTTTTTGTTGTCATTAGTTGTAAAATCAACAGCGCAGGTTTTAGCATCAAAATATGTTACAAAACCTAATTCTGGTTTCTCATGGACTGTCATTCGTTCCATCCACAGCTCGGTCTAGGAATTTGAGAGGGGTGACATTTCTCCAGCCCCATCCCTTAACCAAGCCATGTGCCATTGGACTGAAAACTACTAGGCCTATTGGATAGGCTATGCTTGTTATTCTATACCTAAAATATAAACAACTTCAATCCACAGTCAGAGCTATGTTGGGAGATATGTGTAGATTAATGAATAGGCCATTAGGGTTCAATTATACAGCTAGGTGGTGCTATAAGGTTAGGGTTAGGGTTAGGGTTTAATTATACAGCAAGGTTAGGTTAGGGTTAAATTATACAGCTAGGTGGTGCTATAGGGTTGGGGTTAGGGTTAGGGTTAAATTATACAGCAAGGTTAGGTTAGGGTTAAATTATACAGCTAGGTGGTGCTATAGGGTTGGGGTTAGGGTTAGGGTTAAATTATACAGCTAGGTGGTGCTATAAGGTTAGGGTTAGGGTTAGGGTTAGGGTTCAATTATACAGCAAGGTTAGGTTAGGGTTAAATTATACAGCTAGGTGGTGCTATAGGGTTGGGGTTAGGGTTAGGGTTAAATTATACAGCAAGGTTAGGATTAGGGTTAAATTATACAGCAAGGTGGTGCTATAGGACAGAGATTGAATAATATCATAATAATGTCATTTGTAGACATTTTCATCCAAAGCAATTTACAGTCATGTGTGTCCATATTTTACGTATGGGTGGCCCCAACAAGAATTGAACTCATGACCCTTGGCATTGCAAGCACCATGCTTCACCAACAGATCTTGACAGGATCTGCCGATGGTCAACTAACCATCCATTGGTTTTTATTACCAGAGATCATTTACTCTGGTTTCTACAGACTATGTTATATTAAAGGTGTAAGAGCTTTAAAGAAAACATCAATCACCAATCAGGGCTGTGAATGGAAATATATTTACATTTGTATCAACACGCCCATACAATCAGAATGAGCATTTCAATGGCAAAAGGAGGCTAAATCAATGATATAAAATATAGTTAGAGTTTTTTCATGAAATAAACACCCCCAGAGATGAATTAGACATTCAGTGATGATTTAAAAAATAACATAAAAAATACTGAATGGGGCTTTAAGGCTTTACCTGAATTCAAACCCCACGGTTAATCGGAATCAGTACGTTCATTGTTGAGACATTTCTCCCTTCTGTGATGGAAAGGGTTGGACACATTATATATTATTATACATATATATTATTATACATATATATTATTATACATATATTATATATTATTATACATAATATGATATATTATTATACATATATTACATATAATTATACATATATTATATATTATTATACATATATTATGTATTATTATACATATATGACATATTATTATACATATATAATGATACATATATTACATATTATTATACATATATTATATATTATTATACATATATTACATATTATTACACATATATTACATATTTTAATAAATATATTACATATAATTATACATATATTATATATTATTATACATATATTTTATATTATTATACATATATTATATATTATTTTAAATATATATAATGATACATATATTACATATTATTATATATATATTATATATTATTATACATATATATTATTATACATATATTACATATTATTATACATATATTATATAGTATTATGCATATATTACATATAATTATACATATATTATATATTATTATACATATATTATACATTATTATACATATATTACATATTATTATACATATATTAGACCTATCTGCTGCCTTTGATACTGTGAACCATCAGATCCTCCTCTCCACCCTCTCCGAGTTGGGCATCTCCGGCGCGGCCCACGCTTGGATTGCGTCCTACCTGACAGGTCGCTCCTACCAGGTGGCGTGGCGAGAATCTGTCTCCGCACCATGCGCTCTCACCACTGGTGTCCCCCAGGGCTCTGTTCTAGGCCCTCTCCTATTCTCGCTATACACCAAGTCACTTGGCTCTGTCATATCCTCACATGGTCTCTCCTATCATTGCTATGCAGACGACACACAATTAATCTTCTCCTTTCCCCCTTCTGATAACCAGGCGGCGAATCGCATCTCTGCATGTCTGTCAGACATATCAGTGTGGATGACGGATCACCACCTCAAGCTGAACCTCGGCAAGACGGAGCTGCTCTTCCTCCCGGGGAAGGACTGCCCGTTCCATGATCTCGCCATCACGGTTGACAACTCCCTTGTGTCCTCCTCCCAGAGTGCTAAGAACCTTGGCGTGATCCTGGACAACACCCTGTCGTTCTCCACTAACATCAAGGCGGTGACCCGATCCTGTAGGTTCATGCTCTACAACATTCGCAGAGTACGACCCTGCCTCACACAGGAAGCGGCGCAGGTCCTAATCCAGGCACTTGTCATCTCCCGTCTGGATTACTGCAACTCGCTGTTGGCTGGGCTCCCTGCCTGTGCCATTAAACCCCTACAACTCATCCAGAACGCAGCAGCCCGTCTGGTGTTCAACCTTCCCAAGTTCTCTCACGTCACCCCGCTCCTCCGCTCTCTCCACTGGCTTCCAGTTGAAGCTCGCATCCGCTACAAGACCATGGTAATTGCCTACGAAGCTGTGAAGGGAACGGCACCTCCATACCTTCAGGCTCTGATCAGGCCCTACACCCAAACAAGGGCACTGCGTTCATCCACCTCTGGCCTGCTGGTCCCCCTACCTCTGAGGAAGCACAGTTCCCGCTCAGCCCAGTCAAAACTGTTCGCTGCTCTGGCACCCCAATGGTGGAACAAGCTCCCTCACGACGCCAGGACAGCGGAGTCAATCACCACCTTCCGGAGACACCTGAAACCCCACCTCTCACCTCTTTAAGGAATACCTAGGATAGGATAAAGTAATCCTTCTAACCCCCCCCCCCCCCTTAAAACATTTAGATGCGCTATTGTAAAGTGGTTGTTCCACTGGATATCATAAGGTGAATGCACCAATTTGTAAGTCGCTCTGGATAAGAGCGTCTGCTAAATGACTTAAATGTAAATGTAAATGTAATATATTATATATTATTATACATATATATTATTATACATATATTACATATTATTATACATATATTATATAGTATTATGCATATATTATATATAATTATACATATATTTCATATTATTATACATATACTATATTTTATTATACATATATTACATATTATTATACATATATTATATATTATTATAATTATATTATACATTATTATACATATATTGCATATTATTATACATATATTGCATATTATTATACATATATTATATTATTATACATATATTATATATTATTATACATATATTATATATTATTATACATATACTATATATTATTATACATATATTACATATTATTATACATATATTACATATTATTATACATATATTATATATTATTATACATATATTATACATTATCATACATATATTGCATATTATTATACATATATTATATATTATTATACATATATTGCATATTATTATACATACATTATATATTATTATACATATATTATACATTATTATACATATATTGCATATTATTATACATATATTATATTATTATACATATATTATATATTATTATACATATATTGCATATTATTATACATATATTATATATTATTATACATATATTATACATTATTATACATATATTGCATATTATTATACATATATTATATATTATTATACATATATTGCATATTATTATACATATATTATATTATTATACATATATTATATATTATTATACATATATTATATATTATTATACATATATTGCATATTATTATACATATATTATATTATTATACATATATTATACATTAGTATACATATATTACATAGTAGACAAAAAGCTTCATCTCTTACACCCCTTTGAAAACAGTTAAACACGTATATTATATACTTACTGTTTATCTGTTGTACTATATTGTAGTCCAAAAATATATAGCCTAATGGCAGTTATTTAAAAAATATATATATTTAAATAATTATCCTACTTTGATTTATTTCATCATTACACTTGTAATGTATATATAATGCATTATAATCTATGTACTTTGTGTAATGTATATATAATGCATTATAATGTATATACTTTGTGTAATGTATATATAATGCATTATAATGTATATATAATGCATTATAATGTATGTACTTTGTGTAATGTATATATAATGCATTATAATGTATACACTTTGTGTAATGTATATATAATGCATTATAATGTATGTACTTTGTAGATGTGGTTGAAGATAAACTACAGCTGTGTGTGTTTTGCTACCTGATATGGACAGAACAGAATTAGAATAACTTTAATAAATAAAAGCAAAAATAAATATACAGTATTGTTTATACATTTTTGAGTGCATAATTAGATATATTTTAATTTGAATAGATATATGTAGCATTTGTATATGTGTTTGCCAAAGGTTGGTTGCCTGGTTAATATAATGCAGAACGTTTGGACAGTAACATATTTAGGGTTTTTGATCTGGATAGTAATTTATAAAGCCACAGTCCAATTTTCCAGCAATGTTCAGTTATTTCAAATAATGAAATGTATTCGTTTATTTTAAAGAATATAACTTATAAATGCCTTGCTGGGATTAGTACAACTGTCTTACCTTATTCAGGAAACATATTTGTGTTGTCATGAGATGGTCAACATTTTACATGCTCCAACCCAACTTCTTACAAAGATGATCGATATCTTACGTGCTCCAACCCAACATCTTACAAAGATGATCGATATCTTACGTGCTCCAACCCAACATCTTACAAAGATGATCGATATCTTACGTGCTCCAACCCAACATCTTACAAAGATGATCGATATCTTACGTGCTCCAACCCAACATCTTACAAAGATGATCGATATCTTACGTGCTCCAACCCAACTTCTTACAAAGATGATCGATATCTTACGTGCTCCAACCCAACATCTTACAAAGATGATCGATATCTTACGTGCTCCAACCCAACTTCTTACAAAGATGATCGATATCTTACGTGCTCCAACCCAACATCTTACAAAGATGATCGATATCTTACGTGCTCCAACCCAACATCTTACAAAGATGATCGATATCTTACGTGCTCCAACCCAACTTCTTACAAAGATGATCGATATCTTACGTGCTCCAACCCAACATCTTACAAAGATGATCGATATCTTACGTGCTCCAACCCAACATCTTACAAAGATGATCGATATCTTACGTGCTCCAACCCAACTTCTTACAAAGATGATCGATATCTTACGTGCTCCAACCCAACATCTTACAAAGATGATCGATATCTTACGTGCTCCAACCCAACATCTTACAAAGATGATCGATATCTTACGTGCTCCAACCCAACTTCTTACAAAGATGATCGATATCTTACGTGCTCCAACCCAACATCTTACAAAGATGATCGATATCTTACGTGCTCCAACCCAACATCTTACAAAGATGATCGATATCTTACGTGCTCCAACCCAACATCTTACAAAGATGATCGATATCTTACGTGCTCCAACCCAACTTCTTACAAAGATGATCGATATCTTACGTGCTCCAACCCAACTTCTTACAAAGATGATCGATATCTTACGTGCTCCAACCCAACATCTTACAAAGATGATCGATATCTTACGTGCTCCAACCCAACATCTTACAAAGATGATCGATATCTTACGTGCTCCAACCCAACTTCTTACAAAGATGATCGATATCTTACGTGCTCCAACCCAACATCTTACAAAGATGATCGATATCTTACGTGCTCCAACCCAACATCTTACAAAGATGATCGATATCTTACGTGCTCCAACCCAACATCTTACAAAGATGATCGATATCTTACGTGCTCCAACCCAACTTCTTACAAAGATGATCGATATCTTACGTGCTCCAACCCAACATCTTACAAAGATGATCGATATCTTACGTGCTCCAACCCAACATCTTACAAAGATGATCGATATCTTACGTGCTCCAACCCAACATCTTACAAAGATGATCGATATCTTACGTGCTCCAACCCAACATCTTACAAAGATGATCGATATCTTACGTGCTCCAACCCAACATCTTACAAAGATGATCGATATCTTACGTGCTCCAACCCAACTTCTTACAAAGATGATCGATATCTTACGTGCTCCAACCCAACATCTTACAAAGATGATCGATATCTTACGTGCTCCAACCCAACATCTTACAAAGATGATCGATATCTTACGTGCTCCAACCCAACATCTTACAAAGATGATCGATATCTTACGTGCTCCAACCCAACTTCTTACAAAGATGATCGATATCTTACGTGCTCCAACCCAACTTCTTACAAAGATGATCGATATCTTACGTGCTCCAACCCAACATCTTACAAAGATGATCGATATCTTACGTGCTCCAACCCAACATCTTACAAAGATGATCGATATCTTACGTGCTCCAACCCAACTTCTTACAAAGATGATCGATATCTTACGTGCTCCAACCCAACATCTTACAAAGATGATCGATATCTTACGTGCTCCAACCCAACATCTTACAAAGATGATCGATATCTTACGTGCTCCAACCCAACATCTTACAAAGATGATCGATATCTTACGTGCTCCAACCCAACATCTTACAAAGATGATCGATATCTTACGTGCTCCAACCCAACATCTTACAAAGATGATCGATATCTTACGTGCTCCAACCCAACATCTTACAAAGATGATCGATATCTTACGTGCTCCAACCCAACATCTTACAAAGATGATCGATATCTTACGTGCTCCAACCCAACTTTGCTATTTTGTGACTTTTTTTCATGTTTATCCTTATTATATTTTTCGTACGGAAAGCTCACACCATGACCTATGACCGCCAAGTATTTTTTGTGCTATGAATCGACAGCTACTAATCTCGACTTAGACCTCGATTTCGGCTCGTACTTCAACTCCGACTCAGCTGTTCCATTGTTAATGCCGAACCCTACTCCATTGTTTGGGCTACTCAAGAGAGAAGGGAGGAGGGGTGCAAGTCCTTTTTAGACTTGGACGGCACTCCCCACCGTTTTATTGGCAAATGTCCAGTCACTTGAGAACAAGATGGATGAGCACCGTTTGAGAGTTTCTTACCAACGGGACGTGAAAAGCTATTATATTCTATGCTTTTCAGAAACTTGGCTGACGGGCGATATGGACATAAAACTCAAAACTTTGGCAAAACCAAAGGGGGAGGGGTGTGCCTCTTTGTAAACAACAACTGGTGCGCCACTTGTAAGTGTGAAGGAAGTCTTGAGCTTTTGCACACCTGAACTAGAATACCTCATGGTAAATTGCAGACCTTTTTTATCTACCAAGAGAGTTTTTATCTGTAATCATCACTGCTGTCTACATCCCACCACAAAACGAGAATGACACTAAGTAGGCAGTCAACGAGCTGTATAGGGCCATAAACAAACAAGAAATGAGACTGAAATGCGCTTTACCCCACTTTTACCAACACTTCTCCTGTGCCACAAGAGACACTAAGACTCTGGACCACTTTTACTCTACCCACAGAAATGCATACAAGGCCCTCCCTCACCCTCCCGTTCTGCAAATCACACCATGACTTCATCCTCTTGCTTCCTGTTTAAAAGCAAAAACTCAAACAGGAAGTACCAGTGGTCCGACGAAGCGAAAGCTAAGCTACAAGACTGCTTCGCTAGCACAGACTGGAATATGTTCAGAGTTTCATCCGATAACATTGAGTTTACCACATCAACCCACAGTGACCATACCTACACAAAAGCCAGTATGCGCACCGGGCTATTGGCTAGAGCTACCACTTTCAAGGAACGGGACAAGGATGCTTACAAGAAAAAACACTGAGACCTCCAACGAGCCATCCAACATGGAAAAGGTCAATATAGGACTAAGATAGAATCTTACTACTGCGACTCTAAAGCTTGTCGGATGAGGCAGGGTTTGCAGATGATTTAAGGACTACAAAGAGAAACCCAGCCGTGAGTTGCCCAGGGACGCAAACCTCCCAGAGATGAATGCCTTCTATGCAAACAACACTGAGCCAGACATGACAGCCCCGTCTGTCCCGGATGACTATGTGATCTCGCTCTCCATGGCTGATGTGAGTAAGTCTTTTAAAGAGGTTAAGACTCGCAAGGGTGCTGGGCCAGACGGAATACCAGGGCGCATTCCCATTGCATGCACAGACCAGCTGGCAAGTGTCTTCACTGACATGTTCAACCTCTCCCTGACCCAGTCAACATTAGATTGTGGTCCCATTAGATTATGGTCCCATGTGGCTCAGTTGGTAGAGCATGGTGTTTGCAACGCCAGGGTTGTGGGTTCGATTCCCACGGGGGACCAGTACAAAAAAATGTACGAAATGTATGAATTAAGTCGCTCTGGATAAGAGCATCTGCTAAATGACTAAAATGTAATACCTACATGTTTCATGCAGACCACCATTGTCCATGTTCCTAAGAACTCAAAGATAACCTGCCTAAATGACTGTTGTCCTGTATCACTCACATCTGTAACCATGAAATGCTTTGAACGGCTGGTCATGACACACATCAACACCATCACCCTGGACCCACTTCAAATTGCATACCGCCCCAATATATCCAATCGTTATTGCACTCCACACTGTTCTCTCCCACCTCGACAAGAGGAATACCTATGTGAGAATGCTCTTCATTGACTACAGCTCAGCAGCGTTCAACACCACAGTCCCCTCCAAGCTATTCACCAAGACTCAGGACAGGGGTGTGTGTTTAGTCCCCTCCTGTACTCCCTGTTCACCCATGACTGCACGGCCAAACACGGCTCCAACATCATCATTAAGTTTGCTGACGACACAACAGTGGTAGGCCTGATCACCGACAACAATGAGACAGCCTATAGGGAGGAGGTCAGAGACCTGACAGTGTGGTGCCAGGACAACAACCTCTCCCTCAACGTCAACAAGACAAAGGAGCTGATCGCGGACTACAGGAAACGGAGGGCTGCATTGCTAAGGATCTATCATGTTCCACACACACCGACATAGTCGTGAAGAGAGCACGACAGCGCCTCTTCCACCCTCAGGAGGTTGAAAAGATTTGGCGTGGTCCCTCAGATCCTTAAAGTTCTACAGCTGCACCATTGATAGCATCTTCATTGGCTGCATCACCGCTTGATATGGCAACTGCACCGCCCTCGATCACAAGGCACTTCAGAGGGTGGTGCACTGGGGCCGGGCTCCCTGCCACCCAGGACCTCTACACCAGGCGGTGCACTGCCACCCAGGACCTCTACACCAGGCGGTGCACTGCCACCCAGGACCTCTACACCAGGCGGTGCCCTGCCACCCTGGACCTCTACACCAGGCGGTGCACTGCCACCCAGGACCTCTACACCAGGCGGTGCACTGCCACCCAGGACCTCTACACCAGGCGGTGTCAGAGGAAGGCCCTAGCCATCCAAGCCATAGACGGTTCACTCTGCTATCGCATGGCAAGCAGTACCGGAGCGCCAAGTCTAGGACCTAAAGGCACCTGAACTGCTTCTACCCCCAAGCCATAAGACCGCTGAACAGTTCATCACATGACTACCCAGACTATTGCATTGGCCCTTTTCCCACTGACTCTCCTACACTACGCACACTCCCTAGACTTCACACTCACACTCTATCACGCTGACTCTATCACACTGACTCTATCACACTGACTCTATCACACTGACTCTATCACCTCTATCACACTGACTCTATCACGCTGACTCTATCACACTGACTCTATCACACTGACTCTACACTGACTCTACCCCGCTGACTCTCCCCACATACTCTGATGCTCCTCTGTTTGTTATCTGACCTGGGATTGTATTTAATCCACATCGCGTGAATTCAGTTTTTCAGAGGGATTGAATTTGAAAGGGAATTCACGGGTAAAAGCTGCATATGTCTGCTCAGTCGGAAATTGCCTTAAAATTTCTATACAGGAATCTGTAAAGCTTTCTGATTGTCACCTAGTCACCTTTACCCCAACCAATATGTACATATTACTGTAATTACCTAGTCACCTTTACCCCAACCAATATGTACATATTACCGTAATTACCTAGTCCCCTTTACCCCAACCAATATGTACATATTACTGTAATTACCTAGTCCCCTTTACCCCAACCAATATGTACATATTACTGTAATTACCTAGTCCCCTTTACCCCAACCAATATGTACATATTACTGTAATTACCTAGTCACCTTTACCCCAACCAATATGTACATATTACCGTAATTACCTAGTCCCCTTTACCCCAACCAATATGTACATATTACTGTAATTACCTAGTCCCCTTTACCCCAACCAATATGTACATATTACTGTAATTACCTAGTCACCTTTACCCCAACCAATATGTACATATTACTGTAATTACCTAGTCACCTTTACCCCAACCAATATGTACATATTACCGTAATTACCTAGTCCCCTTTACCCCAACCAATATGTACATATTACTGTAATTACCTAGTCCCCTTTACCCCAACCAATATGTACATATTACTGTAATTACCTAGTCACCTTTACCCCAACCAATATGTACATATTACCGTAATTACCTAGTCCCCTTTACCCCAACCAATATGTACATATTACTGTAATTACCTAGTCCCCTTTACCCCAACCAATATGTACATATTACTGTAATTACCTAGTCACCTTTACCCCAACCAATATGTACATATTACCGTAATTACCTAGTCACCTTTACCCCAACCAATATGTACATATTACTGTAATTACCTAGTCCCCTTTACCCCAACCAATATGTACATATTACTGTAATTACCTAGTCACCTTTACCCCAACCAATATGTACATATTACCGTAATTACCTAGTCCCCTTTACCCCAACCAATATGTACATATTACCGTAATTACCTAGTCCCCTTTACCCCAACCAATATGTACATATTACAGTAATTACCTAGTCCCCTTTACCCCAACCAATATGTACATATTACCGTAATTACCTAGTCCCCTTTACCCCAACCAATATGTACATATTACCGTAATTACCTAGTCCCCTTTACCCCAACCAATATGTACATATTACCGTAATTACCTAGTCCCCTTTACCCCAACCAATATGTACATATTACCGTAATTACCTAGTCCCCTTTACCCCAACCAATATGTACATATTACCGTGTAATTACCTAGTCCCCTTTACCCCAACCAATATGTACATATTACCGTAATTACCTAGTCCCCTTTACCCCAACCAATATGTACATATTACCGTAATTACCTAGTCCCCTTTACCCCAACCAATATGTACATATTACTGTAATTACCTAGTCCCCTTTACCCCAACCAATATGTACATATTACCGTAATTACCTAGTCCCCTTTACCCCAACCAATATGTACATATTACTGTAATTACCTAGTCCCCTTTACCCCAACCAATATGTACATATTACCGTAATTACCTAGTCCCCTTTACCCCAACCAATATGTACATATTACCGTAATTACCTAGTCCCCTTTACCCCAACCAATATGTACATATTACCGTAATTACCTAGTCCCCTTTACCCCAACCAATATGTACATATTACCGTAATTACCTAGTCCCCTTTACCCCAACCAATATGTACATATTACCGTAATTACCTAGTCCCTTTTACCCCAACCAATATGTACATATTACTGTAATTACCTAGTCCCCTTTACCCCAACCAATATGTACATATTACCGTAATTACCTAGTCCCCTTTACCCCAACCAATATGTACATATTACTGTAATTACCTAGTCCCCTTTACCCCAACCAATATGTACATATTACCGTAATTACCTAGTCCCCTTTACCCCAACCAATATGTACATATTACTGTAATTACCTAGTCCCCTTTACCCCAACCAATATGTACATATTACTGTAATTACCTAGTCCCCTTTACCCCAACCAATATGTACATATTACCGTAATTACCTAGTCACCTTTACCCCAACCAATATGTACATATTACCGTAATTACCTAGTCCCCTTTACCCCAACCAATATGTACATATTACCGTAATTACCTAGTCCCTTTTACCCCAACCAATATGTACATATTACTGTAATTACCTAGTCCCCTTTACCCCAACCAATATGTACATATTACTGTAATTACCTAGTCCCTTTTACCCCAACCAATATGTACATATTACTGTAATTACCTAGTCCCCTTTACCCCAACCAATATGTACATATTACCGTAATTACCTAGTCACCTTTACCCCAACCAATATGTACATATTACCGTAATTACCTAGTCCCCTTTACCCCAACCAATATGTACATATTACTGTAATTACCTAGTCCCCTTTACCCCAACCAATATGTACATATTACTGTAATTACCTAGTCCCTTTTACCCCAACCAATATGTACATATTACCGTAATTACCTAGTCCCCTTTACCCCAACCAATATGTACATATTACCGTAATTACCTAGTCCCCCTGCACACTGACTCGGTACTGGTGCTCCTTGTATACACCCATGTTATTGCTATTTATTGTTTTATTATGTTCTATTTTTATTGGCCCACAGATGCATCATAGAAATTAAGTTCTGGGAAAATGTGACGGATTCATTTGAAGAGTTTATAACAGCAATAATGCAAGAGGGGGTGTGGCCAATATACCACGACTATGGGCTGTTCTTAGGCACGACGCATCGCGGAGTACCTGGATACGGCTCTTAGCCGTGGTATATTGGCCACATACCACAAACCCCCGAGGTGCCTTATTGCTATTATAAACTGGTTACCAACGTCATTAGAGCAGTAAAAATAAATGTTTTGTCAAACCCGCGGTATACTGTCTGATGTACCACGGCTGTCAGCCAATCAGCATTCAGGACTCAAACCACCCAGGTTATAATTCTTCAATAAAAATGTAGGATTTGTACATTTCATTATAAAAATGTAGGATTTGTACATTTCATTATAAAAATGTAGGATTTGTACATTTCATTATAAAAATGTAGGATTTGTACATTTCATTGTAAAAATGTAGTTATTTGTACATTTCATTATAAAAATGTAGGATTTGTACATTTCATTATAAAAATGTAGGATTTGTACATTTAATTATAAAAAATGTAGGATTTGTACATTTCATTATATAAATGTAGGATTTGTACATTTCATTATAAAAATGTAGGATTTGTACATTTCATTATAAAAAGTGTAGTTATATTTACAGTTACATTTGACTGTGTAAAACGTAGCAGTACTACTCTCTCTGAAATGAAACCATCAAGTGACAGGTTTCAAACAAACACATGTTTGTCTCTTTCATTATTTTATTAAACAATAAAATCGAATTTACAAAAATGTTTGAAAATAGCGTTTTGGACTGAAACTCTTCATTTGCTTAATTTATTTTTGTGGTTTTAAGCACAAATTGAAGGAGTGTGGCTTAAAACATTTTCAGAACAACTTCAAAATAGCATGAGAGCCATTTTGTACCTGATACATTTGGAATGAATTTGTCTACATCTTGTCAATAAACATGAATCACACAATGTATTATTATCCCCTACGTTTATTTGGCATAATCCTGACATGCTGCAAGGTAACATCAACGACATCATATTCACAGTACATTACATGCATCTGTCTGGAAAGAGATGGATTTTCACAAACGTCTGATCTGTCCCATTCTTTTACATTGATTATTTCTGGTCATATCCATGTGATAATACCATGAGATAATGTTAGAGCCTAACATTCAGCTACATTACCTGTAGAGAGATAATGTTACAGCCTAGCATTCAGCTACATTACCTGGAGAGAGCTCATGTTACAGCCTAACATTCAGCTACATTACCTGGAGAGAGATAATGTTACAGCCTAGCATTCAGCTACATTACCTGGAGAGAACTCATGTTACAGCCTAACATTCAGCTACATTACCTGGAGAGATAATGTTACAGCCTAACATTCAGCTACAATACCTGTAGAGAGCTCATGTTACAGCCTAACATTCAGCTACATTACCTGGAGAGAGATAATGTTACAGCCTAACATTCAGCTACATTACCTGGAGAGAACTCATGTTACAGCCTAACATTCAGCTACATTACCTGGAGAGAGATAATGTTACAGCCTAACATTCAGCTACATTACCTGGAGAGAGCTCATGTTACAGCCTAACATTCAGCTACATTACCTGGAGAGAGATAATGTTACAGCCTAACATTCAGCTACATTACCTGGAGAGAACTCATGTTACAGCCTAACATTCAGCTACATTACCTGGAGAGAGATAATGTTACAGCCTAACATTCAGCTACATTACCTGGAGAGAGCTCATGATACAGCCTAACATTCAGCTACATTACCTGGAGAGATAATGTTACAGCCTAACATTCAGCTACAATACCTGGAGAGAGCTCATGTTACAGCCTAACATTCAGCTACATTACCTGGAGAGAGATAATGTTACAGCCTAACATTCAGCTACATTACCTGGAGAGAGCTCATGATACAGCCTAACATTCAGCTACATTACCTGGAGAGATAATGTTACAGCCTAACATTCAGCTACATTACCTGGAGAGAGCTCATGTTACAGCCTAACATTCAGCTACATTACCTGGAGAGAGATAATGTTACAGCCTAACATTCAGCTACATTACCTGGAGAGAGCTCATGTTACAGCCTAACATTCAGCTACATTACCTGGAGAGAGATAATGTTACAGCCTAACATTCAGCTACATTACCTGGAGAGAGCTCATGATACAG
This sequence comes from Salmo salar, assembly GCF_965601325.2. Lineage (NCBI taxonomy): Eukaryota > Metazoa > Chordata > Actinopteri > Salmoniformes > Salmonidae > Salmo > Salmo salar. The sequence goes on along the minus strand of NC_138314.1, from coordinate 50,394,565 downwards.
CCTAACATTCAGCTACATTACCTGGAGAGATAATGTTACAGCCTAACATTCAGCTACAATACCTGGAGAGAGATAATGTTACAGCCTAACATTCAGCTACATTACCTGTAGAGGCCCGATGGCCCAACAACTTTCAGTTCAAACCAGACAACAATACCTCTTGATACCCGTTCCTGCATTACGTTCATCCTTAGAACTTTTGTAGGAGCATAGTTAGATCTCTGAGCTGTTTCCCGAAACGATCGTTACTAAAGTTGCTCTTGAAAACGCTTTTTATTTAACAACTGCCTCAGACCACTCGTAGAATAGCTCGTAGAATAGATCGTAGAATAGCTCGTAGAATAGATCGTAGAATAGCTCGTAGAATAGCTAAGTACGTCGTTAGATGCTTTTTTTGCCCTTTATACACAGAAGATCTCCGCTAAACACAAATTGAAAATGTTTATTTGTCTTTCTGTGACCACCAAAACGAACGTGAGTGACTAAAGCTGCCCATGTCTTTACATAACAAGAGAAGGATATAGTGCATTCGGAAAGTATTCAGACCCCATGACTTTTTCCACATTATGTTAGGTTACAGCCTTATTATAAAATGTATAAAAAAATATATACTCGTCAATCTACACACAATACTCCATAACAACAAAGCAAAAAGAGGTTTAATTTATTTTATTTTTTTAATGAAAAAATAAATTTACACAAGTATTCAGAGCCTTTGGCAGCGATTACAGCCTGGAGTCTTCTTGGGTATGACGCTACAAGCTTGGCACAGCTGTATTTGGGGAGTTTCTCCCATTCCTCTCTGCAGATCCTCTCAAGCTCTGTCAGGTTGGATGGGGGGTGTCGCTGCACAGCTATTTTCAGGTCTCTCCAGAGATGTTTGATCAGGTTCAAGTCCGGGCTCTGGCTGGGCCACTCAAGGACATTCAGAGACTTGTCCCGAAGCCACTCCTGCATTGTCTTGGCTGTGTGCTTAGGGTCGGTGTCGTGTTGGAAGGTGAACCTTCGCCCCAGTCTGAGGTCCTGAGCGCTCTGGAGCAGGTTTTCATCAAGGATCTCTCTGTACTTTGCTCTGTTCATCTTTGCCTCGATCCTGACTAGTCTCCCAATACCTGCCACTGAAAAACATCCCCACAGCATGAATCATGTTTCCAATGGTTTGAGAGTCATTTATATGACTTTTGGCAAACTACAAGCTGGATGTCATGTGCCTTTTACTGAGGAGTGGCTTCTGTCTGGCCACTCTACCATAAAGGCCTGATTGGTGGAGTACTACAGAGATTGGTTGGCCTTCTGGAAGGTTCTCCCATCTCCACAGCTCTGTCAGTGACCATTGGATTCTTGGTCACCTCCCTGACCAAGGCCCTTCCCCCCCGATTGCTCAGTTTGGCCGGGCGGCCAGCTCTAGGAAGAGTCTTGGTGGTTCCAAACTTCTTCCATTTAAGAATGATGGAGGCCACTGTGTTCTTGGGGTCAATGCTGCATACATGTTTTGGTACCCTTCTCCAGATCTGTGCCTCGACACAATCCTGTCTCAGAGCTCTACGGTCAATTCCTTCGACCTCATGGCTTGGTTTTCTTTCTGACATGCACTGTCAACTGTGGGACCTTAAATAAACAGGTGTGTGCCTTTCCAAATCATGTCCAATCAATTGAATTTACAACAGTTGGACTCCAATAAAATTGTAGAAACATCTCAAGGATGATCAATGGAAACAGGATGCACCTGAGCTACATGTTGAGTCTCATAGCAAAGGGTCTGAATACTTATGTAAATAACGTATTTCTGTTTTCTATTTTTTTTGTTTTTAATGTGCAAACATTTCTACATAACCCATTTTTGCTTTGTCATTATGGGGTATTGTGTGTAGAATGCTGAGAAAAAAAAATCATATTTAATCCATTTCAGAATAAGGCTGTAACGTAGCAAAATGTATAAAAAGTTAAGGGGTGTGAATCCCTTCCGAAGGCACTGTATAAAGACTCTTCAGATGAAAACCCAGATGACTGTATTAATGATCCATACAGCATAGACTACATAGATCTATGTCTTGGAATGATACTAAAATCAATTTCATGTTAATTCAATAGTTTTATTTAGCTATTTGTACGCTACTGTCTGTCCCTCGTGTTTTGCCTCGATATATTTCATGATGTGTAACATCACAATGATGTGCCAAGTCTTGACTTAGTGCGTTATTGTAGGGTAAGCGTTAGAATGAGCCGCCTCGATATTTGCAGGTGTATCTCTCCAGCAGCTGACTCCTCATCAGTATTGTAGAATAACTCTAATGTTAAGGTAAGATTGGAAAGGGAGAATGCTGATCTGAGAGCAGTGCTTTGTTTCTTTTCCATCTTATCAGTATTGACCCATACCTCAATGATGTACTAAGCGAACGTTCTCTCCGCGTGGTGTTTTGGGAAACACAAGTTACATCTTCGGCCATTGTAGCAAAGATACATCATTAATTAAAACACTTTTAAGCCTAAATTCCATCGCTATCTGGAAACTGGGCCCTGATCTGATCACAAGACATTTCTGGTGCTTCATTTCAGTAAACCGGTGGTTCATTGGTGTTTCAGTAGCCAGTGGTTCAGTAGCCAGTGGTTCAGTAGCCAGTGGTTCATTGGTGTTTCAGTAACCAGTGGTTCATTGGTGTTTCAGTAGCCAGTGGTTCATTGGTGTTTCAGTAACCAGTGGTTCATTGGTGTTTCAGTAACCAGTGGTTCATTGGTGTTTCAGTAGCCAGTGGTTCATTGGTGTTTCAGTAGCCAGTGGTTCATTGGTGTTTCAGTAGCCAGTGGTTCATTGCTGTTTCAGTAGCCAGTGGTTCATTGGTGTTTCAGTAGCCAGTGGTTCATTGGTGTTTCAGTAGCCAGTGGTTCATTGGTGTTTCAGTAGCCAGTGGTTCATTGGTGTTTCAGTAGCCAGTGGTTCAGTAGCCAGTGGTTCAGTAGCCAGTGGTTCATTGGTGTTTCAGTAGCCAGTGGTTCATTGGTGTTTCAGTAGCCAGTGGTTCATTGGTGTTTCAGTAACCAGTGGTTCATTGGTGTTCAGTAACGAGTGGTTCATTGGTGTTTCAGTAGCCAGTGGTTCATTGGTGTTTCAGTAGCCAGTGGTTCATTGGTGTTTCAGTAACCAGTGGTTCATTGGTGTTTCAGTAGCCAGTGGTTCATTGGTGTTTCAGTAGCCAGTGGTTCATTGGTGTTTCAGTAGCCAGTGGTTCATTGGTGTTTCAGTAGCCAGTGGTTCATTGGTGTTTCAGTAACCAGTGGTTCATTGGTGTTTCAGTAACCAGTGGTTCATTGGTGTTTCAGTAGCCAGTGGTTCATTGGTGTTTCAGTAACCAGTGGTTCATTGGTGTTTCAGTAGCCAGTGGTTCATTGGTGTTTCAGTAACCAGTGGGGCATCATAGTTGGGGTTGGGGTGCCAGTGTAGCCTACTGGTTAGAGCATTGAACTAGTAACCGAAAGGTTGCAAGTTCAAATCCCATGAACTGACAAGGTACAAATCTGTTGTTCTGCCCCTAAACAAGGCAGTTGTTCCTAGGCCGTCATTGAAAATATGAATTTGTTCTTCACTGACTTGTCTAGTTAAATAAAGGTAAAATAAAAATAGTTCATATGTTTCATTGGTTAATATGTTCATATTGGTTCTTATAAAACGGGTTGGTTGGATCCTGGATGCTAATTGGTTGATAGAAGGGAGTTATAACAACACAATCCCCACATTCCAGGGGTAATGCCTGTTAACAGTTCCATTAGATGTATCAATGCATCCCATAGAATTACAATTATAACACTAATTCTAATTAGGCTATATTCGTAATTTAATAGAATCTCTATGGTGCATCCACTGTCCCACAGCTCGGCAAGTTAATTTATCAACTTAATCTCCCTTGGAAAAAAGCATCTAGACAATATTTCCCTATGCTACTAGGCTAGCATTTAGCATTTAGTTAGCTAGCTAGCATTTAGTTTCCAACAGTTGGGGTTTGCCTGCCTCTCCGACCTTTGGTGTTGCAGTATCTCCACCATGCTATGCATATGAACACGACGAGACTGACAGCTTCTCTGAGCCAGGCAAATGTATTTATCAGGATCATTATAATTTATATATTAGCATTATAAAGGATAAATCCAATGAAATGGCAATAGAAATACAGGTCAAATCAACATAGTTTGCTGTCAGTGCTTGATGTGATTGTTTGTTAGCTTTAGTTGGCTATGTAGCAAAGGACAAGTAGCTAGCCTGCATAGCTACATGGGTTCTGACTGGGTGGAATACAGATACGACCGGAACTGAGTTTGTCGTTTGGGGAACGAACTTACGCTGCAGGTTAGGAGAATTACAGTGGCAGGTTAAGAGAATTAGGTTATTAAGGTTAGGCAAAGGGTTAGGGTTAGCTATAATGCCCTCCTAACCTGCTATGAAAAGTAACTTCTGGTCGTAGCTGTGCTCCATCTAGTTACCACCAGCTACACGCCAATGATTTGTTTAGCATAGCAACCATTAAAAATAAAATGGACAGAATGAATGGCCTGCTCATTTGGCTAGCAACTTCACATCCTCAGAATGAATGACCCGCTCGTTTGGCTAGCAACTTCACAACTTCAGAATGAATGACCCGCTCGTTTGGCTAGCAACTTCACAACCTCAGAATGAATGACCCGCTCATTTGGCTAGCAACTTCACAACCTCAGAATGAATGACCCGCTCATTTGGCTAGCAACTTCACAACCTCAGAATGAATGACCCGCTCATTTGGCTAGCAACTTCACAACCTCAGAACTAAGGACTGGCTTTTACCCTGACTATTTTGTATGGCGGAAGGATGACATAAAACGAATTTAGTCAATATAATAACGTTTTTTAAAACATGCAGATAATCTTTTTTAATATGTTGGGAATGATCTAGAGTAACATCCTCATAAGGGCAGTCTCCCCAGCCCTTGGCTTCGCCTCTGTTCTAAAAACAGCCCGTAGCCAGGAGTTATTCACACATTCATTCTGCTTAAAATATTGGTTCATTTGTTCATATTGGTTCAGGTGGAGGAGTTGAGGATTCGTGAGTCGAAGGAGTCTGAGCGGTCCTCGTAGTCCTACTCTGGGATGTAGAGGGTCTGTTTAGCGCTGGGGTTGGGGGAGATGGGTGCAGGGGGACAGTCCTCTAGCTGGGAGAGACGATGCACCTTCTGGGGGCGGGAGGAGGAGAGGAGTGGGGAGGAGGAGGAGGAGAGGAGAGGGGAGGAGGAGGAGAGGAGAGGAGAGGAGGAGGAGGACGAGAGGAGTGGGGAGGAGGAGGAGGAGAGGAGGGTGGAGGAGGAGGAGGAGAGGAGGGTGGAGGAGGAGGAGGAGAGGAGGGTGGAGGAGGAGGAGAGGAGTGGGGAGGAGGAGGAGGAGAGGAGTGGGGAGGAGGAGAGGAGTGGGGAGGAGGAGGAGGAGAGGAGTGGGGAGGAGGAGAGGAGTGGGGAGGAGGAGGAGGAGAGGAGTGGGGAGGAGGAGGAGGAGAGGAGGGTGGAGGAGGAGGAGGAGAGGAGAGGGGAGGAGGAGGAGAGGAGTGGGGAGGAGGAGGAGGAGAGGAGAGGGGAGGAGGAGGAGAGGAGAGGAGAGGAGGAGGAGGAGGAGAGGAGTGGGGAGGAGGAGGAGAGGAGAGGAGAGGAGAGAAGCGGAGAGCGTTGGAAGACCCCAGCGGAGGAAAAAGGAGAGACGTACTGAGCTGACGGTAGCTGGTAATGCTGCTGCAGCATCATAGTGTTCCATAGGGTCAAGTCATTGCAGAAGGGTCCGGTCCGGCCACCACGTGTCAGAGAGTTCCTCAGCCTCAGAGGGTAGTGGGGTGGATGGGGGAATGACCCTGGCTGCAGGGTCAGGGGGCTGGACGACGAGTCAGACGAGAAGCACAGGGACTCAGGCACCCTGAAAGCAGAGTCCACAGACCACTTGGCAGAGGTGGCCAGAGGGTGGTAAGACCCCAGGGAGTGGTCCAGGAGATGGCTGATGGAGGGCAGGACCAGGGTGTTGGGGTGGAGGCCCTGACTGTGTGGGTGACCCCCCCTGGCCTCCTGGGCCTGGCTGGACAGCAGCACCTCGATGGCCCCCACCAGGTCCCCTCCACACCCCTGCAGTATCAATTCCAGCACCGGGGGCTTATGGGAAGGGAAGATCTTCTTCAGCACCTCCAGGGGTGGCCGGTTGGCTCGCAGGTTGAAGGGAAGGGAGACAGACCCAGACAGGCCCTCAATCACTAGGCTGTGGTCCCCTGGCAGCCCCCCTGCCCCAACCCCGGGGTAGCCCTTAGTGGGGCTGTCTGCCTTGGGCTCTGGAGAGGTGCTGCAGGTCTTAGGGAGGGCCAGGGGAAGAGGGAAGCTGTAGCGGCCCTCATTGGTCTGGGATGGAGTGCTAGGGTCCTGGTCCTTCTCACTGCCGCTACCATTACCGTTCTGGTCCCCCGACGCATCCTCACTCAGCACTACAGAGAACACAGAAACACATCCTCACTCAGCACTACAGAGAACACAGAAACACATCCTCACTCAGCACTACAGAGAACACAGAAACACATCCTCACTCAGCACTACAGAGAACACAGAAACACATCCTCACTCAGGACTACAGAGAACACAGAAACACATCCTCACTCAGGACTACAGAGAACACAGAAACACATCCTCAGCACTACAGAGAACACAGAAACACATCCTCAGCACTACAGAGAACACAGAAACACATCCTCAGCACTACAGCGAACACAGAAACACATCCTCAGGACTACAGAGAACACAGAAACACATCCTCAGCACTACAGAGAACACAGAAACAAACACATTCTCAGATCTACACAGAAACATCCTCACTCAGACAGCTACTCAGACAACACAGAAAGAACACTGCATAGGACATCCTATAAAAAAATAATTTGACTTGCTACATAGTCATATTAACTTGGGACCAGCGACATACAACAACCGGGAGTTCTGATTGGTTCAATGGGAAAACAGGCATCTATATTATCCAGAGCTGGAGAAAAGCTAATTTTACATTTTAGTCATTTTAGCAGACGCTCTTATCCAGAGCGACTTACAGTAGTGAATGCATACATTTCATACATTTTTCTTTTTTTTTGTACTGGCCCCCCGTGGGAATCGAACTCACAACCCTGGCGTTGCAAACACCATGCTCTACCAACTGAGCCACACAGAAGACCACAGTTTAGTAGAGAATACACAGAGGTCTAGAAGAGACTACACAGAGGCCTAGTAGAGACTACACAGAGGTCTAGTAGAGACTACACAGCAAGATAGAGGTCTAGTAGAGACTACACAGCAACATAGAGGTCTAGTAGAGGCCTAGTAGAGGCTACACAGCAACATAGAGGTCTAGTAGAGGCTACATATTAGCATCGAGATCTAGTAGAGGCTACACAGCAACATAGAGGTCTAGTAGAGAACTACACAGCAACATAGAGGTCTAGTAGAGGCCTAGTAGAGGCTACACAGCAACATAGAGGTCTAGTAGAGGCTACATATTAGCATCGAGATCTAGTAGAGGCTACACAGCAACATAGAGGTCTATTAGAGGCTACACAGCAACATAGAGGTCTAGTAGAGGCTACACAGCAACATAGAGGTCTAGTAGAGGCGACACAGCAACATAGAGATCTAGTAGAGACTACACAGCAAAATAGAGATCTAGTAGAGACTACACAGCAACATAGAGGTCTAGTAGAGGCTACACAGCAACATAGAGGTCTAGTAGAGGCTACACAGCAACATAGAGATCTAGTAGAGACTACACAGCAACATAGAGATCTAGTAGAGACTACACAGCAACATAGAGGTCTAGTAGAGCCTACACAGCAACATAGAGGTCTAGTAGAGACTACACAGCAACATAGAGGTCTAGTAGAGGCTACACAGCAACATAGAGGTCTAGTAGAGGCTACACAGAAACATAGAGATCTAGTAGAGACTACACAGCAACATAGAGATCTAGTAGAGACTACACAGCAACATAGAGGTCTAGTAGAGACTACACAGCAACATAGAGCTCTAGTAGAGACTACACAGTAACATAGAGGTCTAGTAGAGACTACACAGAAACATAGAGGTCTAGTAGAGGCTACACAGCAACATAGAGGTCTAGTAGAGGCAACACAGCAACATAGAGGTCTAGTAGAGGTCTAGTAGAGTCTACACAGCAACATAGAGGTCTAGTAGAGGTCTAGTAGAGGCTACACAGCAACATAGAGGTCTAGTAGAGACTACACAGCAACATAGAGGTCTAGTAGAGACTACACAGCAACATAGAGGTCTAGTAGAGGCTACACAGCAACATATAGGTCTAGTAGAGGCTACACAGCAACATAGAGGTCTAGGAGAAGCTACACAGCAACATAGAGGTGTAGTAGAGACTACACAGCAACATAGAGGTCTAGTAGAGGTCTAGTAGAGACTACACAGCAAGATAGAGGTCTAGTAGAGCCTACACAGCAACATAGAGGTCTAGTAGAGGCTACACAGCAACATAGAGATCTAGTAGAGGCTACACAGCAACATAGAGATCTAGTAGAGACTACATAGCAACATAGAGATCTAGTAGAGACTACACTGCAACATAGAGGTCTAGTAGAGACTACACAGCAACATAGAGGTCTAGTAGAGGCTACACAGCAACATAGAGGTCTAGTAGAGGCTACACAGCAACATAGAGGTCTAGTAGAGACTACACAGCAACATAGAGGTCTAGTTGAGGTCTAGTAGAGTCTACAGAGCAACATAGAGGTCGAGTAGAGGTCTAGTAGAGGCTACACAGCAACATAGAGGTCTAGTAGAGACTACACAGCAACATAGAGGTCTAGTAGAGACTACACAGCAACATAGAGGTCTAGTAGAGGCTACACAGCAACATATAGGTCTAGTAGAGGCTACACAGCATCATAGAGGTCTAGTAGAAGCTACACAGCAACATAGAGGTGTAGTAGAGACTACACAGCAACATAGAGGTCTAGTAGAGTTCTAGTAGAGGCTACACAGCAACATAGAGGTCTAGTAGAGGCTACACAGCAACATAGAGGTCTAATAGAGACTAAACAGCAACATAGAGGTCTAGTAGAGGCTACACAGCAACATAGAGGTCTAGTAGAGTCTACACAGCAACATAGAGATCTAGTAGAGACTACACAGCAAAATAGAGATCTAGTAGAGACTACACAGCAACATAGAGGTCTAGTAGAGCCTACACAGCAACATAGAGGTCTAGCAGAGGCTACACAGCAACATAGAGGTCTAGTAGAGGCTACACAGCAACATAGAGGTCTAGTAGAGGCTACACAGCAACATAGAGGTCTAGTAGAGACTAAACAGCAACATAGAGGTCTAGTAGAGACTACACAGCAACATAGAGGTCTAGTAGAGGCCTAGTAGAGGCTACACAGCAACATAGAGGTCTAGTAGACGCTACATATTAGCATCGAGTTCTAGTAGAGGCTACACAGCAACATAGAGGTCTAGTAGAGGCTACACAGCAACATAGAGGTCTAGTAGAGACTACACAGCAACATAGAGGTCTAGTAGAGGCTACACAGCAACATAGAGGTCTAGTAGAGCCTACACAGCAACATAGAGATCTAGTAGAGGCTACACAGCAACATAGAGGTCTAGTAGAGGCTACACAGCAACATATAGGTCTAGTAGAGGCTATACAGCATCATAGAGGTCTAGTAGAAGCTACACAGCAACATAGAGGTGTAGTAGAGACTACACAGCAACATAGAGGTCTAGTAGAGTTCTAGTAGAGGCTACACAGCAACATAGAGGTCTAGTAGAGGCTACACAGCAACATAGAGGTCTAGTAGAGACTAAACAGCAACATAGAGGTCTAGTAGAGGCTACACAGCAACATAGACGTCTAGTAGAGACTACACAGCAACATAGAGGTCTAGTAGAGCCTACACAGCAACATAGAGGTCTAGCAGAGGCTACACAGCAACATAGAGGTCTAGTAGATACTACACAGCAACATAGAGGTCTAGTAGAGGCTACACAGCAACATAGAGGTCTAGTAGAAACTACACAGCAACATAGAGGCCTAGTAGAGACTACACAGCAACATAGAGGTCTAGTAGAGGCCTAGTAGAGGCTACACAGCAACATAGAGGTCTAGTAGAGGCTACATATTAGCATTGAGTTCTAGTAGAGGCTACACAGCAACATAGAGGTCTAGTAGAGACTACACAGCAACATTGAGGTCTAGTAGAGGTCTAGTAGAGTCTACACAGCAACATAGAGGTCTAGTAGAGGTCTAGTAGAGGCTACACAGCAACATAGAGGTCTAGTAGAGCCTACATATTAGCATCGAGTTCTAGTAGAGGCTACACAGCAACATAGAGGTCTAGTAGAGGCTACACAGCAACATAGAGGTCTAGTAGAGGCTACACAGCAACATAGAGGTCTAGTAGAGTCTACACAGCAACATAGAGATCTAGTAGAGACTACACAGCAACATAGAGGTCTAGTAGAGACTACACAGCAACATAGAGCTCTAGTAGAGACTACACAGTAACATAGAGGTCTAGTAGAGACTACACAGCAACATAGAGGTCTAGTAGAGGCTACACAGCAACATAGAGGTCTAGTAGAGACTACACAGCAACATAGAGGTCTAGTAGAGGTCTAGTAGAGTCTACACAGCAACATAGAGGTCTAGTAGAGGTCTAGTAGAGGCTACACAGCAACATAGAGGTCTAGTAGAGACTACACAGCAACATAGAGGTCTAGTAGAGACTACACAGCAACATAGAGGTCTAGTAGAGGCTACACAGCAACATATAGGTCTAGTAGAGGCTACACAGCAACATAGAGGTCTAGGAGAAGCTACACAGCAACATAGAGGTGTAGTAGAGACTACACATCAACATAGAGGTCTAGTAGAGGTCTAGTAGAGACTACACAGCAACATAGAGGTCTAGTAGAGCCTACACAGCAACATAGAGGTCTAGTAGAGGCTACACAGCAACATAGAGATCTAGTAGAGGCTACACAGCAACATAGAGATCTAGTAGAGTCTACATAGCAACATAGAGATCTAGTAGAGACTACACTGCAACATAGAGGTCTAGTAGAGACTACACAGCAACATAGAGGTCTAGTAGAGGCTACACAGAAACATAGAGGTCTAGTAGAGGCTACACAGCAACATAGAGGTCTAGTAGAGACTACACAGCAACATAGAGGTCTAGTAGAGGTCTGGTAGAGTCTACACAGCAACATAGAGGTCGAGTAGAGGTCTAGTAGAGGCTACACAGCAACATAGAGGTCTAGTAGAGACTACACAGCAACATAGAGGTCTAGTAGAGACTACACAGCAACATAGAGGTCTAGTAGAGGCTACACAGCAACATATAGGTCTAGTAGAGGCTACACAGCATCATAGAGGTCTAGTAGAAGCTACACAGCAAAATAGAGGTGTAGTAGAGACTACACAGCAACATAGAGGTCTAGTAGAGTTCTAGTAGAGGCTACACAGCAACATAGAGGTCTAGTAGAGGCTACACAGCAACATAGAGGTCTAGTAGAGACTAAACAGCAACATAGAGGTCTAGTAGAGGCTACACAGCAACATAGAGGTCTAGTAGAGTCTACACAGCAACATAGAGATCTAGTAGAGACTACACAGCAAAATAGAGATCTAGTAGAGACTACACAGCAACATAGAGGTCTAGTAGAGCCCACACAGCAACATAGAGGTCTAGCAGAGGCTACACAGCAACATAGAGGTCTAGTAGAGACTACACAGCAACATAGAGGTCTAGTAGAGGCTACACAGCAACATAGAGGTCTAGTAGAGACTACACAGCAACATAGAGGTCTAGTAGAGACTACACAGCAACATAGAGGTCTAGTAGAGGCCTAGTAGAGGCTACACAGCAACATAGAGGTCTAGTAGAGGCTACATATTAGCATCGAGGTCTAGTAGAGGCTACACAGCAACATAGAGGTCTAGTAGAGACTACACAGCAACATAGAGGTCTAGTAGAGGCTACACAGCAACATAGAGGTCTAGTAGAGACTACACAGCAACATAGAGGCCTAGTAGAGGCTACACAGCAACATAGAGGTCTAGTAGAGACTACACAGCAACATAGAGGTCTAGTAGAGACTACACAGCAACATAGAGGTCTAGTAGAGGCTACACAGCAACATAGAGGTCAAGTAGAGCATACACAGCAACATAGAGATCTAGTAGAGGCTACACAGCAACATAGAGGTCTAGTAGAGGCTACACAGCAACATATAGGTCTAGTAGAGGCTATACAGCATCATAGAGGTCTAGTAGAAGCTACACAGCAACATAGAGGTGTAGTAGAGACTACACAGCAACATAGAGGTCTAGTAGAGTTCTAGTAGAGGCTACACAGCAACATAGAGGTCTAGTAGAGGCTACACAGCAACATAGAGGTCTAGTAGAGACTAAACAGCAACATAGAGGTCTAGTAGAGGCTACACAGCAACATAGACCTCTAGTAGAGTCTACACAGCAACATAGAGGTCTAGTAGAGCCTACACAGCAACATAGAGGTCTAGCAGAGGCTACACAGCAACATAGAGGTCTAGTAGATACTACACAGCAACATAGAGGTCTAGTAGAGGCTACACAGCAACATAGAGGTCTAGTAGAAACTACACAGCAACATAGAGGCCTAGTAGAGACTACACAGCAACATAGAGGTCTAGTAGAGGCCTAGTAGAGGCTACACAGCAACATAGAGGTCTAGTAGAGGCTACATATTAGCATCGAGTTCTAGTAGAGGCTACACAGCAACATAGAGGTCTAGTAGAGACTACACAGCAACATAGAGGTCTAGTAGAGGCTACACAGCAACATAGAGGTCTAGTAGAGTCTACACAGCAACATAGAGGTCTAGTAGAGACTACACAGCAAAATAGAGATCTAGTAGAGACTACACAGCAACATAGAGGTCTAGTAGAGGCTACACAGCAACATAGAGGTCTAGTAGAGGCTACACAGCAACATAGAGGTCTAGTAGAGACTACACAGCAACATAGAGGTCTAGTAGAGGCTACACAGCAACATAGAGGTCTAGTAGAGGCTACACAGCAACATAGAGGTCTAGTAGAGACTACACAGCAACATAGAGGTCTAGTAGAGGCTACACAGCAAAATAGAGAGTCTAGTAGAGACTACACAGCAACATAGAGGTCTAGTAGAGACTACACAGCAACATAGAGGTCTAGTAGAGACTACACAGCAACATAGAGGTCTAGTAGAGGCTACACAGCAACATAGAGATCTAGTAGAGACTACACAGCAACATAGAGATCTAGTAGAGACTACACAGCAACATAGAGGTCTAGTAGAGACTACACAGCAACATAGAGCTCTAGTAGAGACTACACAGTAACATAGAGGTCTAGTAGAGACTACACAGCAACATAGAGGTCTAGTAGAGGCTACACAGCAACATAGAGGTCTAGTAGAGACTACACAGCAACATAGAGGTCTAGTAGAGGTCTAGTAGAGTCTACACAGCAACATAGAGGTCTAGTAGAGGTCTAGTAGAGGCTACACAGCAACATAGAGGTCTAGTAGAGACTACACAGCAACATAGAGGTCTAGTAGAGACTACACAGCAACATAGAGGTCTAGTAGAGGCTACACAGCAACATAGAGGTCTAGTAGAGGCTACGCTACACAGCAACATAGAGGTCTAGTAGAGTCTACACAGCAACATAGAGGTCGAGTAGAGGTCTAGTAGAGGCTACACAGCAACATAGAGGTCTAGTAGAGACTACACAGCAACATAGAGGTCTAGTAGAGACTACACAGCAACATAGAGGTCTAGTAGAGGCTACACAGCAACATATAGGTCTAGTAGAGGCTACACAGCATCATAGAGGTCTAGTAGAAGCTACACAGCAACATAGAGGTGTAGTAGAGACTACACAGCAACATAGAGGTCTAGTAGAGTTCTAGTAGAGGCTACACAGCAACATAGAGGTCTAGTAGAGGCTACACAGCAACATAGAGGTCTAGTAGAGACTAAACAGCAACATAGAGGTCTAGTAGAGGCTACACAGCAACATAGAGGTCTAGTAGAGTCTACACAGCAACATAGAGGTCTAGTAGAGCCTACACAGCAACATAGAGGTCTAGCAGAGGCTACACAGCAACATAGAGGTCTAGTAGAGCCTACACAGCAACATAGAGGTCTAGTAGAGGCTACACAGCAACATAGAGGTCTAGTAGAGACTACACAGCAACATAGAGGTCTAGTAGAGGCTACACAGCAACATAGAGGTCTAGTAGAGGCTACACAGCAACATAGAGGTCTAGTAGAGACTACAGAGCAACATAGAGGTCTAGTAGAGGCCTAGTAGAGGCTACACAGCAACATAGAGGTCTAGTAGAGGCTACACAGCAACATAGAGGTCTAGTAGAGGCTAACAGCACATAGAGGTCTAGTAGAGCTACACAGCAACATAGAGGTCTAGTAGAGACTACACAGCAACATAGAGGTCTAGTAGAGTTCTAGTAGAGGCTACACAGCAACATAGAGGTCTAGTAGAGGCTACACAGCAACATAGAGGTCTATAGAGACTACACAGCAACATAGAGGTCTAGTAGAGGCTACACAGCAACATAGAGGTCTAGTAGAGTCTACACAGCAACATAGAGGTCTAGTAGAGACTACACAGCAACATAGAGGTCTAGTAGAGACTACACAGCAACATAGAGGTCTAGTAGAGGCTACACAGCAACATAGAGGTCTAGTAGAGGCTACACAGCAACATAGAGGTCTAGTAGAGACTACACAGCAACATAGAGGTCTAGTAGAGGCTACACAGCAACATAGAGGTCTAGTAGAGGCTACACAGCAACATAGAGGTCGTAGTAGAGACTACACAGCAACATAGAGGTCTAGTAGAGGTCTAGTAGAGGCTACACAGCAACATAGAGGTCTAGTAGAGGCTACACAGCAACATAGAGGTCTAGTAGAGACTACACAGCAACATAGAGGTCTAGTAGAGGCTACACAGCAACATAGAGGTCTAGTAGAGGCTACACAGCAACATAGAGGTCTAGTAGAGGCTACACAGCAACATAGAGGTCTAGTAGAGGCTACACAGCAACATAGAGGTCTAGTAGAGGTCTAGTAGAGACTACACAGCAACATAGAGGTCTAGTAGAGGCTACACAGCAACATAGAGGTCTAGTAGAGCTACACAGCAACATAGAGGTCTAGTAGAGGCTACACAGCAACATAGAGGTCTAGTAGAGGCTACACAGCAACATAGAGGTCTAGTAGAGACTACACAGCAACATAGAGGTCTAGTAGAGGCTACACAGCAACATAGAGGTCTAGTAGAGGCTACACAGCAACATAGAGGTCTAGTAGAGACTACACAGCAACATAGAGGTCTAGTAGAGACTACACAGCAACATAGAGGTCTAGTAGAGGCTACACAGCAACATAGAGGTCTAGTAGAGGCTACACAGCAACATAGAGGTCTAGTAGAGACTACACAGCAACATAGAGGTCTAGTAGAGACTACACAGCAACATAGAGGTCTAGTAGAGCTACACAGCAACATAGAGGTCTAGTAGAGGCTACACAGCAACATAGAGGTCTAGTAGAGGCTACACAGCAACATAGAGGTCTAGTAGAGGCTACACAGCAACATAGAGGTCTAGTAGAGGACTACACAGCAACATAGAGGTCTAGTAGAGGCTACACAGCAACATAGAGGTCTAGTAGAGACTACACAGCAACATAGAGGTCTAGTAGAGGCTACACAGCAACATAGAGGTCTAGTAGAGCTACACAGCAACATAGAGGTCTAGTAGAGCCTACACAGCAACATAGAGGTCTAGCAGAGGCTACACAGCAACATAGAGGTCTAGTAGAGACTACACAGCAACATAGAGGTCTAGTAGAGGCTACACAGCAACATAGAGGTCTAGTAGAGACTACACAGCAACATAGAGGTCTAGTAGAGACTACACAGCAACATAGAGGTCTAGTAGAGGCCTAGTAGAGGCTACACAGCAACATAGAGGTCTAGTAGAGGCTACATATTAGCATTGAGTTCTAGTAGAGGCTACACAGCAACATAGAGGTCTAGTAGAGACTACACAGCAACATTGAGGTCTAGTAGAGGTCTAGTAGAGTCTACACAGCAACATAGAGGTCTAGTAGAGGTCTAGTAGAGGCTACACAGCAACTAGTAGAGGTCTAGTAGCAGCAACATAGAGGTCTAGTAGAGACTAAACAGCAACATAGAGGTCTAGTAGAGGCTACACAGCAACATAGAGGTCTAGTAGAGTCTACACAGCAACATAGAGATCTAGTAGAGACTACACAGCAAAATAGAGATCTAGTAGAGACTACACAGCAACATAGAGGTCTAGTAGAGCCTACACAGCAACATAGAGGTCTAGCAGAGGCTACACAGCAACATAGAGGTCTAGTAGAGACTACAGAGCAACATAGAGGTCTAGTAGAGGCTACACAGCAACATAGAGGTCTAGTAGAGACTACACAGCAACATAGAGGTCTAGTAGAGACTACACAGCAACATAGAGGTCTAGTAGAGGCACTACACAGCAACATAGAGGTCTAGTAGAGACTAAACAGCAACATAGACGTCTAGTAGAGGCTACACAGCAACATAGAGGTCTAGTAGAGACTACACAGCAACATAGAGGTCTAGTAGAGTCTACACAGCAACATAGAGGTCTAGTAGAGGCTACACAGCAACATAGAGGTCTAGTAGAGCCTACACAGCAACATAGAGGTCTAGTAGAGGCTACACAGCAACATAGAGGTCTAGTAGAGACTACACAGCAACATAGAGGTCTAGTAGAGGCCTAGTAGGGGCTACAGAGCAACATAGAGGTCTAGTAGAGGCTACATATTAGCATCGAGATCTAGTAGAGTCTACACAGCAACATAGAGGTCTAGTAGAGACTACACATATCATAGAGGTCTAGTAGAGCTACACAGCAGTTCTAGTAGAGGCTACACAGCAACATAGAGGTCTAGTAGAGGCTACACAGCAACATAGAGGTCTAGTAGAGGCTACACAGCAACATAGAGGTCTAGTAGAGTCTACACAGCAACATAGAGATCTAGTAGAGACTACACAGCAAAATAGAGATCTAGTAGAGACTACACAGCAACATAGAGGTCTAGTAGAGACTACACAGCAACATAGAGGTCTAGTAGAGACTAAACAGCAACATAGACGTCTAGTAGAGGCTACACAGCAACATAGAGGTCTAGTAGAGACTACACAGCAACATAGAGGTCTAGTAGAGACTACACAGCAACATAGAGGTCTAGTAGAGGCTACACAGCAACATAGAGGTCTAGTAGAGCCTACACAGCAACATAGAGGTCTAGTAGAGGCTACACAGCAACATAGAGGTCTAGTAGAGGCTACACAGCAACATAGAGGTCTAGTAGAGACTACACAGCAACATAGAGGTCTAGTAGAGGCCTAGTAGGGGCTACAGAGCAACATAGAGGTCTAGTAGAGGCTACATATTAGCATCGAGATCTAGTAGAGTCTACACAGCAACATAGAGGTCAATTAGAGACTACACAGCAACATAGAGGTCTAGTAGAGGCTACACAGCAACATAGAGGTCTAGTAGAGGCTACACAGCAACATAGAGATCTAGTAGAGACTACACAGCAAAATAGAGATCTAGTAGAGACTACACAGCAACATAGAGGTCTAGTAGAGGCTACATTGCAACATAGAGGTCTAGTAGAGGCTACACAGCAACATAGAGATCTAGTAGAGACTACACAGCAACATAGAGGTCTAGTAGAGACTACACAGCAACATAGAGGTCTAGTAGAGCCTACACAGCAACATAGAGGTCTAGTAGAGACTACACAGCAACATAGAGGTCTAGTAGAGGCTACACAGCAACATAGAGGTCTAGTAGAGGCTACACAGCAACATAGAGGTCTAGTAGAGGTCAAGTAGAGTCTACACAGCAACATAGAGGTCTAGTAGAGTTCTAGTAGAGGCTACACAGCAACATAGAGGTCTAGTAGAGACTACACAGCAACATAGAGGTCTATTAGAGACTACACAGCAACATAGAGGTCTAGTAGAGGCTACACAGCAACATATAGGTCTAGTAGAGGCTACACAGCAACATAGAGATCTAGTAGAGACTACACAGCAACATAGAGGTCTAGTAGAGACTACACAGCAACATAGAGGTCTAGTAGAGCCTACACAGCAACATAGAGGTCTAGTAGAGACTACACAGCAACATAGAGGTCTAGTAGAGGCTACACAGCAACATAGAGGTCTAGTAGAGGCTACACAGCAACATAGAGGTCTAGTAGAGGTCAAGTAGAGTCTACACAGCAACATAGAGGTCTAGTAGAGTTCTAGTAGAGGCTACACAGCAACATAGAGGTCTAGTAGAGACTACACAGCAACATAGAGGTCTAGTAGAGACTACACAGCAACATAGAGGTCTAGTAGAGGCTACACAGCAACATATAGGTCTAGTAGAGGCTACACAGCATCATAGAGGTCTAGTAGAAGCTACACAGCAACATAGAGGTGTAGTAGAGGCTACACAGCAACATAGAGGTCTAGTAGAGGTCTAGTAGAGACTACACAGCAACATAGAGCTCTAGTAGAGACTACACAGTAACATAGAGGTCTAGTAGAGACTACACAGCAACATAGAGGTCTAGTAGAGGCTACACAGCAACATAGAGGTCTAGTAGAGACTACACAGCAACATAGAGGTCTAGTAGAGGTCTAGTAGAGTCTACACAGCAACATAGAGGTCTAGTAGAGGTCTAGTAGAGGCTACACAGCAACATAGAGGTCTAGTAGAGACTACACAGCAACATAGAGGTCTAGTAGAGACTACACAGCAACATAGAGGTCTAGTAGAGGCTACACAGCAACATATAGGTCTAGTAGAGGCTACACAGCAACATAGAGGTCTAGGAGAAGCTACACAGCAACATAGAGGTGTAGTAGAGACTACACAGCAACATAGAGGTCTAGTAGAGGTCTAGTAGAGACTACACAGCAACATAGAGGTCTAGTAGAGGCTACACAGCAACATAGAGATCTAGTAGAGGCTACACAGCAACATAGAGATCTAGTAGAGACTACATAGCAACATAGAGATCTAGTAGAGACTACACTGCAACATAGAGGTCTAGTAGAGACTACACAGCAACATAGAGGTCTAGTAGAGGCTACACAGCAACATAGAGGTCTAGTAGAGGCTACACAGCAACATAGAGGTCTAGTAGAGACTACACAGCAACATAGAGGTCTAGTAGAGGTCAATTAGAGTCTACACAGCAACATAAAGGTCTAGTAGAGGCTACACAGCAACATAGAGGTCTAGTAGAGACTACACAGCAACATAGAGGTCTAGTAGAGACTACACAGCAACATAGAGGTCTAGTAGAGGCCTAGTAGAGGCTACACAGCAACATAGAGGTCTAGTAGAGGCTACATATTAGCATCGAGTTCTAGTAGAGGCTACACAGCAACATAGAGGTCTAGTAGAGACTACACAGCAACATTGAGGTCTAGTAGAGGTCTAGTAGAGTCTACACAGCAACATAGAGGTCTAGTAGAGACTACATATTAGCATCGAGTTCTAGTAGAGGCTACACAGCAACATAGAGGTCTAGTAGAGGCTACACAGCAACATAGAGGTCTAGTAGAGGCTACACAGCAACATAGAGGTCTAGTAGAGTCTACACAGCAACATAGAGATCTAGTAGAGACTACACTCTGCAAAATAGAGATCTAGTAGAGACTACACAGCAAAATAGAGGTCTAGTAGAGACTACACAGCAACATAGAGGTCTAGTAGAGGCTACACAGCAACATAGAGGTCTAGTAGAGACTACACAGCAACATAGAGGTCTAGTAGAGACTACACAGCAACATAGAGGTCTAGTAGAGGCTACACAGCAACATAGAGGTCTAGTAGAGCCTACACAGCAACATAGAGGTCTAGTAGAGGCTACACAGCAACATAGAGGTCTAGTAGAGGCTACACAGCAACATATAGGTCTAGTAGAGGCTATACAGCATCATAGAGGTCTAGTAGAAGCTACACAGCAACATAGAGGTGTAGTAGAGACTACACAGCAACATAGAGGTCTAGTAGAGTTCTAGTAGAGGCTACACAGCAACATAGAGGTCTAGTAGAGGCTACACAGCAACATAGAGGTCTAGTAGAGACTAAACAGCAACATAGAGGTCTAGTAGAGGCTAGACAGCAACATAGACGTCTAGTAGAGACTACACAGCAACATAGAGGTCTAGTAGAGCCTACACAGCAACATAGAGGTCTAGCAGAGGCTACACAGCAACATAGAGGTCTAGTAGATACTACACAGCAACATAGAGGTCTAGTGGAGGCTACACAGCAACATAGAGGTCTAGTAGAGACTACACAGCAACATAGAGGTCTAGTAGAGACTACACAGCAACATAGAGGTCTAGTAGAGGCCTAGTAGAGGCTACACAGCAACATAGAGGTCTAGTAGAGGTCTAGTAGAGGCTACACAGCAACATAGAGGTCTAGTAGAGCCTACATATTAGCATCAAGTTCTAGTAGAGGCTACACAGAAACATAGAGGTCTAGTAGAGGCTACACAGCAACATAGAGGTCTAGTAGAGGCTACACAGCAACATAGAGGTCTAGTAGAGGCTACACAGCAACATAGAGGTCTAGTAGAGGCTACACAGCAACATAGAGGTCTAGTAGAGTCTACACAGCAACATAGAGATCTAGTAGAGACTACACAGCAAAATAGAGATCTAGTAGAGACTACACAGCAACATAGAGGTCTAGTAGAGACTACACAGCAACATAGAGGTCTAGTAGAGACTAAACAGCAACATAGACGTCTAGTAGAGGCTACACAGCAACATAGAGGTCTAGTAGAGACTACACAGCAACATAGAGGTCTAGTAGAGACTACACAGCAACATAGAGGTCTAGTAGAGACTACACAGCAACATAGAGGTCTAGTAGAGGCTACACAGCAACATAGAGGTCTAGTAGAGGCTACACAGCAACATAGAGATCTAGTAGAGACTACACAGCAACATAGAGGTCTAGTAGAGACTACACAGCAACATAGAGGTCTAGTAGAGCCTACACAGCAACATAGAGGTCTAGTAGAGACTACACAGCAACATAGAGGTCTAGTAGAGGCTACACAGCAACATAGAGGTCTAGTAGAGGCTACACAGCAACATAGAGGTCTAGTAGAGGTCAAGTAGAGTCTACACAGCAACATAGAGGTCTAGTAGAGTTCTAGTAGAGGCTACACAGCAACATAGAGGTCTAGTAGAGACTACACAGCAACATAGAGGTCTATTAGAGACTACACAGCAACATAGAGGTCTAGTAGAGGCTACACAGCAACATATAGGTCTAGTAGAGGCTACACAGCATCATAGAGGTCTAGTAGAAGCTACACAGCAACATAGAGGTGTAGTAGAGGCTACACAGCAACATAGAGGTCTAGTAGAGGTCTAGTAGAGACTACACAGCAACATAGAGCTCTAGTAGAGACTACACAGTAACATAGAGGTCTAGTAGAGACTACACAGCAACATAGAGGTCTAGTAGAGGCTACACAGCAACATAGAGGTCTAGTAGAGACTACACAGCAACATAGAGGTCTAGTAGAGGTCTAGTAGAGTCTACACAGCAACATAGAGGTCTAGTAGAGGTCTAGTAGAGGCTACACAGCAACATAGAGGTCTAGTAGAGACTACACAGCAACATAGAGGTCTAGTAGAGACTACACAGCAACATAGAGGTCTAGTAGAGGCTACACAGCAACATATAGGTCTAGTAGAGGCTACACAGCAACATAGAGGTCTAGGAGAAGCTACACAGCAACATAGAGGTGTAGTAGAGACTACACAGCAACATAGAGGTCTAGTAGAGGTCTAGTAGAGACTACACAGCAACATAGAGGTCTAGTAGAGGCTACACAGCAACATAGAGATCTAGTAGAGGCTACACAGCAACATAGAGATCTAGTAGAGACTACATAGCAACATAGAGATCTAGTAGAGACTACACTGCAACATAGAGGTCTAGTAGAGACTACACAGCAACATAGAGGTCTAGTAGAGGCTACACAGCAACATAGAGGTCTAGTAGAGGCTACACAGCAACATAGAGGTCTAGTAGAGACTACACAGCAACATAGAGGTCTAGTAGAGACTACACAGCAACATAGAGGTCTAGTAGAGCCTACACAGCAACATAGAGGTCTAGTAGAGGCTACACAGCAACATAGAGGTCTAGTAGAGACTACACAGCAACATAGAGGTCTAGTAGAGGCTAAACAGCAACATAGAGGTCTAGTAGAGACTCACAGCAAGATAGAGGTCTAGTAGAGACTACACAGCAACATAGAGGTCTAGTAGAGGCCTAGTAGAGGCTACACAGCAACATAGAGGTCTAGTAGAGGCTACATATTAGCATCGAGATCTAGTAGAGACTACACAGCAACATAGAGGTCTAGTAGAGGCTACACAGCAACATAGAGGTCTAGTAGAGGCTACACAGCAACATAGAGGTCTAGTAGAGGCTACACAGCAACATAGAGATCTAGTAGAGACTACACAGCAACATAGAGATCTAGTAGAGACTACACAGCAACATAGAGGTCTAGTAGAGACTACACAGCAACATAGAGCTCTAGTAGAGACTACACAGTAACATAGAGGACTAGTAGAGACTACACAGCAACATAGAGGTCTAGTAGAGGCTACACAGCAACATAGAGGTCTAGTAGAGACTACACAGCAACATAGAGGTCTAGTAGAGGTCTAGTAGAGTCTACACAGCAACATATAGGTCTAGTAGAGGTCTAGTAGAGGCTACACAGCAACATAGAGGTCTAGTAGAGACTACACAGCAACATAGAGGTCTAGTAGAGACTACACAGCAACATAGAGGTCTAGTAGAGGCTACACAGCAACATATAGGTCTAGTAGAGGCTACACAGCAACATAGAGGTCTAGTAGAAGCTACACAGCAACATAGAGGTGTAGTAGAGACTACACAGCAACATAGAGGTCTAGTAGAGGTCTAGTAGAGACTACACAGCAACATAGAGGTCTAGTAGAGCCTACACAGCAACATAGAGGTCTAGTAGAGGCTACACAGCAACATAGAGGTCTAGTAGAGACTACATAGCAACATAGAGGTCTTGTAGAGCCTACACAGCAACATAGAGGTCTAGTAGAGACTAAACAGCAACATAGACGTCTAGTAGAGGCTACACAGCAACATAGAGGTCTAGTAGAGCCTACACAGCAACATAGAGGTCTAGTAGAGGCTACACAGCAACATAGAGGTCTAGTAGAGGTCAATTAGAGTCTACACAGCAACATAGAGGTCTAGTAGAGCCTACACAGCAACATAGAGGTCTAGTAGAGGCTACACAGCAACATAGAGGTCTAGTAGAGGTCAAGTAGAGTCTACACAGCAACATAGAGGTCTAGTAGAGGTCTAGTAGAGGCTACACAGCAACATAGAGGTCTAGTAGAGTCTACACAGCAACATAGAGGTCTAGTAGAGACTACACAGCAACATAGAGGTCTAGTAGAGGCTACACAGCAACATATAGGTCTAGTAGAAGCTACACAGCAACATAGAGGTGTAGTAGAGGCTACACAGCAACATAGAGGTCTAGTAGAGGTCTAGTAGAGGCTACACAGCAACATAGAGGTCTAGTAGAGGCTACATATTAGCATCGAGATCTAGTAGAGGCTACACAGCAACATAGAGGTCTAGTAGAGGCTACACAGCAACATAGAGGTCTAGTAGAGGCTACACAGCAACATAGAGGTCTAGTAGAGGCTACACAGCAACATAGAGATCTAGTAGAGACTACACAGCAACATAGAGATCTAGTAGAGACTACACAGCAACATAGAGGTCTAGTAGAGACTACACAGCAACATAGAGCTCTAGTAGAGACTACACAGCAACATAGAGGTCTAGTAGAGGCTACACAGCAACATAGAGGTCTAGTAGAGGCTACACAGCAACATAGAGGTCTAGTAGAGACTACACAGCAACATAGAGGTCTAGTGGAGGTCTAGTAGAGTCTACACAGCAACATAGAGGTCTAGTAGAGGTCTAGTAGAGGCTACACAGCAACATAGAAGTCTAGTAGAGCCTACACAGCAACATAGAGGTCTAGTAGAGACTACACAGCAACATAGAGGTCTAGTAGAGGCTACACAGCAACATATAGGTCTAGTAGAGGCTACACAGCATCATAGAGGTCTAGTAGAAGCTACACAGCAACATAGAGGTGTAGTAGAGACTACACAGCAACATAGAGGTCTAGTAGAGTTCTAGTAGAGGCTACACAGCAACATAGAGGTCTAGTAGAGGCTACACAGCAACATAGAGGTCTAGTAGAGACTAAACAGCAACATAGAGGTCTAGTAGAGGCTACACAGCAACATAGAGGTCTAGTAGAGACTACACAGCAACATAGAGGTCTAGTAGAGGCTACACAGCAACATAGAGGTCTAGCAGAGGCTACACAGCAACATAGAGGTCTAGTAGAGGCTAAACAGCAACATAGAGGTCTAGTAGAGACTACACAGCAAGATAGAGGTCTAGTAGAGACTACACAGCAACATAGAGGTCTAGTAGAGCCTACACAGAAACATAGAGGTCTAGTAGAGGCTACACAGCAACATAGAGGTCTAGTAGAGACTACACAGCAACATAGAGGTCTAGTAGAGGCTAAACAGCAACATAGAGGTCTAGTAGAGACTACACAGCAAGATAGAGGTCTAGTAGAGACTACACAGCAACATAGAGGTCTAGTAGAGGCCTAGTAGAGGCTACACAGCAACATAGAGGTCTAGTAGAGGCTACATATTAGCATCGAGATCTAGTAGAGACTACACAGCAAAATAGAGTTCTAGTAGAGGCTACACAGCAACATAGAGGTCTAGTAGAGGCTACACAGCAACATAGAGGTCTAGTAGAGGCTACACAGCAACATAGAGATCTAGTAGAGACGACACAGCAACATAGAGATCTAGTAGAGACTACACAGCAACATAGAGGTCTAGTAGAGACTACACAGCAACATAGAGCTCTAGTAGAGACTACACAGTAACATAGAGGACTAGTAGAGACTACACAGCAACATAGAGGTCTAGTAGAGGCTACACAGCAACATAGAGGTCTAGTAGAGACTACACAGCAACATAGAGGTCTAGTAGAGGTCTAGTAGAGTCTACACAGCAACATATAGGTCTAGTAGAGGTCTAGTAGAGGCTACACAGCAACATAGAGGTCTAGTAGAGACTACACAGCAACATAGAGGTCTAGTAGAGACTACACAGCAACATAGAGGTCTAGTAGAGGCTACACAGCAACATATAGGTCTAGTAGAGGCTACACAGCAACATAGAGGTCTAGTAGAAGCTACACAGCAACATAGAGGTGTAGTAGAGACTACACAGCAACATAGAGGTCTAGTAGAGGTCTAGTAGAGACTACACAGCAACATAGAGGTCTAGTAGAGCCTACACAGCAACATAGAGGTCTAGTAGAGGCTACACAGCAACATAGAGGTCTAGTAGAGGTCTAGTAGAGACTACACAGCAACATAGAGGTCTTGTAGAGCCTACACAGCAACATAGAGGTCTAGTAGAGACTAAACAGCAACATAGACGTCTAGTAGAGGCTACACAGCAACATAGAGGTCTAGTAGAGCCTACACAGCAACATAGAGGTCTAGTAGAGGCTACACAGCAACATAGAGGTCTAGTAGAGTCTAGACAGCAACATAGAGGTCTAGTAGAGGCCTAGTAGGGGCTACAGAGCAACATAGAGGTCTAGTAGAGGCTACATATTAGCATCGAGATCTAGTAGAGGCTACACAGCAACATAGAGGTCTATTAGAGACTACACAGCAACATAGAGGTCTAGTAGAGGCTACACAGCAACATAGAGGTCTAGTAGAGGCTACACAGCAACATAGAGATCTAGTAGAGACTACACGGCAAAATAGAGATCTAGTAGAGGCTACACAGCAACATAGAGGTCTAGTAGAGGCTACACAGCAACATAGAGATCTAGTAGAGAGTACACAGCAACATAGAGATCTAGTAGAGACTACACAGCAACATAGAGGTCTAGTAGAGACTACACAGCAACATAGAGGTCTAGTAGAGCCTACACAGCAACATAGAGGTCTAGTAGAGGCTACACAGCAACATAGAGGTCTAGTAGAGGCTACACAGCAACATAGAGGTCTAGTAGAGGCTACACAGCAACATAGAGGTCTAGTAGAGGTCAAGTAGAGTCTACACAGCAACATAGAGGTCTAGTAGAGGTCTAGTAGAGGCTACACAGCAACATAGAGGTCTAGTAGAGTCTACACAGCAACATAGAGGTCTAGTAGAGACTACACAGCAACATAGAGGTCTAGTAGAGGCTACACAGCAACATATAGGTCTAGTAGAAGCTACACAGCAACATAGAGGTGTAGTACAGGCTACACAGCAACATAGAGGTCTAGTAGAGGTCTAGTAGAGGCTACACAGCAACATAGAGGTCTAGTAGAGGCTACATATTAGCATCGAGATCTAGTAGAGACTACACAGCAAAATAGAGATCTAGTAGAGGCTACACAGCAACATAGAGGTCTAGTAGAGGCTACACAGCAACATAGAGGTCTAGTAGAGGCTACACAGCAACATAGAGATCTAGTAGAGACTACACAGCAACATAGAGATCTAGTAGAGACTACACAGCAACATAGAGGTCTAGTAGAGACTACACAGCAACATAGAGCTCTAGTAGAGACTACACAGTAACATAGAGGACTAGTAGAGGCTACACAGCAACATAGAGGTCTAGTAGAGGCTACACAGCAACATAGAGGTCTAGTAGAGACTACACAGCAACATAGAGGTCTAGTGGAGGTCTAGTAGAGTCTACACAGCAACATAGAGGTCTAGTAGAGGTCTAGTAGAGGCTACACAGCAACATAGAAGTCTAGTAGAGCCTACACAGCAACATAGAGGTCTAGTAGAGACTACACAGCAACATAGAGGTCTAGTAGAGGCTACACAGCAACATATAGGTCTAGTAGAGGCTACACAGCATCATAGAGGTCTAGTAGAAGCTACACAGCAACATAGAGGTGTAGTAGAGACTACACAGCAACATAGAGGTCTAGTAGAGTTCTAGTAGAGGCTACACAGCAACATAGAGGTCTAGTAGAGGCTACACAGCAACATAGAGGTCTAGTAGAGACTAAACAGCAACATAGAGGTCTAGTAGAGGCTACACAGCAACATAGAGGTCTAGTAGAGCCTACACAGCAACATAGAGGTCTAGTAGAGACTACACAGCAACATAGAGCTCTAGTAGAGACTACACAGTAACATAGAGGACTAGTAGAGACTACACAGCAACATAGAGGTCTAGTAGAGGCTACACAGCAACATAGAGGTCTAGTAGAGACTACACAGCAACATAGAGGTCTAGTAGAGGTCTAGTAGAGTCTACACAGCAACATATAGGTCTAGTAGAGGTCTAGTAGAGGCTACACAGCAACATAGAGGTCTAGTAGAGACTACACAGCAACATAGAGGTCTAGTAGAGACTACACAGCAACATAGAGGTCTAGTAGAGGCTACACAGCAACATATAGGTCTAGTAGAGGCTACACAGCAACATAGAGGTCTAGTAGAAGCTACACAGCAACATAGAGGTGTAGTAGAGACTACACAGCAACATAGAGGTCTAGTAGAGGTCTAGTAGAGACTACACAGCAACATAGAGGTCTAGTAGAGCCTACACAGCAACATAGAGGTCTAGTAGAGGCTACACAGCAACATAGAGGTCTAGTAGAGGTCTAGTAGAGACTACACAGCAACATAGAGGTCTTGTAGAGCCTACACAGCAACATAGAGGTCTAGTAGAGACTAAACAGCAACATAGACGTCTAGTAGAGGCTACACAGCAACATAGAGGTCTAGTAGAGCCTACACAGCAACATAGAGGTCTAGTAGAGGCTACACAGCAACATAGAGGTCTAGTAGAGTCTAGACAGCAACATAGAGGTCTAGTAGAGGCCTAGTAGGGGCTACAGAGCAACATAGAGGTCTAGTAGAGGCTACATATTAGCATCGAGATCTAGTAGAGGCTACACAGCAACATAGAGGTCTATTAGAGACTACACAGCAACATAGAGGTCTAGTAGAGGCTACACAGCAACATAGAGGTCTAGTAGAGGATACTCAGCAACATAGAGATCTAGTAGAGACTACACGGCAAAATAGAGATCTAGTAGAGGCTACACAGCAACATAGAGGTCTAGTAGAGGCTACACAGCAACATAGAGATCTAGTAGAGAGTACACAGCAACATAGAGATCTAGTAGAGACTACACAGCAACATAGAGGTCTAGTAGAGACTACACAGCAACATAGAGGTCTAGTAGAGGCTACACAGCAACATATAGGTCTAGTAGAGGCTACACAGCAACATAGAGGTCTAGTAGAAGCTACACAGCAACATAGAGGTGTAGTAGAGACTACACAGCAACATAGAGGTCTAGTAGAGGTCTAGTAGAGACTACACAGCAACATAGAGGTCTAGTAGAGCCTACACAGCAACATAGAGGTCTAGTAGAGGCTACACAGCAACATAGAGGTCTAGTAGAGGTCTAGTAGAGACTACACAGCAACATAGAGGTCTTGTAGAGCCTACACAGCAACATAGAGGTCTAGTAGAGACTAAACAGCAACATAGACGTCTAGTAGAGGCTACACAGCAACATAGAGGTCTAGTAGAGCCTACACAGCAACATAGAGGTCTAGTAGAGGCTACACAGCAACATAGAGGTCTAGTAGAGTCTAGACAGCAACATAGAGGTCTAGTAGAGGCCTAGTAGGGGCTACAGAGCAACATAGAGGTCTAGTAGAGGCTACATATTAGCATCGAGATCTAGTAGAGGCTACACAGCAACATAGAGGTCTATTAGAGACTACACAGCAACATAGAGGTCTAGTAGAGGCTACACAGCAACATAGAGGTCTAGTAGAGGATACACAGCAACATAGAGATCTAGTAGAGACTACACGGCAAAATAGAGATCTAGTAGAGGCTACACAGCAACATAGAGGTCTAGTAGAGGCTACACAGCAACATAGAGATCTAGTAGAGAGTACACAGCAACATAGAGATCTAGTAGAGACTACACAGCAACATAGAGGTCTAGTAGAGACTACACAGCAACATAGAGGTCTAGTAGAGCCTACACAGCAACATAGAGGTCTAGTAGAGGCTACACAGCAACATAGAGGTCTAGTAGAGGCTACACAGCAACATAGAGGTCTAGTAGAGGCTACACAGCAACATAGAGGTCTAGTAGAGGTCAAGTAGAGTCTACACAGCAACATAGAGGTCTAGTAGAGGTCTAGTAGAGGCTACACAGCAACATAGAGGTCTAGTAGAGTCTACACAGCAACATAGAGGTCTAGTAGAGACTACACAGCAACATAGAGGTCTAGTAGAGGCTACACAGCAACATATAGGTCTAGTAGAAGCTACACAGCAACATAGAGGTGTAGTACAGGCTACACAGCAACATAGAGATCTAGTAGAGGTCTAGTAGAGGCTACACAGCAACATAGAGGTCTAGTAGAGGCTACATATTAGCATCGAGATCTAGTAGAGACTACACAGCAAAATAGAGATCTAGTAGAGGCTACACAGCAACATAGAGGTCTAGTAGAGGCTACACAGCAACATAGAGGTCTAGTAGAGGCTACACAGCAACATAGAGATCTAGTAGAGACTACACAGCAACATAGAGATCTAGTAGAGACTACACAGCAACATAGAGGTCTAGTAGAGACTACACAGCAACATAGAGCTCTAGTAGAGACTACACAGTAACATAGAGGACTAGTAGAGGCTACACAGCAACATAGAGGTCTAGTAGAGACTAAACAGCAACATAGACGTCTAGTAGAGGCTACACAGCAACATAGAGGTCTAGTAGAGCCTACACAGCAACATAGAGGTCTAGTAGAGACTACACAGCAACATAGAGGTCTAGTAGAGGCCTAGTAGAGGCTACACAGCAACATAGAGGTCTAGTAGAGGCTACATATTAGCATCGAGATCTAGTAGAGACTACACAGCAAAATAGAGTTCTAGTAGAGGCTACACAGCAACATAGAGGTCTAGTAGAGGCTACACAGCAACATAGAGGTCTAGTAGAGGCTACACAGCAACATAGAGATCTAGTAGAGACGACACAGCAACATAGAGATCTAGTAGAGACTACACAGCAACATAGAGGTCTAGTAGAGACTACACAGCAACATAGAGCTCTAGTAGAGACTACACAGTAACATAGAGGACTAGTAGAGACTACACAGCAACATAGAGGTCTAGTAGAGGCTACACAGCAACATAGAGGTCTAGTAGAGACTACACAGCAACATAGAGGTCTAGTAGAGGTCTAGTAGAGTCTACACAGCAACATATAGGTCTAGTAGAGGTCTAGTAGAGGCTACACAGCAACATAGAGGTCTAGTAGAGACTACACAGCAACATAGAGGTCTAGTAGAGACTACACAGCAACATAGAGGTCTAGTAGAGGCTACACAGCAACATATAGGTCTAGTAGAGGCTACACAGCAACATAGAGGTCTAGTAGAAGCTACACAGCAACATAGAGGTGTAGTAGAGACTACACAGCAACATAGAGGTCTAGTAGAGGTCTAGTAGAGACTACACAGCAACATAGAGGTCTAGTAGAGCCTACACAGCAACATAGAGGTCTAGTAGAGGCTACACAGCAACATAGAGGTCTAGTAGAGGTCTAGTAGAGACTACACAGCAACATAGAGGTCTTGTAGAGCCTACACAGCAACATAGAGGTCTAGTAGAGACTAAACAGCAACATAGACGTCTAGTAGAGGCTACACAGCAACATAGAGGTCTAGTAGAGCCTACACAGCAACATAGAGGTCTAGTAGAGGCTACACAGCAACATAGAGGTCTAGTAGAGTCTAGACAGCAACATAGAGGTCTAGTAGAGGCCTAGTAGGGGCTACAGAGCAACATAGAGGTCTAGTAGAGGCTACATATTAGCATCGAGATCTAGTAGAGGCTACACAGCAACATAGAGGTCTATTAGAGACTACACAGCAACATAGAGGTCTAGTAGAGGCTACACAGCAACATAGAGGTCTAGTAGAGGATACACAGCAACATAGAGATCTAGTAGAGACTACACGGCAAAATAGAGATCTAGTAGAGGCTACACAGCAACATAGAGGTCTAGTAGAGGCTACACAGCAACATAGAGATCTAGTAGAGAGTACACAGCAACATAGAGATCTAGTAGAGACTACACAGCAACATAGAGGTCTAGTAGAGACTACACAGCAACATAGAGGTCTAGTAGAGCCTACACAGCAACATAGAGGTCTAGTAGAGGCTACACAGCAACATAGAGGTCTAGTAGAGGCTACACAGCAACATAGAGGTCTAGTAGAGGCTACACAGCAACATAGAGGTCTAGTAGAGGTCAAGTAGAGTCTACACAGCAACATAGAGGTCTAGTAGAGGTCTAGTAGAGGCTACACAGCAACATAGAGGTCTAGTAGAGTCTACACAGCAACATAGAGGTCTAGTAGAGACTACACAGCAACATAGAGGTCTAGTAGAGGCTACACAGCAACATATAGGTCTAGTAGAAGCTACACAGCAACATAGAGGTGTAGTACAGGCTACACAGCAACATAGAGGTCTAGTAGAGGTCTAGTAGAGGCTACACATTAACATAGAGGTCTAGTAGAGGCTACATATTAGCATCGAGATCTAGTAGAGACTACACAGCAAAATAGAGATCTAGTAGAGGCTACACAGCAACATAGAGGTCTAGTAGAGGCTACACAGCAACATAGAGGTCTAGTAGAGGCTACACAGCAACATAGAGATCTAGTAGAGACTACACAGCAACATAGAGATCTAGTAGAGACTACACAGCAACATAGAGGTCTAGTAGAGACTACACAGCAACATAGAGCTCTAGTAGAGACTACACAGTAACATAGAGGACTAGTAGAGGCTACACAGCAACATAGAGGTCTAGTAGAGGCTACACAGCAACATAGAGGTCTAGTAGAGACTACACAGCAACATAGAGGTCTAGTGGAGGTCTAGTAGAGTCTACACAGCAACATAGAGGTCTAGTAGAGGTCTAGTAGAGGCTACACAGCAACATAGAAGTCTAGTAGAGCCTACACAGCAACATAGAGGTCTAGTAGAGACTACACAGCAACATAGAGGTCTAGTAGAGGCTACACAGCAACATATAGGTCTAGTAGAGGCTACACAGCATCATAGAGGTCTAGTAGAAGCTACACAGCAACATAGAGGTGTAGTAGAGACTACACAGCAACATAGAGGTCTAGTAGAGTTCTAGTAGAGGCTACACAGCAACATAGAGGTCTAGTAGAGGCTACACAGCAACATAGAGGTCTAGTAGAGACTAAACAGCAACATAGAGGTCTAGTAGAGGCTACACAGCAACATAGAGGTCTAGTAGAGACTACACAGCAACATAGAGGTCTAGTAGAGACTACACAGCAACATAGAGCTCTAGTAGAGACTACACAGTAACATAGAGGACTAGTAGAGACTACACAGCAACATAGAGGTCTAGTAGAGGCTACACAGCAACATAGAGGTCTAGTAGAGACTACACAGCAACATAGAGGTCTAGTAGAGGTCTAGTAGAGTCTACACAGCAACATATAGGTCTAGTAGAGGTCTAGTAGAGGCTACACAGCAACATAGAGGTCTAGTAGAGACTACACAGCAACATAGAGGTCTAGTAGAGACTACACAGCAACATAGAGGTCTAGTAGAGGCTACACAGCAACATATAGGTCTAGTAGAGGCTACACAGCAACATAGAGGTCTAGTAGAAGCTACACAGCAACATAGAGGTGTAGTAGAGACTACACAGCAACATAGAGGTCTAGTAGAGGTCTAGTAGAGACTACACAGCAACATAGAGGTCTAGTAGAGCCTACACAGCAACATAGAGGTCTAGTAGAGGCTACACAGCAACATAGAGGTCTAGTAGAGGTCTAGTAGAGACTACACAGCAACATAGAGGTCTTGTAGAGCCTACACAGCAACATAGAGGTCTAGTAGAGACTAAACAGCAACATAGACGTCTAGTAGAGGCTACACAGCAACATAGAGGTCTAGTAGAGCCTACACAGCAACATAGAGGTCTAGTAGAGGCTACACAGCAACATAGAGGTCTAGTAGAGTCTAGACAGCAACATAGAGGTCTAGTAGAGGCCTAGTAGGGGCTACAGAGCAACATAGAGGTCTAGTAGAGGCTACATATTAGCATCGAGATCTAGTAGAGGCTACACAGCAACATAGAGGTCTAGTAGAGGCTACACAGCAACATAGAGGTCTAGTAGAGGCTACACAGCAACATAGAGGTCTAGTAGAGGTCAAGTAGAGTCTACACAGCAACATAGAGGTCTAGTAGAGGTCTAGTAGAGGCTACACAGCAACATAGAGGTCTAGTAGAGTCTACACAGCAACATAGAGGTCTAGTAGAGACTACACAGCAACATAGAGGTCTAGTAGAGGCTACACAGCAACATATAGGTCTAGTAGAAGCTACACAGCAACATAGAGGTGTAGTACAGGCTACACAGCAACATAGAGGTCTAGTAGAGGTCTAGTAGAGGCTACACAGCAACATAGAGGTCTAGTAGAGGCTACATATTAGCATCGAGATCTAGTAGAGACTACACAGCAAAATAGAGATCTAGTAGAGGCTACACAGCAACATAGAGGTCTAGTAGAGGCTACACAGCAACATAGAGGTCTAGTAGAGGCTACACAGCAACATAGAGGTCTAGTAGAGACTACACAGCAACATAGAGATCTAGTAGAGACTACACAGCAACATAGAGGTCTAGTAGAGACTACACAGCAACATAGAGCTCTAGTAGAGACTACACAGTAACATAGAGGACTAGTAGAGGCTACACAGCAACATAGAGGTCTAGTAGAGGCTACACAGCAACATAGAGGTCTAGTAGAGACTACACAGCAACATAGAGGTCTAGTGGAGGTCTAGTAGAGTCTACACAGCAACATAGAGGTCTAGTAGAGGTCTAGTAGAGGCTACACAGCAACATAGAAGTCTAGTAGAGCCTACACAGCAACATAGAGGTCTAGTAGAGACTACACAGCAACATAGAGGTCTAGTAGAGGCTACACAGCAACATATAGGTCTAGTAGAAGCTACACAGCAACATAGAGGTGTAGTACAGGCTACACAGCAACATAGAGGTCTAGTAGAGGTCTAGTAGAGGCTACACAGCAACATAGAGGTCTAGTAGAGGCTACATATTAGCATCGAGATCTAGTAGAGACTACACAGCAAAATAGAGATCTAGTAGAGGCTACACAGCAACATAGAGGTCTAGTAGAGGCTACACAGCAACATAGAGGTCTAGTAGAGGCTACACAGCAACATAGAGATCTAGTAGAGACTACACAGCAACATAGAGATCTAGTAGAGACTACACAGCAACATAGAGGTCTAGTAGAGACTACACAGCAACATAGAGCTCTAGTAGAGACTACACAGTAACATAGAGGACTAGTAGAGGCTACACAGCAACATAGAGGTCTAGTAGAGGCTACACAGCAACATAGAGGTCTAGTAGAGACTACACAGCAACATAGAGGTCTAGTGGAGGTCTAGTAGAGTCTACACAGCAACATAGAGGTCTAGTAGAGGTCTAGTAGAGGCTACACAGCAACATAGAAGTCTAGTAGAGCCTACACAGCAACATAGAGGTCTAGTAGAGACTACACAGCAACATAGAGGTCTAGTAGAGGCTACACAGCAACATATAGGTCTAGTAGAGGCTACACAGCATCATAGAGGTCTAGTAGAAGCTACACAGCAACATAGAGGTGTAGTAGAGACTACACAGCAACATAGAGGTCTAGTAGAGTTCTAGTAGAGACTACACAGCAACATAGAGGTCTAGTAGAGGCTACACAGCAACATAGAGGTCTAGTAGAGACTAAACAGCAACATAGAGGTCTAGTAGAGGCTACACAGCAACATAGAGGTCTAGTAGAGACTACACAGCAACATAGAGGTCTAGTAGAGCCTACACAGCAACATAGAGGTCTAGCAGAGGCTACACAGCAACATAGAGGTCTAGTAGAGCCTACACAGCAACATAGAGGTCTAGTAGAGGCTACACAGCAACATAGAGGTCTAGTAGAGGCTACACAGCAACATAGAGGTCTAGTAGAGGCTACACAGCAACATAGAGGTCTAGTAGAGGCTACACAGCAACATATAGGTCTAGTAGAGGCTACACAGCATCATAGAGGTCTAGTAGAAGCTACACATCAACATAGAGGTGTAGTAGAGACTACACAGCAACATAGAGGTCTAGTAGAGACTACACAGCAACCTTGAGGTCTAGTAGAGGCTACATAGCAACATAGAGGTCTAGTAGAGGCTACACAGCAACATAGAGGTCTAATAGAGGTTACACAGCAACATAGAGGTCTAGTAGAGGCTACATAGCAACATAGAGGTCTAGTAGAGGCTACACAGCAACATAGAGGTCTTGTAGAGACTACACAGCAACATAGAGGTCTAGTAGGGGCTACACAGCAACATAGAGATCTAGTAGAGGCTACACAGCAGCATAGAGGTCTAGTAGAGGCTACACAGCAACATAGAGGTCTAGTAGAGGATACACAGCAACATAGAGATCTAGTAGAGACTACACGGCAAAATAGAGATCTAGTAGAGGCTACACAGCAACATAGAGGTCTAGTAGAGGCTACACAGCAACATAGAGATCTAGTAGAGAGTACACAGCAACATAGAGATCTAGTAGAGACTACACAGCAACATAGAGGTCTAGTAGAGACTACACAGCAACATAGAGGTCTAGTAGAGCCTACACAGCAACATAGAGGTCTAGTAGAGGCTACACAGCAACATAGAGGTCTAGTAGAGGCTACACAGCAACATAGAGGTCTAGTAGAGGCTACACAGCAACATAGAGGTCTAGTAGAGGTCAAGTAGAGTCTACACAGCAACATAGAGGTCTAGTAGAGGTCTAGTAGAGGCTACACAGCAACATAGAGGTCTAGTAGAGTCTACACAGCAACATAGAGGTCTAGTAGAGACTACACAGCAACATAGAGGTCTAGTAGAGGCTACACAGCAACATATAGGTCTAGTAGAAGCTACACAGCAACATAGAGGTGTAGTACAGGCTACACAGCAACATAGAGGTCTAGTAGAGGTCTAGTAGAGGCTACACAGCAACATAGAGGTCTAGTAGAGGCTACATATTAGCATCGAGATCTAGTAGAGACTACACAGCAAAATAGAGATCTAGTAGAGGCTACACAGCAACATAGAGGTCTAGTAGAGGCTACACAGCAACATAGAGGTCTAGTAGAGGCTACACAGCAACATAGAGGTCTAGTAGAGACTACACAGCAACATAGAGATCTAGTAGAGACTACACAGCAACATAGAGGTCTAGTAGAGACTACACAGCAACATAGAGCTCTAGTAGAGACTACACAGTAACATAGAGGACTAGTAGAGGCTACACAGCAACATAGAGGTCTAGTAGAGGCTACACAGCAACATAGAGGTCTAGTAGAGACTACACAGCAACATAGAGGTCTAGTGGAGGTCTAGTAGAGTCTACACAGCAACATAGAGGTCTAGTAGAGGTCTAGTAGAGGCTACACAGCAACATAGAAGTCTAGTAGAGCCTACACAGCAACATAGAGGTCTAGTAGAGACTACACAGCAACATAGAGGTCTAGTAGAGGCTACACAGCAACATATAGGTCT
Source organism: Salmo salar (assembly GCF_965601325.2). Taxonomy (NCBI): domain Eukaryota; kingdom Metazoa; phylum Chordata; class Actinopteri; order Salmoniformes; family Salmonidae; genus Salmo; species Salmo salar. The sequence goes on along the minus strand of NC_138314.1, from coordinate 50,357,534 downwards.
AGTAGAGGCTACACAGCATCATAGAGGTCTAGTAGAAGCTACACAGCAACATAGAGGTGTAGTAGAGACTACACAGCAACATAGAGGTCTAGTAGAGTTCTAGTAGAGGCTACACAGCAACATAGAGGTCTAGTAGAGGCTACACAGCAACATAGAGGTCTAGTAGAGACTAAACAGCAACATAGAGGTCTAGTAGAGGCTACACAGCAACATAGAGGTCTAGTAGAGACTACACAGCAACATAGAGGTCTAGTAGAGCCTACACAGCAACATAGAGGTCTAGCAGAGGCTACACAGCAACATAGAGGTCTAGTAGAGCCTACACAGCAACATAGAGGTCTAGTAGAGGCTACACAGCAACATAGAGGTCTAGTAGAGGCTACACAGCAACATAGAGGTCTAGTAGAAGCTACACATCAACATAGAGGTGTAGTAGAGGCTACACAGCAACATAGAGGTCTAGTAGAGACTACACAGCAACCTTGAGGTCTAGTAGAGGCTACATAGCAACATAGAGGTCTAGTAGAGGCTACACAGCAACATAGAGGTCTAATAGAGGTTACACAGCAACATAGAGGTCTAGTAGAGGCTACATAGCAACATAGAGGTCTAGTAGAGGCTACACAGCAACATAGAGGTCTTGTAGAGACTACACAGCAACATAGAGGTCTAGTAGGGGCTACACAGCAACATAGAGATCTAGTAGAGGCTACACAGCAGCATAGAGGTCTAGTAGAGCCTACACAGCAACATATAGGTCTAGTAGAGGTTACACAGCAACATAGAGGTCTAGTAGAGACTACACAGCAACATAGAGGTCTAGTAGAGGTCTAGTACAGGCTACACAGCAACATAGAGGTCTAGTAGAGGATACACAGCAACATAGAGGTCTAGTAGAGACTACACAGCAACATAGAGGTCTAGTAGAGACTACACAGCAACATAGAGGTCTAGTCGAGGTCTAGTAGAGGCTACACAGCAACATAGAGGTCTAGTAGATGATACACAGCAACATAGAGGTTTAGTAGAGGCTACACAGCAACATAGAGGTCTAGTAGAGCCTACACAGCAACATAGAGGTCTAGTAGGGGCTACACAGCAACATAGAGGTCTAGTAGAGGCTACACAGCAACATAGAGGTCTAGTAGAGACTACACAGCAACATAGAGGTCTAGTTGGCGATATACAGCAACATAGAGGTCTAGTAGAGACTACACAGCAACATAGAGGTCTAGTAGAGACTACACAGCAAAATAGAGGTCTAGTTGGCGATATACAGCAACATAGAGGTCTAGTTTAGACTACACAGCAACATAGATGTCTAGTAGAGACTACACAGCAACATAGAGGTCTAGTAGAGGTCTAGTAGAGCCTACACAGCAACATAGAGGTCTAGTAGGGGCTACACAGCAACATAGAGGTCTAGTAGAGGCTACACAGCAACATAGAGGTCTAGTAGAGACTACACAGCAACATAGAGGTCTAGTTGGCGATATACAGCAACATAGAGGTCTAGTAGAGACTACACAGCAACATAGAGGTCTAGTAGAGACTACACAGCAAAATAGAGGTCTAGTTGGCGATATACAGCAACATAGAGGTCTAGTTTAGACTACACAGCAACATAGATGTCTAGTAGAGACTACACAGCAACATAGAGGTCTAGTAGAGGTCTAGTAGAGCCTACACAGCAACATAGAGGTCTAGTGGAGGCTACACAGCAACATAGAGGTCTAGTAGGGGCTACACAGCAACATAGAGGTCTAGTAGAGACTACACAGCAACATAGAGGTCTAGTAGAGACTACACAGCAACATAGAGGTCTAGTTGGCGATATACAGCAACATAGAGGTCTAGTAGAGACTACACAGCAACATAGAGGTCTAGTAGAGACTACACAGCAACATAGAGGTCTGGTAGAGACTACACAGCAACATAGAGGTCTAGTAGAGGCTACACAGCAACATAGAGGTCTAGTAGACGTCTAGTAGAGTCTACACAGCAACATAGAGGTCTAGTAGAGGTCTAGTAGAGGCTACACAGCAACATAGAGGTCTAGTAGAGACTACACAGCAACATAGAGGTCTAGTAGAGACTACACAGAAACATAGAGGTCTAGTAGAGGCTACACAGCATCATAGAGGTCTAGTAGAAGCTACACAGCAACATAGAGGTGTAGTAGAGACTACACAGCAACATAGAGGTCTAGTAGAGTTCTAGTAGAGGCTACACAGCAATATAGAGGTCTAGTAGAGGCTACACAGCAACATAGAGGTCTAGTAGAGACTAAACAGCAACATAGAGGTCTAGTAGAGGCTACACAGCAACATAGAGGTCTAGTAGAGACTACACAGCAACATAGAGGTCTAGTAGAGCCTACACAGCAACATAGAGGTCTAGCAGAGGCTACACAGCAACATAGAGGTCTAGTAGAGCCTACACAGCAACATAGAGGTCTAGTAGAGGCTACACAGCAACATAGAGGTCTAGTAGAAACTACACAGCAACATAGAGGTCTAGTAGAGTCTACACAGCAACATAGAGGTCTAGTAGAGGCCTAGTAGAGGCTACACAGCAACATAGAGGTCTAGTAGAGGCTACATATTAGCATCGAGTTCTAGTAGAGGCTACACAGCAACATAGAGGTCTAGTAGAGACTACACAGCAACATTGAGGTCTAGTAGAGGTCTAGTAGAGTCTACACAGCAACATAGAGGTCTAGTAGAGGTCTAGTAGAGGCTACACAGCAACATAGAGGTCTAGTAGAGACTACACAGCAACATAGAGGTCTAGTAGAGACTACACAGCAACATAGAGGTCTAGTAGAGGCTACACAGCAACATATAGGTCTAGTAGAGGCTACACAGCATCATAGAGGTCTAGTAGAAGCTACACAGCAACATAGAGGTGTAGTAGAGACTACACAGCAACATAGAGGTCTAGTAGAGCCTACACAGCAATCTTGAGGTCTAGTAGAGGCTACATAGCAACATAGAGGTCTAGTAGAGACTACACAGCAACATAGCGGTCTAGTAGAGGCTACACAGCAACATATAGGTCTAGTAGAGGCTACACAGCATCATAGAGGTCTAGTAGAAGCTACACAGCAACATAGAGGTCTAGTAGATGATACACAGCAACATAGAGGTTTAGTAGAGGCTACACAGCAACATAGAGGTCTAGTAGAGCCTACACAGCAACATAGAGGTCTAGTAGGGGCTACACAGCAACATAGAGGTCTAGTAGAGGCTACACAGCAACATAGAGGTCTAGTAGAGACTACACAGCAACATAGAGGTCTAGTTGGCGATATACAGCAACATAGAGGTCTAGTAGAGACTACACAGCAACATAGAGGTCTAGTAGAGACTACACAGCAAAATAGAGGTCTAGTTGGCGATATACAGCAACATAGAGGTCTAGTTTAGACTACACAGCAACATAGATGTCTAGTAGAGACTACACAGCAACATAGAGGTCTAGTAGAGGTCTAGTAGAGGCTACACAGCAACATAGAGGTCTAGTAGATGATACACAGCAACATAGAGGTTTAGTAGAGGCTACACAGCAACATAGAGGTCTAGTGGAGGCTACACAGCAACATAGAGGTCTAGTAGGGGCTACACAGCAACATAGAGGTCTAGTAGAGACTACACAGCAACATAGAGGTCTAGTAGAGACTACACAGCAACATAGAGGTCTAGTTGGCGATATACAGCAACATAGAGGTCTAGTAGAGACTACACAGCAACATAGAGGTCTAGTAGAGACTACACAGCAACATAGAGGTCTGGTAGAGACTACACAGCAACATAGAGGTCTAGTAGAGGCTACACAGCAACATAGAGGTCTAGTAGAGGTCTAGTAGAGTCTACACAGCAACATAGAGGTCTAGTAGAGGTCTAGTAGAGGCTACACAGCAACATAGAGGTCGAGTAGAGGTCTAGTAGAGAATACACAGCAACATAGAGGTCTAGTAGAGACTACACAGCAACATAGAGGTCTAGTAGAGACTACACAGCAACATAGAGGTCTAGTAGAGCCTACACAGCAACATAGAGGTCTAGTAGAGGCTACACAGCAACATAGAGGTCTAGTAGAAACTACACAGCAACATAGAGGTCTAGTAGAGACTACACAGCAACATAGAGGTCTAGTAGAGGCCTAGTAGAGGCTACACAGCAACATAGAGGTCTAGTAGAGGCTACATATTAGCATCGAGTTCTAGTAGAGGCTACACAGCAACATAGAGGTCTAGTAGAGCCTACACAGCAACATTGAGGTCTAGTAGAGGTCTAGTAGAGTCTACACAGCAACATAGAGGTCTAGTAGAGGTCTAGTAGAGGCTACACAGCAACATAGAGGTCTAGTAGAGACTACACAGCAATATAGAGGTCTAGTAGAGACTACACAGCAACATAGAGGTCTAGTAGAGGCTACACAGCAACATATAGGTCTAGTAGAGGCTACACAGCATCATAGAGGTCTAGTAGAAGCTACACAGCAACATAGAGGTGTAGTAGAGACTACACAGCAACATAGAGGTCTAGTAGAGACTACACAGCAATCTTGAGGTCTAGTAGAGGCTACATAGCAACATAGAGGTCTAGTAGAGACTACACAGCAACATAGAGGTCTAGTAGAGGCTACACAGCAACATATAGGTCTAGTAGAGGCTACACAGCATCATAGAGGTCTAGTAGAAGCTACACAGCAACATAGAGGTGTAGTAGAGACTACACAGCAACATAGAGGTCTAGTAGAGTTCTAGTAGAGGCTACACAGCAACATAGAGGTCTAGTAGAGGCTACACAGCAACATAGAGGTCTAGTAGAGACTACACAGCAACATAGAGGTCTAGTAGAGACTACACAGCAACATAGAGGTCTAGTCGAGGTCTAGTAGAGGCTACACAGCAACATAGAGGTCTAGTAGATGATACACAGCAACATAGAGGTTTAGTAGAGGCTACACAGCAACATAGAGGTCTAGTAGAGCCTACACAGCAACATAGAGGTCTAGTAGGGGCTACACAGCAACATAGAGGTCTAGTAGAGGCTACACAGCAACATAGAGGTCTAGTAGAGACTACACAGCAACATAGAGGTCTAGTTGGCGATATACAGCAACATAGAGGTCTAGTAGAGACTACACAGCAACATAGAGGTCTAGTAGAGACTACACAGCAAAATAGAGGTCTAGTTGGCGATATACAGCAACATAGAGGTCTAGTTTAGACTACACAGCAACATAGATGTCTAGTAGAGACTACACAGCAACATAGAGGTCTAGTAGAGGTCTAGTAGAGGCTACACAGCAACATAGAGGTCTAGTAGATGATACACAGCAACATAGAGGTTTAGTAGAGGCTACACAGCAACATAGAGGTCTAGTGGAGGCTACACAGCAACATAGAGGTCTAGTAGGGGCTACACAGCAACATAGAGGTCTAGTAGAGACTACACAGCAACATAGAGGTCTAGTAGAGACTACACAGCAACATAGAGGTCTAGTTGGCGATATACAGCAACATAGAGGTCTAGTAGAGACTACACAGCAACATAGAGGTCTAGTAGAGACTACACAGCAACATAGAGGTCTGGTAGAGACTACACAGCAACATAGAGGTCTAGTAGAGGCTACACAGCAACATAGAGGTCTAGTAGAGGTCTAGTAGAGTCTACACAGCAACATAGAGGTCTAGTAGAGGTCTAGTAGAGGCTACACAGCAACATAGAGGTCGAGTAGAGGTCTAGTAGAGACTACACAGCAACATAGAGGTCTAGTAGAGACTACACAGCAACATAGAGGTCTAGTAGAGACTACACAGCAACATAGAGGTCTAGTAGAGGCTACACAGCAACATATAGGTCTAGTAGAGGCTACACAGCATCATAGAGGTCTAGTAGAAGCTACACAGCAACATAGAGGTGTAGTAGAGACTACACAGCAACATAGAGGTCTAGTAGAGTTCTAGTAGAGGCTACACAGCAACATAGAGGTCTAGTAGAGGCTACACAGCAATATAGAGGTCTAGTAGAGACTAAACAGCAACATAGAGGTCTAGTAGAGGCTACACAGCAACATAGAGGTCTAGTAGAGACTACACAGCAACATAGAGGTCTAGTAGAGCCTACACAGCAACCTAGAGGTCTAGCAGAGGCTACACAGCAACATAGAGGTCTAGTACAGCCTACACAGCAACATAGAGGTCTAGTAGAGGCTACACAGCAACATAGAGGTCTAGTAGAAACTACACAGCAACATAGAGGTCTAGTAGAGACTACACAGCAACATAGAGGTCTAGTAGAGGCCTAGTAGAGGCTACACAGCAACATAGAGGTCTAGTAGAGGCTACATATTAGCATCGAGTTCTAGTAGAGACTACACAGCAACATAGAGGTCTAGTAGAGGCTACACAGCAACATAGAGGTCTAGTAGAGGTCTAGTAGAGTCTACACAGCAACATAGAGGTCTAGTAGAGGTCTAGTAGAGGCTACACAGCAACATAGAGGTCGAGTAGAGGTCTAGTAGAGACTACACAGCAACATAGAGGTCTAGTAGAGACTACACAGCAACATAGAGGTCTAGTAGAGACTACACAGCAACATAGAGGTCTAGTAGAGCCTACACAGCAACATAGAGGTCTAGTAGAGGCTACACAGCAACATAGAGGTCTAGTAGAAACTACACAGCAACATAGAGGTCTAGTAGAGACTACACAGCAACATAGAGGTCTAGTAGAGGCCTAGTAGAGGCTACACAGCAACATAGAGGTCTAGTAGAGGCTACATATTAGCATCGAGTTCTAGTAGAGGCTACACAGCAACATAGAGGTCTAGTAGAGACTACACAGCAACATTGAGGTCTAGTAGAGGTCTAGTAGAATCTACACAGCAACATAGAGGTCTAGTAGAGGTCTAGTAGAGGCTACACAGCAACATAGAGGTCTAGTAGAGACTACACAGCAATATAGAGGTCTAGTAGAGTCTACACAGCAACATAGAGGTCTAGTAGAGGCTACACAGCAACATATAGGTCTAGTAGAGGCTACACAGCATCATAGAGGTCTAGTAGAAGCTACACAGCAACATAGAGGTGTAGTAGAGACTACACAGCAACATAGAGGTCTAGTAGAGACTACACAGCAATCTTGAGGTCTAGTAGAGGCTACATAGCAACATAGAGGTCTAGTAGAGACTACACAGCAACATAGAGGTCTAGTAGAGGCTACACAGCAACATATAGGTCTAGTAGAGGCTACACAGCATCATAGAGGTCTAGTAGAAGCTACACAGCAACATAGAGGTGTAGTAGAGACTACACAGCAACATAGAGGTCTAGTAGAGTTCTAGTAGAGGCTACACAGCAACATAGAGGTCTAGTAGAGGCTACACAGCAACATAGAGGTCTAGTAGAGACTACACAGCAACATAGAGGTCTAGTAGAGACTACACAGCAACATAGAGGTCTAGTCGAGGTCTAGTAGAGGCTACACAGCAACATAGAGGTCTAGTAGATGATACACATTAACATAGAGGTTTAGTAGAGGCTAAACAGCAACATAGAGGTCTAGTAGAGCCTACACAGCAACATAGAGGTCTAGTAGGGGCTACACAGCAACATAGAGGTCTAGTAGAGGCTACACAGCAACATAGAGGTCTAGTAGAGACTACACAGCAACATAGAGGTCTAGTTGGCGATATACAGCAACATAGAGGTCTAGTAGAGACTACACAGCAACATAGAGGTCTGGTAGAGACTACACAGCAAAATAGAGGTCTAGTTGGCGATATACAGCAACATAGAGGTCTAGTTTAGACTACACAGCAACATAGATGTCTAGTAGAGACTACACAGCAACATAGAGGTCTAGCAGAGGTCTAGTAGAGGCTACACAGCAACATAGAGGTCTAGTAGATGATACACAGCAACATAGAGGTTTAGTAGAGGCTACACAGCAACATAGAGGTCTAGTGGAGGCTACACAGCAACATAGAGGTCTAGTAGGGGCTACACAGCAACATAGAGGTCTAGTAGAGACTACACAGCAACATAGAGGTCTAGTAGAGACTACACAGCAACATAGAGGTCTAGTTGGCGATATACAGCAACATAGAGGTCTAGTAGAGACTACACAGCAACATAGAGGTCTAGTAGAGACTACACAGCAACATAGAGGTCTGGTAGAGACTACACAGCAACATAGAGGTCTAGTAGAGGCTACACAGCAACATAGAGGTCTAGTAGAGGTCTAGTAGAGTCTACACAGCAACATAGAGGTCTAGTAGAGGTCTAGTAGAGGCTACACAGCAACATAGAGGTCGAGTAGAGGTCTAGTAGAGACTACACAGCAACATAGAGGTCTAGTAGAGACTACACAGCAACATAGAGGTCTAGTAGAGACTACACAGCAACATAGAGGTCTAGTAGAGGCTACACAGCAACATATAGGTCTAGTAGAGGCTACACAGCATCATAGAGGTCTAGTAGAAGCTACACAGCAACATAGAGGTGTAGTAGAGACTACACAGCAACATAGAGGTCTAGTAGAGTTCTAGTAGAGGCTACACAGCAACATAGAGGTCTAGTAGAGGCTACACAGCAACATAGAGGTCTAGTAGAGACTAAACAGCAACATAGAGGTCTAGTAGAGGCTACACAGCAACATAGAGGTCTAGTAGAGACTACACAGCAACATAGAGGTCTAGTAGAGCCTACACAGCAACCTAGAGGTCTAGCAGAGGCTACACAGCAACATAGAGGTCTAGTAGAGCCTACACAGCAACATAGAGGTCTAGTAGAGGCTACACAGCAACATAGAGGTCTAGTAGAAACTACACAGCAACATAGAGGTCTAGTAGAGACTACACAGCAACATAGAGGTCTAGTAGAGGCCTAGTAGAGGCTACACAGCAACATAGAGGTCTAGTAGAGGCTACATATTAGCATCGAGTTCTAGTAGAGACTACACAGCAATATAGAGGTCTAGTAGAGACTACACAGCAACATTGAGGTCTAGTAGAGTTCTAGTAGAGTCTACACAGCAACATAGAGGTCTAGTAGAGGTCTAGTAGAGGCTACACAGCAACATAGAGGTCTAGTAGAGACTACACAGCAACATAGAGGTCTAGTAGAGACTACACAGCAACATAGAGGTCTAGTAGAGGCTACACAGCAACATATAGGTCTAGTAGAGGCTACACAGCATCATAGAGGTCTAGTAGAAGCTACACAGCAACATAGAGGTGTAGTAGAGACTACACAGCAACATAGAGGTCTAGTAGAGACTACACAGCAATCTTGAGGTCTAGTAGAGGCTACATAGCAACATAGAGGTCTAGTAGAGGCTACACAGCAACATAGAGGTCTAATAGAGGTTACACAGCAACATAGAGGTCTAGTAGAGGCTACACAGCAACATAGAGGTCTTGTAGAGACTACACAGCAACATAGAGGTCTAGTAGGGGCTACACAGCAACATAGAGATCTAGTAGAGGCTACACAGCAGCATAGAGGTCTAGTAGAGCCTACACAGCAACATATAGGTCTAGTAGAGGTTACACAGCAACATAGAGGTCTAGTAGAGACTACACAGCAACATAGAGGTCTAGTAGAGGTCTAGTACAGGCTACACAGCAACATAGAGGTCTAGTAGAGGCTACACAGCAACATAGAGGTCTAGTAGAGACTACACAGCAACATAGAGGTCTAGTAGAGACTACACAGCAACATAGAGGTCTAGTCGAGGTCTAGTAGAGGCTACACAGCAACATAGAGGTCTAGTAGATGATACACAGCAACATAGAGGTCTAGTAGGGGCTACACAGCAACATAGAGGTCTAGTAGAGGCTACACAGCAACATAGAGGTCTAGTAGAGCCTACACAGCAACATAGAGGTCTAGTAGGGGCTACACAGCAACATAGAGGTCTAGTAGAGGCTACACAGCAACATAGAGGTCTAGTAGAGACTACACAGCAACATAGAGGTCTAGTTGGCGATATACAGCAACATAGAGGTCTAGTAGAGACTACACAGCAACATAGAGGTCTAGTAGAGACTACACAGCAAAATAGAGGTCTAGTTGGCGATATACAGCAACATAGAGGTCTAGTTTAGACTACACAGCAACATAGATGTCTAGTAGAGACTACACAGCAACATAGAGGTCTAGTAGAGGTCTAGTAGAGGCTACACAGCAACATAGAGGTCTAGTAGATGATACACAGCAACATAGAGGTTTAGTAGAGGCTACACAGCAACATAGAGGTCTAGTAGAGGCTACACAGCAACATAGAGGTCTAGTAGGGGCTACACAGCAACATAGAGGTCTAGTAGAGACTACACAGCAACATAGAGGTCTAGTAGGGGCTACACAGCAACATAGAGGTCTAGTAGAGACTACACAGCAACATAGAGGTCTAGTAGAGACTACACAGCAACATAGAGGTCTAGTTGGCGATATACAGCAACATAGAGGTCTAGTAGAGACTACACAGCAACATAGAGGTCTAGTAGAGACTACACAGCAACATAGAGGTCTGGTAGAGACTACACAGCAACATAGAGGTCTAGTAGAGGCTACACAGCAACATAGAGGTCTAGTAGAGACTACACAGCAACATAGAGGTCTAGTAGAGACTACACAGCAACATAGAGGTCTAGTAGAGGCTAAACAGCAACATATAGGTCTAGTAGAGGCTACACAGCATCATAGAGGTCTAGTAGAAGCTACACAGCAACATAGAGGTGTAGTAGAGACTACACAGCAACATAGAGGTCTAGTAGAGTTCTAGTAGAGGCTACACAGCAACATAGAGGTCTAGTAGAGGCTACACAGCAACATAGAGGTCTAGTAGAGACTAAACAGCAACATAGAGGTCTAGTAGAGGCTACACAGCAACATAGAGGTCTAGTAGAGGCTACACAGCAACATAGAGGTCTAGTAGAGCCTACACAGCAACATAGAGGTCTAGTAGAGGCTACACAGCAACATAGAGGTCTAGTAGAGGCTACACAGCAACATAGAGGTCTAGTAGAGGCTACACAGCAACATAGAGGTCTAGTAGAGACTACACAGCAACATGAGGCAGGAGGTCTAGTAGAGGCTACACAGCAACATAGAGGTCTAGTAGAGGCTACATATTAGCATCGAGTTCTAGTAGAGGCTACACAGCAACATAGAGGTCTAGTAGAGACTACACAGCAACATTGAGGTCTAGTAGAGGTCTAGTAGAGTCTACACAGCAACATAGAGGTCTAGTAGAGGTCTAGTAGAGGCTACACAGCAACATAGAGGTCTAGTAGAGACTACACAGCAACATAGAGGTCTAGTAGAGACTACACAGCAACATAGAGGTCTAGTAGAGGCTACACAGCAACATAGAGGTCTAGTAGAGGCTACACAGCAACATAGAGGTCTAGTAGAGGCTACACAGCAACATAGAGGTCTAGTAGAGACTACACAGCAACATAGAGGTCTAGTAGAGCCTACACAGCAATCTTGAGGTCTAGTAGAGGCTACACAGCAACATAGAGGTCTAGTAGAGGCTACACAGCAACATAGAGGTCTAGTAGAGGCTACACAGCAACATAGAGGTCTAGTAGAGACTACACAGCAACATAGAGGTCTAGTAGAGGCTACACAGCAACATAGAGGTCTAGTAGATGATACACAGCAACATAGAGGTTTAGTAGAGGCTACACAGCAACATAGAGGTCTAGTAGAGCCTACACAGCAACATAGAGGTCTAGTAGGGGCTACACAGCAACATAGAGGTCTAGTAGAGGCTACACAGCAACATAGAGGTCTAGTAGAGACTACACAGCAACATAGAGGTCTAGTTGGCGATATACAGCAACATAGAGGTCTAGTAGAGACTACACAGCAACATAGAGGTCTAGTAGAGACTACACAGCAAAATAGAGGTCTAGTTGGCGATATACAGCAACATAGAGGTCTAGTTTAGACTACACAGCAACATAGATGTCTAGTAGAGACTACACAGCAACATAGAGGTCTAGTAGAGGTCTAGTAGAGGCTACACAGCAACATAGAGGTCTAGTAGATGATACACAGCAACATAGAGGTTTAGTAGAGGCTACACAGCAACATAGAGGTCTAGTGGAGGCTACACAGCAACATAGAGGTCTAGTAGGGGCTACACAGCAACATAGAGGTCTAGTAGAGACTACACAGCAACATAGAGGTCTAGTAGAGACTACACAGCAACATAGAGGTCTAGTTGGCGATATACAGCAACATAGAGGTCTAGTAGAGACTACACAGCAACATAGAGGTCTAGTAGAGACTACACAGCAACATAGAGGTCTGGTAGAGACTACACAGCAACATAGAGGTCTAGTAGAGGCTACACAGCAACATAGAGGTCTAGTAGAGGTCTAGTAGAGTCTACACAGCAACATAGAGGTCTAGTAGAGGTCTAGTAGAGGCTACACAGCAACATAGAGGTCGAGTAGAGGTCTAGTAGAGAATACACAGCAACATAGAGGTCTAGTAGAGACTACACAGCAACATAGAGGTCTAGTAGAGACTACACAGCAACATAGAGGTCTAGTAGAGCCTACACAGCAACATAGAGGTCTAGTAGAGGCTACACAGCAACATAGAGGTCTAGTAGAAACTACACAGCAACATAGAGGTCTAGTAGAGACTACACAGCAACATAGAGGTCTAGTAGAGGCCTAGTAGAGGCTACACAGCAACATAGAGGTCTAGTAGAGGCTACATATTAGCATCGAGTTCTAGTAGAGGCTACACAGCAACATAGAGGTCTAGTAGAGCCTACACAGCAACATTGAGGTCTAGTAGAGGTCTAGTAGAGTCTACACAGCAACATAGAGGTCTAGTAGAGGTCTAGTAGAGGCTACACAGCAACATAGAGGTCTAGTAGAGACTACACAGCAACATAGAGGTCTAGTAGAGACTACACAGCAACATAGAGGTCTAGTAGAGGCTACACAGCAACATATAGGTCTAGTAGAGGCTACACAGCATCATAGAGGTCTAGTAGAAGCTACACAGCAACATAGAGGTGTAGTAGAGACTACACAGCAACATAGAGGTCTAGTAGAGACTACACAGCAATCTTGAGGTCTAGTAGAGGCTACATAGCAACATAGAGGTCTAGTAGAGACTACACAGCAACATAGAGGTCTAGTAGAGGCTACACAGCAACATATAGGTCTAGTAGAGGCTACACAGCAACATAGAGGTCTAGTAGAAGCTACACAGCAACATAGAGGTGTAGTAGAGACTACACAGCAACATAGAGGTCTAGTAGAGGTCTAGTAGAGGCTACACAGCAACATAGAGGTCTAGTAGAGGCTACACAGCAACATAGAGGTCTAGTAGAGACTACACAGCAACATAGAGGTCTAGTAGAGACTACACAGCAACATAGAGGTCTAGTCGAGGTCTAGTAGAGGCTACACAGCAACATAGAGGTCTAGTAGATGATACACAGCAACATAGAGGTTTAGTAGAGGCTACACAGCAACATAGAGGTCTAGTAGAGCCTACACAGCAACATAGAGGTCTAGTAGGGGCTACACAGCAACATAGAGGTCTAGTAGAGGCTACACAGCAACATAGAGGTCTAGTAGAGACTACACAGCAACATAGAGGTCTAGTTGGCGATATACAGCAACATAGAGGTCTAGTAGAGACTACACAGCAACATAGAGGTCTAGTAGAGACTACACAGCAAAATAGAGGTCTAGTTGGCGATATACAGCAACATAGAGGTCTAGTTTAGACTACACAGCAACATAGATGTCTAGTAGAGACTACACAGCAACATAGAGGTCTAGTAGAGGTCTAGTAGAGGCTACACAGCAACATAGAGGTCTAGTAGATGATACACAGCAACATAGAGGTTTAGTAGAGGCTACACAGCAACATAGAGGTCTAGTGGAGGCTACACAGCAACATAGAGGTCTAGTAGGGGCTACACAGCAACATAGAGGTCTAGTAGAGACTACACAGCAACATAGAGGTCTAGTAGAGACTACACAGCAACATAGAGGTCTAGTTGGCGATATACAGCAACATAGAGGTCTAGTAGAGACTACACAGCAACATAGAGGTCTAGTAGAGACTACACAGCAACATAGAGGTCTGGTAGAGACTACACAGCAACATAGAGGTCTAGTAGAGGCTACACAGCAACATAGATGTCTAGTAGAGACTACACAGCAACATAGAGGTCTAGCAGAGGTCTAGTAGAGGCTACACAGCAACATAGAGGTCTAGTAGATGATACACAGCAACATAGAGGTTTAGTAGAGGCTACACAGCAACATAGAGGTCTAGTGGAGGCTACACAGCAACATAGAGGTCTAGTAGGGGCTACACAGCAACATAGAGGTCTAGTAGAGACTACACAGCAACATAGAGGTCTAGTAGAGACTACACAGCAACATAGAGGTCTAGTTGGCGATATACAGCAACATAGAGGTCTAGTAGAGACTACACAGCAACATAGAGGTCTAGTAGAGACTACACAGCAACATAGAGGTCTGGTAGAGACTACACAGCAACATAGAGGTCTAGTAGAGGCTACACAGCAACATAGAGGTCTAGTAGAGGTCTAGTAGAGTCTACACAGCAACATAGAGGTCTAGTAGAGGTCTAGTAGAGGCTACACAGCAACATAGAGGTCGAGTAGAGGTCTAGTAGAGGCTACACAGCAACATAGAGGTCTAGTAGAGACTACACAGCAACATAGAGGTCTAGTAGAGACTACACAGCAACATAGAGGTCTAGTAGAGGCTACACAGCAACATATAGGTCTAGTAGAGGCTACACAGCATCATAGAGGTCTAGTAGAAGCTACACAGCAACATAGAGGTGTAGTAGAGACTACACAGCAACATAGAGGTCTAGTAGAGTTCTAGTAGAGGCTACACAGCAACATAGAGGTCTAGTAGAGGCTACACAGCAACATAGAGGTCTAGTAGAGACTAAACAGCAACATAGAGGTCTAGTAGAGGCTACACAGCAACATAGAGGTCTAGTAGAGACTACACAGCAACATAGAGGTCTAGTAGAGCCTACACAGCAACATAGAGGTCTAGCAGAGGCTACACAGCAACATAGAGGTCTAGTAGAGCCTACACAGCAACATAGAGGTCTAGTAGAGGCTACACAGCAACATAGAGGTCTAGTAGAAACTACACAGCAACATAGAGGTCTAGTAGAGACTACACAGCAACATAGAGGTCTAGTAGAGGCCTAGTAGAGGCTACACAGCAACATAGAGGTCTAGTAGAGGCTACATATTAGCATCGAGTTCTAGTAGAGACTACACAGCAACATAGAGGTCTAGTAGAGACTACACAGCAACATTGAGGTCTAGTAGAGGTCTAGTAGAGTCTACACAGCAACATAGAGGTCTAGTAGAGGTCTAGTAGAGGCTACACAGCAACATAGAGGTCTAGTAGAGACTACACAGCAACATAGAGGTCTAGTAGAGACTACACAGCAACATAGAGGTCTAGTAGAGGCTACACAGCAACATATAGGTCTAGTAGAGGCTACACAGCATCATAGAGGTCTAGTAGAAGCTACACAGCAACATAGAGGTGTAGTAGAGACTACACAGCAACATAGAGGTCTAGTAGAGACTACACAGCAATCTTGAGGTCTAGTAGAGGCTACATAGCAACATAGAGGTCTAGTAGAGGCTACACAGCAACATAGAGGTCTAATAGAGGTTACACAGCAACATAGAGGTCTAGTAGAGGCTACATAGCAACATAGAGGTCTAGTAGAGGCTACACAGCAACATAGAGGTCTTGTAGAGACTACACAGCAACATAGAGGTCTAGTAGGGGCTACACAGCAACATAGAGATCTAGTAGAGGCTACACAGCAGCATAGAGGTCTAGTAGAGCCTACACAGCAACATATAGGTCTAGTAGAGGTTACACAGCAACATAGAGGTCTAGTGGAGGTCTAGTAGAGGCTACACAGCAACATAGAGGTCTAGTAGAGGTCTAGTACAGGCTACACAGCAACATAGAGGTCTAGTAGAGGCTACACAGCAACATAGAGGTCTAGTAGAGACTACACAGCAACATAGAGGTCTAGTAGAGACTACACAGCAACATAGAGGTCTAGTCGAGGTCTAGTAGAGGCTACACAGCAACATAGAGGTCTAGTAGATGATACACAGCAACATAGAGGTTTAGTAGAGGCTACACAGCAACATAGAGGTCTAGTAGAGCCTACACAGCAACATAGAGGTCTAGTAGGGGCTACACAGCAACATAGAGGTCTAGTAGAGGCTACACAGCAACATAGAGGTCTAGTAGAGACTACACAGCAACATAGAGGTCTAGTTGGCGATATACAGCAACATAGAGGTCTAGTAGAGACTACACAGCAACATAGAGGTCTAGTAGAGACTACACAGCAAAATAGAGGTCTAGTTGGCGATATACAGCAACATAGAGGTCTAGTTTAGACTACACAGCAACATAGATGTCTAGTAGAGACTACACAGCAACATAGAGGTCTAGTAGAGGTCTAGTAGAGGCTACACAGCAACATAGAGGTCTAGTAGATGATACACAGCAACATAGAGGTTTAGTAGAGGCTACACAGCAACATAGAGGTCTAGCAGAGGCTACACAGCAACATAGAGGTCTAGTAGGGGCTACACAGCAACATAGAGGTCTAGTAGAGACTACACAGCAACATAGAGGTCTAGTAGAGACTACACAGCAACATAGAGGTCTAGTTGGCGATATACAGCAACATAGAGGTCTAGTACAGACTACACAGCAACATAGAGGTCTAGTAGAGACTACACAGCAACATAGAGGTCTGGTAGAGACTACACAGCAACATAGAGGTCTAGTAGAGGCTACACAGCAACATAGAGGTCTAGTAGAGGTCTAGTAGAGTCTACACAGCAACATAGAGGTCTAGTAGAGGTCTAGTAGAGGCTACACAGCAACATAGAGGTCTAGTAGAGACTACACAGCAACATAGAGGTCTAGTAGAGACTACACAGCAACATAGAGGTCTAGTAGAGGCTACACAGCAACATAGAGGTCTAGTAGAGGCTACACAGCATCATAGAGGTCTAGTAGAAGCTACACAGCAACATAGAGGTCTAGTAGAGCCTACACAGCAACATAGAGGTCTAGTAGAGGCTACACAGCAACATAGAGGTCTAGTAGAGGCTACACAGCAACATAGAGGTCTAGTAGAGACTACACAGCAACATAGAGATCTAGTAGAGACTACACAGCAACATAGAGGTCTAGTAGAGACTACACAGCAACATAGAGGTCTAGTAGAGCCTACACAGCAACATAGAGGTCTAGTAGAGACTACACAGCAACATAGAGGTCTAGTAGAGGCTACACAGCAACATAGAGGTCTAGTAGAGGCTACACAGCAACATAGAGGTCTAGTAGAGGTCTAGTAGAGGCTACACAGCAACATAGAGGTCTAGTAGAGGCTACACAGCAACATAGAGGTCTAGTAGAGGCTACACAGCAACATAGAGGTCTAGTAGAGACTAAACAGCAACATGGAGGTCTAGTAGAGGCTACACAGCAACATAGAGGTCTAGTAGAGGTCTAGTAGAGGCTACACAGCAACATAGAGGTCTAGTAGAGGATACATATTAGCATCGAGATCTAGTAGAGCCTACACAGCAAAATAGAGATCTAGTAGAGGCTACACAGCAACATAGAGGTCTAGTAGAGGCTACACAGCAACATAGAGGTCTAGTAGAGGCTACACAGCAACATAGAGATCTAGTAGAGACTACACAGCAACATAGAGATCTAGTAGAGACTACACAGCAACATAGAGGTCTAGTAGAGACTACACAGCAACATAGAGCTCTAGTAGAGACTACACAGTAACATAGAGGACTAGTAGAGACTACACAGCAACATAGAGGTCTAGTAGAGGCTACACAGCAACATAGAGGTCTAGTAGAGACTACACAGCAACATAGAGGTCTAGTGGAGGTCTAGTAGAGTCTACACAGCAACATAGAGGTCTAGTAGAGGTCTAGTAGAGGCTACACAGCAACATAGAGGTCTAGTAGAGACTACACAGCAACATAGAGGTCTAGTAGAGACTACACAGCAACATAGAGGTCTAGTAGAGGCTACACAGCAACATATAGGTCTAGTAGAGGCTACACAGCATCATAGAGGTCTAGTAGAAGCTACACAGCAACATAGAGGTGTAGTAGAGACTACACAGCAACATAGAGGTCTAGTAGAGTTCTAGTAGAGGCTACACAGCAACATAGAGGTCTAGTAGAGGCTACACAGCAACATAGAGATCTAGTAGAGACTACACAGCAACATAGAGATCTAGTAGAGACTACACAGCAACATAGAGGTCTAGTAGAGACTACACAGCAACATAGAGGTCTAGTAGAGCCTACACAGCAACATAGAGGTCTAGTAGAGACTACACAGCAACATAGAGGTCTAGTAGAGGCTACACAGCAACATAGAGGTCTAGTAGAGGCTACACAGCAACATAGAGGTCTAGTAGAGGTCTAGTAGAGGCTACACAGCAACATAGAGGTCTAGTAGAGGCTACACAGCAACATAGAGGTCTAGTAGAGGCTACACAGCAACATAGAGGTCTAGTAGAGACTAAACAGCAACATGGAGGTCTAGTAGAGGCTACACAGCAACATAGAGGTCTAGTAGAGGTCTAGTAGAGGCTACACAGCAACATAGAGGTCTAGTAGAGCCTACACAGAAACATAGAGGTCTAGTAGAGGCTACACAGCAACATAGAGGTCTAGTAGAGACTACACAGCAACATAGAGGTCTAGTAGAGGCTAAACAGCAACATAGAGGTCTAGTAGAGACTACACAGCAAGATAGAGGTCTAGTAGAGACTACACAGCAACATAGAGGTCTAGTAGAGGCCTAGTAGAGGCTACACAGCAACATAGAGGTCTAGTAGAGGATACATATTAGCATCGAGATCTAGTAGAGCCTACACAGCAAAATAGAGATCTAGTAGAGGCTACACAGCAACATAGAGGTCTAGTAGAGGCTACACAGCAACATAGAGGTCTAGTAGAGGCTACACAGCAACATAGAGATCTAGTAGAGACTACACAGCAACATAGAGATCTAGTAGAGACTACACAGCAACATAGAGGTCTAGTAGAGACTACACAGCAACATAGAGCTCTAGTAGAGACTACACAGTAACATAGAGGACTAGTAGAGACTACACAGCAACATAGAGGTCTAGTAGAGGCTACACAGCAACATAGAGGTCTAGTAGAGACTACACAGCAACATAGAGGTCTAGTGGAGGTCTAGTAGAGTCTACACAGCAACATAGAGGTCTAGTAGAGGTCTAGTAGAGGCTACACAGCAACATAGAGGTCTAGTAGAGACTACACAGCAACATAGAGGTCTAGTAGAGACTACACAGCAACATAGAGGTCTAGTAGAGGCTACACAGCAACATATAGGTCTAGTAGAGGCTACACAGCATCATAGAGGTCTAGTAGAAGCTACACAGCAACATAGAGGTGTAGTAGAGACTACACAGCAACATAGAGGTCTAGTAGAGTTCTAGTAGAGGCTACACAGCAACATAGAGGTCTAGTAGAGGCTACACAGCAACATAGAGGTCTAGTAGAGACTAAACAGCAACATAGAGGTCTAGTAGAGGCTACACAGCAACATAGAGGTCTAGTAGAGACTACACAGCAACATAGAGGTCTAGTAGAGTCTACACAGCAACATAGAGGTCTAGTAGAGGTCTAGTAGAGGCTACACAGCAACATAGAGGTCTAGTAGAGACTACACAGCAACATAGAGGTCTAGTAGAGACTACACAGCAACATAGAGGTCTAGTAGAGGCTACACAGCAACATATAGGTCTAGTAGAGGCTACACAGCATCATAGAGGTCTAGTAGAGGCTACACAGCAACATAGAGGTGTAGTAGAGACTACACAGCAACATAGAGGTCTAGTAGAGACTACACAGCAATCATAGAGGTCTAGTAGAGGCTACACAGCAACATAGAGGTCTAGTAGAGGCTACACAGCAACATAGAGGTCTAAGTAGAGGTCTACACAGCAACATAGAGGTCTAGTAGAGGCTACACAGCAACATAGAGGTCTAGTAGAGGCTACACAGCAACATAGAGGTCTAGTAGAGACTACACAGCAACATAGAGGTCTAGTAGAGGCTACACAGCAACATAGAGGTCTAGTAGAGGCTACACAGCAACATAGAGGTCTAGTAGAGCCTACACAGCAACATAGAGGTCTAGTAGAGGCTACACAGCAACATAGAGGTCTAGTAGAGACTACACAGCAACATAGAGGTCTAGTAGAGGCTACACAGCAACATAGAGGTCTAGTAGAGGTCTAGTAGAGGCTACACAGCAACATAGAGGTCTAGTAGAGGCTACACAGCAACATAGAGGTCTAGTAGAGACTACACAGCAACATAGAGGTCTAGTAGAGACTACACAGCAACATAGAGGTCTAGTCGAGGTCTAGTAGAGGCTACACAGCAACATAGAGGTCTAGTAGATGATACACAGCAACATAGAGGTTTAGTAGAGGCTACACAGCAACATAGAGGTCTAGTAGAGCCTACACAGCAACATAGAGGTCTAGTAGGGGCTACACAGCAACATAGAGGTCTAGTAGAGGCTACACAGCAACATAGAGGTCTAGTAGAGACTACACAGCAACATAGAGGTCTAGTTGGCGATATACAGCAACATAGAGGTCTAGTAGAGACTACACAGCAACATAGAGGTCTAGTAGAGACTACACAGCAAAATAGAGGTCTAGTTGGCGATATACAGCAACATAGAGGTCTAGTTTAGACTACACAGCAACATAGATGTCTAGTAGAGACTACACAGCAACATAGAGGTCTAGTAGAGGTCTAGTAGAGGCTACACAGCAACATAGAGGTCTAGTAGATGATACACAGCAACATAGAGGTTTAGTAGAGGCTACACAGCAACATAGAGGTCTAGCAGAGGCTACACAGCAACATAGAGGTCTAGTAGGGGCTACACAGCAACATAGAGGTCTAGTAGAGACTACACAGCAACATAGAGGTCTAGTAGAGACTACACAGCAACATAGAGGTCTAGTTGGCGATATACAGCAACATAGAGGTCCAGTACAGACTACACAGCAACATAGAGGTCTAGTAGAGACTACACAGCAACATAGAGGTCTGGTAGAGACTACACAGCAACATAGAGGTCTAGTAGAGGCTACACAGCAACATAGAGGTCTAGTAGAGGTCTAGTAGAGTCTACACAGCAACATAGAGGTCTAGTAGAGGTCTAGTAGAGGCTACACAGCAACATAGAGGTCTAGTAGAGACTACACAGCAACATAGAGGTCTAGTAGAGACTACACAGCAACATAGAGGTCTAGTAGAGGCTACACAGCAACATATAGGTCTAGTAGAGGCTACACAGCATCATAGAGGTCTAGTAGAAGCTACACAGCAACATAGAGGTGTAGTAGAGACTACACAGCAACATAGAGGTCTAGTAGAGTCTAGTAGAGGCTACACAGCAACATAGAGGTCTAGTAGAGGCTACACAGCAACATAGAGGTCTAGTAGAGACTAAACAGCAACATAGAGGTCTAGTAGAGGCTACACAGCAACATAGAGGTCTAGTAGAGACTACACAGCAACATAGAGGTCTAGTAGAGCCTACACAGCAACATAGAGGTCTAGCAGAGGCTACACAGCAACATAGAGGTCTAGTAGAGCCTACACAGCAACATAGAGGTCTAGTAGAGGCTACACAGCAACATAGAGGTCTAGTAGAGACTACACAGCAACATAGAGGTCTAGTAGAGACTACACAGCAACATAGAGGTCTAGTAGAGGCCTAGTAGAGGCTACACAGCAACATAGAGGTCTAGTAGAGGCTACATATTAGCATCGAGTTCTAGTAGAGGCTACACAGCAACATAGAGGTCTAGTAGAGACTACACAGCAACATTGAGGTCTAGTAGAGGTCTAGTAGAGTCTACACAGCAACATAGAGGTCTAGTAGAGGTCTAGTAGAGGCTACACAGCAACATAGAGGTCTAGTAGAGACTACACAGCAACATAGAGGTCTAGTAGAGACTACACAGCAACATAGAGGTCTAGTAGAGGCTACACAGCAACATATAGGTCTAGTAGAGGCTACACAGCATCATAGAGGTCTAGTAGAAGCTACACAGCAACATAGAGGTGTAGTAGAGACTACACAGCAACATAGAGGTCTAGTAGAGACTACACAGCAACCTTGAGGTCTAGTAGAGGCTACATAGCAACATAGAGGTCTAGTAGAGGCTACACAGCAACATAGAGGTCTAATAGAGGTTACACAGCAACATAGAGGTCTAGTAGAGGCTACATAGCAACATAGAGGTCTAGTAGAGGCTACACAGCAACATAGAGGTCTTGTAGAGACTACACAGCAACATAGAGGTCTAGTAGGGGCTACACAGCAACATAGAGATCTAGTAGAGGCTACACAGCAGCATAGAGGTCTAGTAGAGCCTACACAGCAACATAGAGGTCTAGTAGAGGCTACACAGCAACATAGAGGTCTAGTAGAGAGTCTAGTAGAGGCTACACAGCAACATAGAGGTCTAGTAGATGACTACACAGCAACATAGAGGTCTAGTTGGCGATATACAGCAACATAGAGGTCCAGTAGAGACTACACAGCAACATAGAGGTCTAGTAGAGACTACACAGCAAAATAGAGGTCTAGTTGGCGATATACAGCAACATAGAGGTCTAGTTTAGACTACACAGCAACATAGATGTCTAGTAGAGAGTACACAGCAACATAGAGGTCTAGTAGAGGTCTAGTAGAGGCTACACAGCAACATAGAGGTCTAGTAGATGATACACAGCAACATAGAGGTTTAGTAGAGGCTACACAGCAACATAGAGGTCTAGTAGAGGCTACACAGCAACATAGAGGTCTAGTAGGGGCTAGACAGCAACATAGAGGTCTAGTAGAGACTACACAGCAACATAGAGGTCTAGTAGAGACTACACAGCAACATAGAGGTCTAGTTGGCGATATACAGCAACATAGAGGTCCAGTAGAGACTACACAGCAACATAGAGGTCTAGTAGAGACTACACAGCAACATAGAGGTCTAGTAGAGACTACACAGCAACATAGAGGTCTGGTAGAGACTACACAGCAACATAGAGGTCTAGTAGAGGCTACACAGCAACATAGAGGTCTAGTAGAGGTCTAGTAGAGGCTACACAGCAACATAGAGGTCTAGTAGAGACTACACAGCAACATAGAGGTCTAGTAGAGACTACACAGCAACATAGAGGTCTATTAGAGGCTACACAGCAACATATAGGTCTAGTAGAGGCTACACAGCATCATAGAGGTCTAGTAGAAGCTACACAGCAACATAGAGGTGTAGTAGAGACTACACAGCAACATAGAGGTCTAGTAGAGTTCTAGTAGAGGCTACACAGCAACATAGAGGTCTAGTAGAGGCTACACAGCAACATAGAGGTCTAGTAGAGACTAAACAGCAACATAGAGGTCTAGTAGAGGCTACACAGCAACATAGAGGTCTAGTAGAGACTACACAGCAACATAGAGGTCTAGTAGAGCCTACACAGCAACATAGAGGTCTAGCAGAGGCTACACAGCAACATAGAGGTCTAGTAGAGCCTACACAGCAACATAGAGGTCTAGTAGAGGCTACACAGCAACATAGAGGTCTAGTAGAGACTACACAGCAACATAGAGGTCTAGTAGAGACTACACAGCAACATAGAGGTCTAGTAGAGGCCTAGTAGAGGCTACACAGCAACATAGAGGTCTAGTAGAGGCTACATATTAGCATCGAGTTCTAGTAGAGGCTACACAGCAACATAGAGGTCTAGTAGAGACTACACAGCAACATTGAGGTCTAGTAGAGGTCTAGTAGAGTCTACACAGCAACATAGAGGTCTAGTAGAGGTCTAGTAGAGTCTACACAGCAACATAGAGGTCTAGTAGAGTCTACACAGCAACATAGAGGTCTAGTAGAGACTACACAGCAACATAGAGGTCTAGTAGAGGCTACACAGCAACATATAGGTCTAGTAGAGGCTACACAGCATCATAGAGGTCTAGTAGAAGCTACACAGCAACATAGAGGTGTAGTAGAGACTACACAGCAACATAGAGGTCTAGTAGAGACTACACAGCAACCTTGAGGTCTAGTAGAGGCTACATAGCAACATAGAGGTCTAGTAGAGGCTACACAGCAACATAGAGGTCTAATAGAGGTTACACAGCAACATAGAGGTCTAGTAGAGGCTACATAGCAACATAGAGGTCTAGTAGAGGCTACACAGCAACATAGAGGTCTTGTAGAGACTACACAGCAACATAGAGGTCTAGTAGGGGCTACACAGCAACATAGAGATCTAGTAGAGGCTACACAGCAGCATAGAGGTCTAGTAGAGCCTACACAGCAACATAGAGGTCTAGTAGAGCCTACACAGCAACATAGAGGTCTAGTAGAGGCTACACAGCAACATAGAGGTCTAGTAGAGGCTACACAGCAACATAGAGGTCTAGTAGAGGCTACACAGCAACATATAGGTCTAGTAGAGGCTACACAGCAACATAGAGGTCTAGTAGAGGCTACACAGCAACATAGAGGTCTAGTAGAGGCTACACAGCAACATAGAGGTCTAGTAGAGACTACACAGCAACATAGAGGTCTAGTAGAGGTCTAGTAGAGGCTACACAGCAACATAGAGGTCTAGTAGAGACTACACAGCAACATAGAGGTCTAGTAGAGACTACACAGCAACATAGAGGTCTAGTCGAGGTCTAGTAGAGGCTACACAGCAACATAGAGGTCTAGTAGATGATACACAGCAACATAGAGGTTTAGTAGAGGCTACACAGCAACATAGAGTTCTAGTAGAGCCTACACAGCAACATAGAGGTCTAGTAGGGGCTACACAGCAACATAGAGGTCTAGTAGAGGCTACACAGCAACATAGAGGTCTAGTAGAGACTACACAGCAACATAGAGGTCTAGTTGGCGATATACAGCAACATAGAGGTCTAGTAGAGACTACACAGCAACATAGAGGTCTAGTAGAGACTACACAGCAAAATAGAGGTCTAGTTGGCGATATACAGCAACATAGAGGTCTAGTTTAGACTACACAGCAACATAGATGTCTAGTAGAGACTACACAGCAACATAGAGGTCTAGTAGAGGTCTAGTAGAGGCTACACAGCAACATAGAGGTCTAGTAGATGATACACAGCAACATAGAGGTTTAGTAGAGGCTACACAGCAACATAGAGGTCTAGTAGAGGCTACACAGCAACATAGAGGTCTAGTAGGGGCTACACAGCAACATAAAGGTCTAGTAGAGACTACACAGCAACATAGAGGTCTAGTAGAGGCTACACAGCAACATAGAGGTCTAGTTGGCGATATACAGCAACATAGAGGTCTAGTAGAGACTACACAGCAACATAGAGGTCTAGTAGAGACTACACAGCAACATAGAGGTCTAGTAGAGACTACACAGCAACATAGAGGTCTAGTAGAGGCTACACAGCAACATAGAGGTCTAGTAGAGGCTACACAGCAACATAGAGGTCTAGTAGAGGCTACACAGCAACATAGAGATAGAGGTCTAGTAGGGCTACACAGCAACATAGAGGTCTAGTAGAGGCTACACAGCAACATAGAGGTCTAGTAGAGGCTACACAGCAACATAGAGGTCTAGTGGCGATATACAGCAACATAGAGGTCTAGTAGAGACTACACAGCAACATAGAGGTCTAGTAGAGACTACACAGCAACATAGAGGTCTAGTAGAGACTACACAGCAACATAGAGGTCTAGTAGAGGCTACACAGCAACATAGAGGTCTAGTAGAGGCTACACAGCAACATAGAGGTCTAGTAGAGGCTACACAGCAACATAGAGGTCTAGTAGAGCTACACAGCAACATAGAGGTCTAGTAGAGGCTACACAGCAACATAGAGGTCTAGTAGAGGCTACACAGCAACATAGAGATCTAGTAGAGACTACACAGCAAAATAGAGATCTAGTAGAGACTACACAGCAACATAGAGATCTAGTAGAGGCTACACAGCAACATAGAAATCTAGTAGAGACTACACAGCAACATAGAGGTCTGGTAGAGACTACACAGCAACATAGAGTTCTAGTTGAGCCTACACAGCAACATAGAGGTCTAGTAGAGGCTACACAGCAACATAGAGGTCTAGTAGAGACTACACAGCAACATAGAGGTCTAGTAGAGGTCTAGTAGAGGCTACACAGCAACATAGAGCTCTAGTAGAGACTACACAGCAACATAGAGGTCTAGTAGAGGCTACACAGCAACATAGAGGTCTAGTAGAGGCTACACAGCAACATAGAGATCTAGTAGAGACTACACAGCAACATAGAGATCTAGTAGAGACTACACAGCAACATAGAGGTCTAGTAGAGCCTACACAGCAACATAGAGGTCTAGTAGAGGCTACACAGCAACATAGAGGTCTAGTAGAGACTACACAGCAACATAGAGGTCTAGTATTGTGATGACTCCTTGCTGTCCCCAGTCCACCTGGCCGTGCTGCTGCTCCAGTTTCAACTGTTCTGCCTGCGGCTATGGAACCCTGACCTGTTCACCGGACGTGCTTGTTGCACCCTCGACAACTACTATGATTATTATTATTTGACCATGCTGGTCATTTATGAACATTTTAACATTTTGACCATGTTCTGTTATAATATCCACCCTGCACAGCCAGAAGAGGACTGGCCACCCCTCATAGCCTGGTTCCTCTCTAGGTTTCTTCCTAGGTTTTTGGCCTTTCTAGGGAGTTTTTCCTAGGGAGTTTTTCCTAGCCACCGTGCTTCTTTCACATGCTTTGCTTGCTGTTTGGGGTTTTAGGCTGGGTTTCTGTACAGCACTTTGAGAATATCAGCTGATGTACGAAGGGCTATATAAAAATACATTTGATTTGATTTGATTTGATTAGTAGAGCCTACACAGCAACATAGAGGTTTTGCAGATTCTGCAGCTACAGAGACGATCAACTTGTCTACAACTCTGCAATTTATGTACATTAACTCTTTTCTCTGTGAAAAGCTGTTGTCAGGAAGTGCTGAGTGTGTCAGCGAGGGATTGGTCTTCCACGTTCATTGACCACAGTTTGTAAACAGATCAGGCTCTTGCTCGGTAACATTTCACTGAGAGTTGACCTCACGAAGAAATGATGCCGATTATATTGGATTAGAACCTGTCCAGTCTGGAGTACTGTAATGTTTCCAATGACATGCTTTCATCCCTCACACTGAAATGGATCTGATGTGAAGTCAATACCAATTTCACCTGCATGCCCTGCATTCTGTCCTTGTGTTCTATCCTATCTCTGGACAATGCTTTTCTCAAAACATCTTATTGTGGTATATTTTTGAAACCACATGACTAAAACTATACTGTATCTGATCCACACAGGGATAATGCATTCACTTGAAACTTGTCTTTTTGATTTTCTCAAACAAATAGCCAATGATCAATATGATAATGTAGGCATTATGTTTAAAATCCTCTCTAGATGGAGTCCTCTAGATTGTTGATTAGGCCAATTCATGAAAATAAAAACTTTATTTACAAAGTGCTTTAAACAGTGATTTTAAAAACATTATCATATCGATAATTGGCTATCACTGAATAATAGAAAAGAAATACAAGACAAGTGCAGGATCTCTTCCTGGCTGAAATAATGTAGACTAAAAAGAGAAATAAAAAATGTTTTTGATCATATGATGGGATATGTTGTTTTGATTTCAGTAGCCCGACAAACAACGGCTTGGCGGTTTATGCAAATTAACCAACACATAAATGAAGCCTGTGACTGTATGGCTATAAATAGTAAAACCATTTTTATACATGATTAAAAAAAAATATGTAGACACATTTACAATAATAAAACTATTAGGCCTATACATGAACATAAATAGCAAGTAATGCTGAAACAAAATAAAAGTTGGTTAGAATACTGCCATTAATATCAATTAATGTTGCAGTGTTTGATCAAATGTTGAGAATACTCTTTCTGCTCCCAAATCATTTCTGAAAATACCAGTCCATGTTTATCAATGTATAGGCCTCCTTATAACGCACGAGAAAACCCTGGAATTTACAATGTACATTTACTGTTTATTAATTTAGTTTTTTGTAACTTATTTAAATGATTTCTATTTGTTCCCTGACACAAATGTGAACCTATTATATGTAGTAGTCTATACATATAATGTGTCTGTAAAGTCAGGCCACCGCTGGCGTAACTCGGGTAATAATGACTGCATTAATGCAGTGACGCTTGCAGCTTTTAATCTCGGCAATATTTGGGATAAAGACAGTAATGATTTGGATTTGAAGTCTAGTGCAATGTTGATATTAGCATACATTTTTTTCAACCAATAAATGCAGCCACTTCGAAGTGTCCAAACGACCTTGTTGCTAAGTGTTCTAATACCCATATGCAAACAGCACATTTAAGATCTCTTTTTGTAATGAAATGTGTTTTATAAATAAAAGTAAATACATAATGTTGTATTATTATTATTACTATTATTATTATTATTATTAGCTTACCCTGTGTGTTGGCAGTCTGTTCCGATGTCCATTGGAGGTCCATGTCTCCAGAGTGGGGCGGCAGGCCCTGGTAACCCGCCCCCTGTCCAGGCACCGTGATGCCGGGCAGGGCTCTCAGAGACTC
The DNA here is from genome assembly GCF_965601325.2 of Salmo salar. Taxonomy (NCBI): domain Eukaryota; kingdom Metazoa; phylum Chordata; class Actinopteri; order Salmoniformes; family Salmonidae; genus Salmo; species Salmo salar. The sequence continues at coordinate 50,328,708 of NC_138314.1, read as the reverse complement.
AGGGATAATGCTCTCCAAACTCTCGTTGGCCTGCTGTTTGCGGAGCGCCACCTGCGCTGCCATGACCCGCTGCCTCTCGATGATCAGGATGCATTTCTCACAGGTGCAGTCCTTGAAGCAGCAGTATCGCTTGTGGCCCTTCAGCCAGGACAGGACGCCGTGGTTACGGCACCGCGCGCACTTAGGGGTCCTCTGGAGCGGCGCTCGGACCTGGGTCACCAGACCCCCTATGTACAGGTAGGGAGATCTGTAACCATTCATTTCTCACACCGTCAGTCAGCCAGTCAGCCAGTCAGTCAGCCAGTCAGTCAGCCAGTCAGTCAGTTAGTCACACACACACACACACAGTCTCGCCACTTTTCCTCCCCAAAGCGCTGGAGGCGCGAGGTGCATCTGATAAGGGCGCGTGCGCACGGCCCGGGCCAGACAGAGTAGAGAGCAGTGAAAGTCAGGAGATTATAGGAGGTGCTGGTTGGACCCACCTCTACCTCTCCTGCTCCCCTGGCCATAAAGACGTGCATCGGCCACCATCTGACACGTGGTCATGGAGGCAAGTAACTAAATACTGTTTTTGTGCATCACACGGCACCCGATCAGCCAATCCCCGGGGAGAGAGAGAGAGACGTTCCATCCAGGGTGCCGTAACTCTACCGGGACGATGAAAGTCCTAATTAAATGTTTACATTGAACAGTTACTGGGATGGGATCATTACTACTGGAGTTCAGAAAACGGACAGCAACATGCTGAAGTCTATAGAATAAGGCTTATTTAACCACAGTGCAATAAAACAGTGCTGCAGTTTGTTTGTATATTACTGGCTACAGTGCTTTGACAAAAAAAAATCTAATGTTATTTGTAACATGTGCCTAAATAGTAACACAATAAAATAACAATAAGGATGCTATCGAGGGTTACCAGGTAGTAATGAGGCTATATACAAGGAGTACCAGTATCGAGTCAATGTTTTTGTATTTGTATTTATTACATTGGGGATCCATAATAAACCCCAGGAAGAGTAGCTGCTGCCTTGGCAGGAACTAATGGGGATCCATAATAAACCCCAGGAAGAGTAGCTGCTGCCTTGGCAGGAACTAATGGGGATCCATAATAAACCCCAGGAAGAGTAGCTGCTGCCTTGGCAGGAACTAATGGGGATCCATAATAAACCCCAGGAAGAGTAGCTGCTGCCTTGGCAGGAACTAATGGGGATCCATAATAAACCCCAGGAAGAGTAGCTGCTGCCTTGGCAGGAACTAATGGGGATCCATAATAAACCCCAGGAAGAGTAGCTGCTGCCTTGACAGGAACTAATGGGGATCCATAATAAACCCCAGGAAGAGTAGCTGCTGCCTTTATTATGGGGTTTATTATGGGGTAGAGTCCAGTCAGTGTGGGTAGAGTCCAGTCAGTGTGGGTAGAGTCAAGTCAGTGTGGGTAGAGTCCAGTCAGTGTGTGGGTAGAGTCCAGTCAGTGTGGGTAGAGTCCAGTCAGTGTGGGGAAGAGTCCAGTCAGTGTGTGGGTAGAGTCCAGTCAGTGTGTGGCTAGAGTCCAGTCAGTGTGGGTAGAGTCCAGTCAGTGTGGGTAGAGTCCAGTCAGTGTGTGGGTAGAGTCCAGTCAGTGTGGGTAGAGTCCAGTCAGTCTGGGTAGAGTCCAGTCAGTGTGTGGGTAGAGTCCAGTCAGTGTGGGTAGAGTCCAGTCAGTGAGGGTAGAGTCCAGTCAGTGTGTGGGTAGAGTCCAGTCAGTGTGGGTAGAGTCCAGTCAGTGTGGGTAGAGTCCAGTCAGTGTGTGGGTAGAGTCCAGTCAGTGTGGGTAGAGTCCAGTCAGTGTGGGGGTAGAGTCCAGTCAGTGTGGGGGTAGAGTCCAGTGAGTGTGTGGGTAGAGTCCAGTCAGTGTGGGGGTAGAGTCCAGTCAGTGTGGGTAGAGTCCAGTCAGTGCGGGGGTAGAGTCCAGTGAGTGCGTGGGTAGAGTCCAGTCAGTGTGTGGCTAGAGTCCAGTCAGTGTGGGTAGAGTCCAGTCAGTGTGTGGGTAGAGTCCAGTCAGTGTGGGTAGAGTCCAGTCAGTGTGGGTAGAGTCCAGTCAGTGTGTGGGTAGAGTCCAGTCAGTGTGTGGGTAGAGTCCAGTCAGTGTGTGGGTAGAGTCCAGTCAGTGTGGGTAGAGTCCAGTCAGTGTGGGTAGAGTCCAGTCAGTGTGTGGGTAGAGTCCAGTCAGTGTGTGGGTAGAGTCCAGTGAGTGTGGGGGTAGAGTCCAGTCAGTGTGGGTAGAGTCCAGTCAGTGTGGGGGTAGAGTCCAGTCAGTGAGGGTAGAGTCCAGTGAGTGTGTGGGTAGAGTCCAGTCAGTGTGGGGGTAGAGTCCATTCAGTGTGGGTAGAGTCCAGTCAGTGTGGGTAGAGTCCAGTCAGTGTGGGTATAGTCCAGTCAGTGTGGGTAGAGTCCAGTCCGTGTGTGGGTAGAGTCTAGTCAGTGTGGGTAGAGTCCAGTCAGTGAGGGTAGAGTCCAGTCAGTGTGTGGGTAGAGTCCAGTCAGTGTGGGTAGAGTCCAGTGAGTGTGGGGGTAGAGTCCAGTCAGTGTGGCTAGAGTCCAGGCAGTGTGTGGGTAGAGTCCAGTCAGTGTGGGTAGAGTCCAGTCAGTGTGGGTAGAGTCCAGTCAGTGTGTGGGTAGAGTCCAGTCAGTGTGGGAAGAGTCCAGTCAGTGTGGGTAGAGTCCAGTCAGTGTGGGTAGAGTCCAGTCAGTGTGGTTAGAGTCCAGTCAGTGTGTGGGTAGAGTGCAGTCAGTGTGGGTAGAGTCCAGTCAGTGAGGGTAGAGTCCAGTCAGTGTGGGTAGAGTCCAGTCAGTGTGGGTAGAGTCCAGTCAGTGTGGGTAGAGTCCAGTCAGTGTGGGTAGAGACCAGTCAGTGTGTGGGTAGAGTCCAGTGAGTGTGGGTAGAGTCCAGTCAGTGTGGGTAGAGTCCAGTCAGTGTGGGTAGCGTCCAGTCAGTGTGTGGGTAGAGTCCAGTCAGTGTGTGGGTAGAGTCCAGCCAGTGGGGGTAGAGTCCAGTCAGTGTGGGGGTAGAGTCCAGTCAGTGTGGGGGTAGAGTCCAGTGAGTGTGTGGGTAGAGTCCAGTCAGTGTGGGGGTAGAGTCCAGTCAGTGTGGGTAGAGTCCAGTCAGTGTGGGGGTAGAGTCCAGTGAGTGTGTGGGTAGAGTCCAGTGAGTGTGTGGGTAGAGTCCAGTGAGTGTGTGGGTAGAGTCCAGTCAGTGTGGGTAGAGTCCATTCAGTGTGGGTAGAGTCCAGTCAGTGTGTGGGTAGAGTCCAGTGAGTGTGGGTAGAGTCCAGTGAGTGTGGGTAGAGTCCAGTCAGTGTGGGTAGAGTCCAGTCAGTGTGTGGGTAGAGTCCAGTCAGTGTGGGTAGAGTCCAGTCAGTGTGGGTAGAGTCCAGTCAGTGTGTGGGTAGAGTCCAGGGAGTGTGGGTAGAGTCCAGTCAGTGTGGGTAGAGTCCAGTCAGTGTGGGTAGCGTCCAGTCAGTGTGTGGGTAGAGTCCAGTCAGTGTGTGGGTAGAGTCCAGCCAGTGGGGGTAGAGTCCAGTCACTGTGGGGGTAGAGTCCAGTCAGTGTGGGGGTAGAGTCCAGTGAGTGTGTGGGTAGAGTCCAGTCAGTGTGGGTAGAGTCCAATCAGTGTGGGTAGAGTCCAGTCAGTGTGGGTAGAGTCCAGTCAGTGTGTGGGTAGAGTCCAGTCAGTGTGGGTAGAGTCCAGTCAGTGTGGGTAGAGTCCAGTCAGTGTGTGGGTAGAGTCCAGTCAGTGTGGGTAGAGTCCAGTCAGTGAGGGTAGAGTCCAGTCAGTGTGGGTAGAGTCCAGTCAGTGTGGGTAGAGTCCAGTCAGTGTGTGGGTAGAGTCCAGTGAGTGTGTGGGTAGAGTCCAGTGAGTTTGTGGGTAGAGTCCAGTCAGTGTGGGTAGAGTCCAGTCAGTGTGTGGGTAGAGTCCATTCAGTGTGGGTAGAGTCCAGTCAGTGTGTGGGTAGAGTCCAGTGAGTGTGGGTAGAGTCCAGTGAGTGTGGGTAGAGTCCAGTCAGTGTGGGTAGAGTCCAGTCAGTGTGTGGGTAGAGTCCAGTCAGTGTGGGTAGAGTCCAGTCAGTGTGGGGTAGAGTCCAGTCAGTGTGGGGGTAGAGTCCAGTGAGTGTGTGGGTAGAGTCCAGTCAGTGTGGGGGTAGAGTCCAGTCAGTGTGGGTAGAGTCCAGTCAGTGGGGGTAGAGTCCAGTGAGTGTGTGGGTAGAGTCCAGTGAGTGTGTGGGTAGAGTCCAGTGAGTGTGTGGGTAGAGTCCAGTCAGTGTGGGTAGAGTCCAGTCAGTGTGTGGGTAGAGTCCAGTCAGTGTGGGGTAGAGTCCAGTCAGTGTGGGTAGAGTCCAGTCAGTGTGGGTAGAGTCCAGTCAGTGTGGGTAGAGTCCAGTCAGTGTGGGTAGAGTCCAGTCAGTGTGGGTAGAGTCCAGTCAGTGTGGGTAGAGTCCAGTCAGTGTGTGGGTAGAGTCCAGTCAGTGTGGGTAGAGTCCAGTCAGTGAGGGTAGAGTCCAGTCAGTGTGGGTAGAGTCCAGTCAGTGTGGGTAGAGTCCAGTCAGTGTGTGGGTAGAGTCCAGTCAGTGTGGGGGTAGAGTCCAGTCAGTGTGGGTAGAGTCCAGTCAGTGTGGGGGTAGAGTCCAGTGAGTGTGTGGGTAGAGTCCAGTGAGTGTGTGGGTAGAGTCCAGTGAGTGTGTGGGTAGAGTCCAGTCAGTGTGGGTAGAGTCCAGTCAGTGTGTGGGTAGAGTCCATTCAGTGTGGGTAGAGTCCAGTCAGTGTGGGTAGAGTCCAGTCAGTGTGGGTAGAGTCCAGTCAGTGTGTGGGTAGAGTCCAGTCAGTGTGGGTAGAGTCCAGTCAGTGTGGGTAGAGTCCAGTCAGTGTGTGGGTAGAGTCCAGTCAGTGTGGGTAGAGTCCAGTCAGTGAGGGTAGAGTCCAGTCAGTGTGGGTAGAGTCCAGTCAGTGTGGGTAGAGTCCAGTCAGTGTGGGTAGAGTCCAGTCAGTGTGGGTAGAGTCCAGTCAGTGTGGGGTAGAGTCCAGTGAGTGTGGGTAGAGTCCAGTCAGTGTGGGTAGAGTCCAGTCAGTGTGGGTAGCGTCCAGTCAGTGTGTGGGTAGAGTCCAGTCAGTGTGTGGGTAGAGTCCAGCCAGTGGGGGTAGAGTCCAGTAGTGTGGGTAGAGTCCAGCCAGTGGGGGTAGAGTCCAGTCAGTGTGTGGGTAGAGTCCAGTCAGTGTGGGGGTAGAGTCCAGTGAGTGTGTGGGTAGAGTCCAGTCAGTGTGGGGGTAGAGTCCAGTCAGTGTGGGTAGAGTCCAGTCAGTGTGGGGGTAGAGTCCAGTGAGTGTGTGGGTAGAGTCCAGTGAGTGTGTGGGTAGAGTCCAGTGAGTGTGTGGGTAGAGTCCAGTCAGTGTGGGTAGAGTCCAGTCAGTGTGTGGGTAGAGTCCAGTCAGTGTGGGTAGAGTCCAGTCAGTGTGGGTAGAGTCCAGTCAGTGTGGGTAGAGTCCAGTCAGTGTGTGGTAGAGTCCAGTCAGTGTGGGTAGAGTCCAGTCAGTGTGGGTAGAGTCCAGTCAGGTGTGGGTAGAGTCCAGTCAGTGTGGGTAGAGTCCAGTCAGTGTGGGTAGAGTCCAGTCAGTGTGTGGGTAGAGTCCAGTCAGTGTGGGGTAGAGTCCAGTCAGTGTGGGTAGAGTCCAGTCAGTGTGGGGTAGAGTCCAGTCAGTGTGTGGGTAGAGTCCAGTGAGTGTGTGGGTAGAGTCCAGTGAGTGTGTGGGTAGAGTCCAGTCAGTGTGGGTAGAGTCCAGTCAGTGTGGGTAGAGTCCAGTCAGTGTGGGTAGAGTCCAGTCAGTGTGGGTAGAGTCCAGTCAGTGTGGGTAGAGTCCAGTCAGTGTGTGGGTAGAGTCCAGTCAGTGTGGGTAGAGTCCAGTCAGTGTGGGTAGAGTCCAGTCAGTGTGGGTAGAGTCCAGTCAGTGTGGGTAGAGTCCAGTCAGTGTGTGGGTAGAGTCCAGTCAGTGTGGGGGTAGAGTCCAGTCAGTGTGGGTAGAGTCCAGTCAGTGTGGGGGTAGAGTCCAGTGAGTGTGTGGGTAGAGTCCAGTCAGTGTGTGGGTAGAGTCCAGTGAGTGTGTGGGTAGAGTCCAGTCAGTGTGGGTAGAGTCCAGTCAGTGTGTGGGTAGAGTCCATTCAGTGTGGGTAGAGTCCAGTCAGTGTGGGTAGAGTCCAGTCAGTGTGGGTAGAGTCCAGTCAGTGTGTGGGTAGAGTCCAGTCAGTGTGGGTAGAGTCCAGTCAGTGTGGGTAGAGTCCAGTCAGTGTGTGGGTAGAGTCCAGTCAGTGTGGGTAGAGTCCAGTCAGTGAGGGTAGAGTCCAGTCAGTGTGGGTAGAGTCCAGTCAGTGTGGGTAGAGTCCAGTCAGTGTGGGTAGAGTCCAGTCAGTGTGTGGGTAGAGTCCAGTGAGTGTGGGTAGAGTCCAGTCAGTGTGGGTAGAGTCCAGTCAGTGTGGGTAGAGTCCAGTCAGTGTGTGGGTAGAGTCCAGTCAGTGTGTGGGTAGAGTCCAGTCAGTGTGGGTAGAGTCCAGTCAGTGTGGGGGTAGAGTCCAGTCAGTGTGGGGTAGAGTCCAGTCAGTGTGTGGGTAGAGTCCAGTCAGTGTGGGGTAGAGTCCAGTCAGTGTGGGTAGAGTCCAGTCAGTGTGTGGGTAGAGTCCAGTGAGTGTGTGGGTAGAGTCCAGTCAGTGTGTGGGTAGAGTCCAGTCAGTGTGTGGGTAGAGTCCAGTCAGTGTGGGTAGAGTCCAGTCAGTGTGTGGGTAGAGTCCAGTCAGTGTGGGTAGAGTCCAGTCAGTGTGGGTAGAGTCCAGTCAGTGTGGGTAGAGTCCAGTCAGTGTGTGGGTAGAGTCCAGTCAGTGTGGGTAGAGTCCAGTCAGTGTGGGTAGAGTCCAGTCAGTGTGGGTAGAGTCCAGTCAGTGTGTGGGTAGAGTCCAGTGAGTGTGGGTAGAGTCCAGTCAGTGTGGGTAGAGTCCAGTCAGTGTGGGTAGCGTCCAGTCAGTGTGTGGGTAGAGTCCAGTCAGTGTGTGGGTAGAGTCCAGCCAGTGGGGGTAGAGTCCAGTCAGTGTGGGGGTAGAGTCCAGTCAGTGTGGGGGTAGAGTCCAGTGAGTGTGTGGGTAGAGTCCAGTCAGTGTGGGGGTAGAGTCCAGTCAGTGTGGGTAGAGTCCAGTCAGTGTGGGGGTAGAGTCCAGTGAGTGTGTGGGTAGAGTCCAGTGAGTGTGTGGGTAGAGTCCAGTGAGTGTGTGGGTAGAGTCCAGTCAGTGTGGGTAGAGTCCAGCCAGTGTGTGGGTAGAGTCCATTCAGTGTGGGTAGAGTCCAGTCAGTGTGGGTAGAGTCCAGTCAGTGTGGGTAGAGTCCAGTCAGTGTGTGGGTAGAGTCCAGTCAGTGTGGGTAGAGTCCAGTCAGTGTGGGTAGAGTCCAGTCAGTGTGTGGGTAGAGTCCAGTCAGTGTGGGTAGAGTCCAGTCAGTGAGGGTAGAGTCCAGTCAGTGTGGGTAGAGTCCAGTCAGTGTGGGTAGAGTCCAGTCAGTGTGGGTAGAGTCCAGTCAGTGTGGGTAGAGTCCAGTCAGTGTGTGGGTAGAGTCCAGTGAGTGTGGGTAGAGTCCAGTCAGTGTGGGTAGAGTCCAGTCAGTGTGGGTAGCGTCCAGTCAGTGTGTGGGTAGAGTCCAGTCAGTGTGTGGGTAGAGTCCAGCCAGTGGGGGTAGAGTCCAGTCAGTGTGGGGGTAGAGTCCAGTCAGTGTGGGGGTAGAGTCCAGTGAGTGTGTGGGTAGAGTCCAGTCAGTGTGGGGGTAGAGTCCAGTCAGTGTGGGTAGAGTCCAGTCAGTGTGGGGGTAGAGTCCAGTGAGTGTGTGGGTAGAGTCCAGTGAGTGTGTGGGTAGAGTCCAGTGAGTGTGTGGGTAGAGTCCAGTCAGTGTGGGTAGAGTCAAGTCAGTGTGGTTAGAGTCCAGTCAGTGTGTGGGTAGAGTGCAGTCAGTGTGGGTAGAGTCCAGTCAGTGTGGGGGTAGAGTCCAGTGAGTGTGTGGGTAGAGTCCAGTGAGTGTGTGGGTAGAGTCCAGTGAGTGTGTGGGTAGAGTCCAGTCAGTGTGGGTAGAGTCCAGTCAGTGTGGTTAGAGTCCAGTCAGTGTGTGGGTAGAGTGCAGTCAGTGTGGGTAGAGTCCAGTCAGTGAGGGTAGAGTCCAGTCAGTGTGGGTAGAGTCCAGTCAGTGTGGGTAGAGTCCAGTCAGTGTGGGTAGAGTCCAGTCAGTGTGTGGGTAGAGTCCAGTCAGTGTGGGTAGAGTCCAGTCAGTGTGGGTAGAGTCCAGTCAGTGTGTGGGTAGAGTCCAGTCAGTGTGGGTAGAGTCCAGTCAGTGAGGGTAGAGTCCAGTCAGTGTGGGTAGAGTCCAGTCAGTGTGGGTAGAGTCCAGTCAGTGTGTGGGTAGAGTCCAGTCAGTGTGGGGGTAGAGTCCAGTCAGTGTGGGTAGAGTCCAGTCAGTGTGGGGGTAGAGTCCAGTGAGTGTGTGGGTAGAGTCCAGTGAGTGTGTGGGTAGAGTCCAGTGATGTGTGGGTAGAGTCCAGTCAGTGTGGGTAGAGTCCAGTCAGTGTGTGGGTAGAGTCCATTCAGTGTGGGTAGAGTCCAGTCAGTGTGGGTAGAGTCCAGTCAGTGTGGGTAGAGTCCAGTCAGTGTGTGGGTAGAGTCCAGTCAGTGTGGGTAGAGTCCAGTCAGTGTGGGTAGAGTCCAGTCAGTGTGTGGGTAGAGTCCAGTCAGTGTGGGTAGAGTCCAGTCAGTGAGGGTAGAGTCCAGTCAGTGTGGGTAGAGTCCAGTCAGTGTGGGTAGAGTCCAGTCAGTGTGGGTAGAGTCCAGTCAGTGTGTGGGTAGAGTCCAGTGAGTGTGGGTAGAGTCCAGTCAGTGTGGGTAGAGTCCAGTCAGTGTGGGTAGCGTCCAGTCAGTGTGTGGGTAGAGTCCAGTCAGTGTGTGGGTAGAGTCCAGCCAGTGGGGGTAGAGTCCAGTCAGTGTGGGGGTAGAGTCCAGTCAGTGTGGGGGTAGAGTCCAGTGAGTGTGTGGGTAGAGTCCAGTCAGTGTGGGGGTAGAGTCCAGTCAGTGTGGGTAGAGTCCAGTCAGTGTGGGGGTAGAGTCCAGTGAGTGTGTGGGTAGAGTCCAGTGAGTGTGTGGGTAGAGTCCAGTGAGTGTGTGGGTAGAGTCCAGTCAGTGTGGGTAGAGTCCAGTCAGTGTGTGGGTAGAGTCCATTCAGTGTGGGTAGAGTCCAGTCAGTGTGGGTAGAGTCCAGTCAGTGTGGGTAGAGTCCAGTCAGTGTGTGGGTAGAGTCCAGTCAGTGTGGGTAGAGTCCAGTCAGTGTGGGTAGAGTCCAGTCAGTGTGTGGGTAGAGTCCAGTCAGTGTGGGTAGAGTCCAGTCAGTGAGGGTAGAGTCCAGTCAGTGTGGGTAGAGTCCAGTCAGTGTGGGTAGAGTCCAGTCAGTGTGGCTAGAGTCCAGTCAGTGTGGGTAGAGTCCAGTCAGTGTGTGGGTAGAGTCCAGTGAGTGTGGGTAGAGTCCAGTCAGTGTGGGTAGAGTCCAGTCAGTGTGGGTAGCGTCCAGTCAGTGTGTGGGTAGAGTCCAGTCAGTGTGTGGGTAGAGTCCAGCCAGTGTGGGGGTAGAGTCCAGTGAGTGTGTGGGTAGAGTCCAGTCAGTGTGTGGGTAGAGTCCAGTCAGTGTGTGGGTAGAGTCCAGTCAGTGTGGGGGTAGAGTCCAGTGAGTGTGTGGGTAGAGTCCAGTCAGTGTGGGGGTAGAGTCCAGTCAGTGTGGGTAGAGTCCAGTCAGTGTGGGGGTAGAGTCCAGTGAGTGTGTGGGTAGAGTCCAGTGAGTGTGTGGGTAGAGTCCAGTGAGTGTGTGGGTAGAGTCCAGTCAGTGTGGGTAGAGTCCAGTCAGTGTGGTTAGAGTCCAGTCAGTGTGTGGGTAGAGTGCAGTCAGTGTGGGTAGAGTCCAGTCAGTGAGGGTAGAGTCCAGTCAGTGTGGGTAGAGTCCAGTCAGTGTGGGTAGAGTCCAGTCAGTGTGGGTAGAGTCCAGTCAGTGTGGGTAGAGTCCAGTCAGTGTGGGTAGAGTACAGTCAGTGTGTGGGTAGAGTCCAGTCAGTGTGTGGGTAGAGTCCAGTCAGTGTGGGGGTAGAGTCCAGTCAGTGTGGGTAGAGTCCAGTCAGTGTGGGGGTAGAGTCCAGTGAGTGTGTGGGTAGAGTCCAGTGAGTGTGTGGGTAGAGTCCAGTGAGTGTGTGGGTAGAGTCCAGTCAGTGTGGGTAGAGTCCAGTCAGTGTGTGGGTAGAGTCCAGTCAGTGTGGGTAGAGTCCAGTCAGTGTGGGGGTAGAGTCCAGGCAGTGTGTGGGTAGTCCAGTCAGTGTGGGTAGAGTCCAGTCAGTGTGGGTAGAGTCCAGTCAGTGTGGGTAGAGTCCAGTCAGTGTGTGGGTAGAGTCCAGTCAGTGTGGGTAGAGTCCAGTCAGTGTGGGGGTAGAGTCCAGTCAGTGTGGGGGTAGAGTCCAGTCAGTGTGGGAAGAGTCCAGTCAGTGTGGGTAGAGTCCAGTCAGTGAGGGTAGAGTCCAGTCAGTGTGGGTAGAGTCCAGTCAGTGTGTGGGTAGAGTCCAGTCAGTGTGGGTAGAGTCCAGTCAGTGTGGGTAGAGTCCAGTCAGTGTGTGGGTAGAGTCCAGTCAGTGTGCGGGTAGAGTCCAGTCAGTGTGTTGGTAGAGTCCAGTCAGTGTGCGGGTAGAGTCCAGTCAGTGTGTGAGTAGAGTCCAGTCAGTGTGTGGGTAGAGTCAAGTCAGTGTGGGTAGAGTCCAGTGAGTGTGTGGGTAGAGTCCAGTCAGTGTGATGGTAGAGTCCAGTCAGTGTGGGGGTAGAGTCCAGTCAGTGTGGGTAGAGTCCAGTGAGTGTGTGGGTAGAGTCCAGTCAGTGTGTGGGTAGAGTCCAGTCAGTGTGGGTAGAGTCCAGTCAGTGTGGGTAGAGTCCAGTCAGTGTGGGTAGAGTCCAGTCAGTGTGGGTAGTGTCCAGTCAGTGTGTGGGTAGAGTCCAGTCAGTGTGTGGGTAGAGTCCAGTCAGTGTGGGTAGAGTCCAGTCAGTGTGGGTAGAGTCCAGTCAGTGTGGGTAGAGTCCAGTCAGTGTGGGGGTAGAGTCCAGTCAGTGGGGTGTAGAGTCCAGTCAGTGTGGGTAGAGTCCAGTCAGTGTGGGGGTAGAGTCCAGGCAGTGTTTGGGTAGAGTCCATTCAGTGTGAGGGTAGAGTCCAGTCAGTGGGGTAGAGTCCAGTCAGTGGGGGTAGAGTCCAGTCAGTGTGGGTAGAGTCCAGTCAGTGTGTGGGTAGAGTCCAGTCAGTGTGGGTAGAGTCCAGTCAGTGTGGGGGTAGAGTCCAGGCAGTGTTTGGGTAGAGTCCAGTCAGTGTGGGTAGAGTCCAGTCAGTGTGGGTAGAGTCCAGACAGTGTGGGTAGAGTCCAGTCAGTGTGGGTAGAGTCCAGTCAGTGTGTGGGTAGAGTCCAGTCAGTGTGGGGGTAGAGTCCAGTCAGTGTGTGGGTAGAGTCCAGTCAGTGTGAGGGTAGAGTCCAGTCAGTGGGGGTAGAGTCCAGTCAGTGTGGGTAGAGTCCAGTCAGTGTGTGGGTAGAGTCCAGTCAGTGTGGGAAGAGTCCGGTCAGTGTGGGTAGAGTCCAGTCAGTGTGGGTAGAGTCCAGTCAGTGTGGGTAGAGTCCAGTCAGTGTGGGTAGAGTCCAGTCAGTGTGGGGTAGAGTCCAGTCAGTGTGTGGTTAGAGTCCTGGTTTCCCTCTAGCCCCCTGCTCCCCCCTAGCCCCCTGGTCCCCCTAGCCCCCTGGTTCCCCCCTAGCCCTCCTGGTCCCCCCTAGCCCCCTGGTCCCCCCTAGCCCTCCTGGTCCCTCCTAGCCCCCTGGTCCCCCCTAGCCCTCCTGGTCCCTCCTAGCCCTCCTGGTCCCCCCTAGCCCTCCTGGTTTCTACCCCTCCTGGTTTCCCCCTAGCCCTCCTAGTTTCTACCCCTCCTGGACCCTCCTAGCCCCCTGGTCCCCCCTAGCCCCCTGGTTCCCCCCTAGCCCCCTGGTTTCCCCCTAGCCCCCTGGTTTCCCCCTAGCCCCCTGGTTCCCCCTAGCCCCCTGGTTCCCCCTAGCCCCCTGGTTCCCTCCTAGCCCCCTGGTTTCCCCCTAGCCCCCCTGGTTTCTACCCCTCCTGGTCCCCCCTAGCCCTCCTGGTTTCTGCCCCTCCTGGTCCCCCCTAGCCCTCCTGGTTTCTACCCCTCCTGGTCCCTCCCAGCCCTCCTGGTCCCCCCTACCCCTCCTGGTCCCTCCTAGCCCCCTGGTTCCCCCCTAGCCCTCCTGGTCCCCCCCTAGCCCCCTGGTTTCCCCCTAGCCCCCCTGGTTTCTACCCCTCCTGGTTTCCCCCTAGCCCTCCTGGTTTCGACCCCTCCTGGTCCCTCCCAGCCCTCCTGGTCCCTCCTAGCCCTCCTGGTCCCTCCTAGCCCTCCTGGTCCCTCCCTAGCCTCCTGGTCCCCCCTAGCCCTCCTGGTCCCTCCTACCCTTCCTGGTCCCTCCTAGCCCTCCTGGTTTCTACCCCTCCTGGTCCCCCCTAGCCCTCCTGGTCCCTCCTAGCCCTCCTGGTCCCCCCTAGCCCTCCTGGTCCCCCTACCCCTCCTGGTTTCCCTCCTAGCCCTCCTGGTTTCTATCCCTCCTGGTCCCCCCTAGCCCCCTGGTCCCCCCTAGCCCCCTGGTTCCCTCCTAGCCCCCTGGTTCCCTCCTAGCCCCCTGGTTCCCCCCTAGCCCCCTGGTCCCTCCTAGCCCTCCTGGTCCCCCCTTAGCCCCCTGGTTCCCCCTAGCCCTCCTGGTCCCCCCTAGCCCCCTGGTTCATTCCCCTCCTGGTCGCCCTAGCCCCCTGGTCCTCCCTAGCCCTCCTGGTCCCTCCTAGCCCTCCTGGTCCCTCCTACCCCTCCTGGTCCCTCCTAGCCCCCTGGTCCCCCCTAGCCCTCCTGGTCCCTGCTACCCCTCCTGGTCCCCCCTACCCCTCCTGGTCCCTCCTAGCCCCCTGGTCCCCCCTAGCCCTCCTGGTCCCTGCCTAGCCCTCCTGGTCCCTCCTAGCCCCTCCTGGTCCCCCCTAGCCCTCCTGGTCCCCCCTAGCCCTCCTGGTCCCTGCTACCCCTCCTGGTCCCTCCTACCCCTCCTGGTCCCCCCTAGCCCTCCTGGTCCCCCCTAGCCCTCCTGGTCCCCGCTACCCCTCCTGGTCCCTCCTAGCCCTCCTGGTCCCTCCTAGCCCTCCTGGTCCCTCCTAGCCCCCTGGTCCCCCCTAGCCCTCCTGGTTTCCCCCTAGCCCTCCTGGTTTCCCCCTAGCCCTCCTGGTCCCCCCTAGCCCCCTGGTTCCCCCTAGCCCTCCTGGTTACCCCCTAGCCCTCCTGGTCCCCCCCTAGCCCCCTGGTTTCCCCCTAGCCCCCCTGGTTTCTACCCCTCCTGGTTTCCCCCTAGCCCTCCTGGTTTCGACCCCTCCTGGTCCCTCCCAGCCCTCCTGGTCCCTCCTAGCCCTCCTGGTCCCTCCTAGCCCTCCTGGTCCCCCCTAGCCTCCTGGTCCCCCCTAGCCCCCTGGTCCCTCCTACCCTTCCTGGTCCCTCCTAGCCCTCCTGGTTTCTACCCCTCCTGGTCCCCCCTAGCCCTCCTGGTCCCTCCTAGCCCTCCTGGTCCCCCCTAGCCCTCCTCGTCCCCCTACCCCTCCTAGTCCCTCCTAGCCCTCCTGGTTTCTACCCCTCCTGGTCCCCCCTAGCCCCCTGGTCCCCCCTAGCCCCCTGGTCCCTCCTAGCCCCCCTGTTTCCCTCCTAGCCCCCTGGTCCCCCCTAGCCCCCTGGTCCCTCCTAGCCCTCCTGGTCCCCCCTTAGCCCCCTGGTCCCCCCTAGCCCTCCTGGTCCCCCCTAGCCCCCTGGTTCATTCCCCTCCTGGTCGGCCCTAGCCCCCTGGTCCTCCCTAGCCCTCCTGGTCCCTCCTACCCCTCCTGGTCCCTCCTACCCCTCCTGGTCCCTCCTAGCCCCCTGGTCCCCCCTAGCCCTCCTGGTCCCTGCTACCCCTCCTGGTCCCTCCTACCCCTCCTGGTCCCTCCTAGCCCCCTGGTCCCCCCTAGCCCTCCTGGTCCCTGCTACCCCTCCTGGTCCCTCCTACCCCTCCTGGTCCCCCCTAGCCCTCCTGGTCCCCCCTAGCCCTCCTGGTCCCTGCTACCCCTCCTGGTCCCTCCTACCCCTCCTGGTCCCCCCTAGCCCTCCTGGTCCCCCCTAGCCCTCCTGGTCCCTGCTACCCCTCCTGGTCCCTCCTACCCCTCCTGGTCCCTCCTAGCCCTCCTGGTCCCTCCTACCCCTCCTGGTCCCTCCTAGCCCTCCTGGTTCCCCCCTAGCCCCCTGGTCCCCCCTAGCCCTCCTGGTTCCCCCCTAGCCCTCCTGGTTTCCCCCTAGCCCCCTGGTCCCCCCTAGCCCCCTGGTTCCCCCTAGCCCTCCTGGTTACCCCCTAGCCCTCCTGGTCCCCCCTAGCCCCCTGGTTTCCCCCTAGCCCCCCTGGTTTCTACCCCTCCTGGTTTCCCCCTAGCCCTCCTGGTTTCGACCCCTCCTGGTCCCTCCCAGCCCTCCTGGTCCCTCCTAGCCCTCCTGGTCCCTCCTAGCCCTCCTGGTCCCCCCTAGCCTCCTGGTCCCCCCTAGCCCCCTGGTCCCTCCTACCCTTCCTGGTCCCTCCTAGCCCTCCTGGTCCCCCCTAGCCCTCCTCGTCCCCCTACCCCTCCTAGTCCCTCCTAGCCCTCCTGGTTTCTACCCCTCCTGGTCCCCCCTAGCCCCCTGGTCCCCCCTAGCCCCCTGGTCCCTCCTAGCCCCCCTGTTTCCCTCCTAGCCCCCTGGTCCCCCCTAGCCCCCTGGTCCCTCCTAGCCCTCCTGGTCCCCCCTTAGCCCCCTGGTCCCCCCTAGCCCTCCTGGTCCCCCCTAGCCCTCCTGGTCCCCCCTAGCCCTCCTGGTCCCCCCTAGCCCTCCTGGTTCCTACCCCACCCCTCCTAGCCCTCCTGGTTTCTACCCCACCCCTCCTACCCCACCCCTCCTAGCCCTCCTGGTTTCTACCCCACCCCTCCTAGCCCTCCTGGTTCTACCCCACCCCTCCTACCCCACCCCTCCTAGCCCTCCTGGTTTCTACCCCACCCCTCCTAGCCCTCCTGGTTTCTACCCCACCCCTCCTACCCCACCCCTCCTAACCCTCCTGGTTTCTACCCCACCCCTCCTACCCCCCCCCCGCCCTCCTGGTTTCTACCCCACCCCTCCTAGCCCTCCTGGTTTCTACCCCACCCCACCCCTCCTACCCCACCCCTCCTACCCCACCCCTCCTAGCCCTCCTGGTTTCTACCCCACCCCTCCTAGCCCTCCTGGTTCCTACCCCACCCTTCCTAACCCTCCTGGTTTCTACCCCACCCCTCCTAGCCCACCCCTACTACCCCACTCCTACTACCCCACCCCTCCTACCCCACCCCTCCTAGCCCCTATTGATCCAAATCAGATTGGATCAATAGTATTACAGAGGTTTTTCCATCACTCAAAGCTCACAGAGCAAAACGGACTGTAGGCTATAGACAGGTGGTATTGAATTGCTAATACAGCAGGTGAATTTGGCCCTAATCATTTCTCAAGTTCATAGCCTAAACATGCATGGTTATTTGGCTATTTCATCACTTTCCATTTGTCACTATTTATCTAATGGAATTCTGAGCAATAATCTTCAACATTATATTTAATTAATTTACACCAAATATAATGGACATCCGTTTTGTTCTCACCATTAAACTCAAACTAGTGCTATAAGGACGTAATGATGTAGGGTATTAAAACCCCTCTGCTGATCTGATGTCTCCCCCCGGCCTCGGCTTATAGCGGCAGGCCATAGAAACACAACACCGGACACCGCCGTGTCACATTTCTGGCCCTAAAAATGTTTATTCAAGCAAATAATGGGATCCGAGGCACACGGCTCTGAGAACCGAGGCCCTGGTAAACTCACCGCATTGACCCTGTCTGGAGGGATATTAAGCTTTTAATTCAAAACGATCAGAGCAGAGGGAATAGAAGCTCAAGGTGACGGATAGAAAGCCGCGCAGGGCCGCAGTCTGAACTGGAGAGAGAGAGAGGAGAGGGAGGAGAGACATGCTGCTACTACCCACGCAGGGCCAACTACCCACGCAGGGCCAACTACCCATGCAGGGCCAACTACCCATGCAGGGCCAACTACCCACGCAGGGCCAACTACCCATGCAGGGCCAACTACCCATGCATAATAACAGAACGCAGCGCAGGGCCAACTACCCATGCAGGGCCAACTACCCATGCATAATAACAGAACACAACGCAGGGCCAACTACCCATGCATAATAACAGAACACAGCGCAGGGCCAACTACCCATGCAGCGCCAACTACCCATGCATAATAACATCATTAATGTTGTGGGACTACATCATCATTAGTGGACTGTAAAAGTACATAAAAAAAACTATCTTCTCCCTACAGTATGTGTGAAAAGGCAATGACCTTTATTAACAAATATATACTATAATAGTCCCTGTGTGGATTTCAAAGCTCAACCAAGTCCTACAATAATAGGTCTATTGAAAACAATTATTCAAATTATATGCCTGATTCTGGGTTGGGAAACATTTGATCGAACAACTTTTTTTAAGAGAAAACTGACCGGGGAAAACTCTAAAAGGACCAAATTAAAATAGTTACAATTCTAAATAATTATTTGTAAATAGGTCTTACACATGAATTGATCCTGTGGGGATCTGAGATGGTGGTCTGAGTGGTAAAAGGTGGAAAAGAGGTGGACTAGAGGTGGACTAGAGGTGGACTAGAGGTGGACTAGAGGTGGACTATAGACATGGTTAATGAAGGGAACTGCCTTGGAGGACCTGCTGACTACAGACTCAGCGGAGTGAGCAGAATGTAGCTGACCTTAACCCTTCCTGGAATAGCTCAGTTAGGTGGATGTTTCGCTGGACAGAAGTCCATCCATCACTCAACCACAGCGCCTCCCTACCTGTCACTGCACTCCACCCTTTAGTCGCATCTGAGCTCATATAGTCACAACCACTCAATGAAATAGGAATATGTATGTCTATGTCTATGGTCACCTCCCACTGGGTGATGTTAAAAATATTTGTTGGTCTGATGTGATTAATGAGGAGCATCCAGACGCTGCACTTGATGAATTTATGAAATTGCTTCTTCTAATTATTGATAAACATGCACCTGTTAAGAAACTCACTGTTAGAACTGTTAAGGCTCCATGGATTGATGAGGAACTGACCGTTAGAACTGTTAAGGCTCCACGGATTGATGAGGAACTGACCGTTAGAACTGTTAAGGCTCCACGGATTGATGAGGAACTGACCGTTAGAACTGTTAAGGCTCCACGGATTGATGAGGAACTGACCGTTAGAACTGTTAAGGCTCCACGGATTGATGAGGAACTGACCGTTAGAACTGTTAAGGCTCCACGGATTGATGAGGAACTGACCGTTAGAACTGTTAAGGCTCCACGGATTGATGAGGAACTGACCGTTAGAACTGTTAAGGCTCCACGGATTGATGAGGAACTGACCGTTAGAACTGTTAAGGCTCCACGGATTGATGAGGAACTGACCGTTAGAACTGTTAAGGCTCCACGGATTGATGAGGAACTGACCGTTAGAACTGTTAAGGCTCCACGGATTGATGAGGAACTGACCGTTAGAACTGTTAAGGCTCCACGGATTGATGAGGAACTGACCGTTAGAACTGTTAAGGCTCCACGGATTGATGAGGAACTGACCGTTAGAACTGTTAAGGCTCCACGGATTGATGAGGAACTGACCGTTAGAACTGTTAAGGCTCCACGGATTGATGAGGAATTGAAAAACTGTATGGCTGAAAGAGATGGGGGCAAAAGGAGTGGCTAATAAGTCTGGCTGCACATCTGACTTACTGCAAATTGAGAAATGATGTGACTAAACTCAACAAAAAGAAGAAACTATCATGAAGCCAAGATCAATGATATAAAGAACAATGGAAAAAAACATTCAAGTACTTTAAATGAATTTATGGGCAGAAAGACAAATTCAACTCTATATTTCATCCAATCAGATGGCTTATTCATCACAAAACCATTTGATGTTGCCAATTATTTTAAATATTACTTCATTGGCAAAGTGGGCAAACTTAGCCAGGAAATTCTAACAGTGAGACATCATATTCATGCATAAAAAAACAAATAATTAAAGAAAAGCATTGCACGTTTGAATTTTTTGTAAAGTTAGTGTGGGAGAGGTGGGAAAATTATTGTTATCGATCAATAATGACAAACCTCCTGGCATTGACAACTATAGCCACTCCTGTCTGTCATATCTTTCATTTGAGCCTAGAGGAAAGTCTTTGTCTTCAGGCCTGGAGGGAAGCCTTTGTCCTCAGGCCTGGAAGGAAGTCTTTGTCCTCAGGCCTGGAGGGAAGTCTTTGTCCTCTGGCCTGGAGGGAAGCCTTTGTCCTCAGGCCTGGAGGGAAGTCTTTGTCCTCAGGCCTGGAGGGAAGCCATTGTCCTCAGGCCTGGAGGGCAGTCTTTGTCTTCAGGCCTGGAGGGAAGTCTTTGTCCTCAGGCCTGGAGGGAAGTCTTTGTCCTCTGGCCTGGAGGGAAGCCTTTGTCCTCAGGCCTGGAGGGAAGCCTTTGTCCTCAGGCCTGGAGGGTAGTCTTTGTCCTCTAGCCTGGAGGGCAGTCTTTGTCCTCTGGCCTGGAGGGAAGCCTTTGTCCTCAGGCCTGGAGGGAAGCCTTTGTCCTCAGGCCTGGAGGGTAGTCTTTGTCCTCTAGCCTGGAGGGAAGTCTTTGTCCTCAGGCCTGGAGGGAAGCCTTTGTCCTCAGGCCTGGAGGGCAGTCTTTGTCCTCTGGCCTGGAGGGAAGTCTTTGTCCTCAGGCCTGGAGGGAAGCCTTTGTCCTCAGGCCTGGAGGGCAGTCTTTGTCCTCAGGCCTGGAGGGAAGCCTTTGTCCTCAGGCCTGGAGGGCAGTCTTTGTCTTTAGGCCTGGAGGGCAGTCTTTGTCCTCTGGCCTGGAGTCAAGTCTTTGTCCTCTGGCCTGGAGTCAAGTCTTTGTCCTCAGGCCTGGAGGGAAGCCTTTGTCCTCAGGCCTGGAGGGAAGTCACTATAACCACATTCCACACCAAACCACATTCCACACTAAACCACATGGAGATCATTAACCTCACTTGTCTTCCTGTCCAACGCAGGGCTGAACCAGGCATATGTATATAATGATGAGATGCTTGTGTCTCCTCCCTGACAATGGGATTTGTTGTCCAGCTCCTGCATAATCCTCTCTTCGGATTGGTGGATACATCTCATTATTTGAATAATGTTTTTGAATATTCGATGAGTGGTGTTGACGTCAACCAGCCTGTATTCAATGGAGAGAGAGATGCTAGCCTCATGAATATTTATATACCGTCTTGAATTACAACAGGGACAACTGTGATAGTGTTTTTTCTAAACGTTGCAGGGATGTCACATGCATTACACTTATATCAGTACAATCACAACAACCTCAGCATTGTGGACCATCTATTAGACGAAAAAAAGCCTTGTATCAAAATAGCAATTCATGTATATCTTGACTAAATTCAACACCCCTATACAAAACCTCCTCACTTCCTCCCTGCTACTCCCCCTATGGTCTTTACTCTGCCTCTACCCCCAATGAACATGTAATTATTCATCCCTGCTACAGTTGTTATATGTATATAGTGTAATTATTCTATTGCTTTATTACCAAATACTTTTTTCCCCCCACTGTATATCTTGACTAAATTCAACACCCCTATGCAAAAACTCCTCAGTTGCTTAATAATGAATGATCTGCTTGACGTGGACAGATTTGGGGCGGAGTAAACCCTCTCACTTCGCCTCTTCTTCTCTGCTGTATCTCATGTGTTCCCAAATCTACCTAATTATTACTGAGTGAGGGAGAAAGTGAGAGCACTACTAACATACTTTAATATTATAGACTATTTGTAATGTCTGCAAAATGCCAACATCAGAATTGACTCAGTAAAAATCAACAACAGGATTAAAACAGAGATTAAAACAGAGATTAAAGAGATTAAAACAGAGATTAAAGAGATCAAAACAGAGATTAAAACAGAGATTAAAACAGAGATTAAAACAGAGATTAAAACAGAGATTAAAGAGATCAAAACAGAGATGAGAGATTAAAACAGAGATTAAAGAGATTAAAACAGAGATTAAAGAGATTAAAACAGAGATTAAAGAGATTAAAACAGAGATTAAGAGACGAGTTAAAGAGATTAAAGAGCAGAGATTAAAGAGATTAAAGAGATTAAAACAGAAATTAAAACAGAGATTAAAGAGATTAAAACAGAGATTAAAGAGATTAAAACAGAGATTAAAGAGATCAAAACAGAGATTAAAGAGATTAAAACAGAGATTAAAAAAGAAATTAAAGAGATTAAAACAGAGATTAAAACAGAAATTAAAGAGATTAAAACAGAGATTAAAGAGATTAAAACAGAGATTAAAACAGAAATTAAAGAGATCAAAACAGAAATTAAAGAGATTAAAACAGAGATTAAAGAGGAGATGGAGATGATCTCTATTAAAGTAATGACATTTAAATGAGCCTGATGGGACGTGAAGTGTAATAATAATCATATAATATGGCAGCGCGTCAGACAGACAGCCCCCCCATCTCTCAGTCACGGTTCAGTAACACCACACTAATCACACCAATCCATATTAGAACCAGATGCACTGAACCTGACGCCGGTTCATTTGGCTCTGCTGAAACCCTGGGACGCTCCATTTGCCCTTGGAGGCCCAGAGGCAGGAGGGAGAGGGGGAGAAGGATGGAGGGAGGAGGGAGAGGCAGGGGGAGGGGGGGAGAAGGATGGCGGAAGAGGCAGGGGGAGAGGGAGAGAAGGATGGAGGGAGGAGGGAGATGCAGGGGGAGGGGGTAGAGGGATGGAGGGAGGAGGGAGGAGGGAGATGCAGGGGGAGAGGGGGAGAAGGATGGAGGGGGGAGAGGGGAGATGCAGGGGGAGAGGGGGAGAAGGATGGAGGGAGGAGGGAGATGCAGGGGAGAAGGATGGAGGGAGGAGGGAGAGGCAGGGGGGAGAAGGATGGAGGGAGGAGGGAGAGGCAGGGGGAGGGGGGGAGAAGGATGGAGGGAGGAGGGAGATGCAGGGGAGAAGGATGGAGGGAGGAGGGAGAGGCAGGGGGAGAGGGGGAGAAGGATGGAGGGAGGAGGGAGATGCAGGGGAGAAGGATGGAGGGAGGAGGGAGAGGCAGGGGGGAGAAGGATGGAGGGAGGAGGGAGAGGCAGGGGGAGGGGGGAGAAGGATGGAGGGAGAGGCAGGGGGAGAGGGGGAGAAGGATGGAGGGAGGAGGGAGATGCAGGGGGAGGGGTAGAGGGATGGAGGGAGGAGGGAGATGCAGGCGGAGGGGGTAGAAGGATGGAGGGAGGAGGGAGATGCAGGGGAGAGGGGGAGAAGGATGGAGGGAGGAGGGAGAAGCAGGGGGAGAGGGGGAGAAGGATGGAGGGAGGAGGGAGAAGCAGGGGGAGAAGGATGGAGGGAGGAGGGAGAAGCAGGGGGAGAGGGGGAGAAGGGTGGAGGGAGGAGGGAGATGCAGGGGGAGAGGGGGAGAAGGATGGAGGGAGGAGGGAGAAGCAGGGGGAGAGGGGGAGAAGGGTGGAGGGAGGAGGGAGATGCAGGGGGAGAGGGGGAGAAGGATGGAGGGAGAGGCAGGGGGAAAGGGGGAGAAGGATGGAGGGAGGAGGGAGATGCAGGGGGAGAGGGGGAGAAGGATGGAGGGAGGAAAATGGGAGCAGTAGGGGCAGGGGTGGAGACAAGGAGGCAGGAGGGGGAGGGGTAGAGGGAGAAGGGTGAAGAGGGATGGGGTGGAGGAAGAGGTGAAGGGAGAGGGGGTGAAGGGAGAGGGGGTGAAGGGGTGGAGGGAGAGGTGAAGGGAGAGGGGGTGAAGGTGAGCGGTGAAGGGGTGGAGGGAGAGGTGAAGGGAGAGGGGGTGAAGGGAGAGGGGGTGAAGGGGTGGAGGGAGAGGTGAAGGGAGAGGGGGTGAAGGTAGCGGTGAAGGGGTGGAGGGAGAGGTGAAGGGAGAGGGGGTGAAGGTAAGCGGTGAAGGGGTGGAGGGAGAGGTGAAGGGAGAGGGGGTGAAGGTGAGCGGTGAAGGGGTGGAGGGAGAGGGGGTGAAGGGAGAGGGGGTGAAGGGGTGAGGGGGGGGGGGGGGCGGTGAAGAGATGGAGGGAGAAGGGTGGTGGGAGAGGTAACTGTCGTAAAGCAGCCGACAATAAAATTCAATCTCCTGTAAAATCCAATTAAGTCATTATCTGACTGTATCTTTAATTGAAAACAGAAATAACAGTAAATTTCACAGATATATCAGGAAGGATCAATCGATTCCCCATACGATCGGGCGAGGTGATTTATAATGTCAGAGCCACATAGGTAACTCCACATTATTCTCTGTATAACCACTGGTGGATGAAAT
The DNA here is from genome assembly GCF_965601325.2 of Salmo salar. Classification (NCBI taxonomy): domain Eukaryota; kingdom Metazoa; phylum Chordata; class Actinopteri; order Salmoniformes; family Salmonidae; genus Salmo; species Salmo salar. The sequence goes on along the minus strand of NC_138314.1, from coordinate 50,306,133 downwards.
GAAGAGGAAGGTGGTGTTGTTATTGATAACAACAGACGGGGGGCCAGAATCAAATGAATGTTTTCATAGCGCCCGGCGGAACAAAACACAAGTCATTGAATTGTTCTGCTTTATATCTTGCTCCCCTACACATTTCACATTTCCAATCATCAATAAGCGGTTTATTTCTGTAGAACTTGTAACTCCAAGATTACAAATGACATTTGTTGCTGTTGTATTGAAACTTAACTAGGAATAAACAGATTTGTAATGTGTCAATTTAAAATGAATGGCCATAAAACACACAAACAGAAACACAGTGCAGTGGTATTAAACACAACAATCTTAGGCTTATTGCTCATATATTTTGAACAGAGATTTTAAACAACACAATGTATCTAAATGAAAACAACCAGGAGGCTGCAGTGCACTACGAACAAACAAAACAAGTCATGTATGGAAGCTTATATGCTATTTTTAAAGCAAAATTAAACAAAGGTTGATATTCTGTTAAAGGGACTTGCTGTTCTGGGAATGAATATTCTGATATACAGTTTATTAAATATAATTTGAAAATCAAATGTGTAAATCAACCAGCAGGTTAAATCATGTGGTTGGATGAGGGATAGAAACATGGAGGAGACTTCAGAGAGCTGAGATAGAACTCACAGTACCAATATAACACAAATAAAGACAGATATAGACTGATATCGACAGGTAAAGACAGATATCGACTGGTAAATACTGATATATGCTGATTTTTACTTTATTTATTTAACCTTTATTTAACTAGGCAAGTCAGTTAAGAACAAATTCTTATTTTCAATGACGGCCTAGGAACAGTGGGTTAACTGCCTTGTTCAGGGGCAGAACGAGAGATTTTTTACCTTGTCAGCTCAGGGATTCAATCTTGCATGTGTCTGTGCCTATGTGTGTGTGTGTCTCTTCACAGTCCCTGCTGTTCCATAAGGTGTATTTTTATCTGTTTTTTAAAATCTCATTCTACTGTTTGCATCAGTTGCCTGATGTGGAATAGAGTTCTGTAACTCCCCGGCCATAGAGAGGGGTTTTTTGTTCTTTATTTTGGTTAGGCCAGGGTGTTACATTGGGTGGGCGTTCTATGTTCCTTTTTCTATGTTTTGGTATTTCTTTGTTTTGGGCCGTGTGTGGCTCCCAATCAGGCACAGCTGAAGCTCGTTGCTGCTGATTGGGAGTCACACATAAGGAGCATGTTTTTCCTTTGTGTTTTGGTGGGTAATTGTTTCTGTTTAGAGTATTTTCCTAACAGGACTGTTTGCTGTCGTTTTTGTTCATTTTGTAGTGTTCTCTTGCCTTTTTTAATTAAAATTCTAATGATGAACACATCCTCTGCTGCACCTTGGTTCCCTCTTACAGACAGCAGTTACAAGTTCCATGTAGTCATGGCTCTATGTTATGGCCTTTTGGGTCTTATGGCCATTTGAGCATCAAATAACACAATTTGACTCATCAAATAAGCTTGTTGACCAATCAGGACCTGAATAGGACTGCATGTCACAATAATTGAAGATGTTCATACATTTTTTACGTAGTTATTACACATTGATTACACTATCACTCGTATTTCATACGTCACAGTGATTCACCGATACGTCTGCTATGATGCTGGTAAAGTTTTGTCTCGCGCACCTCCCGCAGCTGTACGGGCCCACACTTCCCCAGGCTCTGGACAGCGCTGGTTATTATAAAGCTAGCTCCCCAGGCTCTGGACAGCGCTGGTTATTATAAAGCTAGCTCCCCAAGCTCTGGACAGCGCTGGTTATTATAAAGCTAGCTCCCCAAGCTCTGGACAGCGCTGGTTATTATAAAGCTAGCTCCCCAAGCTCTGGACAGCGCTGGTTATTATAAAGCTAGCTCCCCAAGCTCTGGACAGCGCTGGTTATTATAAAGCTAGCTCCCCAGGCTCTGGACAGCGCTGGTTATTATAAAGCTAGCTCCCCAAGCTCTGGACAGCGCTGGTTATTATAAAGCTAGCTCCCCAAGCTCTGGACAGCGCTGGTTATTATAAAGCTAGCTCCCCAAGCTCTGGACAGCGCTGGTTATTATAAAGCTAGCTCCCCAGGCTCTGGACAGCGCTGGTTATTATAAAGCTAGCTCCCCAGGCTCTGGACAGCGCTGGTTATTATAAAGCTAGCTCCCCAGGCTCTGGACAGCGCTGGTTATTATAAGCTAGCTCCCCAAGCTCTGGACAGCGCTGGTTATTATAAAGCTAGCTCCCCAGGCTCTGGACAGCGCTGGTTATTATAAAGCTAGCTCCCCAAGCTCTGGAAAGCGCTGGTTATATAAAGCTAGCTCCCAGGCTCTGGACAGCGCTGGTTATTATAAAGCTAGCTCCCCAAGCTCTGGACAGCGCTGGTTATTATAAAGCTAGCTCCCCAAGCTCTGGACAGCGCTGGTTATTATAAAGCTAGCTCCCCAGGCTCTGGACAGCGCTGGTTATTATAAAGCTAGCTCCCAAGCTCTGGACAGCGCTGGTTATTATAAAGCTAGCTCCCCAAGCTCTGGACAGCGCTGGTTATTATAAAGCTAGCTCCCCAAGCTCTGGACAGCGCTGGTTATTATAAAGCTAGCTCCCCAAGCTCTGGACAGCGCTGGTCATATATTAGCTAGCTAGCTGATGGATGCAAACAATGTTCTTTCCCAAAAACACAGCAAAACGACATCATATTTTTTCAGTAGCTAAAGTTAGCTATAGTTAGTTAGCTACCCCAAATGTATAAGACAGTCTGTCATTGACAATTAAGCAAATTAATACAAATAGTGGAACTATGCCATCATTTAATAGATCATGCAAAAACGAATTTGGAATGTTGTTTTGTAAATTCAACAAAAGACAATAATTTGTTAATTTGACAAAAATCTGTTGAAATCCCACTGGGTGTATTGTACTTTAGAATTGCATTGGGGTCCATCCTTATTTCCCTGTACAGCCTTACCTATGGATTATTTCCGTACAGCCTTACCTATGGGTTATTTCACTGTAGAGCCTTACCTATGGATTATTTCCCTGTACAGCCTTACTATGGATTATTTCCCTGTACAGCCTTACCTATGGGTTATTTCACTGTAGAGCCTTACCTATGGATTATTTCCCTGTACAGCCTTACCTATGGATTATTTCACTGACCAGCCTTACCTATGGATTATTTCACTGTACAGCCTAACCTATGGATTGTGGATCTATGACATGGGGTATCAGTCTACTCAGTGACTCCCAGAGAACATTAGCATCGTAGCTCTTGTTGCAGGACTCTGAAACAACTATGAATTGAGCCCCACTTATTGTACCAGTCAACCTACTATCTGTATTGAACACTATCCCAGAGGAAAAACCATACAACGTGGATGTTTTGGAGTCTGATAACTCTGAGGACGTTGGGAAAAAAAGCACTTGGGTACTGAGTAGACTGACACCCCGTTTCATTGATCCCCAATCCTTAGGTAAAGCTGTACAGTGCAAAATGAATGTCAGTAAACACAATAGGCTGACTGGGAAGGTGATTTCACAGTCAAAGTCTCTGATTAGAGCTATGACGCACACATTCGCTTAAACTCTCCCCAGTTGTGTTCTGTGGGTGTCACCGAGTAGACAGATAAACCATTTCATTTCTCCTCACTACAACCTTGTTTAACATTATCTAGTCTAAATATGGCATGATTCCACCAATTGTAATGTCCTGCGTCACTTTCATAAAGTGACTTTTATTTTGAAGGCCAACCGCAACGTCAGTATTGTTGCTATCTTCACAACGCGGAACCGGTCCGGTAAAGCCTCGTGAGCCACGGGAAGCTTTTTATAACGTTAGCTTTGTGCGACATGGTTAAGTAGCTGGCTAGTTAGTTATTTTCATGAGCTGAAGTTCAACAACAAGTGGTTACTTAGCTAAAACCCACATGGTTTCCTAAACCATCGCTTAGAATAATGAAACTGACTGCGGATTCTCCTGGTCGTTGTTTTCAGGCTGGTTGCATTGGTCCTAACTAGGTACCAAGCTAAAGCTACTGCAGAAGTTGGCTAATAACATGTATCAAAGATATTTGCACAATTTCTCGATCTTATTTCAAATGGTCTCACAGACGTTTTCCCGTTCGGTCGAACAGCCGTATTACCGACGCGGTGTTGTAAACGCATCGCGGCCCGGTTGTTTGCAGTATTGACAGTGCTACTGATGGTAGTGGCTTGAACGGGCAAATTCAGCACACACATCATTCTATAATAGTATTGTAATGATACAGCAAGGAGCAGGTCTCGAACCCTCGACCTTCAAGCCCGAAGTCCGGCGCGCTATCGACTGTGCCGCAAAAGCATGCTCAAGCTGCAGTCGATTTCCGCGCTTATAAACCCAGGGTCGTTACAATATTGTGTTATTTGACGTGTCAAATTAAAAGATTATTTGACGAGTCGAACAGTGTTATTTGAAGTGTATCGTTTTTGACACGCAGACCCAAACGGTACCGTGCGCCTCCCATAGTCTGTTCTGGACTGACTGGTATATAGCCTGGTAAAGACTGGAATAAACTGATATAGACTGACTGGTATATACTAAATATAGATGGGTATTGGTTGGTATATACCGATATAGACTGGTGTTGACTGACTGGTATAGCCTAATATTGCCTGAAGTAGACTGACTGGTACAGACTGATATAGACTGACTGGTATAGACTGAGATAGACTAGTATAGAGTAGTATAGACTGGTATATTCCCTATATAGACTGATGTTGACTGGTATAGACAGGCTGGTACAGACTGATATAACTGACTGGTATAGACTGATATAGACCAGTGTATACTGGTATATTCCCTATATAGACTGATATTGACTGGTATAGCTGGTCCATATATAGACTGGTATAGAGTAGTATAGACTGGTATATTCCATATATAGACTGATATATACTGGTATATTCCATAGTATAGACTAGTATAGACTGGTATATTCCATATATAGACTGGTATAGAGTAGTATAGACTGGTATATTCCATATATAGACTGATATATTCCCTATATAGACTGGTATAGAGTAGTATAGACTGGTATATTCCCTATATAGACTGATATTGACTGGTATAGAGTAGTATAGACTGGTATATTCCCTGGTATAGACTGAGTATTGACTGGTATATTCCCTATATAGACTAATATATACTGGTATAGACTGGTATATTCCCTATATAGACTGATATTGACTGGTATAGAGTAGTATAGACTGGTATATTCCATATATAGACTAATATATACTGGTATAGAGTAGTATAGACTGGTATATTCCCTATATAGACTGATGTTGACTGGCTGGTACAGACTGATATAGACTGACTGGTATAGACTGATATAGACCAGTGTAGACTGGTATATTCCCTATATAGACTGATATTGACTGGTATAGACTAGTATAGACTGGTATATTCCATATATAGACTGGTATAGAGTAGTATAGACTAGTATAGACTGGTATATTCCATATATAGACTGATATATACTGGTATATTCCCTATATAGACTGGTATAGAGTAGTATAGACTGGTATATTCCCTATATAGACTGATATTGACTGGTATAGACTGGCATAGCTCTCAGGAGGCAACATGATTCATATCTAGCCTGTATGTTCCCCTTCCCCCTGGCTTACAGACCACACACTCACTACAACCATTTCTAAAGAGCTCAGACAGGAAAACATAACACTTCCAATATCTTCACAATGAAGAAAGTTTACAGAAACAAAACCTTTTATTTCAACAAATAGATTTCAAAAGAGTGTGATTATAGATGTTTTTCTCTCTCCTCTTCTTCCTCTCTCCTCTTCTTCCTCTCTCTGGTTATTTGTTGTTTCCCTCTATGATGGAGTCGACAGTAAAACCCTGTCCCTGGTCATGTCCGTCACACTCAGTCTTCCCCTCAGAGCTGTTGACCAGGGAGCTGATGGACAGACAGGACAGACCGTCATGGCCGTCACTGACTGGGAGTAGGCTGCAGGGAGACACAGACAGACAGGTGGGTTAGACAGACAGACAGACGGGTTAGACAGACAGACAGACAGACAGACGGGTTAGACAGACAGACAGATAGACAGGTGGGTTAGACAGACAGATAGACAGGTGGGTTAGACAGACAGACAGACGGGTTAGACAGACAGACAGACAGACGGGTTAGACAGACAGACAGGTGGTTAGACAGGCATACAGACAGACAGACAGACGGGTTAGACAGACAGACAGGTGGGTTAGACAGACAGATAGACAGGTGGGTTAGACAGACAGATAGACAGGTGGGTTAGACAGACAGACAGACGGGTTAGACAGACAGACAGACAGGTGGGTTAGACAGACAGATAGACAGGTGGGTTAGACAGACAGACAGACAGACGGGTTAGACAGACAGACAGGTGGGTTAGACAGGCATACAGACAGACAGACAGACGGGTTAGACAGACAGACAGGTGGGTTAGACAGACAGATAGACAGACAGACAGGTGGGTTAGACAGACAGACAGGTGGGTTAGATAGACAGACAGACAGACAGGTGGGTTAGACAGGACAGACAGACAGGTGGGTTAGACAGACAGACAGACAGACGGGTGGGTTAGACAGACAGATAGACAGGTGGGTTAGACAGACAGACAGACAGGTGGGTTAGACAGGACAGATAGACAGGTGGGTTAAACAGACAGATAGACAGGTGGGTTAGACAGACAGACAGATAGACAGGTGGGTTAGACAGGACAGATAGACAGGTTGGTTAGACAGACAGACAGACAGACAGGTGGGTTAGACAGACAGACAGACAGGTCGGTTAGACAGGTGGGTTAGACAGACATACAGACGGGTTAGACAGACAGACAGACAGACAGGTGGGTTAGACAGGACAGATCGACAGGTGGGTTAGATAGACAGGTGGGTTAGACAGGACAGACAGACAGACAGGTGGGTTAGACAGACAGACAGACAGGTGGGTTAGACAGGACAGATAGACAGGTGGGTTAGACAGACAGACAGACAGACAGGTGGGTTAGACAGACAGACAGGTGGGTTAGACAGGACAGATAGACAGGTGGGTTAGACAGACAGATAGACAGGTGGGTTAGACAGACAGATAGACAGGTGGGTTAGACAGGACAGACAGACAGGTGGGTTAGACAGGACAGACAGACAGGTGGGTTAGACAGACAGATAGACAGGTGGGTTAGACAGACAGACAGACAGGTGGGTTAGACAGGACAGACAGACAGGTGGGTTAGACAGGACAGACAGACGGGTTAGACAGACAGACAGACAGGTGGGTTAGACAGGACAGATAGACAGGTGGGTTAGACAGACAGATAGACAGGTGGGTTAGACAGGACAGACAGACAGACAGACAGACAGGTGGGTTAGACAGACAGATAGATAGGTGGGTTAGACAGACAGACAGGTGGGTTAGACAGGACAGACAGACAGGTGGGTTAGACAGACAGATAGACAGGTGGGTTAGACAGGACAGACAGACAGGTGGGTTAGACAGGACAGACAGACAGGTGGGTTAGACAGACAGACAGACAAGTGGGTTAGACAGGACAGATAGACAGGTGGGTTAGACAGAAGATAGACAGGTGGGTTAGACAGACAGAGACAGGTGGGTTAGACAGACAGACAGACAGGTGGGTTAGACAGACAGACAGACAGGTGGGTTAGACAGGACAGACAGACAGGTGGGTTAGACAGGACAGATAGACAGGTGGGTTAGACAGACAGACAGACAGGTGGGTTAGACAGACAGATAGACAGGTGGGTTAGACAGGACAGATAGACAGGTGGGCTAGACAGGACAGGTAGACAGGTGGGTTAGACAGACAGATAGACAGGTGGGTTAGACAGGTGGGTTAGACAGACAGATAGACAGGTGGGTTAGACAGACAGACAGACAGGTGGGTTACACAGGACAGATAGACAGACAGGCGGGTTAGAAACAGCATGATCATTACACAGGTGCACCTTGTGCTGGGGACAATAAAAGGTCACTCTAAAATGTGCAGTTTTGTCACACAACACAATGCCCCAGATGTCACCATTTTTGAGGGAGTGTGAAATTGGCACGCTAACTCCAGGAATGTCCACCAGAGCTGTTTACAGATAATTTAATGTTCATTTTTGTACCATAAGCCGCATCCAACGTCGTTTTAGAGAGTACCTTCATCTGGCCTCACAACCGCAGACCACGTGTATGGCGTGGTGTGGGCGAGCGGGGAACATGGTGGGGTTATGGTATGGGTAGGACCTAAGCTACGGACAACAAGTACTATTGCATTTTATTGATGGCAATGTCTCGACCTCTGAATGACTCTCTCTCTCTCTCTACCTCACCTGCCGTCTCGACCTCTGAATGACTCTCTCTCTAACACACTGGCTGTCTCGACCTGAATGACTCTCTCTCTACTGCACCTGCTGTCTCGACCTGAATGACTCTCTCTACCGCACCTGCTGTCTCGACCTGAATGACTCTCTCTCTACCGCACCTGCTGTCTCGACCTGAATGACTCTCTCTCTACCGCACCTGCTGTCTCGACCTGAATGACTCTCTCTCTACCGCACCTGCTGTCTAGACCTGAATGACTCTCTCTACTGCATCTGCTGTCTCGACCTTTGAATGCTCAGCTATGAAAAGCCAACTGACATTTACTCCTGAGGTGCTGACCTGTTGCACCCTCTACAACCACTGTGATTATTATTATCTGACCCTGCTGGTCATCTATGAACGTTTGAACATCTTGAAGAACAATCTGTCCTTAATGGCCGTGTACTCTTATAATCTCCACCCGGCACAGCCAGAAGAGGACTGGCCACCCCTCATAGCCTGGTTCCTCTCTAGGTTTCTAATCTCCACCCGGCACAGCCAGAAGAGGACTGGCCACCCCTCATAGCCTGGTTCCTCTCTAGGTTTCTAATCTTAATGGCCTTAATGGCCATGATGTACTCTTATAATCTCCACCCGGCACGTTTACAAAAAATTAAAAACAGAAATACCTTATTTACATAAGAGATTGGAAATTGAACCCAGGTGCATCCTGTTACATTTGACCATCCTTGAGATGTTTCTACAACTTGGAGTCCACCTGTGGTAAATTCAATTGATTGGACATGATTTGGAAAGGCACACACCTGTCTATATAAGGTCCCACACTTGACAGTGATTGTCAGAGCAAAAACCAAGCCATGAGGTCGAAGGAATTATCCGTAGAGCGCTGAGACAGAATTGTATTGAGGCACAGATCTGGGGAAGGGTACCAACTAATGTCTGCAGCATTGAAGGTCCACAAGAACACAGTGGCCTCCATTATTCTTAAATGGAAGAAGTTTGGCAACACCAAGACTCTTCCTAGAGCTGGCCGCCCGGCCAAACTGAACAATCAGGGGAGAAGGGTCTTGGTCAGGGAGGTGACCAAGAACTAGATTGTCACTCTGACAGAGCTCCAGAGTTCCTCTGTGGAGATGGGAGAACCTTCTAGAAGGACAACCATCTCTGCAGCACTCCATCAATCAGGCCTTTATGGTAGAGTGGCCAGCTAGAAGCCACTCCTCAGTAAAAGGCACATGACAGCCCGCTTGGAGTTTGCCAAAAGGCACCTAAAGGACTCTCAGACCATGAGAAACAAGATTCTCTGGTCTGATGAAACCAAGATTGAACTCTTTGACCTGAATGCTAAGCGTCACATCTGGAGGAATCCTGGCACCATCCCTACAGTGAAGCATGGTGGTGGCAGCATCATGCTGTGGGGATATTTTTCAGCGGCAGGGACTGGAAGACTAGTCAGGATCGAGGGAAAGATGATTCGAGCAAAGTACAGAGAGATCCTTGATGAAAACCTGCTCCAAAGCGCTCAGGACCTCAGACTGGGGCGAAGGTTCCCCTTCCAACAAAACAATGACCCTAAGCACACAGCCAAGACAACGCAGCTGTGGCTTCGGGACAAGTCTCTGAATGTCCTTGAGTGGCCCAGCCAGAGACCGGACTTGAACCCAATCAAACATCGCTGGAGAGAACTGAAAATAGCTGTGCAGTGATGCTCCCCATCCAACCTGACAGAGCTTGAAAGGATCTGCAGAGAAGAATGGGAGAAACTGCCCAAATACAGGTATGCCAAGCTTGTAGCGTCATACCCATGAAGACTCAATGCTGTAATCGCTGCCAAAGGTGTTTCAACAAAGTACTGAGTAAAGGGTCTGAATATTTATGTAAATGTAATTTCAGTTTTAAAACATTTGTTTTTGCGTTGTCATTATGGGGTTTTGTGTGTAGATTGATGAGGGGGAAAAAACTATTTGACCCATTTTAGAATAAGGCTGTTAAGTGACAAATTGTGGAAGAAGTCGAGGGGTCTGAACACTGTATACAACTGAATCTGAGAGGTTGTAATCTGGATAAAGGGAAATAGACGGAGCCATTCTTACTAATCTACAGGAAAACCAGTTTGGGTTTAAGTATAACCTTTGTATGACTGATGCTTTTCGTTAGAGGTTTAATGCTTTAATATTTATTCATTTTAGCCCCCCGAACAAATATTCATTATATAAATAAGCACATTTTATTTGCCTGGCTTCCTCTTCCAAATAAAGTGAAATATTGTTTTGTTCAAATCATTTAAAAGAAAGCTCATTCGGTGTAGTAAATAGGTAAACCTGAATATGACTAAAGAATTAATCAGGGTTCTTTTTCCACTAATAGACAGGTATTTACCCTTTTCATGGTAACAAGATCTTATCTATTTTTGCTAACTTCCTGTTAAGATTTGTTGCATTAGTTATTTCTGTAGGAATATGTATACCGAGTAAATCCACTTCACCATCAGACCGTTTTAATGGTAAACTACACGGTAATGTAAAACTTATAGTTTTTACAGTCCCAATACGTAATATGGTGCATTTATCATAGTTCAGTTGTAATCCAGAAACATTCTCCAGATCCTCTATGAGGCTGTGGATCTAGATTAAGGATTTAAGAGGAGACTTGAGTCGTTACCGTACAGATTTGTTTTTAAGCCCTGGATTTCTAGCCGCTCTATATTATTGTTGGAACTGATTTTAACAGCTAACATTTCGATGGCAATAATAAATAGATATGCCGACAGTGGACAACCTTGTTTAACTTTCTGAGAAGTAGCCATTATTTACTATTTTACACCTTTACTGCACATAACTCTAACCCATTTTATAAGAGTTTCTAAAAAATGTAAATAGTCCAGGCATTTATATACGTGATGTATCGTTGTCTCTACCTTGCCATTTGTGCTGTTGTCTGGAGAGAGAGAGAGAGAGAGACCGTTGGGCTGGAGAGAGAGAGAGACCGTAGGGCTGGAGAGAGAGAGAGACAGTAGGGCTGGAGAGAGAGAGAGACAGTAGGGCTGGAGAGAGAGAGACAGTAGAGCTGGAGAGAGAGAGAGAGAGACAGTAGGGCTGGAGAGAGAGAGAGAGAGAGACAGTAGGGCTGGAGAGAGAGAGAGACCGTAGGGCTGGAGAGAGAGAGAGAGAGAGAGAGAGAGAGACAGTAGGGCTGGAGAGAGAGAGACAGTAGAGCTGGAGAGAGAGACAGTAGGGCTGGAGAGAGAGAGACAGTAGAGAGAGAGAGACAGTAGGGCTGGAGAGAGAGAGAGAGAGAGAGAGAGAGGCAGTAGGGCTGGAGAGAGAGAGAGAGAGAGAGAGAGAGACAGTAGGGCTGGAGAGAGAGAGACAGTAGAGCTGGAGAGAGAGAGAGACAGTAGGGCTGGAGAGAGAGAGACAGTAGAGAGAGAGAGACAGTAGGGCTGGAGAGAGAGAGACAGTAGAGCTGGAGAGAGAGAGAGACAGTAGGGCTGGAGAGAGAGAGAGAGAGAGAGAGACAGTAGGGCTGGAGAGAGAGAGAGACAGTAGGGCTCAATAATGTTTTGTACCCTGTTTTGTGCTTCTGCCATGTTGTGCTGCTGCCATGTTGTTGTCATGTTGTGTTGCTGCCTTGTTATGTTGTTGTCTTAGGTCTCTCTTTATGAAGCGTTGAGTTGTCTCTCTTGTCATGATGTGTATTTTGTCCAATATTTTTATTTAAATCCTAGCCCCCCGTCCTCGCAGGAGACCTTTTGCCTTTTGGTAGGCCTTCACTGTAAATAAGAATTTGTTCTTTATTTAACTAGGCAAGTTAGTTAAGGTAAAAAAAAAAAAATATATATATATATATATATGTATGTATGTATGTATGTGTATGTATGTATGTATGTATGTATGTATGTATGTATGTATGTATGTATGTGTATATATATATATATATATATATATATATTCTAGTCGTATTAAATCAAAAGCCTTTTCAACATCAGCTATGAAAACCAGGCCTGGTGTCCCCGATATTTCATAGTATTCTATTGTTTCCAGTACTTGTCTTATATTATCTCCAATGTATCGTCCATGTAAAAAACCTGTCTGATTAGGATGAATAATATCTGACAATACCTTTTTAATTCTATGCTCTATGCACTTAGCTAGAATTTATGCATCACAACACTGAAGTGTAGGAGGTCTCCAATTTTTTTAATGGACTGGATGTTTATATTTACCACTTGGATCCTGTTTCAGTAATAATGAAATCAGAGCTTCTTGCTGAGTGTCTGATAATCTACCATCTACATAGCAGTGGTTAAAACATGTAAATAGTGGATCTTTGAGTAGATCAAAAAAGGTTTGGTATACCTCAACTGGTATGCCATCCAGCCTTGGAGTTTTCCCTGGCCTAAAAGCTTTAAATGCATCAACAAGTTTCCTTTCCCATGGCCGGGAGTCCCACAATTGGCCCAGCGTCGTCTGGGTTTGACCGAAGGGAGCTTTACTTGGCTCATCTTTCCCTAGCAACTCCTTGTTGCGGGCCGGGTGCCTCCACGCTGACCCCGGTCGCCAGTTGAATGGTGTTTCCTCCGACACAATGGTGTGGCTGGCTTCCAGGTTAAGCTGGCAAGTGTTAAGGAGCGCTGTTAGGCGGGTGATGTTTCGGAGGACACATGACTCCACCTTCACCTACCGAGCCCCTAGGGGAGTTGCAGTGATGAGACAAGATCGGAATTGGTGAGGAAAAAGGGGGGTAAAAAAGTATTTCTGTACAGCTTTTAAATGTTACACTATTATTAGGAACAATAATACTTTTTTGCAGTTAACTTCAGTTAGTGGAAATGGAGGAGGCTGAAAAGACAACACGCTTAAAGCACTTTGCTTTCTCTTACAAAATATAATTTGGTGAATCCTGGGTGACTCCGAAATTTGAAAAAAATTTCTGTAAATTATTTTTGGTAGCATTTCTATGTTGAAGATTTAAAAATAATTTGGTCCATTTTTGTAAAAATGTCATCCAATTCACTTCATTTTTTACAATTCATTCTACTTTCTTGAATAAGTTGATCCATTTCTTTTTGTTTTTCCTCTAACTTATTATGCACGTCTACGGTAGTTTTTATTGCTGTCTACTGTACTGTTAGTTCCTCTATTTCCTTTGTTAATGTTTGTATTTATTATGGATCCCCATTAGTTCCTGCCAAGGCAGCAGCTACTCTTCCTGGGGTTTATTATGGATCCCCATTAGTTCCTGCCAAGGCAGCAGCTACTCTTCCTGGGGTTTATTATGGATCCCCATTAGTTCCTGCCAAGGCAGCAGCTACTCTTCCTGGGGTTTATTATGGATCCCCATTAGTTCCTGCCAAGGCAGCAGCTACTCTTCCTGGGGTTTATTATGGATCCCCATTAGTTCCTGCCAAGGCAGCAGCTACTCTTCCTGGGGTTTATTATGGATCCCCATTAGTTCCTACCAAGGCAGCAGCTACTCTTCCTGGGGTCCAGCAAAATTAAAGCAGTTTATACAATTTTAAAAACATTACAATACATTCACAGATTTCACAACACACTGTGTGCCCTCAGGCCCCTACTCCACCACTACCACATATCTACAGTACTAAATCCATGTGTAAGTGTGTGTATAGTGCATATGTTATCGTGTGTGTGTGTGCATACACAGTGTGTATGCATTTATATCTGTTTTTGAAATCTAATTTTACTGCTTGCATCAGTTAATATGAACTCCTTTGACCTAAATTGCTTTTGTTTTAAAGATGAGTATTGAATTACATGGCCTCTAAAGACACATTTAAAAGTGTCCCATACAATAAGGGGATCTGCTGTGCCTATGTTATGCAGGAAAAAGTCAGTTCTAAAATCTTTTGTCTTGGTTAAAAACAGGTCATCATCCAAAAGGCTTTGATTACATTTCCAATATCCTCGCCCACATGGAAATTCTGTGGATTCCAATTATTTGATGGTCGAACCGCATTCTGCCCCCTAAAAGTTTGGTGCCAGCGCGAAGGATACAAGAAAGTAGTCAAGATGAGTAGCTTGAATGAGCATCCACCATGTATATCTCACTAGGTCAGGATATTAAACCTCCTCCATGTATATCTCACTAGGTCAGGGTATTAAACCTCCTCCATGTATATCTCACTAGGTCAGGGTATTAAACCTCCTCCATGTATATCTCACTAGGTCAGGATATTAAACCTCCTCCATGTATATCTCACTAGGTCAGGATATTAAACCTCCTCCATGTATATCTCACTAGGTCAGGGTATTAAACCTCCATGTATATCTCACTAGGTCAGGGTATTAAACCTCCCCATGTATATCTCACTAGGTCAGGATATTAAACCTCCTCCATGTATATCTCGCTAGGTCAGGGTATTAAACCTCCTCCATGTATATCTCACTAGGTCAGGATATTAAACCTCCTCCATGTATATCTCACTAGGTCAGGATATTAAACCTCCTCCATGTATATCTCACTAGGTCAGGATATTAAACCTCCTCCATGTATATCTCACTAGGTCAGGGTATTAAACCTCCTCCATGTATATCTCACTAGGTCAGGGTATTAAACCTCCTCCATGTATATCTCACTAGGTCAGGATATTAAACCTCCTCCATGTATATCTCACTAGGTCAGGATATTAAACCTCCTCCATGTATATCTCACTAGGTCAGGATATTAAACCTCCTCCATGTATATCTCACTAGGTCAGGATATTAAACCTCCTCCATGTATATCTCACTAGGTCAGGGTATTAAACCTCCTCCATGTATATCTCACTAGGTCAGGATATTAAACCTCCTCCATGTATATCTCACTAGGTCAGGGTATTAAACCTCCTCCATGTATATCTCACTAGGTCAGGGTATTAAACCTCCTCCATGTATATCTCACTAGGTCAGGGTATTAAACCTCCTCCATGTATATCTCACTAGGTCAGGATATTAAACCTCCTCCATGTATATCTCACTAGGTCAGGATATTAAACCTCCTCCATGTATATCTCACTAGGTCAGGGTATTAAACCTCCTCCATGTATATCTCACTAGGTCAGGGTATTAAACCTCCATGTATATCTCACTCGGTCAGGATATTAAACCTCCTCCATGTATATCTCACTAGGTCAGGATATTAAACCTCCTCCATGTATATCTCACTAGGTCAGGATATTAAACCTCCTCCATGTATATCTCACTAGGTCAGGGTATTAAACCTCCTCCATGTATATCTCACTAGGTCAGGGTATTAAACCTCCATGTATATCTCACTCGGTCAGGATATTAAACCTCCTCCATGTATATCTCACTAGGTCAGGATATTAAACCTCCTCCATGTATATCTCACTAGGTCAGGATATTAAACCTCCATGTATATCTCACTAGGTCAGGATATTAAACCTCCTCCATGTATATCTCACTAGGTCAGGATATTAAACCTCCTCCATGTATATCTCACTAGGTCAGGGTATTAAACCTCCTCCATGTATATCTCACTAGGTCAGGATATTAAACCTCCTCCATGTATATCTCACTAGGTCAGGGTATTAAACCTCCTCCATGTATATCTCACTAGGTCAGGATATTAAACCTCCTCCATGTATATCTCACTAGGTCAGGATATTAAACCTCCTCCATGTATATCTCACTAGGTCAGGGTATTAAACCTCCTAAATATCCACATGTTGTAATGTGTCCAATGATATTTGTAAATTCCCCTGAGGGTGATGCCCTATAATATAAAATATTATTCTGAATTCCAATACAGTATTTCTATTCAGTTGCATATCTGTATTGTATCTACATTAGGTTCTAGATCAGGTAGTGCACTATATAGGGAATAGGGCTCTGGTCTATAGTAGTGCACTATATAGGGAATAGGCCTCTGGTCTATAGTAGTACCACTATATAGGGAATAGGGCTCTGGTCTATAGTAGTGCACTATATAGGGAATAGGGCTCTGGTCTATAGTAGTACCACTATATAGGGAATAGGGCTCTGGTCTATAGTAGTGCACTATATAGGGAATAGGGCTCTGGTCTATAGTAGTGCACTATATAGGGAATAGGCCTCTGGTCTATAGTAGTGCACTATATAGGGAATAGGGCTCTGGTCTATAGTAGTGCACTATATAGGGAATAGGGCTCTGGTCTATAGTAGTGTACTATATAGGGAATAGGGCTCTGGTCTATAGTAGTGCACTATATAGGGAATAGGGCCCTGGTCTATAGTAGTACCACTATATAGGGAATAGGGCTCTGGTCTATAGTAGTGCACTATATAGGGAATAGGGCTCTGGTCTATAGTAGTGCACTATATAGGGAATAGGGTCCTGGTCTATAGTAGTGCACTATATAGGGAATAGGGTCCTGGTCTAAAGTAGTGCACTATATAGGGAATAGGGTGCCATTTGGGACACATTCTAAGACTTTTCTCCTGAGCACTGACAGAGAATGAACAATAACCCCACTTTACTGAACCACACACGTCCATCAAGTTTAAACTGCTCTGAAACACGAGAGGCTTTAGCTTACATCATTCACACACAGATTATTCTCCCCGTGAACTGTTGCCCTCCTCACACTCCCTCTCCTTTCCCCCTCTCTACGGAGTACTTTTGAATCCACAGCTATTAAACAGTCTTTGTGTTGCTTTAACAAAAGGAAGCTTTTTTTCCTGCCCCGTGAAAGAGGGAGTGAACAAGACTCAATCATTCCTGCAAGTGAGAGGAGAAGAGAGGAACAAAAGCCCAGATGTGACAGGAGGAGAGAGGAGAGGATGAGAGAGGAGAGGAAGAGAGGAGGAGAGAGGAGAGGTGGGGAAAGAGGAGAGGGACAGGAGGAGAGAGGAGAGGATGAGAGAGGAGAGGAAGAGAGGAGGAGAGAGGAGAGGTGGGGAAAGAGGAGAGGGACAGGAGGAGAGAGGAGAGGATGAGAGAGGAGAGGAAGAAAGGAGGAGAGAGGAGAGGTGGGGAAAGAAGAGAGGACAAGAGGAGAGAGAGGAGAGGAGGAGAGGAAGAAAGGAGAGGAAGAGAGGAGGAGAGAGGTGGTGAATGGCACTTTCCTTCTCTCTTTTCAGTCAGGGTCTCAACTTACTGTTGAAGACTTGTAATAGTAGACTACACAAGGTGTTGCTTCTACACCTGCATTGCTTGCTGTTTGGGGGTTTTACGCTGGGTTTCTGTACAGCACTTTGAGACATCGGCTGATGTAAGAAGGGCTTTATAAATACATTTGATTGATTGATTGATTGATTGGTCGTGCATCAGCAGTTTATCTTGTTGTTATCAGTCACTCAATTAGCCATGTCAGCTAAAATGTTTTAGATTGATAAATTAGTCTAGCTGCCAGCTATCTAAACTTACTAATCATGGTCAAATTACGGCATGGGGACCCCCATTGGTTTGTCTGTCTCACTCTGACATCATATTAAAAACGGAAAACATTTCTCTCTATCCAATGGCAAAATGTGTAGAATTGTAGCAAACTTGCTTTAAAACTGCAGCATTTTCCCTACGCCCCATGGCAAAATGTGTAGTATTGCACGAAAGATGTTCTCTGTGCTGTCAAGAGGCAAAAGGGTGGCTGTTCAAATGTTTTGATTGCAATGTGGTGGGGGGAATGAATTCATCATTTTATGAATGAACACCCTAAACTCTGAGAGAGGAAGATTTGACTCTCCCTAGCTAGCTAACGTTAACTGCGTGAGTAGCACCTTTCATTGATTTCAAATGCAGCATTTCCTCAATGGCTGTAGGGTAGCAGGGGCCGACACCACGGGGCCGAGACCACGGGGCCGAGACCACGGGGCCGAGACCACGGGGCCGAGACCACGGGGCCGAGACCACGGGGCCGACAACACGGGGCCGACACCACGGGACCGAGACCACGGGGCCGAGACCACGGGGCCGAGACCACGGGGCCGAGACAGGGTCAGTTAATACCATACTATATACAGGGTAAGGTTAATACCATACTATATACAGGGTCAGGTTAATACCATACTATATACAGGGTCAGTTAATACCATACTATATACAGTTAATACCATACTATATACAGGGTCAGGTTAATACCATACTATATACAGTTAATACCATACTATATACAGGGTCAGTTAATACCATACTATATACAGTTAATACCATACTATATACAGGGTCAGTTAATACCATACTATATACAGGGTCAGGTTAATACCATACTATATACAGGGTCAGGTTAATACCATACTATATACAGTTAATACCATACTATATACAGGGTCAGGTTAATACCATACTATATACAGTTAATACCATACTATATACAGTGTAATACCATACTATATACAGTTAATACCATACTATATACAGGGTCAGGTTAATACCATACTATATACAGTTAATACCATACTATATACAGGGTCAGGTTAATACCATACTATATACAGTTAATACCATACTATATACAGTTAATACCATACTATATACAGGGTCAGTTAATACCATACTATATACAGGGTCAGGTTAATACCATACTATATACAGTTAATACCATACTATATACAGTTCACACCATACTATATACAGTTAATACCATACTATATACAGTTAACACCATACTATATACAGGGTCAGTTAATACCATACTATATACAGGGTCAGGTTAATACCATACTATATACAGGGTCAGGTTAATACCATACTATATACAGTTAATACCATACTATATACAGTTAATACCATACTATATACAGTTAATACCATACTATATACAGGGTCAGTTAATACCATACTATATACAGTTAATACCATACTATATACAGGGTCAGGTTAATACCATACTATATACAGTTAATACCATACTATATACAGGATCAGTTAATACCATACTATATACAGGGTCAGGTTAATACCATACTATATACAGTTAATACCATACTATATACAGGGTCAGGTTAATACCATACTATATACAGTTAATACCATACTATATACAGGGTCAGTTAATACCATACTATATACAGTTAATACCATACTATATACAGGGTCAGGTTAATACTATACTATATACAGTTAATACCATACTATATACAGGGTCAGGTTAATACCATACTATATACAGGGTCAGGTTAATACCATACTATATACAGGATCAGTTAATACCATACTATATACAGTTAATACCATACTATATACAGTTAATACCATACTATATACAGTGTCAGGTTAATACCATACTATATACAGTTAATACCATACTATATACAGGGTCAGTTAATACCATACTATATACAGTTAATACCATACTATATACAGTTAATACCATACTATATACAGGGTCAGTTAATACCATACTATATACAGGGTCAGGTTAATACCATACTATATACAGGGTCAGTTAATACCATACTATATACAGGGTCAGGTTAATACCATACTATATACAGTTAATACCATACTATATACAGGGTCAGTTTAATACCATACTATATACAGTTAATACCATACTATATACAGGGTCAGGTTAATACCATACTATATACAGTTAATACCATACTATATACAGGGTCAGGTTAATACCATACTATATACAGTTAATACCATACTATATACAGGGTCAGGTTAATACCATACTATATACAGTTAATACCATACTATATACAGGGTCAGTTAATACCATACTATATACAGTTAATACCATACTATATACAGTTAATACCATACTATATACAGGGTCAGGTTAATACCATACTATATACAGTTAATACCATACTATATACAGTTAACACCATACTATATACAGGGTCAGGTTAATACCATACTATATACAGGGTCAGGTTAATACCATACTATATACAGTTAATACCATACTATATACAGGGTCAGGTTAATACCATACTATATACAGGGTCAGGTTAATACCATACTATATACAGTTAATACCATACTATATACAGTTAATACCATACTATATACAGTTAATACCATACTATATACAGGGTCAGTTAATACCATACTATATACAGTTAATACCATACTATATACAGGGTCAGGTTAATACCATACTATATACAGTTAATACCATACTATATACAGGATCAGTTAATACCATACTATATACAGGGTCAGGTTAATACCATACTATATACAGTTAATACCATACTATATACAGGGTCAGGTTAATACCATACTATATACAGGATCAGTTAATACCATACTATATACAGTTAATACCATACTATATACAGGGTCAGGTTAATACTATACTATATACAGTTAATACCATACTATATACAGGGTCAGGTTAATACCATACTATATACAGGATCAGTTAATACCATACTATATACAGTCAGTTAATACCATACTATATACAGTGTCAGGTTAATACCATACTATATACAGTTAATACCATACTATATACAGGTAATACCATACTATATACAGGGTCAGTTAATACCATACTATATACAGGGTCAGTTAATACCATACTATATACAGGGTCAGTTAATACCATACTATATACAGGGTCAGTTAATACCATACTATATACAGGATCAGTTAATACCATACTATATACAGGGTCAGGTTAATACCATACTATATACAGGGTCAGTTAATACCATACTATATACAGGGTCAGTTAATACCATATTATATACAGTTAATACCATACTATATACAGTTAATACCATACTATATACAGGATCAGTTAATACCATACTATATACAGGGTCAGTTAATACCACACTATATACAGGGTCAGGTTAATACCATACTATATACAGGGTCAGGTTAATACCATACTATATACAGTTAATACCATACTATATACAGGATCAGATAATACCATACTATATACAGTTAATACCATACTATATACAGGGTCAGTTAATACCACACTATATACAGGGTCAGTTAATACCATACTATATACAGGGTCAGGTTAATACCATACTATATACAGTTAATACCATACTATATACAGGGTCAGATAATACCATACTATATACAGTTAATACCATACTATATACAGGGTCAGTTAATACCACACTATATACAGGGTCAGTTAATACCATACTATATACAGGGTCAGATAATACCATACTATATACAGTTAATACCATACTATATACAGTTAATACCATACTATATACAGGGTCAGTTAATACCATACTATATACAGTTAATACCATACTATATACAGGGTCAGGTTAATACCATACTATATACAGGGTCAGTTAATACCATACTATATACAGGGTCAGTTAATACCATACTATATACAGTTAATACCATACTATATACAGGGTCAGTTAATACCATACTATATACAGGGTCAGTTAATACCATACTATATACAGGATCAGGTTAATACCATACTATATACAGTTAATACCATACTATATACAGTTAATACCATACTATATACAGTTATACCATACTATATACAGGGTCAGTTAATACCATACTATATACAGGGTCAGATAATTACATACTATATACAGGGTCAGTTAATACCATACTATATACAGTTAATACCATACTATATACAGGGTCAGTTAATACCATACTATATACAGTTAATACCATACTATATACAGTTAATACCATACTATATACAGGGTCAGTTAATACCATACTATATACAGGGTCAGGTAATACCATACTATATACAGTTAATACCATACTATATACAGGGTCAGTTAATACCATACTATATACAGGGTCAGATAATTACATACTATATACAGGGTCAGTTAATACCATACTATATACAGTTAATACCATACTATATACAGGGTCAGTTAATACCATACTATATACAGTTAATACCATACTATATACAGGGTCAGGTAATACCATACTATATACAGTTAATACCATACTATATACAGTTAATACCATACTATATACAGGGTCAGTTAATACCATACTATATACAGTTAATACCATACTATATACAGGGTCAGTTAATACCATACTATATACAGTTAATACCATACTATATACAGGATCAGTTAATACCATACTATATACAGTTAATACCATACTATATACAGGGTCAGGTTAATACCATACTATATACAGGGTCAGTTAATACCATACTATATACAGGGTCAGTTAATACCATACTATTATGAGGCTGGGGGGTGAAGTGTGGGGGTGGGGCTGGCCTGGGGGGTGAAGTGTGGGGGGTGGGGCTGGCCTGGGGGGTGGGGCTGGGGGGTGAAGTGTGGGGGTGGGGCTGGGGGGTGTGTGTGGGGGGTGAGGCTGGGGGGTGAGGCTGGGGGGTGAGACTGGGGGGTGAGGCTGGGGGGTGAGACTGGGGGGTGAAGTGTGGGGGTGAGGCTGGGGGGTGAGGCTGTGGGGGTGAGGCTGGGGGGTGAGGCTGGGGGGAGAAGTTGGGTTTGACTGCAGCGTCACCTCTTTTCCCGTCCGGTGTATTTACGGCGCAGGGTGGCGGGTTGGGTGGCGGGCTGGGTGGCGGGTTGGGTGGCGGGCTGGGTGGCGGGTTGGGTGGCGGGCTGGGTGGCGGGCTGGGTGGCGGGCTGGGTGGCTGGTTGGGTGACGGGCTGGGTGGAGGGTTGGGTGGCGGGCTGGGTGGCGGGTTGGGTGGCGGGCTGGGTGGCGGGCTGGGTGGCGGGCTGGGTGGGTGGCGGGTTGGGTGGCGGGTTGGGTGGCGGGCTGGGTGGCGGGTTGGGTGGCTGGTTGGGTGGCGGGTTGGGTGGGTGGCGGGTTGGGTGGCGGGTGGCGGGTTGGGTGGCGGGCTGGGTGGCGGGTTGGGTGGCTGGCTGTAATACACAGCAAGTTGGGTGTTATGAGAACACTGGGCGGCCCGCCGAGGCCCTGCGTGACGAATGGAGAAAGACGCACGACAAGTTTCATCTCTAGGGGGCGTGGCATCCTGAAGGTTATTTGGCTGCTTGGTGTGTGTGTGTGTGTGTGTGTGTGTGTGTGTGTGTGTGTGTGTGTGTGTGTGTGTGTGTGTGTGTGTGTGTGTGTGTTTGGCCAACTAATGACCTGTTTCCTGTTGGGGAGCGCGGTGCTGTCGCCTGTCGCCAGGGCTGGGAGAGAGCTGTCACACGCTGTTCCTCCTAATGTCCTCATGTCTCAATACACAAGGAAAGAAGCCAAAGATATTTACACTACATGACCAAAAGTATGTGGACACCTGCTCGTCTAACATCTCATTCCAAAGCCTTGGGCATTAATATGGAGTTGGTCCCGCCTTGCGTCCATTCAGCCACAACAGCATTAGTGAGGTTGGTCGTACTGATGTTGGGCGATTAGTCCTGGCTCGCAGTCGACGTTCCAATTCATCCCAAAGGTATTCGATGAAGTTGAGGTCAGGGCTCTGTGCAGGCCAGTCAAGTTCTTCCACACCAATCTCGACAAACCACTTCTGTATGGACTTCGCTTTGTGCACGTGTGCATTGTCATGCTGAAACAGGAAAGGGCCTTCCCCAAACTGTTACCACAAAGTTGGAAGCACAGAATCATCTAGAATGTCATTGTATGCTGTAGCATTAAGATTTCCCTTCACTGGAACTAAGGGGCCCGAACCATGAAAACAACCCCAGACCATTATTCCTCCTCCACCAAACTTTACAGTTGGCACTTTGCTTTCGGGCTGGTAGTGTTCTCCTGGCATCCGCTAAATCCAGATTCGTCCGTCTGACTGCCAGATGGTGAAGCGTGATTCATCACTCCAGAGAACGTGTTTCCACTTCTCCAGAGTCCAATGGCGGCGAGCTTTACACCACTCCAGCCAACGCTTGGCATTGCGCATGGTGATCTTAGGCTTATGTGCAGCTGCTCGGCCATGGAAACCCATTGACGTTGCTTCCAGAGGCAGTTTGTAACTCGGTAGTGAGCGTTGCAACCAGGGACAGATGATCTTTACGCGCTTCAGCACTCGGCGGTCCTGTTCTGTGAGCTTGTGTGGCCTACCACTTCGCGGCTGAGCCGTTGTTGCTCCTAGACGTTTCCACTTCACAATAACAGCACTTACAGTTGACCGGGGCAGCTCTAGCAGGGCAGAAATTTGATGAACTGACTTGTTGGAAAGGTGGCATCCTATGACGGTGCCACGTTGAAAGTCACTGAGCTCTTCAGAAAAGGCCATTCTACTGCCAATGTTTGTCTATGGAGATTGCATGGCTGTGTGCTCAATTTTATACACCTGTCAGCAACTGGTGTGGCTGAAATAGCCGAATCCACTAATTTGAAAGGGTGTCCACATTCTTTTGTATATATTGTGTATATTTTGATATCAAATTATAACATGACATTACAAAAAGACAGAATCTTCTGTCTAGAACACTGACGTGTCTTTCTTCAACTGAAAATAATGACCACATTATTCTCACTTAACAAGTCTAGCATCTTCACTCTAATATAGACCCAGTCTCTCCCTCCCAGTGACAGTCCCTTGGCCAGCTAGGTGGAATGTCAAGGCCAGTCCGGTGGAGGCATTGTGTTCTGGGGGTTAGGCACAGCACAGAACAACGGCACAGTGCCCGTCTGGGAACTGGCAGAGGGGAGGCAAGGATCTAGCACTAGTTGTGCCGCCGCTATCACTGGTAGTGATAGACATAGTGGCCTGTTGGTGTGGTGCCACAGGGGAGAGAGGAGGATGAGGAGAGGAGGAGGAGGAGAGGATGAGGAGAGAAGAAGTAGGAGAAGGAGGAGAGGAGAAGGAAGAGGAGAGAGGAAGAGAAGGAGGAGGAGAGAGGAAGAGAGGAAGAGAGAGGAAGAGGAGGAGGAGAGAGGAGGAGGAGGAGAGAGGAAGAGGAGGAGGAAGAGAGAGGAGGAGGAGGAGGAGAGTGGAAGAGAAGGAGGAGGATAGAGGAAGAGAGGAAGAGAGAGAGGAAGAGGAGGAGGAAGAGGAGAGAGGAAGAGAAGGAGGAGGAGAGAAGAAGAGAGAGAGAAAGAGGAGGAGGAGGAGGAGGAGGAGAGAGGAAGAGAGGAAGAGAGAGGAAGAGGAAGAGAGAGGAAGAGAAGGAGGAGGAGAGAGGAAGAGAGGAAGAGAGAGGAAGAGAGGAAGAGGAGGAGGAGAGAAGAAGAGAAGGAGGAGGAGGAGAGAGGAAGAGAGGAAGAGGAGGAGGAGAGAGGAAGAGGAGGAAGGAGGAAGAGGAGAGAGGATGAGAGAGGAAGAGGAGAGAGGAGCAGAAAGATGAGGAAGAGGAGAGAAGAGGAGGAGAGGAAGAGAAGGAGGAAGAGGATAGAGAAGGAGGAAGAGGAGAGAGGAAGAGAAGGAGGAGACGGAGGAAGAGGAGAGAGGAGGAGGAATAGGAATAGGAGAGAGGAAGAGAAGGATGAAGAGGAGAGAGGAAGGGAAGGAGGAGGAGGAGGAAGAGGAGAGGAGGAGGAAGAGGAGAGAGGAAGAGAAGAATGAAGAGGAGAGAGGAAAAAGGAGAGGAGGTGAAACAGAAGAGAGAAAGAGAGGAAGAGGAGAGGAAGAGGAGAGAGGAGGAGAATGAGGAGAAGTAGGAGGAAGAGAAGAGAGGAAGAGGAGAGAGAAGGAGAAAGAAGAAGAGAGAGCAGGAGAAGAGAGGAAGAGGAGAGAGGAAGAGAAGGTGGAGAAGGAGGAAGAGTAGAGAGGAAGAGGAGAGAGAAGGAGAAAGAGGAGGAAGATGAGAGAGCAGGAGAAGAGAGGAAGAGGAGAAAGGAAAAGGAGAGAGGAGGAGGAGAGAGGAAGATATGAATAAGGAGGATGAGGGGAGGAGCAGGAGAAAGGAGGAGGGGGAGGAAGAGGAGGATAAGGAGGAGAGAGGAGAGGAGGGGAACACTACTCTGATAACCAGTTCTCTAACCCTGTTTAGATAACCATGCCAACTGACTGTGCAGGACTGTACAAGGTCAATGTGCCAAACTGTACCTCCTTACTGCAAACAGACAAGCTCCAAAACAACTGGAAGGTCTTGTGATTATTATGCTGGAAATACAACACAACACAGAACCCCCATATCCATGTACAACAACACATCTCCTCATTGGTTATACCCACGTGGGTGATTGAAAGACGAACTGTTTTGTCGGTCGTCGTGGTAATACTATGAAAGTTTAGATGCCGATCACCATATAAGTTCAAAGATGAAAAAGCCTGGAAGGAGGAGAGATGACTGGAAACGATTTGGTTGGCCGTTTTACGTGTGGATTAATTGTCTGAGTAGAGGACCTTGTTATTTTACCTGAAATGCACAACTCAACATTTATATCCCAGGACAAATTAGCTAGCAACAGCAAGCTAGCTAAATAGGACAAATTAGCTAGCAAGTGCAAGCTAACTAGCTAAATTGCCATACATGTTTAATGCTTTTCGACCTGTCCCCAAATTAATGTCATTGGTTCAGAGTTTGTTTTGATATTTTAACCTGCGTGTCGTGATTGCGTTTGGTGTAGGGGGACAAAATACATTTATGCACGATGCCGGTTTGGGTCCCGTGTAAGGCAGCGTTTGGAACTGCAGATCTGTGGTCAAGAACGCAGAGTTCATCTCAGCCTAGGCTGCTCTTCAGTCCCTTGACTTTTTGGCCCTGAAGGAGACATGGATCACCCCAGAACACTACTACTCCAGCTGCTCTCTCTTCATCCTCTCCTACCTGTCCATCTCCTCTCCTACCTGTCCATCTCCTCTCCACATGTCCATATCTACCTGTCCCCTCTCTCACCTGTCCGCTCTCCTACCTGTCCATCTCCTATCACACCTGTCCATCTCCTCTCCTACCTGTCCATCTCCTCTCTTACCTGTCCATCTCCTCTTCTACCTGTCCATCTCCTCTCCTACCTGTCCATCTCCTCTTCTACCTGTCCATCTCCTCTTCTACCTGTCCATCTCCTCTCTTACCTGTCCATCTCCTCTTCTACCTGTCCCCTCTCGCATCTGTCCCCTCTCCTTCCTGTCCATCTCCTATCACACCTGTCCATCTCCTCTCTTACCTGTCCATCTCCTCTTCTACCTGTCCATCTCCTCTCTTACCTGTCCATCTCCTCTTCCACCTGTCCATCTCCTCTCCTACCTGTCCATCTCCTCTCCTACCTGTCCATCTCCTCTCTCTCCTGTCCATCTCCTCTCTCACCATCACCCATCCAGCTCCTCTCCTACCTGTCCATCTCCTCTCTTACCTGTACATCTCCTCTCTCACCTGTCCATATCCTCTTCTATCTGTCCCCTCTCTGACCTGTCCCCTCTCTTACCTGTCCATCTCCTATCACACTTGTCCATCTCCTATCACACCTGTCCATCTCCTCTCCACCTGTCCATCTCCTCTCTCACCTGTCCATCTCCTCTTCTACCTGTCCATCTCCTCTCTCACCTGTCCACCTCCTCTTCTACCTGTCCATTTCCTCTCTCTCCTGTCCATCTCCTCTCATGCCTGTCCATCTCCTCTCTCACCTGTCCATCTCCTCTCTTACCTGTCCATCTCCTCTCCTACCTGTCCATCTCCTCTCTCTCCTGTCCATCTCCTCTCTCACCTGTCCATCTCCTCTCCTACCTGTCCATCTCCTCTCCTACCTGTCCATCTCCTCCCCCTCCTGTCCATCTCCTCTCTCTCCTGTCCATCTTCTCTCCTACCTGTCCATCTCCTCTCTCTCCTGTCCATCTCCTCTCTCAGCTGTCCATCTCCTCTCTCTCCTGTCCATCTCCTCTCATACCTGTCCATCTCCTCTCTCACCTGTCCATCTCCTCTCTCTCCTGTCCATCTCCTCTCATACCTGTCCATCTCCTCTCCTACCTGTCCAGCTCCTCTCCTCTTCTGACTAGCTGACCTGCTGTCTGACTGGCTGACTGACTGGCTGGCTGTCTGTCTGACTGGCTGGCTGTCTGACTGACTGGCTGTCTGGCTGTCTGGCTCTCTGGCTGTCTGGCTGACTGGCTGACTGACTGGCTGGCTGTCTGTCTGACTGGCTGGCTGTCTGACTGACTGGCTGTCTGGCTCTCTGGCTGTCTGGCTGGCTGGCTTTCTGACTGACTGGCTGTCTGGCTCTCTGGCTGTCTGGCTCTCTGAATGGCTGTCAGGCTGACTGGCTGGCTGACTGACTGTCTGGCTGACTGGCTGGAACTGCCGCTCACTGAATATGTTTTGTTTATCGCACCATTCTCTGTAAACTCTAGAGACTGTAGTGCGTTAAAATCCCAGGAAGGCAGCTGTTTCTGAGATGCTGGAATCAGCATGTGTGGCATCAACAATCATACCACGGTCAAAGTTGCTTAGATTACTCATCTTGCCTGTTGCAATGTTTGGTCGAACAACAACTAAAGCTCTCTACTCTATATACTCTATATATTGAGTTGCAGGCAGCCACGTGATTCGCTGTTCGAAGGAGCAGGCTATTTGCGTTTAACACGCAGGTGTACCTAATAAAGTGGCCTGGTGAGTGTATGTATGCAGGCCCTTGGAATCGCTTTTCCAATACTGCCAACTCATTACTGATGATTGATTTCACATTGTGGTTAAGTGTACATAGTGAACTGAGAGGTTTCCACCTACAACAACATAGCGATAACATGGAGCCCGGCAGGTGATCCAGGTCACAATAGAGGTCAAGCAGTGGGAGGAGGAAGACGTGGTGGTGAAAGGAACGGCAGGGGACGAGCACCCCTTCTGAGAGGTGGTCGTGGGCCTCGTTAGAGGGGACGAGCACCCCTTCTGAGAGGTGGCCGTGGGCCTCGTTAGAGAGGACGAGCACCCCTTCTGAGAGGTGGTCGTGGGCCTCGTTAGAGAGGAAGAGCACCCCTTCTGAGAGGTGGTCGTGGGCCTCGTTAGAGGGGACGAGCACCCCTTCTGAGAGGTGGCCGTGGGCCTCGTTAGAGGGGACGAGCACCCCTTCTGAGAGGTGGCCGTGGGCCTCGTTAGAGAGGACGAGCACCCCTTCTGAGAGGTGGCCGTGGGCCTCGTTAGAGGGGACGAGCACCCCTTCTGAGAGGTGGTCGTGGGCCTCGTTAGAGAGGAAGAGCACCCGTTCTGAGAGGTGGCCGTGGGCCTCGTTAGAGGGGACGAGCACCCCTTCTGAGAGGTGGCCGTGGGCCTCGTTAGAGAGGACGAGCACCCCTTCTGAGAGGTGGCCGTGGGCCTCGTTAGAGAGGACGAGCACCCCTTCTGAGAGGTGGCCGTGGGCCTCGTTAGAGAGGACGAGCACCCCTTCTGAGAGGTGGCCGTAGGCCTCGTTAGAGAGGACGAGCACCCCTTCTGAGAGGTGGCCGTGGGCCTCGTTAGAGAGGTGTGGGGGGGACGTGGTAGAGGACAAGGCCACGGACCAAGACAGCGGCAGCAACAGCAAAGAGTGTCCAATGAAATCCGAGCGATAGTTGTAGACCATGTCGTAAATCACGGCATGACAATGACTGAGGCAGCTACAATGATTCCACCAAAACTCAGAAGATCAACCGTGGCCTCAATCATCAGAACTTTCCTCAATGAGAACCGGTAAGTCTTCAGCATGGACTAAACATTAAGCTACTCTCTACTGTTAAAGGACTGTATACTGCATGCCAATGTGTACCACAGAGTAGGCGATGTGACTAAATGTGTTCTTACAGTCATTTTCACAACAGAATTGAGACTAGACCAAATAGGGGAGGCGGAGGCAAAATTCAGACTGACCAACAAGAGCAGGGCTGTGGTCAATTTGGTTCGGCACAGAAATGATATTCGCAGCACATGTTGGACAATGACGACGTGTTCAACAATGTGGAAGCCATTAGTTTGCAGACTGTTGCGCGCACGCTGAAAAGGCACCAGGGGTCTCTATAACAGCTGTACCGTGGGCCTGTTGAAAGACCGTGGGCCTGTTGAAAGACCGTGGGCCTTTTGAAAGAAATGCAGACAGAGTGAAGTAACTGAGGACTGAGTATGTTGAAGTAACTGAGGACTGAGTATGTTGAAGTAACTGAGGACTGAGTATGTTGAAGTAACTGAGGACTGAGTATGTTGAAGTAACTGAGGACTGAGTATGTTGAAGTAACTGAGGACTGAGTATGTTGAAGTAACTGAGGACTGAGTATGTTGAAGTAACTGAGGACTGAGTATGTTGAAGTAACTGAGGACTGAGTATGTTGAAGTAACTGAGGACTGAGTATGTTCAGGTATATTCAGATTCAAGATGCCTGTTGTGAAAAATTCCCCCCAAAATTCTACATCATTGTAATCAGTTAATTCTCTTTCCAAGATGTATTTTTAGAGGGTGATGGAGCTGGACGCTGACGAAAACCATCACAAATTCCTCTTTTTAGGATGAGGCAGGCTTCAACCTGGCCGAGACAAGGAGGAGAGGTCGGAATTTTCATTGGCCAGCGGGTAACCATCCAAGTACCCGGACGACATGGGGCCAACATCACCACGTGTGCAGCTATATCGGAAGATGGCGTGGTGTGATGCAGACCTCCTATTGGATCATATAACGCAGCTCTCCTTGTATCCTTCCTTGATGAGGTAAATCAGGTCTGTAGTGCTGATGGTGTGGTGGGATGTAGACCTATTGGATCATATAACGCAGCTCCTCCTTGTATCCTTCCTTGATGAGATAAATCAGGTCTGTAGTTCTGATGGTGTGGTGGGATGCAGACCTCCTATTGGATCATATAACGCAGCTCTCCTTGTATCCTTCCTTGATGAGATAAATCAGGTCTGTAGTGCTGATGGTGTGGTGGGATGTAGACCTATTGGATCATATAACGCAGCTCTCCTTGTATCCTTCCTTGATGAGATAAATCAGGTCTGTAGTGCTGATGGTGTGGTGGGATGTAGACCTATTGGATCATATAACGCAGCTCTCCTTGTATCCTTCCTTGATGAGATAAATCAGGTCTGTAGTGCTGATGGTGTGGTGGGATGTAGACCTATTGGATCATATAATGCAGCTCCTCCTTGTATCCTTCCTTGATGAGATAAATCAGGTCTGTAGTTCTGATGGTGTGGTGGGATGTAGACCTCCTATTGGATCATATAACGCAGCTCTCCTTGTATCCTTCCTTGATGAGATAAATCAGGTCTGTAGAGCTGATGGTGTGACCTATGTCATTGTGTGGGATAATGTCAGGTTCCACCACGCTCAAATGGTGCAAAAATGGTTTCAGGCCCACCCTGTACTTATCACCATTCTCTCTTTTCCTAAAACCCGATTGAGGAATGTTTCTCCACGTGGAGGTGGAAGGTATATGATAGGCGCCCTCACGGACAAGCCGCCCTTCTCCAGGCCAGGCCAGTGTCAGGCCTGGATTCGCCCGGAAGATTCTTCCCGAGATGTTTGGCTGATGAAAACATCCATTTTGTGATGTGGATGAGAAGCTGTGGCCAAATCCACAAGACAGGGTTGATGGAAATATAGAAGTACAGTAATCAACCCTTTGCTTTTTACAGTAAGCCAGGTGAGGGACACTGCACTTGATGTTTTACTGTAGTTAGCTTTTTACAGTAAGCCAGGTGAGGAACACTGCACTTGATGTTTTACTGTAGTTAGCTTTTTACAGTAAGCCAGGTGAGGAACACTGCACTTGATGTTTTACTGTAGTTTTTTCCTTTTTTGTAGCTAATTATTTTTGCTTTGATTCAAAAGAAACCCATGTTGTGATTTTACTGTATTTCATCAATACATTTCATATTTTGTTCAGTGATTCCACTGTGTCTGTAGTATTTCTCTCTACTAGTCCTTTTACAGTGATGTATTTACGTGTAGTACCATAATGAAACATGCATCACATATTGTGTACTACAATATTTAATGATTGTACAAACAACTGCACAGTGAAACTATCGGTATCTTGTGTGTGTGGCTGATCTAAATGAATGTTCCTATGGTATTTCATGATTAATGAGTTATTCAGAGCTGCTTCCTGTGCTTGGCCCTCCTATGTTGAACATAATAAACGGCTCTCTATCCACCGGATGTGTACCAAGCTCACTAAAAGTGGCAGTAATAAAGCCTCTCTTGAAAAAGCCGAATCTTGATCCAGAAATTATAAAAAACTATCGGCCTATATCGAATCTTCCATTCCTCTCCAAAATTTTAGAAAAAGCTGTTGCACAGCAACTGACTGCCTTCCTGAAGACAAACAATGTATACGAAACGCTTCAGTCTGGTTTTAGACCCCATCATAGCACTGAGACTGCACTTGTGAAGGTGGTAAATGACCTTTTAATGACGTCAGACCGAGGCTCTGCATCTGTCCTCGTGCTCCTAGATCTTAGTGCCGCTTTTGATACCATCGATCACCACATTCTTTTGGAGAGATTGGAAACCCAAATTGGTCTACATGGACAAGTTCTGGCCTGGTTTAGATCTTATCTGTCGGAAAGATATCAGTTTGTCTCTGTGAATGGTTTGTCCTCTGACAAATCAATTGTAAATTTCGGTGTTCCTCAAGGTTCCGTTTTAGGACCACTATTGTTTTCACTATATATTTTACCTCTTGGGGATGTCATTCGAAAACATAATGTTAAATTTCACTGCTATGCAGACGACACACAGCTGTACATTTCAATGAAACATGGTGAAGCCCCAAAATTGCCCTCGCTAGAAGCCTGTGTTTCAGACATAAAGAAGTGGATGGCTGCAAACTTTCTACTTTTAAACTCGGACAAAACAGAGATGCTTGTTCTAGGTCCCAAGAAACAAAGAGATCTTCTGTTGAATCTGACAATTAATCTGGATGGTTGTACAGTCGTCTCAAATAAAACTGTGAAGGACCTCGGCGTTACTCTGGACCCTGATCTCTCTTTTGAAGAACATATCAAGACTGTTTCAAGGACAGCTTTTTTCCATCTACGTAACATTGCAAAAATCAGAAATTTTCTGTCCAAAAATGACGCAGAAAAATTAATCCATGCTTTTGTTACTTCTAGGCTGGACTACTGCAATGCTCTACTTTCCGGCTACCCGGATAAAGCACTAAATAAACTTCAGTTAGTGCTAAATACGGCTGCTAGAATCCTGACTAGAACCAAAAAATTTGATCATATTACTCCAGTGTTAGCCTCCCTACACTGGCTTCCTGTTAAGGCAAGGGCTGATTTCAAGGTTTTACTGCTAACCTACAAAGCATTACATGGGCTTGCT
This sequence comes from Salmo salar, assembly GCF_965601325.2. Taxonomy (NCBI): domain Eukaryota; kingdom Metazoa; phylum Chordata; class Actinopteri; order Salmoniformes; family Salmonidae; genus Salmo; species Salmo salar. Next base: position 50,272,728 of record NC_138314.1, on the reverse strand, counting down.
CCTACCTATCTTTCCGATTTGGTCCTGCCGTACATACCTACACGTACGCTACGGTCACAAGACGCAGGCCTCCTAATTGTCCCTAGAATTTCTAAGCAAACGGCTGGAGGTAGGGCTTTCTCCTATAGAGCTCCATTTTTATGGAATGGTCTGCCTACCAATGTGAGAGACGCAGACTCAGTCTCAACCTTTAAGTCTTTACTGAAGACTTATCTCTTCAGTAGGTCCTATGATTAAGTATAGTCTGGCCCAGGAGTGTGAAGGTGAACGGAAAGGCTGGAGCAACGAACCGCCCTTGCTGTCTCTGCCTTGCCGGTTCCCCTCTTTCCACTGGGATTCTCTGCCTCTAACCCTTTTACAGAGGCTGAGTCACTGGCCTACTGGTGTTCTTCCATGCCGTCCATGGGAGGGGTGCGTCACTTGAGTGGGTTGAGTCACTGACGTGGTCTTCCTGTCTGGGTTGGCGCCCCCCCCCCCCCCCCCCCCTTGGGTTGTGCCATGGCGGAGATCGTTGTGGGCTATACTCGGCCTTGTCTTAGGACGGTAAGTTGGTGGTTGGAGACATCCCTCTAGTGGTGTGGGGGCTGTGCTTTGGCAAAGTGGGTGGGGTTATATCCTGCCTGTTTGGCCCTGTCCGGGGGTATCATCGGATGGGGCCACAGTGTCTTCTGATCCCTCCTGTCTCAGCCTCCAGTATTTATGCTGCAGTAGTTTATGTGTCGGGGGGCTAGGGTCAGTCTGTTACATCTGGAGTATTTCTCTTGTCTTATCCGGTGTCCTGTGTGTATTTAAATATGCTCTCTCTAATTCTCTCTTTCTCTCTTTCTGTCTTTCTCTCGGAGGACCTGAGCCCTAGGACCATGCCTCAGGACTACCTGGTATGATGACTCCTTGCTGTCCCCAGTCCACCTGGCCGTGCTGCTGCTCCAGTTTCAACTGTTCTGCCTGCGGCTATGGAACCCTGACCTGTTCACCGGACGTGCTTGTTGCACCCTCGACAACTACTATGATTATTATTATTTGACCATGCTGGTCATTTATGAACATTTTAACATTTTAACATTTTGACCATGTTCTGTTATAATATCCACCCTGCACAGCCAGAAGAGGACTGGCCACCCCTCATAGCCTGGTTCCTCTCTAGGTTTCTTCCTAGGTTTTTGGCCTTTCTAGGGAGTTTTTCCTAGGGAGTTTTTCCTAGCCACCGTGCTTCTTTCACATGCTTTGCTTGCTGTTTGGGGTTTTAGGCTGGGTTTCTGTACAGCACTTTGAGAATATCAGCTGATGTACGAAGGGCTATATAAAAATAAATTTGATTTGATTATTTGAACCAATGATTCTGCAAGTGCACAGTTTCTTTAAAGATATGAATCTACAATGTAATGTTTTGAACATCGGACAGCCTGTGTTACGAGTGACGACCGTTTTGAGTTTTAGCGTCTAGAGTTTTGAAAAATGACCACAAGGTTCTGAAATTAGTCCCAAAGTGATTGTAAACAACTGTTGGATGCTGAGTAGGACTGACAGTACAAATGGCCATAATAAAACTTGGACTTTTGACGTTATTTGTATAACTTTTACAGAGTCTTTGTCGTGCAGTGTGGACCTCACCCGGACGAACCCAACCCCTCTCTGGATGAAGTCTGGATTCAACTTTATGGACCAAAGACTCAGTGGGAATGTAAAAGTGTGTATGTATCTGTGTGTGTGTGTGTGTATGTGTGTGTGTGTATGTGTGTGTGTGTGTGTGTGTATCTGTGTGTGTGTGTGTGTGTGTGTGTGTGTGTGTGTGTGTGTGTGTGTGTGTGTGTGTGTGTGTGTGTGTGTGTGTGTGTGTATCTGTGTGTGTGTGTGTGTGTGTGTGTGTATGTATCTGTGTGTGTGTGTGTGTGTGTGTGTGTGTGTGTGTGTGTGTGTGTGTGTGTGTGTGTGTGTGTGTGTGTGTGTGTGTGATTACTCACAGGTCTGCTTGGTCTCATGGCAGGTGTTGTTGTCCTCCAGAGAGAAGATGGGGGGAACACAGGCTGCCGTGGTCCCCAGTCCCTGGCCCAACCCCTGGCCCAGCCCCTGGCCCAACCCCTGGCCTAACCCCTGGCCCAACCCCTGGCCCAAGCCCTGGCCCAGCACCTGGCCCAGCCCCTGGCCCAACCCCTGGCCTAGCCCCTGGCTGAGGTAGGAGGCAGAGGAGTAGTAAGAATGCATCCGGTACTGAGGAGACATGTTGTGGCTGGATAGACGACTCTCGCCGTTCGGCATCTGTTTCAGATGATAACACACAGACACAGACACACACACACACACACACACACCACACACACACACACACACACACACACACACACACACACACACACACAGACAGGTGGGAAGAAAATAATAGGCTTTCTCAATTTCAAAATTATATTTAAACAGAGCTTTAAACAGATCTCCCAAGTCCTCTCTCAGCTAAAAGGAAGTTAAAGGTTAAACAATGCATCATTGACAACTTGCAGACTTGTTTACGCTGCTGTGCGTTTTTGTTGCCGATCTTACTTTGATACCTGACGGTTTTTTACTTTTTCATTACCGTATATTTTTACTTTTTCCCTCACTCAACTTTTTTCCTCACTCAACTTTTTTCATTCATCCCCGGAGGTTTTATCTGGACATGGTTCGTCAGGACTTCAAACAGCCGAAGCTAAGTAACATTAACATGATGCCTTCTAATTGCAGTCGTTGTATTTATAATATACAGGAGAACGATCGCCTTACGGCAAGGATAGCTGTGCTGCAAGCCCAGCTTCAGACGCGATCGTTAGGCAAGGGTAATTTCAGTGTAGGAAAGGATGAAACAGCGTCTGTGCCACCAGTAAGTACAGATAGTAACGTTAGTATAAACCCCCTCGCACGGTCCCCGCAGCCGGACATCTTTCTCATGGCTTCTGGAGGGAAACGCTGTAGGAATGCTCAACCGGTGTCGCTTATTCAGCCGACAGAAACTTTCAACCGGTTCTCCCCATTAAGCGAGTCGGAGTCGGAGGCCGAGACTTCTCTGGTCTCTACTCCTCCCGTTGTGGGGTCTGAGACGCCGACGGCTCCCACCATTAGCTCTGACAAATTGAAAACCCTAGTCATTGGCGACTCCATTACCCGCAGTATTAGACTTAAAACTAATCATCCAGCGATCATACACTGTTTACCAGGGGGCAGGGCTACCGACGTTAAGGCTAATCTAAAGACGGTGCTGGCTAAAGCTAAAACTGGCGAGTGTAGAGAGTATAGAGATATTGTTATCCACGTCGGCACCAACGATGTTAGGATGAAACAGTCAGAGGTCACCAAGCGCAACATAGCTTCAGCGTGTAAATCAGCTAGAAAGATGTGTCGGCATCGATTAATTGTCTCTGGCCCCCTCCCAGTTAGGGGGAGTGATGAGCTCTACAGCAGAGTCTCACAACTCAATCGCTGGTTGAAAACTGTTTTCTGCCCCTCCCAAAAGATAGAATTTGTAGATAATTGGCCCTCTTTCTGGGACTCACCCACAAACAGGACCAAGCCTGGCCTGTTGAGGAGTGACGGACTCCATCCTAGCTGGAGGGGTGCTCTCATCTTATCTACGAACATAGACAGGGCTCTAACTCCTCTAGCTCCACAATGAAATAGGGTGCAGGCCAGGCAGCAGGCTGTTAGCCAGCCTGCCAGCTTAGTGGAGTCTGCCACTAGCACAGTCAGTGTAGTCAGCTCAGCTTCCCCCATTGAGACCGTGTCTGTGCCTCGATCTAGGTTGGGCAAAATTAAAAATGGCGGTGTTCGCTTTAGCAATCTCACTAGTATAAAGACCTCCTCCATTCCTGCCATTATTGAAAGAGATTGTGATACCTCACATCTCAAAATTGGGTTACTTAATGTTAGATCCCTCACTTCCAAGGCAGTTATAGTCAATGAACTAATCACTGATAATAATCTTGATGTGATTGGCCTGACTGAAACATGGCTTAAGCCTGATGAATTTACTGTGTTAAATGAGGCCTCACCCCCAGGTTACATTAGTGACCATACCCCCCGTGCATCCGGCAAAGGCGGAGGTGTTGCTAACATTTACGATAGCAAATTTCAATTTACAAAAAAAAAAACAACAATGACGTTTTCGTCTTTTGAGCTTCTAGTCATGAAATCTATGCAGCCTACTCACTCACTTTTTATAGCTACTGTTTATAGGCCTCCTGGGCCATATGCAGTGTTCCTCACTGAGTTCCCTGAATTCCTATCGGATCTTGTAGTCATAGCAGATAATATTCTAATTTTTGGTGACTTTAACATTCACATGGAAAAGTCCACAGACCCACTCCAAAAGGCTTTCGGAGCCATCATCGACTCAGTGGGTTTTGTCCAACATGTCTCTGGACCTACTCACTGCCACAGTCATACTCTGGACCTAGTTTTGTCCCATGGAATAAATGTTGTGGATCTAAATGTTTTTCCTCATAATCCTGGACTATCGGACCACCATTTTATTACGTTTGCAATTGCAACAAATAATCTGCTCAGACCCCAACCAAGGAGCATTAAAAGTCGTGCTATAAATTCTCAGACAACCCAAAGATTCCTTGATGCCCTTCCAGACTGCCTCTGCCTACCCAAGGACGTCAGAGGACAAAAATCAGTTAACCACCTAACCGAGGAACTCAATTTAACCTTGCGCAATACCCTAGATGCAGTTGCACCCCTAAAAACTAAAAACATCTGTCATAAGAAACTAGCTCCCTGGTATACAGAAAATACACGAGCTCTGAAGCAAGCTTCCAGAAAATTGGAACGGAAATGGCGCCACACCAAACTGGAAGTCTTCCGACTAGCTTGGAAAGACAGTACCGTGCAGTATCGAAGAGCCCTTACTGCTGCTCGATCATCCTATTTTTCCAACTTAATTGAGGAAAATAAGAACAATCCGAAATTTCTTTTTGATACTGTCGCAAAGCTAACTAAAAAGCAGCCTTCGCAAATGGAGGATGGCTTTCACTTCAGCAGTAATAAATTTATGAACTTCTTTGAGGAAAAGATCATGATCATTAGAAAGCAAATTACAGACTCCTCTTTAAATCTGGGTATTCCTCCAAAGCTCCATTGTCCTGAGTCTGCACAACTCTGCCAGGACCTAGGATCAAGGGAGATACTAAAGTGTTTTAGTACTATATCTCTTGACGCAATGATGAAAATAATCATGGCCTCCAAACCCTCAAGCTGCATACTGGACCCTATTCCAACTAAACTACTGAAAGAGCTGCTTCCTGTGCTTGGCCCTCCTATGTTGAACATAATAAACGGCTCTCTATCCACCGGATGTGTACCAAGCTCACTAAAAGTGGCAGTAATAAAGCCTCTCTTGAAATAGCCGAATCTTGATCCAGAAATTATAAAAAACTATCGGCCTATATCGAATCTTCCATTCCTCTCCAAAATTTTAGAAAAAGCTGTTGCACAGCAACTGACTGCCTTCCTGAAGACAAACAATGTATACGAAACGCTTCAGTCTGGTTTTAGACCCCATCATAGCACTGAGACTGCACTTGTGAAGGTGGTAAATGACCTTTTAATGACGTCAGACCGAGGCTCTGCATCTGTCCTCGTGCTCCTAGATCTTAGTGCCGCTTTTGATACCATCGATCACCACATTCTTTTGGAGAGATTGGAAACCCAAATTGGTCTACATGGACAAGTTCTGGCCTGGTTTAGATCTTATCTGTCGGAAAGATATCAGTTTGTCTCTGTGAATGGTTTGTCCTCTGACAAATCAATTGTAAATTTCGGTGTTCCTCAAGGTTCCGTTTTAGGACCACTATTGTTTTCACTATATATTTTACCTCTTGGGGATGTCATTCGAAAACATAATGTTAAATTTCACTGCTATGCAGACGACACACAGCTGTACATTTCAATGAAACATGGTGAAGCCCCAAAATTGCCCTCGCTAGAAGCCTGTGTTTCAGACATAAAGAAGTGGATGGCTGCAAACTTTCTACTTTTAAACTCGGACAAAACAGAGATGCTTGTTCTAGGTCCCAAGAAACAAAGAGATCTTCTGTTGAATCTGACAATTAATCTGGATGGTTGTACAGTCGTCTCAAATAAAACTGTGAAGGACCTCGGCGTTACTCTGGACCCTGATCTCTCTTTTGAAGAACATATCAAGACTGTTTCAAGGACAGCTTTTTTCCATCTACGTAACATTGCAAAAATCAGAAATTTTCTGTCCAAAAATGACGCAGAAAAATTAATCCATGCTTTTGTTACTTCTAGGCTGGACTACTGCAATGCTCTACTTTCCGGCTACCCGGATAAAGCACTAAATAAACTTCAGTTAGTGCTAAATACGGCTGCTAGAATCCTGACTAGAACCAAAAAATTTGATCATATTACTCCAGTGTTAGCCTCCCTACACTGGCTTCCTGTTAAGGCAAGGGCTGATTTCAAGGTTTTACTGCTAACCTACAAAGCATTACATGGGCTTGCTCCTACCTATCTTTCCGATTTGGTCCTGCCGTACATACCTACACGTACGCTACGGTCACAAGACGCAGGCCTCCTAATTGTCCCTAGAATTTCTAAGCAAACGGCTGGAGGTAGGGCTTTCTCCTATAGAGCTCCATTTTTATGGAATGGTCTGCCTACCAATGTGAGAGACGCAGACTCAGTCTCAACCTTTAAGTCTTTACTGAAGACTTATCTCTTCAGTAGGTCCTATGATTAAGTATAGTCTGGCCCAGGAGTGTGAAGGTGAACGGAAAGGCTGGAGCAACGAACCGCCCTTGCTGTCTCTGCCTTGCCGGTTCCCCTCTTTCCACTGGGATTCTCTGCCTCTAACCCTTTTACAGAGGCTGAGTCACTGGCCTACTGGTGTTCTTCCATGCCGTCCATGGGAGGGGTGCGTCACTTGAGTGGGTTGAGTCACTGACGTGGTCTTCCTGTCTGGGTTGGCGCCCCCCCCCCCCCCCCCCCCTTGGGTTGTGCCATGGCGGAGATCGTTGTGGGCTATACTCGGCCTTGTCTTAGGACGGTAAGTTGGTGGTTGGAGACATCCCTCTAGTGGTGTGGGGGCTGTGCTTTGGCAAAGTGGGTGGGGTTATATCCTGCCTGTTTGGCCCTGTCCGGGGGTATCATCGGATGGGGCCACAGTGTCTTCTGATCCCTCCTGTCTCAGCCTCCAGTATTTATGCTGCAGTAGTTTATGTGTCGGGGGGCTAGGGTCAGTCTGTTACATCTGGAGTATTTCTCTTGTCTTATCCGGTGTCCTGTGTGTATTTAAATATGCTCTCTCTAATTCTCTCTTTCTCTCTTTCTGTCTTTCTCTCGGAGGACCTGAGCCCTAGGACCATGCCTCAGGACTACCTGGTATGATGACTCCTTGCTGTCCCCAGTCCACCTGGCCGTGCTGCTGCTCCAGTTTCAACTGTTCTGCCTGCGGCTATGGAACCCTGACCTGTTCACCGGACGTGCTTGTTGCACCCTCGACAACTACTATGATTATTATTATTTGACCATGCTGGTCATTTATGAACATTTTAACATTTTAACATTTTGACCATGTTCTGTTTTAATATCCACCCTGCACAGCCAGAAGAGGACTGGCCACCCCTCATAGCCTGGTTCCTCTCTAGGTTTCTTCCTAGGTTTTTGGCCTTTCTAGGGAGTTTTTCCTAGGGAGTTTTTCCTAGCCACCGTGCTTCTTTCACATGCTTTGCTTGCTGTTTGGGGTTTTAGGCTGGGTTTCTGTACAGCACTTTGAGAATATCAGCTGATGTACGAAGGGCTATATAAAAATAAATTTGATTTGATTTGATCATGCATGTTTACGGGGCGGCAGGTAGCCTAGTGGTTAGAGGCAGGTAGCCTAGTGGTTAGAGGCAGGTAGCCTAGTGGTTAGAGGAGGCAGGTAGCCTAGTGGTTAGAGGAGGCAGGTAGCCTAGTGGTTAGAGGCAGGTAGCCTAGTGGTTAGAGGCAGGTAGCCTAGTGGTTAGAGGCAGGTAGCCTAGTGGTTAGAGGAGGCAGGTAGCCTAGTGGTTAGAGGCAGGTAGCCTAGTGGTTAGAGGAGGCAGGTAGCCTAGTGGTTAGAGGAGGCAGGTAGCCTAGTGGTTAGAGGCAGGTAGCCTAGTGGTTAGAGGAGGCAGGTAGCCTAGTGGTTAGAGGCAGGTAGCCTAGTGGTTAGAGGCAGGTAGCCTAGTGGTTAGAGGAGGCAGGTAGCCTAGTGGTTAGAGGCAGGTAGCCTAGTGGTTAGAGGAGGCAGGTAGCCTAGTGGTTAGAGGAGGCAGGTAGCCTAGTGGTTAGAGGCAGGTAGCCTAGTGGTTAGAGGAGGCAGGTAGCCTAGTGGTTAGAGGCAGGTAGCCTAGTGGTTAGAGGCAGGTAGCCTAGTGGTTAGAGGCAGGTAGCCTAGTGGTTAGAGGAGGCAGGTAGCCTAGTGGTTAGAGGCAGGTAGCCTAGTGGTTAGAGGAGGCAGGTAGCCTAGTGGTTAGAGGCAGGTAGCCTAGTGGTTAGAGGCAGGTAGCCTAGTGGTTAGAGGAGGCAGGTAGCCTAGTGGTTAGAGGCAGGTAGCCTAGTGGTTAGAGGAGGCAGGTAGCCTAGTGGTTAGAGGCAGGTAGCCTAGTGGTTAGAGGCAGGTAGCCTAGTGGTTAGAGGCAGGTAGCCTAGTGGTTAGAGGAGGCAGGTAGCCTAGTGGTTAGAGGCAGGTAGCCTAGTGGTTAGAGGAGGCAGGTAGCCTAGTGGTTAGAGGCAGGTAGCCTAGTGGTTAGAGGCAGGTAGCCTAGTGGTTAGAGGCAGGTAGCCTAGTGGTTAGAGGAGGCAGGTAGCCTAGTGGTTAGAGTGTTGGACTAGTAGCCAAAAGGTTGCTAGATCGAATCCCTGAGCTGACAAGGTAAAAATGTGGCATTCTGCCCCTGAACAAGGCAGTTAACCCACTGTTCCTAGGCTGTCATTGAAAATAAGAATTTGTTCTTAACTGACTTGCCTGGTGTTAATGTTCTTGAAAGTGTTCTACACTCTAATGTTATCAGAGACAATATAGGAATCATGAAGGTGTTCTACACATTCACTTTGCTAACGTTGAATGCTGCAGTACGGGCTCTCAGCATGGTACAGATTTCTCCGTTAGTCCAGGGTTTTTGGTTGGGGAATGTCCGGATTTTTTTATGAAACTTCTGATTGATGATGTGCATTCCTCAATGTTAGAGAATGAATCGTGGGTAGCTGAATCCTATATATATATTCCAATCAGTATTCTCCAAACAGTCCTGGAGCACTGATTCTGCTCCCTCCGTCCAGCATCTCACTATTCTCCCCGTTGGTGGCTCTCTCCATCCAGCATCTCACTATTCTCCCCGTTGGTGGCTCTCTCCATCCAGCATCTCATTATTCTCCCCGTTGGTGGCTCTCTCCATCCAGCATCTCACTATTCTCCCCGTTGGTGGCTCTCTCCATCCAGCATCTCACTATTCTCCCCGTTGGTGGCTCCCTCCGTCCAGCATCTCACTATTCTCCCCGTTGGTGGCTCTCTCCATCCAGCATCTCATTATTCTCCCACCGTTGGTGGCTCTCTCCATCCAGCATCTCATTATTCTCCCACCGTTGGTGGCTCTCTCCATCCAGCATCTCATTATTCTCCCACCGTTGGTGGCTCTCTCCATCCAGCATCTCATTATTCTCCCACCGTTGGTGGCTCTCTCCATCCAGCATCTCATTATTCTCCCCGTTGGTGGCTCTCTCCATCCAGCATCTCACTATTCTCCCCGTTGGTGGCTCTCTCCATCCAGCATCTCATTATTCTCCCACCGTTGGTGGCTCCCTCCAGCATCTCATTATTCTCCCACCGTTGGTGGCTCTCTCCATCCAGCATCTCATTATTCTCCCACCGTTGGTGGCTCTCTCCATCCAGCATCTCACTATTCTCCCCGTTGGTGGCTCTCTCCATCCAGCATCTCACTATTCTCCCCGTTGGTGGCTCTCTCCATCCAGCATCTCACTATTCTCCCCGTTGGTGGCTCTCTCCATCCAGCATCTCATTATTCTCCCCGTTGGTGGCTCTCTCCATCCAGCATCTCACTATTCTCCCCGTTGGTGGCTCCCTCCATCCAGCATCTCACTATTCTCCCCGTTGGTGGCTCCCTCCATCCAGCATCTCACTATTCTCCCCGTTGGTGGCTCTCTCCATCCAGCATCTCATTATTCTCCCCGTTGGTGGCTCCCTCTTCAATAGTTGTTTGTAGACGGGAAGTAATAACAGGGAGACGTGATCTGATTGGCCAAAATGGTAGTATTGCTGGTAGTTATACAAGTTGCTGTAGTAGGCTGCAGAGTTAAGGTATGTAGGGTAGTGTTAAAGGTAGGTAGGGTAGGATTTAGGTGGGGTAGAGTAGGTTAAGGGTAGATAGGGTTAAGGGTAGGCAGGGTAGGGTCAAGGTAGGGTAGGGTGAAGGAGGGTTGGTTTAAGGTAGGGTTAAGAGTACGGTAGGGTTAAGGTAGGGTAGGGTTAAGGTAGGGTAGGGTTAAGGTAGGGTAGGGTTAAGGTAGGGTGGGGTTAAGGTAGGGTAGGGTGGGGTTAAGGTAGGGTAGGGTTAAGGTAGGGTATGGTTAAGGTAGGATAAGGTTAAAGTAAGGTAGGGTTAAGGTAGGGTTAAGGTAGGGTAGGGTTGGGTTAAGGTAGGGTGGTGTTAAAGTATGGTAGGGTTATTGAGGTAGTGTAGTGTAGGGTAGGGTTAAGGTAGGGTAGGGTTAAGGTAGGGTAGTGTTAAAGTATGGTAGGGTTATTGAGGTAGTGTAGGGTAGGGTTAAGGTAGAGTAGTGTTAAGGTAGGGTAGGGTTAAGGTAGGGTAGGGTTAAGGTAGGGTAGGGTAGGGTTAAGGTAGTGTAGGGTTAAGGTAGGGTAGGGTTAGGGTTAGGGTCTGTATGAGCGGTATGCAAATTGGCGTGGGTCTAGGGTTTCTGGGATAATGGTGTTGATGTGAGCCATGACCAGCCTTTCAAAGCACTTCATGGCTACAGATGTGAGTGCTACGGGTCTGTAGTCATTTAGTCAGGTTATCTTAGTGTTCTTGGGCACAGGGACTATGGTGGTCTGCTTAAAACATGTTGGTATTACAGACTCAATCAGGGACATGAAAATGTCAGTGAAGACACCTGCCAGTTGGTCAGCACATGCCCGGAGCACACGTCCTGGTAATCCGTCTGGCCCTGCAGCCTTGTGTATGTTGACCTGTTTAAAGGTCTTATTCACGTCGGCTACGGAGAGCGTGATCACACAGTCGTCCGGAACAGCTGATGCTCTCATGCATGCCTCAGTGTTGCTTGCCTTGAAGCGAGTATAGAAGTGATTTAGCTCGTCTGGTAGGCTCGTGTCACTGGGCAGCTCTCGGCTGTGCTTCCCTTTGTAGTCTGTAATAGTTTGCAAGCCCTGCCACATCCAACGAGCGTCGGAGCCGGTGTAGCATGATTCAATCTTAGTCCTGTATTGATGCTTTGCCTGTTTGATGGTTCGTCGGAGGGCATTGCAGGATTTCTTATAAGCTTCCGGGTTAGAGTCCCGCTCCTTGAAAGCGGCAGCTCTACCCTTTAGCTCAGTGTGAATGTTGCCTGTAATCCATGGCTTCTGGTTGGGGTATGTACGTACAGTCACTGTGGGGACGACGTCCTCAATGCACTTATTGATGAAGCCAGTGACTGATGTGGTGTACTCCTCAATGCCATCGGAAGAATCCCGGAACATGTTCCAGTCTGTGATAGCAAAACAGTCTTGCAGTTTAGCATCTGCTTCATCTGACCACTTTTTTATAGACTGAGTCCCTGGTGCTTCCTGCTTTAGTTTTTGCTTGTAAGCAGGAATCAGGAGGATAGAGTTGTGGTCTGATTTACCAAATGGAGGGAGAGGGAGAGCTTTGTATGCGTCTCTGTGTGTGGAGTAAAGGTGGTCTAGAGTTATTTTCCTTCTGGTTGTACATTTAGCATGCTGGTAGAAATGAGGTAGAACTGATTTAAGTTTCCCTGCATTAAAGTCCCCGGCCACTAGGAGCGCCGCCTCTGGGTGAGCTGTTTCCTGTTTGCTTATTTCCTTATACAGCTGACTGAGTGCGGTCTTAGTGCCAGCATCCATCTATGGTGGTAAATAAACAGCCGCGAAAAAAATAGATAAACTCTCTTGGCAAATAGTGTGGTCTACAGCTTACCATGAGATTCTCTACTTTCAGGCGAGCAAAATCTAGAGACTTCCTTAGATTTCGTGCACCAGCTGTTGTTTACAAATATACACAGATCTCCCCCCCTCGTCTTACCCGGAGTGTGCTGTTCTATCCAGCCGGTGCAGCGTATATCCCGCTAGCTGAATATCCATGTCGTCATTCAGCCGGGATTCGGTGAAACATAAGATGTTACACTTTTTGATGTCCCGTTGGTAGGATATTCGTGATCGTACCTCGTCTAATTTACTGTCCAATGATTGGACGTTGGAAAGTAATATTGATGGAAAGGACAGAGTTCCCACTCGCCGTCGGCGGATCCTTACGATGCACCCCGTAAGGGGTAGGAGGTAAGGTAGAGTTAAGGTAGAGTAAGGTTAAGGTAGGGTAGGGTTAAGGGTAGGGTTAGGGTAGGGTAAGGTAAAGTATGGATAAGAGTAGGGTTAAGGTAGGGTAAGGTTAAGGTAAAGTATGGTTAAGAGTAGGGTTAAGGTAGGGTGAGGTTAAGGTAAAGTATGGTTAAGAGTAGGGTTAGGGTAGGGTAAGGTTATTGTTGGTAGTTGTACAGGTTACTGTAGTAGCCTGTAGGGTAGGGTTAAGGTAGGGTAGGGTTACGGTAGGATAGGGTTAGGGTAGGGTAGGGTTAAGGTAGGGTAGGGTTAGGGTAGGGTAGGGTTAAGGTAGGGTAGGGTTAAGGTAGGGTAGGGTTAGGGTAGGGTAGGGTTAAGGTAGGGTAGGGTTAAGGTAGGGTAAGGTTAGGGTAGGGTAGGGTTAAGGTAGGGTGGGGTTAAGGTAGGGTAGGGTTAAGGTAGGGTAGGGTTAAGGTAGGGTTAAGGTAGGGTAGGGTTAAGGTAGGGTAGGGTTAAGGTAGGGTAGGGTTAAGGTAGGGTAGGGTAGGGTTAGGGTAGGGTTAAGGTAGGGTAGGGTTAAGGTAGGGTATGTTAAGGTAGGGTAGGGTTAAGGTAGGGTAGGGTTAAGGTAGGGTAGGGTTAAGGTAGAGTAGGGTTAAGGTAGAGTAGGGTTAGGTAGGGTAGGGTAGAGTTAAGGTAGGGTAGGGTTAGGGTAGAGTTAAGGTAGGGTAGGGTTAGGGTAGGGTTAAGGTAGGGTAGGGTTACAGAGAGATCTACCTGGTATTGTTGGTAGTTGTACAGGTTACTGTAGTAGGCTGCAGGGTAGCGTGATGGCTGGTAGAAGTTGTAGTAGGAGGTATCCACCAGGAGGTCAGCTGTTCCATCAGTAGACTGCCCCCTACTGAACGCTGTGGGGCTGGAAGCCAGGCCAGAACGACTACCTACAGGGGATAGAGGACAGGGTTAAAGGTCAGGCAGGGCCAGGAATACTGTCCCTCAAACCAGACCAACTCCCTGCAGGGACAGAGGAACAGGGTTAGGGTGAAAGGTCAGGCAGGGCCAGGTATACTGTCCCTCAGACCAGACCAACTCCCTGCAGGGACAGAGGAACAGGGTTAGGGTTAAAGGTCAGGCAGGGCCAGGTATACTGTCCCTCAGACCACACCGACTCCCTGCAGGGACAGAGGAACAGGGTTAGGGTTAAAGTTCAGGCAGGGCCAGGTATACTGTCCCTCAGACCAGACCAACTCCCTTCAAGGACAGACAGGAGAGAGATTAAAAATGCATTCTCTGCTCCCACTGCTCTCCATATGTACACATGCTGAAACGATAGACTTAAAAATACTCCAGCCAGTGTACTACCACCCCTAGTACACTGATACCAACTCTACCAGTTGCAGTTCCAAGGGAGTTCACAAGGTTGGAAACTAATTGCAAAAATCACTGAAGTTGGAGACTTATATCTCCCTCACTAACTTCAAGCATCGGCTGTCAGAGCAGCTTATCAGTCGGTGCAGCTGTACATAGCCCATCTGTAAATAGCCCACCCAACCATCTATCTACCTCATCCCCATATTATAATTTGCTGACAATTGAGATGTACAAACTATGGCATAAGAGGACGACAAGCGGATAAGAGGCAATCCGTAATTTAGATTAAGACATTGAGAGAGAGACGACGGACGTAGCCAATATAACTATTTGTTCAGCACTTTTGAAATGTACAGCGACAGAATTCAGAACATGGGCCGTTCTTACAGTGTTCTCCCTGTACACCAAGTCAGAACCGTAGAATAAATAAAAGAGGGCATATAAGCAGACAATGACAATATTCGATGATTACATTTCTCTAAACATTGAACGCCGTTTGGGTTTTTGCGTGTCAAAAAAGATACATGTCATATAACACTATTTGACACGTTAAATAAGCTTTTAATTTGACACCTCAAATAACACAATTATTTTATAGAATGTTGTGTGTGCTGAATTTGCATGTGCAAGCCAAGCGCCACCACTACGATCAGTAGAACTGTTAAAGCTGTACAAAATAAATTGCAAACAAGCACACACCGGCCACGAACGATTTACAATACCGCGTAGGTGAAAACAGACCAAATTATTAGGGTGAGGCACATGGGCTACTAACAGCTTACTACACAACATACACTTAGTATTACGTTCTTAGCTACAGTATACACATCTCCCTGGTATCCTATATAATTTATGAAGCAGCATAAGACATTTTTGGACTCACGTTGTGATGTGCTTAAACAGGAAAGTGGCGCGGCGGTCCTTCGTGGGCATATTTTGTCATCAAAGAGAAAGATGCCGGATTTACAATTCCGAGTTGAATGACCGCACAAATGTATTTTCCCGAGTTGTCTTGAACTCACAGTTAGCCTCTGATTCATTCCCAAACCACGCATTGTTGAATTTGCGATTTCCAACTTGTTGTGTAATGTTGAAAAGGATTTGATTGTCGACTTGATTCATGGCGACGACTCCTAGCTTGCTAGCTAAGATTTTGAAAGTATGATGTTGACTTGATCAGTCCAATCAAAACTACGGTAGATATAACGTGATTTGATGTCATTCTATCCGTGGCCAATGAGCCTTCCTGGATGGGCATTTCTAATATAACTCTATGGCAGAACCCAAGGGTCAAAATATTCGAGCTCTAACCTTAGAATTGGGGATGACGTACTGTCCCATGAGTGACAGAAAACTGAGCCAATCAGGCGCAACACTCTGTATTTTCTGCTGGCTGCCTCACCACCACAGAAAGCACTGAGCTGGGCTGAAACACCTGCATTTTGGAGCTGCTTTACTCAAGGAAGCACAAAAGAGACCATGTTTGTATGTGGCTTTATTAACTCAATTATTATTTTAATTTTTTTACATTGTTTGCAAACTGATATGTGACACGTATTAATGCCAAAATAACAAGCACAACAGGCAAGCCCCCCCCCCCTCCCAGAAAAAACAAAATGTATTATTCTTTTTATTATATTTGTGTCCCTAAAAGTGTAGGGCTCTGCCCACCTGCCCTGAATGACGGGTCGCCACTGCATACAACTCACACAAAAACAACGTTATCCATGGATGAAACAAATAAGACAAGTAACTCAAAGAGCGGCATTAAGGCATATTTACCATATCAACAACAGTCCTCATCATGTGTTGGGATATCTAGAGTCAACAAAGACACATTTGTCTCAAGCTTCTGCCTGATTCAGCTCTGTGGTATATCTCACTATCAGTAGATTAGGAGAGAGAGAAGTGTTGTGTGTGTGTGTGTGTATGTATGTGTCCCAGTTCTGACCGTTGTCCTCATGGCTGAATCACTGAGTGCTCAACTCCTCTCCTCTCTGTCACCGGTCCAGTGGTCACATACACACACAGCGCCAGCAGCCTTGACCGGGTCCTGAGCTGCTATCAGGCTTGAAGGAACAAGCTGTTTCTGCCTCCTTACCTCCTCGACCACAGAGTGATCAAAAGATGGACTTGCGGCTGGCACCAGGACTATACTGACAGTACCAGGACATCAGGACTATACTGACATTACCAGGACTATACTGATAGTACCAGGACTATACTGATAGTACCAGGACATCAGGACTATACTGATAGTACCAGGACATCAGGACTATACTGATAGTACCAGGACTATACTGACAGGACCAGGACTATACTGATAGAACCAGGACTATACTGACATTACCAGGACATCAGGACTATACTGATAGTACCAGGACTATACTGATAGTACCAGGACATCAGGACTATACTGATAGTACCAGGACATCAGGACTATACTGATAGTACCAGGACATCAGGACTATACTGATACTACCAGGACTATACTGATAGTACCAGGACTATACTGATAGTACCAGGACAATACTGATAGTACCAGGACATCAGGACTATACTGATACTACCAGGACTATACTGATAGTACCAGGACTATACTGATAGTACCAGGACAATACTGATAGTACCAGGACATCAGGACTATACTGATACTACCAGGACTATACTGATAGTACCAGGACAATACTGATAGTACCAGGACATCAGGACAATACTGATAGTACCAGGACACCAGGACTATACTGATAGTACCAGGACAATACTGATAGTACCAGGACACCAGGGCTATACTGATAGTACCAGGACTATACTGATAGTACCAGGACAATACTGATAGTACCAGGACATCAGGACTATACTGATAGTAGCAGGACATCAGGACAATACTGATAGTACCAGGACTATACTGATAGTACCAGGACATCAGGACTATACTGATAGTACCAGGACATCAGGACTATACTGATAGTATCAGGACATCAGGACTATACTGATAGTACCAGGACATCAGGACTATACTGATAGTAGCAGGACATCAGGACAATACTGATAGTACCAGGACTATACTGATAGTACCAGGACATCAGGACTATACTGATAGTACCAGGACATCAGGACTATACTGATAGTATCAGGACATCAGGACTATACTGATAGTACCAGGACATCAGGACTATACTGATAGTACCAGGACATCAGGACTATACTGATAGTACCAGGACATCAGGACTATACTGATAGTACCAGGACTATACTGATAGTACCAGGACTATACTGATAGTACCAGGACATCAGGACTATACTGATAGTACCAGGACATCAGGACTATACTGATAGTATCAGGACTATACTGATAGTACCAGGACATCAGAACTATACTGATAGTACCAGGACATCAGGACTATGCTGATAGTACCAGGACTATACTGATAGTACCAGGACATCAGGACTATACTGATAGTACCAGGACATCAGTACTATGCTGATAGTACCAGGACTATACTGATAGTACCAGGACATCAGGACTATACTGATAGTACCAGGACATCAGAACTATACTGATAGTACCAGGACATCAGGACTATACTGATAGTACCAGGACTATACTGATAGTACCAGGACATCAGGACTATACTGATAGTACCAGGACATCAGGACAATACTGATAGTACCAGGACATCAGGACTATACTGATAGTACCAGGACATCAGGACTATGCTGATAGTACCAGGACTATACTGATAGTACCAGGACATCAGGACTATACTGATAGTACCAGGACTATACTGATAGTACCAGGACATCAGGACTATACTGATAGTACCAGGACAATACTGGTAGTACCAGGACTATACTGATAGTACCAGGACATCAGGACTATACTGATAGTACCAGGACAATACTGGTAGTATATATGATGAAAAGCCATTATTAGCTTGATGTCCCCTGCTCTGTAAATGCCCCTCCACAGCCATTGGAACTGGTGCCATTTTACTGGGCACATAACCATAACCCTATGTTATTTTAAGGGTTGAACACATAACCCTAGGTACACACTAACCCCTAACCCTAGATACACACTAACCCCTAACCCTAGATACACACTAACCCCTAACCCTAGATACACACTAACCCCTAACCCTAGATACACACTAACCCCTAACCCTAGATACACACTAACCCCTAACCCTAGATACACACTAACCCCTAACCCTAGATACACACTAACCCTAACCCTAGATACACACTAACCCCTAACCCTAGATACACACTAACCCCTAACCCTAGATACACACTAACCCCTAACCCTAGATACACACTAACCCCTAACCCTAGATACACACTAACCCCTAACCCTAGATACACACTAACCCCTAACCCTAGATACACACTAACCCCTAACCCTAGATACACACTAACCCCTAACCCTAGATACACACTAACCCCTAACCCTAGATACACACTAACCCTAGATACACACTAACCCCTAACCCTAGATACACACTAACCCCTAACCCTAGATACACACTAACCCCTAACCCTAGATACACACTAACCCCTAACCCTAGATACACACTAACCCCTAACCCTAGATACACACTAACCCCTAACCCTAGTTCTTCCAGGGGGAGTCCTTCAGTTTATACAGAACACCATGTAAGAAAGAGAAAGAAACCAAAATATTGAGTCAAATAGTGGAATTCAGAACCAGGTGTCTGATCACCTGCTGACATGAAGGGTAGATCTGTTGGGTTATGGTTGGGTTATGGTTATATGAAGGGTAGATCTGTTGGGTTATGGTTGGGTTATGGTTATATGAAGGGTAGATCGGTTGGGTTATGGTTGGGTTATGGTTATATGAAGGGTAGATCTGTTGGGTTATGGTTATATGAAGGGTAGATCTGTTGGGTTATGGTTATATGAAGGGTAGATCTGTTGGGTTATGGTTGGGTTATGGTTATATGAAGGGTAGATCTGTTGGGTTATGGTTATATGAAGGGTAGATCTGTTGGGTTATGGTTGGGTTATGGTTAGATGAAGGGTAGATCTGTTGGGTTATGGTTGGGTTATGGTTAGATGAAGGGTAGATCTGTTGGGTTATGGTTAGATGAAGGGTAGATCTGTTGGGTTATGGTTATATGAAGGGTAGATCTGTTGGGTTATGGTTATATGAAGGGTAGATCTGTTGGGTTATGGTTATATGAAGGGTAGATCTGTTGGGTTATGGTTAGATGAAGGGTAGATCTGTTGGGTTATGGTTAGATGAAGGGTAGATCTGTTGGGTTATGGTTATATGAAGGGTAGATCTGTTGGGTTATGGTTATATGAAGGGTAGATCTGTTGGGTTATGGTTAGATGAAGGGTAGATCTGTTGGGTTATGGTTAGATGAAGGGTAGATCTGTTGGGTTATGGTTGGGTTATGGTTAGATGAAGGGTAGATCTGTTGGGTTATGGTTATATGAAGGGTAGCTCTGTTGGGTTATGGTTATATGAAGGGTAGATAAATTGGGTTATGGTTGGGTTATGGTTATATGAAGGGTAGATATGTTGGGTTATGGTTAGATGAAGGGTAGATCTGTTGGGTTATGGTTATAAGAAGGGTAGATGAGTTAGGTTATGGTTAGATGAAGGATAGATAAATTGGGTTATGGTTATATGAAGGGTAGATCTGTTGGGTTATGGTTATATGAAGGGTAGATAAGTTGGGTTATGGTTAGATGAAGGATAGATAAGTTGGGTTATGGTTGGGTTATGGTTATATGAAGGGTAGATCTGCTGGGTTATGGTTATATGAAGGGTAGATAAGTTGGGTTATGGTTGGGTTATGGTTGGAAGAAGGGTAGATAAATTGGGTTATGGTTGGGTTATGGTTAGATGAAGGATAGATAAATTGGGTTATGGTTGTGTTATGGTTATATGAAGGGTAGATCTGTTGGGTTATGGTTAGATGAAGGGTAGATCTGTTGGGTTATGGTTGGGTTATGGTTAGATGAAGGGTAGATCTGTTGGGTTATGGTTAGATGAAGGGTAGATAAATTGGGTTATGGTTATATGAAGGGTAGATCTGTTGGGTTATGGTTATATGAAGGGTAGATAAGTTGGGTTATGGTTGGGTTATGGTTGGATGAAGGGTAGAGTAATTGGGTTATGGTTGGGTTATGGTTAGATGAAGGATAGATAAGTTGGGTTATGGTTGGATGAAGGGTAGATAAATTGGGTTATGGTTAGATGAAGGGTAGACCTGTTAGGTTATGGTTATATGAAGGGTAGATCTGTTGGGTTATGGTTATATGAATGGTAGATAAGTTGGGATATGGTTAGATGAAGGGTAGATAAGTTGGGTTATGGTTATATGAAGGGTAGATAAGTTGGGTTATGGTTATATGAAGGGTAGATAAGTTGGGTTATGGTTTGTATGAAGGGTAGATAAGTTGGGTTATGGTTATATGAAGGGTAGATAGGTTGGGTTATGGTTAGAAGAAGGGTAGATGAGTTAGGTTATGGTTAGATGAAGGATAGATAAATTGGGTTATTGTTGGGTTATGGTTAGATGAAGGGTAGATCAATTGGGTTATGGTTAGATGAAGGGTAGATAAATTGGGTTATGGTTAGATGAAGGGTAGATAAATTGGGTTATGGTTGGGTTATGGTTAGATGATGGGTAGATAAGTTGGGTTATGGTTGGATGAAGGGTAGAAAGTTGGGTTATGGTTATATGAAGGGTAGATAAGTTGGGTTATGATAATATGAAGGGTAGATAAGTTGGGTTATGGTTATATGAAGGGTAGATAAGTTGGGTTATGGTTATATGAAGGGTAGATAAATTGGGTTATGGTTATATGAAGGGTAGATAAATTGGGTTATGGTTATATGAAGGGTAGTTAAATTGGGTTATGGTTATATGAAGGGTAGTTAAGTTGGGTTATGGTTATATGAAGGGTAGTTAAGTTGGGTTATGGTTATATGAAGGGTAGATAAGTTGGGTTATGGTTATATGAAGGGTAGATAAGTTGGGTTATGGTTATATGAAGGGTAGATAAATTGGGTTATGGTTATATGAAGGGTAGTTAAGTTGGGTTATGGTTATATGAAGGGTAGATAGGTTGGGTTATGGTTATATGAAGGGTAGATAAGTTGGGTTATGGTTATATGAAGGGTAGATAAATTGGGTTATGGTTATATGAAGGGTAGTTAAGTTGGGTTATGGTTATATGAAGGGTAGATAAGTTGGGTTGGGTTATATGAAGGGTAGATAAGTTGGGTTATGGTTATATGAAGGGTAGATAAATTGGGTTATGGTTATATGAAGGGTAGTTAAGTTGGGTTATGGTTATATGAAGGGTAGATAGGTTGGGTTGGGTTATGGTTATATAAAGGGTAGATAAGTTGGGTTATGTTATATAAAGGGTAGATAAATTGTGTTATGATTATATGAAGGGTAGATAAATTGGATTAGGGTTATATGAAGGGTAGATATGTTGGGTTATGGTTATATAAAGGGTAGATAAGTTGGGTTATGGTTGGATGAAGGGTAGATAAATTGGGTTATGGTTATATAAATGGTAGATAAATTGGGTTATGGTTAGATGAAGGGTAGAACTGTTGGGTTATGGTTATATGAAGGGTAGATAAATTGGGTTATGGTTGGATGAAGGGTAGATAAGTTGGGTTATGGTTATATGAAGGGTAGATAAGTTGGGTTATGGTTAGATGAAGGGTAGATAAATTGGGTTATGGTTATATGAAGGGTAGATCTGTTGGGTTATGGTTATATGAAGGGTAGATAAGTTGGGTTATGGTTCCTTGCTAGTTAGTGAGTTATTTGCCCAGTTATAGCACATTTTTGGTCGGCAAACAGGGTTCGTAGGGTTATGAAAACCCTGTAAAAGTCATGGTGTGCGCATCAGCTGCATGTGTGATTGGGCCCGTGGGCCGCTCCCTCTTCTGTAGGTCCACAATGATTTTGTTAGTCACTCTCACTCAGATATCATAATAAAACGGCATGGCAGAATGTGTAGAATTGGAGCAAACTTGCTTTAAAACTGCAATATTTGTCTCTATGCACCATCTCAAAAATATTTCTGTCAGCCGTCAAGATGGGGGCCGCTAAAATGTTATGCTCTCAAGATGTAGTTTAGGGCCCCCAAAAGGCTTCATAACCCACTGCAGATGTAGTTTAGGGCCCCCAAAAGGCTAGGGCTGGGCCTGACTGCATGTGTGGGTTATGAATGTGGGTACGCAGACCCGCGAGCCACTGCTGCCCCTCATAATGTGTTCAGATTTTATAGTTGCCCATCCCTGGCCTGTAAAATAATGTGTTCAGATATTATAGTTGCCCATCCCTGGCCTGTAAAATAATGTGTTCAGATATTAAAGTTGCCCATCCCTGGCCTGTAAAATAATGTGTTCAGATATTAAAGTTGCCCATCCCTGGCCTGTAAAATAATGTGTTCAGATATTAAAGTTGCCCATCCCTGGCCTGTAAAATAATGTGTTCAGATATTAAAGTTGTCCATCCCTGGCCTGTAAAATAATGTGTTCAGATATTAAAGTTGCCCATCCCTGGCCTGTAAAATAATGTGTTCAGATATTAAAGTTGCCCATCCCTGGCCTGTAAAATAATGTGTTCAGATATTAAAGTTGCCCATCCCTGGCCTGTAAAATAATGTGTTCAGATATTATAGTTGCCCATCCCTGGCCTGTAAAATAATGTGTTCAGATATTAAAGTTGCCCATCCCTGGCCTGTAAAATAATGTGTTCAGATATTATAGTTGCCCATCCCTGGCCTGTAAAATAATGTGTTCAGATATTAAAGTTGCCCATCCCTGGCCTGTAAAATAATGTGTTCAGATATTAAAGTTGCCCATCCCTGGCCTGTAAAATAATGTGTTCAGATATTAAAGTTGCCCATCCCTGGCCTGTAAAATAATGTGTTCAGATATTAAAGTTGCCCATCCCTGGCCTGTAAAATAATGTGTTCAGATATTATAGTTGCCCATCCCTGGCCTGTAAAATAATGTGTTCAGATATTAAAGTTGCCCATCCCTGGCCTGTAAAATAATGTGTTCAGATATTATAGTTGCCCGTCCCTGGCCTGTAAAATAATGTGGTCAGATATTATAGTTGCCCATCCCTGGCCTGTAAAATAATGTGTTCAGATATTATAGTTGCCCATCCCTGGCCTGTAAAATAATGATAGACAGCAGACTAACTAGATAACCAATTCAAAACATAACACGTAGCCTGGCTAACTATCTCGCTAGTTAACCAATTCAAAACATAACACGTAGCCTGGCTAACTATCTCGCTAGATAACCAATTCAAAACATAACACGTAGCCTGGCTAACTATCTCGCTAGATAACCAATTCAAAACATAACACGTAGCCTGGCTAACTATCTCGCTAGATAACCAATTCAAAACATAACACGTAGCCTGGCTAACGATCTCGCTAGTTAACCAATTCAAAACATAACACGTAGCCTGGCTAACTATCTCGCTAGTTAACCAATTCAAAACATAACACGTAGCCTGGCTAACTATCTCGCTAGATAACCAATTCAAAACATAACACGTAGCCTGGCTAACTATCTCGCTAGATAACCAATTCAAAACATAACACGTAGCCTGGCTAACTATCTCGCTAGATAACCAATTCAAAACATAACACGTAGCCTGGCTAACTATCTCGCTAGATAACCAATTCAAAACATAACACGTAGCCTGGCTAACTATCTCGCTAGATAACCAATTCAAAACATAACACGTAGCCTGGCTAACTATCTCGCTAGATAACCAATTCAAAACATAACACGTAGCCTGGCTAACTATCTCGCTAGATAACCAATTCAAAACATAACACGTAGCCTGGCTAACTATCTCGCTAGATAACCAATTCAAAACATAACACGTAACCTGGCTAACTATCTCGCTAGTTAACCAATTCAAAACATAACACGTAGCCTGGCTAACTATCTCGCTAGTTAACCAATTCAAAACATAACACGTAGCCTGGCTAACTATCTCGCTAGATAACCAATTCAAAACATAACACGTAGCCTGGCTAACTATCTCGCTAGATAACCAATTCAAAACATAACACGTAACCTGGCTAACTATCTCGCTAGTTAACCAATTCAAAACATAACACGTAGCCTGGCTAACTATCTCGCTAGTTAACCAATTCAAAACATAACACGTAGCCTGGCTAACTATCTCGCTAGATAACCAATTCAAAACATAACACGTAGCCTGGCTAACTATCTCGCTAGATAACCAATTCAAAACATAACACGTAGCCTGGCTAACTATCTCGCTAGATAACCAATTCAAAACATAACACGTAGCCTGGCTAACTATCTCGCTAGTTAACCAATTCAAAACATAACACGTAGCCTGGCTAACTATCTCGCTAGATAACCAATTCAAAACATAACACGTAGCCTGGCTAACTATCTCGCTAGATAACCAATTCAAAACATAACACGTAGCCTGGCTAACTATCTCGCTAGATAACCAATTCAAAACATAACACGTAGCCTGGCTAACTATCTCGCTAGATAACCAATTCAAAACATAACACGTAGCCTGGCTAACTATCTCGCTAGATAACCAATTCAAAACATAACACGTAGCCTGGCTAACTATCTCGCTAGATAACCAATTCAAAACATAACACGTAGCCTGGCTAACTATCTCGCTAGATAACCAATTCAAAACATAACACGTAGCCTGGCTAACTATCTCGCTAGATAACCAATTCAAAACATAACACGTAGCCTGGCTAACTATCTCGCTAGATAACCAATTCAAAACATAACACGTAACCTGGCTAACTATCTCGCTAGTTAACCAATTCAAAACATAACACGTAGCCTGGCTAACTATCTCGCTAGTTAACCAATTCAAAACATAACACGTAGCCTGGCTAACTATCTCGCTAGATAACCAATTCAAAACATAACACGTAGCCTGGCTAACTATCTCGCTAGATAACCAATTCAAAACATAACACGTAACCTGGCTAACTATCTCGCTAGTTAACCAATTCAAAACATAACACGTAGCCTGGCTAACTATCTCGCTAGATAACCAATTCAAAACATAACACGTAGCCTGGCTAACTATCTCGCTAGATAACCAATTCAAAACATAACACGTAGCCTGGCTAACTATCTCGCTAGATAACCAATTCAAAACATAACACGTAGCCTGGCTAACTATCTCGCTAGTTAACTATTTGGCTAATAGGATCTATTGATATCATTGTCATGTCTGATGTCCTAAAAAACATATTGTGAAGAACCGCAAATGAATGGGTGTGTTAATAAACCAGGGCAGAACAGTCCTGTTGGAAAGCGCCTCTAAAGCCATGAAAATAGCTGCCAAATCATTCTGACACAGTTGGAAAGCTGTTATTCCCCTATAATCAACATTGGCCAAGTCATTCTGACAACATTCAAATATTCTTAGAATAGCTTAAACCACAAATAACTACCAATGATGTCAATAGATCTCCAGTGAAACCTGAATATTTTAGCCTTACCAGGCAGATAAACATGTTTATTAGTTACCTTGCTTTGAGGTAGCCAACCTTAGCCATTTGATCCTTTATTCATTAAAGTAGGAAAGTATTTTATAAAGACATAAAAAGTATTTGGTTGTAATTGGAATGTTGTAATCAACCATCCTTCAGGAGAGCCTTAAAGGGAAAGTGTTCTATTTTGAGAGAAGCTTGACTCTGCAAAGAAGCCAATAGGCAGAGGGGAGCCTGCATTTAAATCTGATTCTCTGAATGGAAGTAATAATGATAATAATAATACTAATGATAATAATAATGATAATAATGATTATAATGATAATGATAATAATAATAATGACAATAATGATGATAATAATAATAATGATACTAATAATAATGATACGAATAATAATGATAATAATGATAATAACGATAATGATAATAACGATAATGATAATAATAATGATAATAATAATAATGATAATAATGATAATGATAATAATAATAATGATAACAATAATTGTATTGTGTAAAGTGGTTCCTTGCATCATTCAACAGAATCTGAAGTCACCATTTTGGCCCCTGGTGTCACAGACCATTATAACTGACTTGAGCTTTCAGACAAGTAAACAAATCAGTCCTTCCTGTCCAAAGGACTAGTGGCTAAAAAAGTTCATGTCCAAAGGACTAGTGGCTAAAAAAGTTCATGTCCAAAGGACTAGTGGCTAAAAAAGTTCCTGTCCAAAGGACTAGTGGCTAAAAAAGTTGATGCCCTGTGTTTGATTGGAATATGTTCAACTGATCTATAAACATAGGGACCAGATGATATTAGTTGTGGTAGTCATGGTATTATACTGATCTATAAACATAGGGACCAGATTTACATCAGTGAATTTACATCACTAACACTCTAATATGTTTGGACGTGGGTGGATGCACATGGATTGAATGTGTGTCGTATATATACCTGCATTAGAAGGTGAGGTACCAGCAGAGGTGTTTCCACAGGTAGGGGATCGTCCTCCAGACACTGAGGACAGACAGTCTCCGGTGGGTTCATTCTTCACAACAACCTCCTGACTGGACAGCGTGGCTGGGCTACAGAGCCCCATCTCCTCCTCCTGAGCCTGCTGCCGTCGCAGAGCCACCTGCACACACACACACAGAGAAAGAGGCACACACACACACACACAGAGAAAGAGGCACACACACACACACACACAGAGAAAGAGGCACACACACACACACACAGAGAAAGAGGAACACACACACACACAGAGAAAGAGGCACACACACACGCACACACACACACACACACACACACACACACACAGAGAGAGAGAGAGAGAGAGAGAGAAAGAGGCACACACACACAGAGAGAGAAAGACACATACATGCACACACACACACACACAGTTAGTTACTGTATTGAGGAAGGATAGAGACATGACAGACATACAAGCAGGAATGTAGACACAGACAGACAGCTGGGTAGACAGACAGCTGGGTAGACAGACAGACAGACAGACAGACAGACAGACAGACAGACAGACAGACAGACAGACAGACAGACAGACAGACAGACAGATTAAGCCTGGACCTCATTGGCC
The DNA here is from genome assembly GCF_965601325.2 of Salmo salar. Taxonomy (NCBI): domain Eukaryota; kingdom Metazoa; phylum Chordata; class Actinopteri; order Salmoniformes; family Salmonidae; genus Salmo; species Salmo salar. The sequence goes on along the minus strand of NC_138314.1, from coordinate 50,245,677 downwards.
AGTTCCCACACCCAGCCTGCACCTGGACCTCATTGGCCAGTTCCCACACCCAGCCTGCACCTGGACCTCATTGGCCAGTTCCCACACCCAGCCTGCACCTGGACCTCATTGGCCAGTTCCCACACCCAGCCTGCTCCTGGACCTCATTGGCCAGTTCCCACACCCAGCCTGCTCCTGGACCTCATTGGCCAGTTCCCACACCCAGCCTGCTCCTGGACCTCATTGGCCAGTTCCCACACCCAGCCTGCTCCTGGACCTCATTGGCCAGTTCCCACACCCAGCCTGCACCTGGACCTCATTGGCCAGTTCCCACACCCAGCCTGCACCTGGACCTCATTGGCCAGTTCCCACACCCAGCCTGCACCTGGACCTGATGTAAAATGCACGTGGAGAATATCTTTGGGTTTACTTTGACCACATCTTGCTTTTAATTAATATTACCTCCTATCTTTGTCCACCAAATCTCCCTACACATGAAAATATAGGAATTCCTGCATGTCAGTGAACTTGGAATCAATTGGACATTACAAACTTTATAAACATTTTATTGTCTCACAATCATATAGCCTGAAGAAGGCTTTCTGACAGACAGGGAGTGACTTCAGCTTCTTCCACTGCTAGCAGATTAGGCTACTCTACATGTAGCCTATCTGACTAAAGTATTGACCTTGGGCGAATTAGACAATTGGAGCTGAATTCCACAAAGCCTGGTCTCTGCTCATCAGAGAGTTCGTCATTAACTTCCTTCACTTTTTTCACACGTTTTTAGTAAGCTACAAGTAACCCAAATAAAAATGCCTTGTAGTAGTAAAATTATAGTTTACAAATTACAATGCATGCATACAGCAGCATATCTTTAAAGCAAAATTGATAGTGTACAATTTTGGCCCTATTCTAATGTGGTATTTCATTAACCTGGATTCCATCCATGCTTCAGGCTGTATTGATCTTCACATTTAGCCGTCTGTCTGAGGGAAACTCCGACATGATGGGGTTTATTCACATTGTAGCAGATTGTAGCCACCTAGCTATTCAATGTATCCATGTATCTAAACAAATGCCTTTGTTGTGATAAACTGTGTAAATACGGAACACAAACAAACAACTGTAGGACGAAAAGAAAATTAAATCTGACAGACTATTTGAAAACCACAGCAGCAAAACTGTAGCTAATAAAGTATTGCTAATAAAGTATTGCTAACGTTAACTAGCTAAAGTTAGCCAGGTCCACACAGCACAATGCACAATCCACTTATGCATATAATTGCAAAACAGCATTATTTACATTTACTGGGGGAAAAAAACACAATGCATAGCTTAATCGAAAGATACAATGCACTGCTAAATGTATTTTCCACAATGCACTATTGCAAACTGTAGTATTTTCCCTACCTGGGCCGCCATAACTCTCTGCCGCTCGGCGATCAGTTTGCATTTCTGGCACTGACAGTCTCTCCAGTTGCAGAAGCGCTTGTGTCCCTTCAGCGGCGACACGTAGCCGTGGTTCCTGCACCGGGAACACTTGGGCATCCGCGGGGGTTTCTTCCCGGGCGACGCGGACCTGGCACCGGCACACTCCAGCAGTTTGGTCTGCTCGTCGTCGCTCATTGTTGAGGTGGTGGTAGCTAGTGATGATGATGATGGTGACAGTGGTTTCTGACCGGCTGCAGGAAAATCTTCAGCTACAAAAAAAAATCAACACTGATGCTCGGTGACCAACGGCTCTCTTCTCTCGCGACACAAGTGACATCTAGTACGGTGAGTTTATAGTATTGAAGTTTTTAATGTCGCGAGAAGTTGAAGCAAGATTGAGAATTTACAAGGTTACTGTGCCACGTGTAGTCTCACCGTTCAACGTCACCGTGGACGGTTTGGCCCAGATCAACCTTAACATTCCGGTCCGTGGGGGATGATGGTTAGGCCGACCCAGCCCGGTCCTGGCTGGTCCTCCTCTCCTCTACCCACTCGCTGACCAGATGAATCTTGGCATTGTACTATGAAGATCTAAGTTGTTTTAACATAATGCTTTCGCTCAGAGTTAATGTAGGCAACAGGGCCCCAGGTCTATCAAATGTGGCCTTGCGAAGCCCTCTGAACGCTACCCAGTGGACATACGACAGTATTTTTCATAAGACATATTTTTCTGGTTGAAATTTGATCGGGACATCTAACCAGATCACAACCAGATTAACATATGTTTTTTTATGACCTCTTTCTGGCATCTTATTTTGGTTAATATCTGGGTTTTGGTTGAAATCTGATTATATAAATTATCTAAATGCTACTCAATAGACAGCAATCTACAGTGTACAAACATGTGCATAGTGTTTGTGGGCCACGCACCCATTGCATTTAATACACTACAACTATTCCAACTATTCCAATTGGAGTAATGTTATTTTTCAGCAGGGTGATTCAGTCTAGCACATTTGGCAAACAAACAGTGGGCAGAGCGCACCAAAGCGGGTTAGGGTCTGGTTGTATATTGTACCCAGTCAACACACTGGGCTCGGGCATATTCCATTTGAGACTCTGTGGACTAATGCATTTCTTGCATTTTTCGTTGGACTGCATTTTTTGGACATGGTTCATTTAGGAGATCCATTTGTACTATCAATGACTGTGGAGATCCATTTGTACTATCAATGACTGTGGAGATCCATTTGTACTATCAATGACTGTGAAGATCCATTTGTACTATCAATGACTGTGGAGATCCATTTGTACTATCAATGACTGTGAAGATCCATTTGTACTATCAATGACTGTGGAGATCCATTTGTACTATCAATGACTGTGGAGATCCATTTGTACTATCAATGACTGTGAAGATCCATTTGTACTATGAATGACTGTGGAGATCCATTTGTACTATCAATGACTGTGGAGATCCATTTGTACTATCAATGACTGTGGAGATCCATTTGTACTATCAATGACTGTGGAGATCCATTTGTACTATCAATGACTGTGGAGATCCATTTGTACTATCAATGACTGTGGAGATCCATTTGTACTATCAATGACTGTGGAGATCCATTTGTACTATCAATGACTGTGGAGATCCATTTGTACTATCAATGACTGTGGAGATCCATTTGTACTATCAATGACTGTGGAGATCCATTTGTACTATCAATGACTGTGGAGATCCATTTGTACTATCAATGACTGTGGAGATCCATTTGTACTATCAATGACTGTGGAGATCCATTTGTACTATCAATGACTGTGGAGATCCATTTGTACTATCAATGACTGTGGAGATCCATTTGTACTATCAATGACTGTGGAGATCCATTTGTACTATCAATGACTGTGGAGTTCCATTTGTACTATCAATGACTGTGGAGATCCATTTGTACTATCAATGACTGTGGAGATCCATTTGTACTATCAATGACTGTGGAGAAAACAGTGGATTCAATCTAGAAACGGCCTTGTTTTGGTTAATTGTGTCGATGAAGAACAGAAGTAACCTGTATTGATCTGGCTGAATTCGTCCACGTCAGAAGGAACCTGTATTGATCTGGCTGAATTCGTCCACGTCAGAAGGAACCTGTATTGATCTGGCTGAATTCGTCCACGTCAGAAGGAACCTGTATTGATCTGGCTGAATTCATCCACGTCAGAAGGAACCTGTATTGATCTGGCTGAATTCGTCCACGTCAGAAGGAACCTGTATTGATCTGGCTGAATTCATCCACGTCAGAAGGAACCTGTATTGATCTGGCTGAATTCGTCCACGTCAGAAGGAACCTGTATTGATCTGGCTGAATTCGTCCACGTCAGAAGGAACCTGTATTGATCTGGCTGAATTCGTCCACGTCAGAAGTAACCTGTATTGATCTGGCTGAATTCGTCCACGTCAGAAGGAACCTGTATTGATCTGGCTGAATTCATCCACGTCAGAAGTAACCTGTATTGATCTGGCTGAATTCGTCCACGTCAGAAGGAACCTGTATTGATCTGGCTGAATTCATCCACGTCAGAAGTAACCTGTATTGATCTGGCTGAATTCATCCACGTCAGGAGTAACCTGTATTGATCTGGCTGAATTCGTCCACGTCAGAAGTAACCTGTATTGATCTGGCTGAATTCATCCACGTCAGAAGGAACCTGTATTGATCTGGCTGAATTCGTCCACGTCAGAAGGAACCTGTATTGATCTGGCTGAATTCGTCCACGTCAGAAGGAACCTGTATTGATCTGGCTGAATTCGTCCACGTCAGAAGTAACCTGTATTGATCTGGCTGAATTCATCCACGTCAGGAGTAACCTGTATTGATCTGGCTGAATTCGTCCACGTCAGAAGTAACCTGTATTGATCTGGCTGAATTCGTCCACGTCAGAAGGAACCTGTATTGATCTGGCTGAATTCGTCCACGTCAGAAGGAACCTGTATTGATCTGGCTGAATTCGTCCACGTCAGAAGGAACCTGTATTGATCTGGCTGAATTCGTCCACGTCAGAAGGAACCTGTATTGATCTGGCTGAATTCATCCACGTCAGAAGTAACCTGTATTGATCTGGCTGAATTCGTCCACGTCAGAAGGAACCTGTATTGATCTGGCTGAATTCATCCACGTCAGAAGTAACCTGTATTGATCTGGCTGAATTCATCCACGTCAGGAGTAACCTGTATTGATCTGGCTGAATTCGTCCACGTCAGAAGTAACCTGTATTGATCTGGCTGAATTCATCCACGTCAGAAGGAACCTGTATTGATCTGGCTGAATTCGTCCACGTCAGAAGGAACCTGTATTGATCTGGCTGAATTCGTCCACGTCAGAAGGAACCTGTATTGATCTGGCTGAATTCGTCCACGTCAGAAGTAACCTGTATTGATCTGGCTGAATTCATCCACGTCAGGAGTAACCTGTATTGATCTGGCTGAATTCGTCCACGTCAGAAGTAACCTGTATTGATCTGGCTGAATTCGTCCACGTCAGAAGTAACCTGTATTGATCTGGCTGAATTCGTCCACGTCAGAAGTAACCTGTATTGATCTGGCTGAATTCGTCCACGTCAGAAGTAACCTGTATTGATCTGGCTGAATTCGTCCACGTCAGAAGGAACCTGTATTGATCTGGCTGAATTCATCCACGTCAGAAGTAACCTGTATTGATCTGGCTGAATTCATCCACGTCAGAAGGAACCTGTATTGATCTGGCTGAATTCGTCCACGTCAGAAGGAACCTGTATTGATCTGGCTGAATTCGTCCACGTCAGAAGGAACCTGTATTGATCTGGCTGAATTCGTCCACGTCAGAAGTAACCTGTATTGATCTGGCTGAATTCATCCACGTCAGGAGTAACCTGTATTGATCTGGCTGAATTCGTCCACGTCAGAAGTAACCTGTATTGATCTGGCTGAATTCGTCCACGTCAGAAGTAACCTGTATTGATCTGGCTGAATTCGTCCACGTCAGAAGTAACCTGTATTGATCTGGCTGAATTCGTCCACGTCAGAAGTAACCTGTATTGATCTGGCTGAATTCGTCCACGTCAGAAGTAACCTGTATTGATCTGGCTGAATTCGTCCACGTCAGAAGTAACCTGTATTGATCTGGCTGAATTCATCCACGTCAGAAGTAACCTGTATTGATCTGGCTGAATTCGTCCACGTCAGAAGTAACCTGTATTGATCTGGCTGAATTCGTCCACGTCAGAATAAACCTTTATTGATCTGGCTGAATTCATCCACGTCAGAATAAACCTGTATTGATCTGGCTGAATTCATCCACGTCAGAAGGAACCTGTATTGATCTGGCTGAATTCATCCACGTCAGAAGTAACCTGTATTGATCTGGCTGAATTCGTCCACGTCAGAAGTAACCTGTATTGATCTGGCTGAATTCGTCCACGTCAGAAGTAACCTGTATTGATCTGGCTGAATTCATCCACGTCAGAAGTAACCTGTATTGATCTGGCTGAATTCATCCACGTCAGAAGTAACCTGTATTGATCTGGCTGAATTCGTCCACGTCAGAAGTAACCTGTATTGATCTGACTGAATTTGTCCACGTCAGAATAAACCTTTATTGATCTGGCTGAATTCATCCACGTCAGAATAAACCTGTATTGATCTGGCTGAATTCATCCACGTCAGAAGGAACCTGTATTGATCTGGCTGAATTCATCCACGTCAGAAGTAACCTGTATTGATCTGGCTGAATTCGTCCACGTCAGAAGTAACCTGTATTGATCTGGCTGAATTCGTCCACGTCAGAATAAACCTTTATTGATCTGGCTGAATTCATCCACGTCAGAATAAACCTGTATTGATCTGGCTGAATTCATCCACGTCAGAAGGAACCTGTATTGATCTGGCTGAATTCATCCACGTCAGAAGTAACCTGTATTGATCTGGCTGAATTCATCCACGTCAGAATAAACCTGTATTGATCTGGCTGAATTCATCCACGTCAGAAGGAACCTGTATTGATCTGGCTGAATTCGTCCACGTCAGAAGTAACTTGTATTGATCTGGCTGAATTCGTCCACGTCAGAATAAACCTTTATTGATCTGGCTGAATTCATCCACGTCAGAAGGAACCTGTATTGATCTGGCTGAATTCATCCACGTCAGAATGAACCGTTATTGATCTGGCTGAATTCATCCACGTCAGAATAAACCTTTATTGATCTGGCTGAATTCATCCACGTCAGAAGTAACCTGTATTGATATGGCTGAATTCATCCACGTCAGAAGGAACCTGTATTGATCTGGCTGAATTCGTCCAAGTCAGAAGTAACCTGTATTGATCTGGCTGAATTCGTCCACGTCAGAATAAACCTTTATTGATCTGGCTGAATTCATCCACGTCAGAAGGAACCTGTATTGATCTGGCTGAATTCATCCACGTCAGAATAAACCTTTATTGATCTGGCTGAATTCATCCACGTCAGAATAAACCTTTATTGATCTGGCTGAATTCATCCACGTCAGAAGTAACCTGTATTGATCTGGCTGAATTCATCCACGTCAGAATAAACCTTTATTGATCTGGCTGAATTCATCCACATCAGAAGTAACCTGTATTGATCTGGCTGAATTCGTCCACGTCAGAAGTAACCTGTATTGATCTGGCTGAATTCATCCACGTCAGAAGTAACCTGTATTGATCTGGCTGAATTCATCCACGTCAGAAGTAACCTGTATTGATCTGGCTGAATTCATCCACGTCAGAAGTAACCTGTATTGATCTGGCTGAATTCATCCACGTCAGAAGGAACCTGTATTGATCTGGCTGAATTCATCCACGTCAGAAGTAACCTGTATTGATCTGGCTGAATTCATCCACGTCAGAAGTAACCTGTATTGATCTGGCTGAACTCATCCACGTCAGAAGTAACCTGTATTGATCTTGGAGCAGGGCGCCCGCTAAAGGAGTTACAGCTGGAGTCTCATTGGATATAGAGTAGTCCCTCAGTCAGAAAATCCCAGGAGTAGTCAGTCACCTGACCCGAATGGTAAATGAAAGGAAGGAGAAAAGCCTGTTAATATTATTGTTGTAGGAGACTCTACCTGAACATTTATTTATTTAATTTTACCTTTATTTAACTAGTCAAGACAGTTAAGAACAAATTTTATTTTACAATGACGGCCTAGGAACAGTGGGTTAACTGCCTGTTCAGGGGCAGAATGACAGATTTTTACCTTGTTAGGTCAGGGATTCGATCTAGCAACCTTTCAGTTACTGGCCCAACTCTCTAACCACTAGGCTACCTGCTGCCCCAACATTTGAAGCTTTGATACAGTGGGGGAAAAAAGTATTTGATCCCCTGCTGATTTTGTACGTTTGCCCACTGATAAAGAAAGGATCAGTCTATAATTTTAATGGTAGGTTTATTTGAACAGTGAGAGACAGAATAACAACAAAAATATCCAGAAAAACGCATGTCAAAAATGTTATAAATTGATTTGCATTTTAATGAGGGAAATAAGTATTTGACCCCCTCTCAATCAGAAAGATTTCTGGCTCCCAGGTGTCTTTTATACAGGTAACGAGCTGAGATTAGGAGCAAACTCTTAAAGGGAGTGCTCCTAACCACAGCTTGTTACATGTATAAAAGACACCTGTCCACAGAAGCAATCAATCAATCAGATTCCAAACTCTCCACCATGGCCAAGACCAAAGAGCTCTCCAAGGATGTCAGGGACAAGATTGTAGACCTACACAAGGCTGGAATGGGCTACAAGACCATCGCCAAGCAGCTTGGTGAGAAGGTGACAACATTTGGTGCGATTATTCGCAAATGGAAGAAACACAAAAGAACTGTCAATCTCCCTTGGCCTGGGGCTCCATGCAAGATCTCACCTCGTGGAGTTGCAATGATCATGAGAACGGTGAGGAATCAGCCCAGAACTACACGGGAGGATCTTGTCAATGATCTCAAGGCGGCTGGGACCATAGTCACCAAGAAAACAATTGGTAACACACTACACCGTGAAGGACTGAAATCCTGCAGCGCCCGCAAGGTCCCCCTGCTCAAGAATACATATACATGCCCGTCTGAAGTTTTCCAATGAACATCTGAATGATTCAGAGGACAACTGGTGAAAGTGTTGTGGTCAGATGAGACCAAAATTGAGCTATTTGGCATCAACTCAACTCGCCGTGTTTGGAGGAGGAGGAATGCTGCCTATGACTCCAAGAACACCATCTCCACCGTCAAACATGGAGGTGGAAACATTATGCTTTGGGGGTGTTTTTCTGCTAAGGGGACAGGACAACTTCACCACATCAAAGGGACGATGGACGGGGCCATGTACCGTCAAATCTTGGGTGAGAACATCCTTCCCTCAGCCAGGGCATTGAAAATGGGTCGTGGATGGGTATTCCAGCATGACAATGACCCAAAACACACGGCCAAGGCAACAAAGGAGTGGCTCAAGAAGAAGCACATTAAGGTCCTGGAGTGGCCTAGCCAGTCTCCAGACCTTAATCCCATAGAAAATCTGTGGAGGGAGCTGAAGGTTCGAGTTGCCAAACGTCAGCCTCGAAACCTTAATGACCTGGAGAAGATCTGCAAAGAGGAGTGGGACAAAATCCCTCCTGACATGTGTGCAAACCTGGTGGCCAACTACAAGAAACGTCTGACCTCTGTGATTGCCAACAAGGGTTTTGCCACCAAGTACTAAGTCATGTTTTGCAGAGGGGTCAAATACTTATTTCCCTCATTAAAAAGCAAATCATTTTATAACATTTTTGACATGCGTTTTTCTGGATTTTTTTGTTATTCTGTCTCTCACTGTTCAAATAAACCTACCATTAAATTATAGAGTGATCATTTCTTTGTAAGTGGACAAACGTACAAAATCAGCAGGGGATCAAATACTTTTTTCCCCCACTGTATGTGAGGTATGCGGTGAGAGCATTTGTGTCCAAACCACTAGATTTTGGGAATTGTAAAAGATATGGCCATGTGCCCTGTTAGGGTGAAAGAGGTCAAGGATCAGGGCTGTACAGCAGATCTCCTATGTGGCGGCGGGGAAGAGAGTCGAAGGGTCAAGAGGCCACAGTGCTGAAGAAGATATGGAGGTGGATGCACCGCAACCAGATGCAAATGTTTTAAGTCAATCGAGTGACCTGGAGACACTCGTTGTGAAGAAGGTGGATGTTTTTAGCCATTTATAGCCACAGTAATTAACTGTACAGCACAAGTGTTTAAGAAGTCCAAGAAGCTGGACATTGTTATATTTGTAGCTAAAAAGGTTTTGGGGCCTCCAAGATTTCACTGCAGAAGCACTGTAAGGACTACTGACGCCAGAAAATGTCCCGATTTAGAATTTGAGAATTGAATATTAAAGCAGGTTTATTTTGTTTAGATAAAGTTAATTTTTTTGTTAGTTTGTATGATTTTTACCCCACATCCGTATTATCCACATTCAACTGTTGCGAATGCCATTATTACCAGAGAAGATGAAGAAGTTCCAGCTGAAACTGGGATTGGAATCTGTAGCCCTACAGCGCCCCTTAAGGGTCATGGTGGAGAAAAGAAATCAGCCATTCCCTCAGATGTGTTATCCATCCCTCAGCTTTGTTATCCATTCCTCAGATTTTTAATCTATTCCATCATTTGTATTAGTTGTTCCCTATTCTTCTTATGTAGGCTCCTATGATGGCCCCTCTTGGCCATAACATATTGCAGCCTAAATGTCATTCTGTTTAGTTAATGACATGTTTGAAATGGCGACGAAATGGCGACGATCACTGACCATTCAAAAGTTTATTTACAGTTTGTGTTTCATTCCATCAACTCCCTCACGTGGTTGTTTTAATGGGGAAAATCCTCAATGAAACTGACATTAAATGTGGAGAATGATACATTTGCATCTGTTGGCCATCAAGTAGCCTATTCATTTTGTATGTCATTGTACGCTACCATTTGATACAATAAATATGTTGAAATGACGATATCATTGCAAATCCATTTGTGCCACTTGTGTAGCCTACCTGGAGCTGGCAAACCAATTTAATAAATAGCCTTTATCTTCGGTGTATTGTTGCCTTATGTTATTATGGACATGTTAAGTTCATTAAGTTGTAAGGTATTAAAGCTCTATCTCAATCATGTGTTCGAACGCATTACATTGACAAGTCAATCTCACAAACGGGCCATTTATAACGGTTTATAGTCTTAATATCTGGCACATAATAACAACACAATTGCCAGATTTTTTTTCATGTACCACTTTATTTAACTAGTTAAGGACACATTCTTATTTACAATGACGGTCTACCCCGGCCAAACCCAAACCCGGCTAAACCCTACCCCAGGCAACACTGGGCCAATTGTGCGCTGCCCTATGGGACTCCCTATCACGGCCGGGTTGTGATACAGCCTGGAATTGAACCAGGGACTGTAGTGACGCCTACAGCACTGAGATGCAGTGCCTTAGACCGCTGTGCCACTCGGGAGCTAGACAATAATTCAACATTTGTTTTTTCATGTTCATCCAAGTGTTTGTTGCTCAGAGATTTCGAGATCTCTGAGCAACAAACTCTCCTGTCGGATTAATCTATAGTTATGCACATGCGTAAAGGGGATTTATTTACAATTATAAACCTGGTTTGATCCATGAATGCAGATTGGCTGAAAGCCGTGGTATATCAGACCCTATACCACAGGTTTGACAAAAAAAAATACTTTTTATCGTTCTAATCAACGTCAACAAAACAAAGGAGATGATCGTGGACTTCAGGAAACAGCAGAGGGAGCAGCCCCCTATCCACATCGACGGGACAGCAGTGGAGAAGGTGGAAAGTTTTAAGTTCCTCGGCATACACATCACGGACAAACTGAAATGGCCCACCCACACAAACAACGTGGTGAAGAAGGCGCAGCAGCGCCTCTTCAACCTCCGGAGGCTGAAGAAATTTGGCTTGTCACCCAAATTTTACAGATGCACAATCGAGAGCATTCTGTCGGGCTGTATCACCGCCTGGTACGGCAACTGCACCGCCCATAACCGCAAGGCTGTCCAGAGGGTAGTGAGGTCTGCACAACGCATCACCGGGGGCAACCTACCTGCCCTCCAGGACACCTACAGCACCCGATGTCCCAGGAAGGCAAAAAAGATCATCAAGGACATCAACCACCCGAGCCACTGCCTGTTCACCCCGCTATCATCCAGAAGGCGAGGTCAGTACAGGTGCATCAAAGCTGGGACCGAGAGACTGAAAAACAGCTTCTATCTCCAGACCATCAGACTGATAAACAGCTTCTATCTCCAGGCCATCAGACTGATAAACAGCTTCTATCTCCAGACCATCAGACTGTTAAACAGCTTCTATCTCCAGGCCATCAGACTGTTAAACAGCTTCTATCTCCAGACCATCAGACTGTTAAACAGCTTCTATCTCCAGGCCATCAGACTGATAAACAGCTTCTATCTCCAGACCATCAGACTGAAAAACAGCTTCTATCTCCAGGCCATCAGACTGTTAAACAGCTTCTATCTCCAGGCCATCAGACTGTTAAACAGCTTCTATCTCCAGACCATCAGACTGTTAAACAGCTTCTATCTCCAGGCCATCAGACTGATAAACAGCTTCTATCTCCAGACCATCAGACTGATAAACAGCCATCACTAACTCAGAGAGGCTGCTGCCTACATTGAGACCCAATCACTGGCCACTTTAATAAATGGATCACTAGTCACTTTATTAATGCCACTTTAAATAATGTTTACATATCTTACATTACTCATATCATATGTATATACTGTATTTTATACCATCTACTGCATCTTACCTATGCCGCTCGGCCATCGCTCATCCATATATTTATATGTACATATTCTCATTCATCCCTTTAGATTTGTGTGTATTAGGTAGTTGTTGGGGGAATGTTCGATTACTTGTTAGATATTAATGCACTAAAAAACCATGAGCTGGCGCACACCCAGAATAATTATTTTGTGTGGAGGTGCTGATTAACGGCGAATAAACTATAAACTATCAAAATAAAGAAAGTCGCACACTCCGTGTTTATTTAACAGATGTTATTGGTCCATATTTAACAGATGTTATTGGTCCATATTTAACACATGTTATTGGTCCATATTTAACAGATGTTATTGGTCCATATTTAACAGATGTTATTGGTCACATATTTAACAGATGTTATTGGTCCATATTTAACAGATGTTATTGGTCCATATTTAACAGATGTTATTGGTCCATATTTAACAGATGTTATTGGTCCATATTTAACAGATGTTATTGGTCCATATTTAACAGATGTTATTGGTCCATATTTAACAGATGTTATTGGTCCATACAGATATTTAGCAGATGTTATTGCAGGTGTAGAGTCATTCTTGTGTTCTTAGCTCCAACAGTGCAGTAATATCTAACAATTCACACATCTAAAAGTAAAAGAATGGAATTAAGAAATATATAAATATTAGGACGAGCAATGTCGGAGTGGCGTTGACTAAAATACAACAGCCTCTAAGGTGCAGGGTTGAGAAGCCGGGTGGAAGCTGGCTAGTCATGGCTGTTTAACAGTCTGATGGCCTTGAGATAGAAGCTGTTTATCAGTCTGATGGCCTGGAGATAGAAGCTGTTTATCAGTCTGATGGCCTGGAGATAGAAGCTGTTTAACAGTCTGATGGCCTGGAGATAGAAGCTGTTTATCAGTCTGATGGTCTGGAGATAGAAGCTGTTTATCAGTCTGATGGCCTGGAGATAGAAGCTGTTTATCAGTCTGATGGCCTGGAGATAGAAGCTGTTTATCAGTCTGATGGCCTGGAGATAGAAGCTGTTTACCAGTCTGATGGCCTGGAGATAGAAGCTGTTTAACAGTCTGATGGTCTGGAGATAGAAGCTGTTTATCAGTCTGATGGCCTGGAGATATAAGCTGTTTATCAGTCTGATGGCCTGGAGATAGAAGCTGTTTATCAGTCTGATGGCCTGGAAATAGAAGCTGTTTAACGGTCTGATGGCCTGGAGATAGAAGCTGTTTAACAGTCTGATGGCCTGGAGATAGAAGCTGTTTATCAGTCTGATGGCCTGGAGATAGAAGCTGTTTATCAGTCTGATGGTCTGGAGATAGAAGCTGTTTAACAGTCTGATGGTCTGGAGATAGAAGCTGTTTATCAGTCTGATGGTCTGGAGATAGAAGCTGTTTAACAGTCTGATGGTCTGGAGATAGAAGCTGTTTACCAGTCTGATGGTCTGGAGATAGAAGCTGTTTATCAGTCTGATGGTCTGGAGATAGAAGCTGTTTAACAGTCTGATGGTCTGGAGATAGAAGCTGTTTACCAGTCTGATGGCCTGGAGATAGAAGCTGTTTAACAGTCTGATGGCCTGGATATAGAAGCTGTTTATCAGTCTGATGGCCTGGAGATAGAAGCTGTTTAACAGTCTGATGGTCTGGAGATAGAAGCTGTTTATCAGTCTGATGGTCTGGAGATAGAAGCTGTTTAACAGTCTGATGGTCTGGAGATAGAAGCTGTTTTTCAGTCTCTCGGTCCCAGCTTTGATGCACCTGTACTGACCTCGCCTTCTGGATGATAGCGGGGTGAACAGGCAGTGGCTCGGATGGTTGTTGTCCTTGATTATCTTTTTGGCCTTCCTGTGACATCGGGTGGTGTAGGTGTCCTGGAGGGCAGGCAGTTTGCCCCCAGTGATGCGTTGTGCAGACCTCACCAACTTCTGGAGAGCCCTGCGGTTATGGGCTGTGCAGTTGCTGTACCAGGCGGTGATTCAGCCAGACAGAATGCTCTCGATTCTGCATCTGTAAAAGTTTGTTAGGGTCTTAGGGACCAAACCATTGATGGAAAATGATCTGGTGAGTTTAATAAGGGAAAATTATATTTTTTCTTGCGACTGCCTCAAATTCCTATATTAAGTCATGTCATAGCAACCAATTATTATTATTTTGCTTGTAATGTCTTTAAAAGTGCTCCTTGTGTATTTATGTTCGTTTTTGTTTGTAACTTTCTTTACTTATTTTGTACGTCATTTTGCTGCTACCGTCTTTTATGACCGAAAATAACTTCTGGACATCAGAACAGCGAATACTCACCACAAACTGCCAGAATCCTTTTTCTCCTTTAACGAGTCCGACATACTGCTTTCCCGGGAACAGGCCCATATCCCCGTTATTTGCGTGAAGAGACGACTGAGAAAAAGTGGACGGAGGTCGGGCTGCCTTCTGAGAATTCATAGGTGATTGAATAACCCCCCCCTTGCCTTCCGTTCTTCTAGCTAACCTGCAATCATTGGAAAATAAAATCAACGACCTACGAGGAAGATAAACTACCAACTGGACATTAAAACTGTAATATCTTATGCTTCATGGAGTCGTGACTGAACGATGACATTACCAACATACAGCTGGCTGGTTATACGCTGTATCGACATGATGGAACAGCAGCCTCTGGTAAGACAATGGGCAGGGGACTATGCATATATGTAAACAACAGCTGGTGCACGATATCTAAGGAGGTCTTAAGGCTATGCTTACCTGAGGTAGAGTATCTCATGATAAGCTGTAGACCACACTATCTACCAGAGTATTTTCATCTGTATTTTTCGTAGCTGTCTACATACCACCACAGACCGATGCTGGCACTGAAACCGCACTCAATGAGCTGTATACCGCCATAAGCAAACAGGAAAACGCTCATCCAGAGGCGGCACTCCTAGTGGCAGGGGACTTTAATGGAGGGAAACTTAAATCTGTTTTACCAAATTTCTATCAGCATGTTAAATGTGCAACCAGAGGAAAAAAACATTCTACATCACCTTCACCTTTACTTTTAGTACCAGTGACTCGGTCAATAAAAAAGTGGTCAGATGAAGCAGATGCTAAACTACATGACTGTTTTGCTAGCACAGACTGGAACATGTTCCAGGATTCCTCCGATGGCATTGAGGAGTACACCACATCAGTCACTGGCTTCATCAATTTATTTTTTATTTATTTATTTAACCAGGCAAGTCAGTTAAGAACAAATTCTTATTGACAATGACATCCTAGGAACAGTGGGTTAACTGCCTTGTTCAGGGGCAGAACGACAGATTTTTACCTTGTCAGTTCAGGGATTCAATCTAGCAACCTATCGGTTACTGGCCCAACACTCTAACCACTAGGCTACCTGCCGCCCCATCAACAAGTACATCGATGACGTCGTCCCCTCCGCAGCCGATGTGAGTAAGACCTTTAAACAGGTCAACATTCACAAGGCTGCAGGGCCAGACGGATTACCAGGATGTGTACTGCGAGCATGCGCTGACCAACTGGCAAGTGTCTTTACTGACATTTTCAACCTCTCCCTTCTGAATTGGTAATACCAACATGTTTCAAGCAGACCACCATAGTGCCTGTGCCCAAGAACACTAAGGTAACCTGCCTAAATGACTACAGACCCGTAGCACTCATGTCAGTAGCCATGAAGTGCTTTGAAAGGCTGGTCATGGATCACATCAACACCATTATCCCAGAAACCCTAGACCCACTCCAATTTGCATACCGCCCAAACAGATCCACAGATGATGCAATCTCTATTGCACTCCACACTGCCCTTTCCCACCTGGACAAAAGGAACACCTATGTGAGAATGCTATTTATTGACTACAGCTCAGCGTTCAGCACCATAGTGCCCTCAAGCTCATCACTAAGCTAAGGACCCTGGGACTAAACACCTCCCTCTGCAACTAGATCCTGGACTTCCTGACGGGCCGCCCCCAGGTGGTGAAGGTAGGTAACAACCCATCCGCCACGCTGATCATCAACACAGGGGCCCCTCAGGGGTGCGTGCTCAGTCCCCTCCTGTACTCCCTGTTCACTCATGACTGCAGGGCCAAGCACGACTCCAACACCATCATTAAGTTTGCAGACGACACAACAGTGGTAGGCCTGATCACCGACAACGATGAGACAACCTATAGGGAGGAGGTCAGAGACCTGGCCGTGAGGTGCCAGGACAACAACCTCTCCATCAACATGATCAAGACAAAGGAGATGGTTGTGGACTACAGGAAAAGGAGAACCGAGCACGCCCCCATTGTCATCGACGGGGCTGTAGTGGAGCAGGTTGAGAGCTTCAAGTTCCTTGGCGTCCATATCACCAACAAACTAACATGGTCCAAGCATACTAAGGCAGTCGTGAAGAGGGCACAACAAAACCTATTCCCCCTCAGGAGACTGAAAAGATTTGGCATGGGTCCTCAGATCCTCAAAAGGTTCGACAGCTGGACCATCGAGAGCATCCTTACTGGTTGCATCACTGCCTGGCAACTGTTCGGCCTCCGACCGCAAGCACTACAGAGGGTCGTGCGTACGGGCCAGTACATCACTGGGGCCAAGCTTCCTGCCATCCTAGACCTCTATACCAGGCGGTGTCAGAGGAAGGCCCTAAAAATTGTTAAAGACTCCAGCCACCCTAATCATAGACTGTTCTCTCTGCTACCGCACGGCAAGTGGTATCGGAGCGCCAAGTCTAGGTCCAAGAGGCTTCTAAACAGCTTCTACCCCCAAGCCATCAGACTCCTGAACACCTAATCAAATGGCTACTCAGACCCGCCTTTCACGCAACTGCTCTCTGTTAATTATGTATGCATAGTCACTTTAACTCTACCTACATGTACCGGTGCCCCCGCACATTGACTCTGTACCGGTACCCCCTGTATAAAGTCTCGCTATTGTTATTTTACTGCTGCTGTTTAATTGTATATTTATATATATATATATAAAAGTCAGCAAAAAAAGAAACGTTCTCTCACTGTCAACTGCGTTTATTTTCAGCAAACTTAACATGTGTAAATATTTGTATGAACAGAACAAGATGCAACAACTGAGACATAAACTGAACAAGTTCCACAGACATGTGACTAACAGAAATGGAATAATGTGTCCCTGAGCAAAGGGGGGGTCAAAATCAAAAGTAACAGTCAGTATCTGGTGTGGCCACCAGCTGCATTAAGTACTGCAGTGCATCTCCTCCTCATGGACTGCACCAGATTTGCCAGTTCTTGCTGTGAGATGTTACTCCACTCTTCCACCAAGGCACCTGCAAGTTCCCGGACATTTCTGGGGGGAATGGCCCTAGCACTCACCCTTCGATCCAACAGGTCCCAGTCGTGCTCAATGGGATTGAGATCCGGGCTCTTCGCTGGCCATGGCAGAACACTGACATTCCTGTCTTGCAGGAAATCACGCACAGAACGAGCAGTATGGCTGGTGGCATTGACATGCTGGAGGGTCATGTCAGGATGAGCCTGCAGGAAGGGTACCACATGAGGGAGGAGGATGTCTTCCCTGTAACGCACAGCGTTGAGATTGCCTGCAATGACAACAAGCTCAGTCCGATGATGCTGTGACACACCACCCCAGACCATGACGGACCCTCCACCTCCAAATCGATCCCGCTCCAGAGTACAGGCCTCGGTGTAACGCTCATTCCTTCGACGATAAACACGAATTCGACCATCACCCCTGGTGACACAAAACCGCGACTCGCCAGTGAAGAGCACTTTTTGACAGTCCTGTTTGGTCCAGCGACAGTGGGTTTGTGCCCATAGGCGACGTTGTTGCCGGTGATGTCTGGTGAGGACCTGCCTTACAACAGGCCTACAAGCCCCCAGTCCAGCCTCTCTCAGCCTTTTGCGGACAGTCTGAGCACTGATGGAGGGATTGTGCGTTCCTGGTGTAAGTCGGGCAGTTGTTGTTGCCATCCTGTACCTGTGATGTTCGGATGTACCGATCCTGTGCAGGTGTTGTTACACGTGGTCTGCCACTGCGAGGACGATCAGCTGTCCGTCCTGTCTCCCTGTAGCGCTGTCTTAGGCGTCTCACAGTACGGACATTACAATTTATTGCCCTGGCCACATCTGCAGTCCTCATGCCTCCTTGCAGCATGCCTAAGGCACGTGAGCAGGGACAGTAGAAAGGCCTCTTTAGTGTCCTATGTTTTCCTAACTGTAATTGCCTACCGTCTGTAAGCTGTTAATGTCTTAACGACCGTTCCACAGGTGCATGTTCATTAATTGTTTATGGTTCATTGAACAAGCATGGGAAACAGTGTTTAACCCTTTACAATGAAGATCTGTGAAGTAGTTGGATTTTTACGAATTATCTTTGAATGACAGGGTCCTGAAAAAGGGACGTTTCTTTTTTTGCTCTTCTCTATTTTTTACTTAACACTTTTTTCTTAACTTCTTAAAGCATTGTTGGTTAAGAGCTTGTAAGTCAGCATTTTACTGTAAGGTAAAATGCCAGTTGTATTTGACGTATGTGACAAATACAATTTTATTTAATTTGAAGACCATCAACCACTGGACTGAAGACCAAAGACACACTCAAACCTCACCACCCAGACCTAGCCTCACCACCCAGACCAAGCATTACCACCCAGACCAAGCATTACCACCCAGACCTAGCCTCACCACCCAAACCAAGCATTACCACCCAGACCAAACCTCACCAGCCAGACCAAACCTCACCACCCAGACCAAGCATTACCACCCAGACCAAGCATTACCACCCAGACCAAGCATTACCACCCAGACCAAGCATTACCACCCAGACCAAGCATTACCACCCAGACCAAGCATTACCACCCAGACCAAGCCTCACCACCCAGACCAAGCCTCACCACCCAGACCAAGCATTACCACCCAGACCAAGCATTACCACCCAGACAAAGCCTCACCACCCAGACCAAGCCTCACCACCCAGACCAAGCATTACCACTCAGACCAAGCCTCACCACCCAGACCAAGCATTACCACCCAGACCAAGCCTCACCACCCAGACCAAGCATTACCACCCAGACCAAGCATTACCACCCAGACCAAGTATTACCACCCAGACCAAGCATTACCACCCAGACCTAGCCTCACCACCCAGACCAAGCATTACCACCCAGACCAAGCATTACCACCCAGACCAAGCATTATCACCCAGACCAAGCCTCACCACCCAGACCAAGCATTACCACCCAGACCAAGCATTACCACCCAGACCAAGCATTACCACCCAGACCAAGCATTACCACCCAGACCAAGCCTCACCACCCAGACCAAGCATTACCACCCAGACCAAGCATTACCACCCAGACCAAGCATTACCACCCAGACCTAGCCTCACCACCCAGAACGTGAGACCAAGAAGAAAACCAAGATGGCCACCTCCTATAACTTCCCATCCTGGACCAGGAACTGGAAGGGAAGAGACCATTTTCCCTTATTACATCATTGTAATTTATTTAAAAAGGAATTTGCAGACGACCTGCAGTACCCTCTTGGACCACTAGTGGCCCCTAGACCACAGGCCACTGCATTAAATATTTCCATGATATTTATCAGTACTACTCAATATCAGACAGACCTAATGTCAGTGTAGGAAAAAGTAATCAATTGTCATACTTGAGTAAAAGTAAAGATCCCTTCATAGAAAATGACTCAAGTAAAAGTGAAAGTCAGCCAGTAAAATACTACTTGAGTAAAAGTCTAAAAGTATTTTGTTTTAAATATACTTAAGTATCAAAAGTAAAAGTATAAATAATTTAAAATTCCTTATATTAAGCAAACCAGACGGCACCATTGTATTGTTTTTTTTTTAAGTACGGATAGCCAGGGGCTTGCTCCAACATAATTTACAAACTAAGCATTTGTGTTTAGTGAGTCCTCCAGATCAGAGGCAGTAGGGATGACCAGGGATGTTCTCTGTTTAGTGAGTCCTCCAGATCAGAGGCAATAGGGATGACCAGGAATGTTCTCTGTTTAGTGAGTCCTCCAGATCAGAGGCAGTAGGGATGACCAGGGATGTTCTCTGTTTAGTGAGTCCTCCAGATCAGAGGCAGTAGAGATGACCAGGGATGTTCTCTGTTTAGTGCATGAATTGGACCATTTTCCTGTCATGCTAAGCATTCAAAATGTAACGAGTACTTTTGGGTGTCAGAGAAAATGAATGGAGTAAAAAGTACATTATTTTCTTTAAGAATGTAGTGAAGTAAAAGTAAAAGTTGTCATAAAATGTTAAGTACAGATACCCCCCCCCACAAAAAAAGACTTCAGTAGTAGTTTAAAGTATTTCCACCACTGCCTAATGTCACCTCTCAGCAGTACAGAAGCTACGTGCCTTGATTCAGTTTGTACAGATGATATTGTTCGGGAATAATAGACGCTGGTGATGATGTCATCGTGTTGTTGTGAGTCTCTTACTTTGCAATCCTGTTTTACCACCTATGTACACAACACCAGTAGCAATCAGATGCTCTAAAATGAACAGCAAAGATAGACCAGACTGATAGACAATCAATATACCAGTATCTTTGTATGCCTAACAACAACGCTATCGTGACTCGGGCCTGGATGTGGTCCCGTGTGGCTCAGTTGGTAGAGCATGGTGTTTGCAATGCCAGGGTTGTGGGTTTGATTCCCATGGGGGGGGCCAGTATGAAAAAAAAAAAAATGAAAAAAAAATGTATGAAATGTAATGTATGTATTCACTACTGTAAGTCGCTCTGGATAAGAGCGTCTGCTAAATGACTCAAATGTAAAATGGTTTCAATCCGATAGCGGATTTGGACAGTGATCCATTTGCAGGTCATTTCCTATTGAGACGCGTTTTGCTGCGTTTACTGTGAATTTGGTTTTCCGCCAAACGTGGGAGCATTGCCTTTTAAAACGTGCATTCTGCCAACCAATGATTTCCTCAACACGCTACTTTACCCAACTTGACTTAAGGTCAAAGACACTCAGACACACATCACAATAGTTCCCATTATGCTCCAGCTGCGGCCAGAGAACGGAGTGTACACCGACGGGGGAGGAGACGACCTTTACTCTACAGGTCAACTAAAGAGCAGGGGACATTTGAGTCACACTTGAACTTCCCTGAACTACTCTGGAACGAGCCTCAATGACAGGTCTTAGAGTGCGTCTCAAATGGCACACTATTTAGTGCATGAAGTTTGGCCAAGACCCATAGAGGTGGCACCCTAATTCCAATATAGTGGATACAGTTTGGCCAAGACCCATAGAGGTGGCAGGTAGCCTATCGGTATCTGTAAATATCTGAGCTGAAAAGATAATCTGTCATTGCCCTCGAGCAAAGCACTTAACACTAATTTGCTCCAGGCACTACTATGGCTGACCCTGTAAAACAACACAATTCACTACTACTATGGCTGACCCTGTAAAACAACACAATTCACTACTACTATGGCTGACCCTGTAAAACAACACAATTCACTACTACTATGGCTGACCCTGTAAAACAACACAATTCACTACTACTATGGCTGACCCTGTAAAACAACACAATTCATTACTACTATGGCTGACCCTGTAAAACAACACAATTCACTACTACTATGGCTGACCCTGTAAAACAACACAATTTTACTCACTATATATCTATGATGAGTCTATTCACTATCTATGATGAGTCTATTCACTATCTATGATGAGTCTACTATATATCTATGATGAGTCTACTGACTATCTATGATGAGTCTACTGACTATCTATGATGAGTCTACTGACTATCTATGATGAGTCTACTGACTATATATCTATGATGAGTCTACTGACTATATATCTATGATGAGTCTACTATATATCTATGATGAGTCTACTGACTATCTATGATGAGTCTACTGACTATCTATGATGAGTCTACTGACTATATATCTATGATGAGTCTACTGACTATATATCTATGATGAGTCTACTATATATCTATGATGAGTCTACTGACTATCTATGATGAGTCTACTGACTATATATCTATGATGAGTCTACTATATATCTATGATGAGTCTACTATATATCTATGATGAGTCTACTGACTATATATCTATGATGAGTCTACTGACTATATATCTATGATGAGTCTACTGACTATATATCTATGATGAGTCTACTGACTATATATCTATGATGAGTCTACTGACTATATATCTATGATGAGTCTACTATATATCTATGATGAGTCTACTATATATCTATGATGAGTCTACTATATATCTATGATGAGTCTACTGACTATATATCTATGATGAGTCTACTATATATCTATGATGAGTCTACTGACTATCTATCTATGATGAGTCTACTGACTATATATCTATGATGAGTCTAGTATCTATCTATGATGAGTCTACTATCAATCTATGATGAGTCTACTATATATCTATGATGAGTCTACTATATATCTATGATGAGTCTACTGACTATATATCTATGATGAGTCTACTATATATCTATGATGAGTCTACTGACTATATATCTATGATGAGTCTACTATATATCTATGATGAGTCTACTCACTATATATCTATGATGAGTCTACTGACTATCTATGATGAGTCTACTATCTATCTATGATGAGTCTACTATCTATCTATGATGAGTCTACTATATATCTATGATGAGTCTACTATCTATCTATGATGAGTCTACTATATATCTATGATGAGTCTACTATATATCTATGATGAGTCTACTATATATCTATGATGAGTCTACTATATATCTATGATGAGTCTACTGACTATCTATCTATGATGAGTCTACTATATATCTATGATGAGTCTACTATATATCTATGATGAGTCTACTATATATCTATGATGAGTCTACTATATATCTATGATGAGTCTACTATATATCTATGATGAGTCTACTGTCTATCTATGATGAGTCTAC